>NC_045612.1:127268195-127868195 GCF_009762305.2 Zalophus californianus | reverse complement strand
TATCTGCGTCCCAGCTCCCGGGAGCTGCTGGAGGTCCTGGGCGTCCCTTGGCTGGTCCCACCTCTGCCTCCATGTGTCCATCTTTATCCAAACGTCCCCCTCTTTATAGGACCAGCGCGCATATGGTCATGTCCCGCCTGACTCCAAGGTGACCCCATCCTAACCAATTGCATTGACACCCACCCGATGTCCGGCAAAGGTCGTACCCTGCAGGATTACCAGTGACGACTCCAATGTATGATTTTTTGGGGAGGGGATAGGGGTCCGCAGTTCAACCCAGGAAACCACCCATCTGCTTTCTGTCTCTGGATTTGCCTGTTCTGGACGGTTCAGGGACATGGACTCACACACAATGTGGCCTTTGGTGTCTGTTGTCTGTCACGAACGTACAATTTTGAAAGTTTATCCACATTGCGGGGTGTCTGTGTGTGTGTGAGAGAGAGAGACAGAGAGATCTCTGTTCCTTTTCGTGGTCGGGGAAATGGGGAGAAAACGTCTGTCCAAGCGTGTCATCCACTGCTCTTGACTGTCCCACGGGGAGTTTGGGATTGGACATGGCAGGTTTCCTTAAAGCATCACACACAGACCCACACCCTCCTGTGTGCACCTCAACCTGGTCTGCATCACCAACATCGCCTTATAATGATGCTCCACGTAAAGAACGAAAACCAGAACACCAGACACTCGAGACACATGCACACATTTCTAGGTACCAGAAAAAAAAATGCAGAAAACGTCAGGATTCATTTCCCCCTTTTATATCTGTTTAGCCTAAATCTAGCTTTTTTGGGGGGAGGGGAAGTGGTTTACAAACAGCTTTCACCACCACGATTTATTAGTATTTTTTTCTTTCTTGTGCACTAATCCCATAGATCAGAGAGGTTCAAAGCCTTTTGGAAATGGTGGGTTTGTAGTCTTTCCTGCACGTTGAGGGAGGCAACTAGCAAGGGTAAGTCAGTGTGTATAGGTGCATAAGGGAGGCATAATCACAGAGCCTTACAGAGAAAATAGGGGAAAAAAATCCCTGGATTGGCCACCAGCTGTATTTCTTCTGCAGACAGATTCCCAAACAGGAGATGTAAAGAATTTGGCGCTTCTGTAAAATGCCTGCAAAATCAACGATACGTCTTTATCTATCTATCTATCTATCTATCTATCTATCTATCTATCTATATATTTGTTTTTTGTGGGGAAAGAGGCAAAAAAGAGAGAAAGAAAGAAGAAAGAAAGAAAAAGAGAAAGAAAGAAAAAAGAAAGAGAAAGAAAGAAAGAAAGAGAAAAGGAAAGAAAGAAAGAGAAAGAAAGAAAGAGAAAGAAAGAAAAAGAGAAAGAAAGAAAGAAACAGAAGGGCAAATTTCGCAAAGTCAGATGGAGCTTAAAAGCTCCAGCCCTTGGTTTCCATCCTGAATGGTCCCGGAGAGGGCAAAGCGGGTAATTACCCTCTTCCAGGCAATTGAGTGCTTCTGCGGCTGATTGCGCTATTCATCTGGTGGGATCATCCCGCTTTCTTCCGCCATTCATTCTCCACCTCGGGGCGGCCATGGGGAAGCTGGGCTCTGTGTCCCCGAAATTGCTCTTAAGGTGAGTGCCTGTGTTTTTTCACTCGGGTCAGCGTGTCAGGGAGGAGTGACGGGCACTTTGGAAATGCATTCGGTTTGGCTCCAACTCTAACCTTGTGTCTGAATCCAAATGCTGATGGAAAGGGGATGGGGGGTGGGAAGCCCTGCAACAACACAAAAGAGGTACAAGTGTAATTCTGTGCAACGGTGCTGATTAACGTGATGAGGCTTTGATATTGTGGCAGGGGTGATGGTCCGCTGATACATAGCATGTGGGGGCTTGGGGGGTTATTTCTGTGCTAGAAGCAAAATGTTTATGCTTAGTACCTTTTTTTTCTTTTCTTTCAAAGAAAGGAACTTCTACGAATGTCCCGTTCCTACTGTGACAAAGAATCACCAATCAGGTGGCTTAAACCACAGGAATTCATCTTCTCCCAGCTCTGGAGACCAGACTCTGAGATCCAGGCGGGGCAGGGCTGCTGAGATCCAGGCGGGGCAAGGTCATAGTCTCTCCTGAAGCTCTTGGGGAGGGTCCTTCCTGCCTCTTCCAGCTTCTGGGGCTCCAGGTGTCCCTGGGCTGGTGGCCACGTCCCTCCCATCTCTGCCTCCGTCTTCACGTGGCTTCTCCTCTGTGTGTGTGTCTCTGCTCCTCGGTGTCTTCCAGTGTCATTGGATTTAGGGCCCACCTGGATCATCCACGTGATGATCCTGTTCTGGACCCACCCGGGTCATCTTAACTAATTACATTTGCAGTAACCCTCTTTCCAAATAAGGTCCCATTTTGAGTTCCTGGTGGTTAGGACCATAACATATCTTTTGGGAGAGACACAACTCAGCCGAAAACACCGATCTGTGTATCTCCCAAGGGCAGGGTGCCTGTTGAGTTCGCTCTGTCACAGTCCACCTCTGTGCTTGACACCAAGCGCATCATTGCCAAACAGTTGATGGGTGACAGACTGGAGTCTTTGAGATGAGAAGAATACTCATGAAACCAGGGAAACAGATGCCCTCCTTACTCACTGAAAAGCCAAGCCGTCCCGAGCAAGAGTTTTCTCTTGACGCCAAGCGCCGGACGTCACTCTTGGCTTCGCTCTCTCATTTTGGGGGTCAACCCGACCCACTCTGGACCGAAAACGGACGGCTGGATGGTCACCTCTATTGCCTTTGCCAGGCACCTTCATCCGATTTCCCCTCAGTTTAACTTAACAGGTGATTTTTGAACGCATGCTTTGGGCCAGGAATCAACAGGGCAGGTTAAGGAGGGACGAGCCTTGGACTCAGGCTGCCTGGATTTAATTTTTTTTTAAGATTTATTTATTTGAGAGAGAGAGAAAGAAGGAGCAGGTGGAGGTGTAGAGGGAGAGAAGAAATCCCTAGCAGACTCCCCCCTGAGCAGGAAGCCCCACACGGGGCTCGATCTGATGACCCTGAGATCATGACGTGAGGCAAAATCAAGAGTCAGACACTCAACTGACTTAGCCACCCAGACGCCCCCAGCCTTCCTGGTTTTGAATCCTAGATCTGCCATATGCTAGTGATTGAAATTTCTCCAGATCCATAGAAGAATATTTTGAAGGTCCATTTGTGACTGAATATGGGCACCATGTTTCCATTAGTTCCTTCTCTAAAGAATGCTTGAAACCACCTTACCCCATGACCGTTAAATCTGCCCACCTCTGCTGATGTCACCTCCCCCAGCATGACATCAATGTCTTTTGTGACCTCCTTGCGTCAAATTCGGCCCCTTCTGTAACTCATCTCCTGGCCACTCCTGGGCTTCTCTTACCACGAGGTCCCCATGTCCATCGTCCCCTGATGACATGTACAATGTGGTCCCCCCAGCCTGCAGAACTGAAATCTTTATACAGCATTCAGGACTAGCAAAGTCAAGACCTGGCCGGTTGTCATTTTAATCCTCAACGGACCCAGCACAGACCTTATTATCGAAGACAAGACTCAAGAGCGCAGAAGAGGTCCGCACATCCTGCTTTGCTCACCCGGAATGTTCTCCCTTCCCTTTCTCTCCATCAAATTTGTACTTGTGCTTGAAGGCCCAACTCAGATGTTTCATGGTCCTGAGTGTTTTGGGGGAAGGAACAGCCATAAGATAACTTTGAAGACGTCCTGCCCCTCCATTCCACACGGTCATTAGCTCCCTTTGCTGCGGCACAAAATGAGACACAAAAGACAGTGGACCTTGGGCTACTTTCAACATTGGCTATGGCATATTTCAATTTGGAATATGGACTCTCCATAAACGCAGAATCAGACAAAGTCCATAAATATCGGGACAAATGCATTCCCTATTCTGATGGCCCACAAAGCAATGAAGGGGTCCCAGGGTCAACTGCGCAACACCATTGACCTCCAAATGGCACACCGCCATCCCTACATGGACAAGTAATGGTTTAGCGGAGAAAGTATCATCGGCAGGATGTACAGAATATCATGAGTTCTCTATCAGGTGCTGTCACATGGACATGAGCTAAGTCACACTCTACGTCAACAGGAATGAGGCAAATAATGGCTACTCTTCACCTCTAGAGCACTCATCCTAGTTGGCACGGTCGTCCGTCTGTACTGGTAGGACAAGATGCCAAGGTCGCGACGGTTCCAAACAGCAGACGCTCATTTCTCACTCTCCTGGAGGCTGGGAGGCTGAGATCCAGGCGGGGCCGAGGCTGGTTCCTCCTAAGGCCTCTCTCCTGGAGCTGTAGACACTGTGTCCTCCTCATGTCCTCACATGGTGTCTCTGCCTCTTCTTATAAGGACACAAATCCCATCCTGGTGCCCACCATCATGACCTGATCTCAGTGTGATCACTCCCAAAGGGCCCACCTCCAATCCCATCCCATTGGGATAGGGCTGCAATCTATGAATCTTGGGGGGGGACACAAACCTTCAGTCTGTAACAGTTGGCGGTGTGCACAGCGCCCCCTAGAGTTGTCCCTCACAGTGGCCCCGGGCTTCCTGTTTCCTACCGAGTACCTTTACCCCACACCTTCCTCTGCCCGAACGCTCTGTCCCTGCCATCTCGTGTCCTTCCTACTCAGCTTTTAAAATCATCTACCTTCTAGAGAGGCCACCACTCTCTCTAGAAGCCATGCCTGGCTGAGTTCAGACCCTGCCAGGCCCCCCCCCCAGGGCCTCTGTGTGCATCCCTGCATTATGCAATGTCACACTGCGTCGTCTGGTTTAACTTTCGATGTCCCCTCCCCTTTGTAAACAATTCGTTCTTCAGCACCGCAACCCCGGCACCTAGCCTGGGCCTGGCTCGGAACAGATGTGCGTACACAATGTTTGTGGAATGAATGCATGAACTCATCTGAAGTCCTACTCTTGGGAAGCAGCAAGCCTAGAATCTACAAATCTGTGGGCAGGGAGCTTCCTCCCTGTGCTCAGAGTTGGCCAGCCTTTGATCTCATGGCGCCTCCCACGCCTGCAGGGAGCAGAGCTGCCGAGCAGGTGTGCCCAGCTTCCCAAAGCGGAGGATGCCCATTGGCGCCAGGTGGTGCCTGATTTCCCCGCCGTGCTGAGCGTTGGCTGGCGAGCACTGCTCTGGGAGGCCTGGGTCGGCCTTCAGCACGCACGCACTTGTCTCACGGGCTCTAGGCTGTGGGGTTTGGAATCTGAGCACAGGGCTCATTAGCTTTTGGCAAAGGGATTGCAGCTTCGTTCATACTTTCCGCTTGGAAAGTCACCTCCCTTCCTTCCAAGCTGAGAGACAGGAAGTCAACACACGGAGGGTGGGGTCCGGGAGGGCCAGATCTCACGAGCCGCTGGGCTGGGGCCTCCACGGAGGCTCCTTCCTGCTGGCCGCCAAGGATGGAGAGCCGCTGGGGCCTCTTCTGTGTCACGGTGCTGGGCTTTCTGATGCACGTTCAAGGTAAGAGGCGTCTTGGCCCCGAGGGAGAGCCACGTGGGTGCTGTGCTTGCGGTCCGGCTCCTTCTCAAAACTCCTTCCAAAGCAGCTTCTACCGAACAAACACTTAGCAGTTGCCAGAGGGGATTAGAGGAGACGGGAACGGTGCCTTCTGAGAAGGCAGAGGGGACATGGGGGCCACTTGGAGCCCGGGGAGCTGGACCTGGAAGTGCACAATGCGGACCAACAGCGCTTGGAAGCAGGCGGAGTTCTCTGCTTTTCCGCTCTGCGTTTCAAACACAGCCCGCCCTACCCCGTGATTTAAGTTCGACGGGATGCGAGGGGTCTTTTAAATTCCTTGTTCCCGATGGAAAAGATTAGTTCTGCCCGTTTTCGTCGGGTACACGGGTTTGGATTCTGCAGCCTTCTGGATAAATGTCATCCTTCCTTGTTGCAAAAGAAAGTCATGTGAATTGTTTACGCACAAAGCTGGAGCTGGAGCTCACGGGCTGTCTCCCAGATGCGGGGCGGGGGGGGGGGGGGGGGGGGTGGTGTTTGGTTTGTTGGAGGGTGGGGCAGGCGGCTATTTAGGCTATTTAGGAACTGTAATGAACTCATGAGAAACGGGACCAAAACAGCCCCTCTGGTCATGTTAATATTCTCCTTGCAAGCACGGAAGGCCGGGTGGGTTGGAGGATTGGGAAGTGCTCTTGGTTAGGAGTGGCAGGGTTGAATTCAGATGTCCCTGTTGTGGCGCGTCCCATTTATCCTGTTCGAGGTGTGTTCTTGGGAAGAGGCGTTGGTTGTCTGGGGGCCGATGGGATGTTGAGGGTCAGCTGGCTATCTCACCCAGCACGAAATGCATTCAGGAGCTCCTGTGTACAGGAAGAGACCAGTCCCCACATTTATCCGCCCAGGAGCCGGAGGGCAGAGCCCCAGTGTTAACGCAGAGATGCCCAGCTGCAGACCCAGCCCCTGCTCCAGGAAAGCGCGTCCCAGACTTGATTCTCGTCACCGTGTGGGGACAGCAGGAGGTTGAGCGTACCCCCTTGGGACAACTAGACCTTCACAGTGCCGTCCATTTGATGCTTTAGGGACACGGAAGGCAAATTCCTTCAGGAGCCACGTGATTCGTCGGGCATCTGGGGGAACGGATGCTGGGTGTTTAGCAGGTGCGCTTGGCGAGGCCCCGGCACTGGCCCACGTGCACCAAGTTCTTTCCGTGAGGGCAACGCTTCCTGCATCCCACGCACACATCAGCTTCCCAGCTGATTTTCACGCAGCCCGATGATGGTGCCGTGCTTGCCGCCACCTTATAGATGGGTAAACTGAGGCATGGGGTGAGGTTCCATCATGTTGCCTGAGGTCACGATGGGGAAGCAGAATCAGAAATGAGACTTGCCAAGGCCAGCTTGTGGTTTTGGGTCTGTTGAGAAAAAAGGAACTATTTATATCTATCTTTATGTGTTTTTCCCCCCTAAATATATATTATCTCGTATATATATTATTGTCAATATATTATTATATTATTGCATCACGTGCTGCATTGAGCTCTGTGGGGCCTTGTGGTTTGGTGATACTCGGAGGGTGGGAGGCGTGCCCAAGGCAACAAGCCAGGCCATGCTGGGCCACGGAACTCCAGCCCACGCTGGCTGCACCCCAGAACCAATCAAGAGTCTCCCTTAATTCTGCCTCTCTCCTCATGGCCCCCAAACTACCTTTGATCTAGCTGATCTGTGGGTGGGAAGGCCAAGCCCCAGATGGGTCATTTAACGCTGTTTTGTCACCATGCCCATCAGTGGGCCCGAACCTGTCCAGCTATGTAGAGCAGTGGTTCTCAATCCTTGGTGTGCCGAGTCACCTGGGAGGGAGCTGCATTAAAGGCCCTGCCCCTTGAGATGCTCATACGGTATGTGGGTGGGGCTCGGGACCTGTAGATTCAAAAGCACCCAGAGTGACTCCATGCAGAGTCAAGGCTCCCTTGAAGGGATGATGAGCAAGCACCGGGCCATCCGGTATACCCTTGGGGGGGGACTCACCGATCCATGGCATAAGGGGACAGCTCTTCTGGGGTTCCCCATTCAGTGATGCATCATCAGCCAGCACGGCCAAGCCAGAAGGCACATCCCCTAGGTAGGAGCCTCCATTGTCTCAGCTAGGGACCACTTTGCCCCCAGGGGACACTTGGCAATATCTGGAGTCATGGTGGGCTGTCACAACTGTGAGGGGGTTGGCTGGTGTCCTCAAATGGGTGGAGGTTGAGGATGCTGCCCAATGTCTGCCACACACGTCAGAGAGTGATCCAGCCCCAAATGTTGCTGGTGCTCAGGTTGAGAAATCTCATGTTAGCACGAGAGACTCCATCTGTCTGTGTGTCTGACCTATGTATCTAAATATTATCCATCTATTATCTGTCCACCTGTACATACGTACATCTATTTGTCAATCTATTCATCTGTCCATCCATCATTTATGTATCCATCCATCCATCTACCCATCTACCCATCCAGCCATTCATCTTTCTATCTATCCATCTATCCGTCCACCCATCCATCACTTATATATCAATCCATCCGTCCATTCATCTATCCATCCATCCATCCATCATTTATCTATCTATCCATCTATCGATCCATCCATCCATCCATCCACCCACTCATCCATCCATCCATCCATCCACCCACCCATCCATCCATCCACCCATCCATCCATCCATCCATCCATCCATCCATCCATCCATCCACCCATCCATCCATCCATCCATCCATCCATCCATCCATTCATCCATCCATCCACCCATCCATCCATCCATCCATCACTTTTCTGTCTATCCGTCCAGCCACCCATCTATCCATCCACCCATCCATCCACCCATCCATCCATCCATCCATCACTTTTCTGTCTATCCGTCCAGCCACCCATCCATCCATCCATCCATCCATCCATCCATCCATCCATCCACCCATCCATCCACCCATCCATCCATCCATCCATCCATCCATCCACACATCCATCCATCCATCCATCCATCCATCCATCCATCCATCCACCCATCCATCCATCCATCCATCCATCCATCCATCCACACATCCATCCATTCATCCATCCATCCATCCATTCATCCATCCATCCATCCATCCATCCATCCATCCATCACTTTTCTGTCTATCCATCCAGCCACCCATCTATCCATCCATCCATCCATCCATCCACCCATTCATCTATCTATCCAGCCATCATTTATCTATCTATCTATCCATACATTCATCATTCTACCCACCTACCCATCTATCCACCCATCCATCATATCTATCTATCTATCTATCATCTGTCTATCTATCATCTATTCATCTACCCATCCACCCACCCACCCATCTATCCATTCATTTATCTATCTATCTTCTATCATTATCATCATCATTATCATCATCGTCAATCTATAGACTCAAATTTGTCTTAAGGAATTGCCCCACAGGACTGTGGGGCTGGCAAGTCCAAAACCTTGAGGGCAGGCTAGAAACTCAGCTCGGATGTGACCTGCCATGTTGAGTCTGACTCCCTTCTTTTCCAGGAAACCTCACTCATTGTGTTTAAGGCCTCATCACATCAGAAGAGGCCCACCCACATTACCGAGGGTGATACACTTTCCCAGCACGTGATTGCAGATGGCAATCCCATTGATAACTTACTGGCACAGTGACATCTACACTAGCGTTTGACCAAACATCTGGGCACTGAAGCCTGGCCACACTGACACAAAATATGAACCATCTGGGTTCATGTTTCCACTTCCCGTGCCTGAGATGCCAACTCTGCAGGTTTTCCAGAGGGTTCCAAGGTCTTTCTGCCTGTTCTCAGCCCCCCAGGCTCCCTCAGCTGCATCGTCAAAAATACTCCTGTGTTTGTTTCTGTTGCAGGACTGGAATGGAGCCAGGGCTGTTAAATCTTTTAGTATCCCCACTTTCCCTGTGACCTTGAGCTACGCCCTTGAGGGGGCTGTCTCTGGTGAGCACAGCTGCTGTAGAAATTGCCACATTCTGGAGAACCAAGGGGGCAAAGCGTGCAAAGTGTTGTGCCTTCTGCTGTGAGTGTTCAGATGGCTTTCCGGGGCGACCCTGGAGCAAATTCTCAAGAGTTTTCAAAACGTTTTCTTCCGATATTTTGTTTTTATCCTTGTGGATCACAATAAAATATGATCTGGACAAAGTGCTGATACTCGGGGGAGGTAGTTGGGAAACTTTGCTGGGCAGCGGGCATCAGGATTGCTGGGGGACGGGGTCAAGATGCAGAGTCCTGGGCCCCGCTCTGGATGCTTTCTCAGCTTTGCAGGTGGTCCTCCTGCGTCGGCAATTTGGGGAGCCCCTGCCTCTTATCCAGGGCACGTGGGGAGCATCTAGTGTCGTCACCCCAGATGACATCCGTCAGCCTCTCGACTTTTTAAGGCTCTGTGTAAATATGAGGCCAGATTCACTGTATTCAGAGGTCTCTGGGGAAGCAGCAAGGTCCCATGTGCATGCAAGTCATACCCAAAAGGTGATAGATCTCCTTTTGCAAGAGAACAGAGCTGTTTCTGCTCAAGACCCATGACCATCCCTTGGAGTTTCCTGGGGTTACTGACAGGGCTGCTCTGAAGGTGGCCCACGTGGCATCAACTTGGAATATCTGCACACTGCATGGACAGAGTCCTCCGTGGCTGGTGCAAAGCTGCCTTCCCTCCTTCTGCTGGGAAGAAGCAGCCTGGAGCTCTTGTTTGGCTCTGATTTTCTTGGAGGGGGTGAGGACGTCTCAGATCCTGGGGGGGTGGGTCAACTGGACAAAACAGGGAGGAAGGTTGTCTTTCTTGTTCACATGGTGAATTTGCAGTCTGAGGTCCCCAGGCCAGCAGCACCAACACCCTGGAGAAACGTAGTTTCGGACTCGCCCAGACCTGCTGATCCAGAATCTGCTCATAAGCAGATTGTGGGCTGATCCGCATGCCCTTGAGGGTCTGAGAGGCACGGAGGCAGAAGTCCTGACGCTGAGGAACAGCACTGGTGTGGACTCAGCACTTGGTGCGTGGCCTGCCGAAAATCTCCTTCCTTTTCCTCCTAGGACTGGGGCCGGGTGAGGGCCTCCACTCCATCCCACCAGAGCGTCCGGCGGTGATTCCATGGTGGTTCAGCTTCTCCTGCCAGTTTAAGTCTGTTATGGGCTGAACTGTGTCCCCTCAAAAGTCATAGGATGAAGCCCTAACCCCAAGATCTCAGAATGGGGTTGTGTTTGAAGGTGGGGGTCTTTAAAGAGCGGGGGATTAAGGTATAATGAGGTCATTAGGGTGGGCCCTGATCCCATAGGACTGGGGTCCTTCTGAGAAGATAGGATGAGGACAGGCACAGAGGGATGTCCACGTGGGGACACGGGGAGAACACGGGGTCTACACACCAAGGAGAGAGGCCTCAGGAGGAACCAGCCTCGGCCCCGCCTGGATCTCAGACTCTCAGCCTTCAGGACCTGCCCGGAGGGAACACAAAGCCCCTGCCCTGCAAAGTGAAGTCCACAGCCCGCAGCCTCAGTCTCCCCCAGGAGCTGGAGAGAAACGCAGCCTCTCGGGCACACCCAGAGCTGCCGTGGTAGAGGCTGCACGTCACCCACGTCCTTGGGGGTCCACGTGTACGCATCATTCTGGGACACCGCCTCGTTGGGCGGTCTACATTCCACGATGGGTGTCTTGGCTTTTATGGTGAGCGTCCATCCTTTAGTCCTTTGTGACGAAGTACTTCCCCTCCCAGGACCGTGCGTGTCATCGCAGTGGAGGGCTTTCATCGAAAGGAGACCTGGGGACACTAGGAACCGGGACAACTGGTTGACCTTGCAAGAGCGGCTCAGCTGTAATCAGCTGCAGGGCAAGCAGGATGGGGTGGAGCTCGAAGGGACCACCTGCTCATCTCCACGGAGGGTCTGCACTGCCACCTCTGGGGAGAGAGTCCCTCATGGCCCCCGCACGTGCATGCTGAGGTATGCATCATGAGAACCCAGCCCTCTTGTATAACCCTTGCTGCTGCTGGAAACAGAAACCTAGCGAGCACCTGGAGACTCTTACGGATTTATGCACAGGTGTTCCAGTGGGAGAACATGGAGCCCGGCGGCGATGCACCCACACCCACCTGGGCGCATCACCCTTGGGCTCCTTATCACGGTCTGTGCAAACCTAAACGGCTCACCTGCGCGCACTGTTAATTTTCTCTATCCTGGGGAAGAGCCCCCAAAACGTGCTTTCTGTACATTATATATATATTTAAGAACAATGGAGCAGAGTCAAAGGATTTGCCTGGAGGAAGTCACAATTTACTCTCTGGGCGTCCCTGCTCCAGTGCCGTCCCCCATGGGGGCGATCCTCAAGGACAAGAACGGATCCTATAGACGTGAGCCATGGACTCGGCGGCAGCCGGCCCGGAAGGATTGATTTCAATTAGCCCTCCACTCGGGGAAATCAGTCAAATCCTATGTGAAGAAATGACACATAATTGCCTGGATGGGACGCAGATACAAGGAGGTTGGTGGGAATAGTAGCATGTTAGAGCCTGTCCACGTTCATGAGTGGGTGACCGGCCACGCGATGAGTGTGGTCCACAGTCATTAAATTCATGCTTTTTTTTTTTTTTCACTTTCTTGTACTGGGAGCTTGCCTGGGGCTGATTTTCTCCTTTAGATCAGAGTCGGTAATTCAGTGGTTGTGGGGGTGAGGCAGGGAGGAGCCCGGGCGTGGGCTTGTGTGTGGCTCCTTGTTTGCATGGCGGCCCTGGATGAGTGGGCGGCGGGGACTCTGACAACATCGGCGTGGTATGATGATTATCCCAACCAGGGTCCTGCTGTTTGCTTTGCAGATTGCCGTGTGTCATGTTGACTTGAGGGTCTGCAGTAAAGCTGAGAAATTTGGGGCATGAAAAGTGCAGTAAGAAGCAGATGGGAGTCTCGTGGGGGTCGAGGGGTTGGCGGTCCAGGAGACGACAGCCGCTGGAGATGACAAAATTCCTCCAAGCGCTACTCAAAGACCCCAGATGGCTTTTTGTTTTTGTTTTTGGTGGAGGGAGGGGGGTCTTGTGTATAATGCTGACCGCCAGCCACCCACCAGCACGAGCCACTGTGAGCCCACGTCCCCGGGATCTCAGCAGGATCACCAGCGTCACAACCCCAGGACCCAGGATGCTGCTTCCTCCCCGGGGTCATGGATCCAAAACATGTGGGTTTGATGAAACGTCCCCAAACTCACTAAGCAAAAGGGGAGACAAGATCAGAAACAGGTCTCGGGATACGAGCCACGTCATGTGCTCCGAGTGGAAAAATAATGCCGATGAGCGCAGTGGGCTCGTGAGCACCCTCCCTGCCTGGGTGTCTCCAGAGACTGAGGCCCAGGAGCAGCCTCGTCAGCCCAGTGAGCTCCCAGCCCAGCTAGGACCTGAAATGCACGGGGACCCCTTGCCACGGGTGGGACCCCTGCCGTGTCTTGGCCGCAGGTGCTCCACCTGGCCGTTTCCCGCCTGGCTTGCAGGACTGGACGGTCCCCACACGGGTGCCTGATGCTGGCCAGAGTCGCCAACTGATGCAAGAGGTCCCGGGGAGTCCCTCCCCTCTGCATGCATAAGTCCTGCTCACACAGCAGCCCTTGAAGGGTAAACCCCACATTTCCAGGTGTGGCTGCCTGGTGACCCATGCGGTGACCCATCTCCCCCACCCAGAGCTCAGGAAGCATTTCCATCCTGGCGAAGGTACTGCTGACAAGGGAGGGGACACGGAGGCCGGGGAGGTTTGCAAAGGCGGGGAGGGGGCACCCTGGTTCCTGATGCACGCAGAGATCAGGAGGCAGAAAGGGATCCTACATGCAGCGCGTGGAGCCCCCACCCGCTGGGCACAGGCATTTGGAAGAGGCCAGCCGTGTGGGCCGGCAGGGCGGATAACACGGAGGCCTTTGCTTATCTGGGACGGCGGGCGTGGTCGAGGCATTTGGAGCAGCTTTCTGAAGGCCGGTGTTATTGCGGGGGTGCCTGGAACTCGGGGGGTGAGGCCCTGGCACAGAATGGCGATGATCATTCCTGAATGTCAGGACCTGCGGGGGTGGGGGGCCTGTGCATGGGAGCTGCACCGAAGGGGGTGTGCGCCCCCAGCCTGTGCGCCCTCAGCCATCCCGCAAGGGGGTGTCTGAGAAGCCAGGCTGACGCGGAGTCCTGCGCACAGGAGCTGCACGGAAGGGGGTGTGCGCCCCCAGCCTGTGCGCCTCCAGCCGTCCCGCAAGGGGGTGTCTGAGAAGCCAGCCTGAGGCGGAGTGTTGTGCGTCCGCCCTGGACGAGGATGGCCAGAGAGAGCCCCTGGGGCGGCAGATGGAGCCCAGGCTGTTCCTGCACGAGTAGCAGTCAGAGACTGGAGCAGAGCAGACCCTGGCGGGGCAGACGGGGCCCCCCCTGCCCCCCAGGGACATAGCCACGCCTCCACAGTCGGAAGCCGCTCAGTGTGATTGGCTCTGGAAGGGGGCACGTCCCCCGGGGCCTTCAGGGTGGACCGCGGGGCTTGCTGCTCACTGCACACCAGCCTAGGGTAGGGGTCCCCCACCCTCAGAGGCTTGGGCTTGCCGAGCAAAGCTTGCTGCACGCGGAGGCCACCCAGCGTCCAGGGGTCACCTGGTTCCCGACGCCCAGACTCCTTCCCAAGGGCGTGGAGCTCCGGCAGAGGCTGCCCGAGGGTCCAGTGTGAATTCTGACTCTGCCCATAAAGCCTCCCAGGAAACCGGCTCCTGGTCTGTGGTCACCGGGGTCTGCTGAAGGGGGCTGGAGACGGGCTGCTGGTGGGACTCCTTTGCAGGCAGTGGAATGTTCTGGAAATAGAGACAGGTGGTCTTTGCATGACCCGGGGAACGTGCTCCATGCCGCCCAAGTGTGCGCGTTAAATGGGCGAATCGTCCGCAGGGCGAATTCGATCTCAGCGAACCTGTTTGGAAAAAAAAAAAAAAGTTGTCACCCCCAAAAGGGGATTCAAATGGGCCAGAATCGGAAACGTCCTCTGACGTCGCTCTTGCAATTTTGGGAACAGCGAGAGGGGCAAATTTGTGCGGGAAGGAGAGTCTTGATGGGCAGGAGAGGAACCTGGGGGTGGCCCAGGGCCATCCTCAGCTCATTTAAAAGATTTTGGGTATTTTTTAGAGAAAATACACACGGATAAGGGTCTCCAGCTGAAGCATTTCAGATGGAGAAATTCCGAGAGTTTTGGTGAATGCAGGAGGTGGTGCCAAGCATCAGCACCCTGGGATTGGAGAGCATCCGAGTCGTCAGCCCCGGGGGGCTCCCCGTCCCCAGAGCTGGAGAGCCCACACTCCCCGTGCCCCCCATGCACGTTGATCCACCCAGAGCTTCTCCGAGTTGAGCCAGCAAAAAAGCAGAAATACGTCTGGGCTCCTGCCAGGATTCCAGATTTCTTTGCCAGAAAGCCGCAGAAATTTGTGAGCTCGGGGAGGAGGGCCTGGTTCGGAGTGTTGTGCAAAGCCTTCTGGGGAAGGTCCTGGAGAGCGAGGGGGTGGCGTGTGGCCGGGCCTGCATCGCACACCCACCCGTAGAAAGAAAAATACCCCAAATTCTGCATATGCATTTCCCCCCCGGGGGGGCGTTCTCTAAGTTAGAAACAGGGGTGGGAACTGGCTCCTGGGGACCGTCTCCCCAAATTCCTACAGCGCAAGGACTCAGTCAGAGGTGAGAGAAGCCTTTGTTGTCAGGCCCCGGTTTGCAAAGCGAAAGTAACACTTCCCTGGCTCAATCGGCAGGGGGAGGTTTGGGCTCCGGGTTCAGTGAGAAAAACAGTTGGTTTTGAGTCCTTGTTGCGGTCAGTCGGGCAGGATCGCATCCCAAACCGTAGCTTCGGGAGCAGAGGGACAAGCGGGGTGCACCTTGCTAGTCCTGGTGTGAGCCTCGGGCCGTGGCCACCCCTCGGCCCGATTTTAAAAATATGAGTTTCTGTCCCTTGACGTGAGGGAACTTCTCTTGTCTCGGAAGTGCTGCTGTCTGATAATTGGGGTGTTTCGTTGTCGTGAGAAAACGGGCACCCTAGAAACAGCTCACACATCCCCTCCTCTGGGAAGACCTCCAGGTGTGCTCACACAAGAAGAGCAATTGCCCGCTGCCTCGTTTTTCTGGTCCCCAAGGCAACCTGTCCCTCCCTTTTGGGGGTGCTCATGCACCTGTCTCCCCTGAAAGAGCTAGGAAGCAGGGCTTGGGGGGTTCACTGGCACACGCCCAACAACCAGCGGTGTTTGCAGAACGCACGGATGCTCGGCGTTTCGGACACATACCCGTGTTCTGCTCGGGAGGGAGCTAGAAGGATTCTTTCCTCCCTGGAGGCTGCAACGCCGTAATAATCTGCTGTAAGATGTGTCTTGGGTGAGGGGCACCCAGCTGCTTGGAAAGATGAGATACTCATCTGACAAACACACTGGGGGGAGGTCGAGACACTGCGACCCTCCGCGGAGCTCTCGCAGTGGGCTGGCCTTTGCGCCGAGGCCCCTGTCTGGCTGAGCGCGGGCAGATGGGGCGGAGGGGAGCAGCCTGCAGCCAAGAGCCAGGACCCCTGACGTCTCCCGTCCGGTCCACTTACACCCTCTGTGCTCCCCACAGGTCAGCGTGACTTCGACTTGGCCGACGCTCTCGATGACCCCGGTGAGTGACTGTATTCCGGGGGGCGGGCGGGGGTTGCTTTTGCCGCAGCTTGGCAACTGCTCTGGGGGTCTGCGGCATCTCCCTCCCAGCAGGTTCTCCATCCACCTCCGGGAACGGGGCTGCTTGCTTTCCCCGGAAAGGGGGCGTGGGGTTGGAGAGCCCCCCATGCCCTGTCTTTAGCATTTTTGAGCCCAGCTGGACGTGCTTGCTGCCAGAAAGCTGAATATTCAGCTCCTGGACCATGCAGGAGGGTCCGGAATCGGGTCCAGCTGGGAGGCACGCAGTGTCCACACCTGGATGGGTGGCACACACACACGGTGGGATGGGGAGGGGGGTCTTCTTTTAAAAGAAAGACAAAGGCTTGTCTGCTCTGAGAACCATCATCAGCGGGTTCTGGCTCCGGCAACATCCCTCGGTCCCTCAGCGCAGGTAGACAAGGGGTGGTAACAACAAGGACGGGCTGGGCACACAGACCCCTACCTTACAAAGGACAGAGACTGCCTGATGCAAAACCACCCACCCCCATGGGGATTTTCCCCATGCACGGAGGTTTTCGCTGATCTGAACCACCATGGAGCAGATAGGGGGTGACGGTCCGCATAGTGGGAGAAGCTAATGGTGGACGCACGCCAAGGTGGAGACTCTGTTTCCCCCGTCAAGCTGCAGTGGGGTCCTCAGGCTTCACTGTCCCCGGTGTGCACAGCTTGGAGGGCACGGTAGCCCCGGGGCAGATGGTCCGTGCACGGAAGGAATCTGACTCAGCCCCGGAAAGGAGGGAGCACTGGCACCTGCCACCGCGTGGTTAGACCGTGAGCACACGTGATGCTAACTGCAGGAAGGGAGTTCAAGCACGTGGTCTGGTCTGCTTGGAGGACACGTGGTCTCGTCTGAAGCACGTGGTCTCGTCTGCTCAGAAGGAGTCCGGCCATCGTGCACCAAGGCCGTCCGATCCGTCCTCCCTCCGCTGAGCTCCTCTTGCTCTCCGTCTGCTCCCCCAGACCCCACACGCCCTCCGCTGAGCTCCTCTTGCTCTCCGTCTGCTCCCCCAGACCCCACATGCCCTCCGCTGAGCTCCTCTTGCTCTCCGTCTGCTCCCCCAGACCCCACACACATGCTCACCCACACTGTGCTTTGCACCCCAGGCACCGCTCAGCCAATGTCCACAACCTCGAATGCTGGCCTCACGGTTGTGCAATCACCTGGGGGGCTGTGTGCACCCCCATTACACAGTCCCCAGTACCCGTGGGCACTCAGGCAGTGTTTGTTGACTGAATAAACATACATGAAAGAGAGAGATGACACGTGGCTGCCTTCCTGATGCACGAGGCACCACATACGTGCCCGCCGGCCCTGGATGCTCTTGGCTAAGTCGGCCTTTGTGCAAAGTATCTCTCCCTCGCCGCCAGAAAGCCTTTGTTCTAACTTATGTGCTCATGAGCCGGGCGGACCACCTCACTAAATTTCCTCCCACCATCCCAACCCTGCACAGCTCCCGGGGAGGACAGGTAGGTATGGATTCTAAGCGTGTTTGCTTTCTTTTCCTCCCCCACCAACAATACACAATGAGATTTGTGTTCAAAACACGTCATATTCAGTGCCTTGAAATTTTCCCTTTTTATAAGGGTGTTAACGGTTCTTTCTGTGAGCTGTGCACAAATCTTCGATGCTGACTGGATTTGTTTTTTTCTCTTTGTGCACAGAACCCACCAAGAAGCCAGGCTCAGGTGAGTATGAACGCAGGGCGTCCACGTGCATCACAATGAGGACAGCTCGCCAACAGGAGCGGCACGGTCAATAATGACGAATTGCGTGCTGGAAGGCTGCTCGGGGAGTAGATCTGGAAAGTTCTCCCCACAAGAAAAAAAAAATGTGTGGTAGCTGGTAGCTATGGTGATGGGTGTTAACTAGATTCTGACCTGTGCAGAAATACCCAATCGTCATGTTGTAAGCCTGAAACTAATATAACCTTATATGTCAATGACACCTCAGTAATAGAGACATGACATATACGACATACGTGTTATGATATACAATTACATAGCACATAGGTGGGTCACATGCAATATACATTCTTAAATTATATATAAAATAAATAATATATTTATATACCATACAATAAAATACAATGTCTAATTATATATATTATATAGCACAAATAGAGCACACATGCTATATATTATATACAGTACATACATTATTAAATTACATATAAGGGGCACCTGGGTGGCTTAGTCAGTTAAGTGTCTGACTCTTGGTTTCAGCTCAGGTCATGATCTCAGGGTCCTGAGATCGAGCCCAGCATCTGGCTCCACACTTAGCAGAGTCTGCTTGAGATTCTTTCTCCCTTCTTCCCACTCCCCCTCTGCTTCTCCTCTGTCCACTCTCTCTCTCTAAAATAGAGAAAATCTTTTAAAACATAAAAAAGTAAATTACATGTAAAATAAATAATATATTTATATACCATATAATGAAATAGACTATAATTATATACATTATAGCATATGTGATATACATGTAAAGTAAATAATATATATAATTTAATAAAATGTAATCTGTAATTACAGACAATATATATTATGTAGCATATATACTATATATAAAATAAATAATATATTTATATTATATAGTATATAATTATATATGATATACTACATTTATGACACACACATAGTATATATTATATGTACCATATATTATTAAAATATATATAAAAATAATATAAATATTTAATATATTTAAATAACATAACATTTAACATATAGTTATATATAAGATATAATATAGCATATATCATAATATGATATATAGTATATAAATAAATAATGCATTTAAAATAAAAGAAAGAGAGAGAGAGATAACCAACAACCAAGAGAAGAATATGTTTACTAAGAAAGCATTGACATCAATTTAAAAATACACCGGGAGAATTTGTCTGCCTTTTTTTTTAAGTTGCACGCTGAACCTTATCATTAAGCCTGCACCTGCTAGCAACCTGGAGCTCTAGCATCCTCTTGCCACGAAAGTTAGCTTCTAGGAACAGTGTGTGTGTGTGTGTGTGTGTGTGTGTGTGTGTGTGTGTGTGCGCGCGCGCATGTGCACCCATGTGTGGTTTTTTTTCTTTAAGTTGCAGTTTTGAGATTTTATGTCTGTAGACTCAGTCATGTCCAGCGGGTCGATAGTCATCTGTAACACCGTGAACAACAAATGTGAATAAGATAGAAAATCTATAGCCGCGCAGATGTCCTTGTTTTATAGGCTGCTCGTAACACAAGGCTATTTCTCTCCGCTAAAAACGCTATGTCGTTTTCCCCGCAGATATCTACCCAAAACCAAAACCACCGTACCACCCCCAACCTGGAATGCCAGACGACAGTGGAAGTAAGAATTTTCAGCCTTTGGGATCCTTTCAAACCTGGTTTTGTGAAGCCCACCTTGTCTTTATTGGGGGGGGGCGGTGGTCATCAGGGTGCTTTTGAAATAAGGAGCAGCTTGCTGTGCAGGAAACTGAGTCACACTCCTCAGCAGGGGAGGCCAGAAGGTTGAACCGACATTGTTCATTTCATTTCCCCTTGCTCTGAGTGCTGGAAAATACCGTGTGATCAGAGGTATTGTACATTCTTGTGATGGATTTTTAATTAGGCTGAGGACAAGTTTGTAGGGTTCCAAATTATGTCCTGTTCAAAAATGCCCACCTGTATGCACTGTGCATGGCAAGTCATTTCCCCTCTGTGTTTCCTTGGCTTCAAAAACCTGGCAGACCCAGTTCCCATAAATTTTTTAATAAAATAAAATAAAGTAAAATAAAATAAAAGGAAACATTGTCAATAAAGTTCTTAGCGATGCAACAACGCCAAAAACCTAAAACCTGCACAAAATTTCAATGAATCGTGATCCTTGTTTTATGTGCCTTTGTCTTTGTCCAAGGAGAGTCTTATTGTATTTTAAGTAATTTCATGAAGAATTCAGGAACTGGTACTTGGCAATAGGCTACATCTACCTGCGAACTCCCTTCCTATCTCCCCGTCTCCCCATCAGAGTTAAACATGACACTGAATTTTGTATAGGTGAGCTCCCTCGCTTTGCTTCATTTTGATTTCTGCTGGATGTGTGCACCTAAGCGACGTATTTTTTCATGATTTCCTTTTGACCAGCTTCAGCAATTTTGGCCTCCCTGACCTCCCATCTCTGCAACCACCACTCTGTTCTCTGTGTGTATGACCTGGCCGTTGCTTTATATTTGTTTTTTTTTAAGATTCCACATATAGTGAGATGGGTGGCCTTTGTCTTGCTTGTCTGGCTTATTTCACTTAGCATAATGCCCTCAAGTTCTAGCCATATTGTCACAAATGGCAGGATTTTCTTCTTTTTCATGGCTCAGTAATATTCCATTATATCTATATCTGAATATATTGCAATGTATACATTACATTGCAATATCTATATTACATATAGATACAATATATCTCTCTCTGTATTGCAATATATACATAACATTGCAATATACATATTACACAGAGATACAATATATCTATATCTGTATTTATTATAATATATACATTGCAATATACGTATTACATATAGATACAATGTAATATATACAATACATTGCAATACACATATTACATATAGATACAATATATCTCTATCTGTATATATTGCAATGTATATATTACATTGCAATATACATATTACATATAAATATATCTATATCTGTATATATTATAATATATATTACATTATAATATACATATTACATATAGACACAACATATCTATATTTGTATATATTGTGATACATACATTACATTGCAAAATATATATTACGTTCTCTTTTATACATATTACATGTAGATACAATCTATCTATCTATCTATCTATACATTACATTGTAACACATATATTACATTCTCTGTGCTTCCATCTGTTGGCTATTGTGAATAATGATTCAGTGAACATGGGGGTGCAGATACCTTTTCAAGAGAGTAATTTTGTTTTCTTTAGATAAACATCCAGTTAGTGGAATTACTGGAACACAGGGTAGTTCTACTTTTAATATTTTAAAGAAACTCCAAACTCTTGTCCACAGTGGCTGCACCAGCTTGCATTCCCACCAACAGTGCAAGAGTTCTCCCCTTTCTCCACATCCTCGCCAACATCTGTTGTTTCTTGTCTTTTTTGTAATAGTCAACAGGTGTGAGGTGATATCTCACCGTGCAATATACTCTTTAGTTTTTATTATGTGTGCACTTTCTAGCTCAGAGGTAGATACTCGTGTAGCACAGGATGATTTAAGAATGAGGACAGTCTGTTACTTCTGCAGGGATGGGCACATTTCTGACCAGGGGTCTCGACAAGGAAGCCCAGACACAGAACCCAGGGAGGGTGGAAGTCTGAGGTGTGACCAGGGCTAGGGTGTCTTGGTACCTGAGAGAGGTCAGAGCCAGAAAACAGTGGGAAGGGAGAACGTCCTGTAAGCAGGGCTGAGGTGAGTGGCTGTTCTTCTGGATAATAGCTAATTCACTCTCTACCTCATGCAATACTTAAAAATAAAGTGGATTACAAGCCTAAATATGCAAAGGAACACTTTACAAGTGTTGGAAGAATAGAGGGACGCATCTTATGAGCTCTGGGTAAAAAGAATCCTCTTAGTTGAGATACAAAATAACACCTAAGTGTCCATCAGTGGGGTGGTTGTGGGAGACGGGTCACAGAATCAAGGGTATCAACGCACGGTGTCCACGTGCATCACAGTGAAGACGGCTCGCCAACACGCGTGGCACGGTTAATAATGCCGAATTGTGTGTTGGAAGTCTGCTCAGAGAGTAGATCTGAAAACTCCCCACAAGAAGAAAAGAATATGTTGTAGCTGGTATGTATAGTGATAGGTGGATTCTGAAATGTGGAGAAATACCTAGTCATCACGTTGTACACCTGAAACTAATATAATCTCATATGTCAATTATACCTCAGTAATACAGGTATGATTTATAGAATATATGTATTCTAATATAGTATATAATTATATAGCCCATAGGTAGGCTCACATGTAATATACATTCTTAAATTATATATGAAATAAATAACATAGTTATATACCATATAATAAAAGACAATATATAATCATATATATTAGATAGCATATATAATATGACATATATACTACACATGTAAAGCAAATAATATATTTATATAATATAATAAACTAATATGTAATTATATATAATATATATCATATATTTTGTAGCATATACACTATATATAAAATAAATGATATATTTATATTATATGGTTTATGATTATGTATCGTGTAATATATATAACACACAATATATATTATATGTAGTACATTATTAAATTATACATATAATAAATAGTATATTTATATAACATAATAACATTTAATATATGTTATATAATAGCACATAAAATATGTATCATATTGTATGATGTTTGATATGATGTTATTTGATATTATATCATATGATATATTATATATAAGTAAATAATAGAGTTAAAATAAAAGAAAGAGAGAGAGAGATAACCAACAACCAGGAGAAGAATATGTTTAGTAAGAAAATGTTGACATCAATTTACAAATGCACCGGGAGAATTTCTCTGCCTTTTTTTTTTTTTTTAAGTTGCAAGCTGAACCTTTTTATTAAGCCTGCACCTGTCAGCATCCTGGAGCTCTAGCACCCTCTTGCCAGGAGAGCTAGCTTCTAGGAACAGTGTGTGTGTGTGTGTGTGTGTGTGTGTGTGTGTGTGTGCGCGCACATGTGCACCCATGTGTGGATTTTTTCTTGAAGTTGCAGTTTTGAGATTTTATGTCTCTAGACTCGGTCATGTCCAGCGGGTCGATAGTCATCTGTAACACCGTGAACAACAAATGTGAATAAGATAGAAAATCTATAGCCGCGCAGATGTCCTTGTTTTATAGGCTGCTCGTAACACAAGGCTATTTCTCTCCGCTAAAAACGCTATGTCGTTTTCCCCGCAGATATCTACCCAAAACCAAAACCACCGTACCACCCCCAACCTGGAATGCCAGACGACAGTGGAAGTAAGAATTTTCAGCCTTCGGGCTCCTTTCCAACCTGGTTTCATGAAGCCTGCCTTGTCTTTATGGGGGTGGGGTGGTCATCAGGCTGCTTTTGAAATAAGGAGCAGTTTGCTCTGCAGGAAACTCATGCAGGAGTCATGCTCCTAAGCAGGGGAGGCCAGAAGGTTGAACTGACGTCACTCATTTTGTTTCCCCTTGCTCTGAGCGCTGGAAAATACTGCGTGATCAGAGGGTATTGTACGTTCTTGTGATGGATTTTTAATTAGGTTGAGGACAAGTTCCTTTCCCGCTTGTTTGTAGGGTTCCAAATTATGTCCTGTTCAAAAACGCCCACCTGTGTGCACTTGTGCATGGCAAGTCATTCACCCTCCATGTCTCCTTGTTTTTAAAAACCTGGCAGACCCAGTTCCCATAGATTTCTTAATAAAATAAAAGGAAACATTGTCAATAAAGTCCTTAGCAATACAACAGCACCAAAAACCTAAACCCTAAGACCAGGTAGAGCCATGTGAGGCTGGGCTAAGCCAAGGGCTTGCAGAAGCATTCCTAAAATCCCCTTGCTCTTTTCCGGCAGGTATCTACCCAAGGCCGAGGCCACCCCCTCGCCCGCAGCCTGGCGGTTCTGACGGCGGTGGAGGTAAGCGCATTAAGACGGGATTCGGAAGCGTTGGGGATGGATGCACCGCCCACATCGACGCTCTCGAAATTCCGTCCTCAATGGTGAAATGGCAATGGTTTTCGAATGTCCAGAGGCTGTTTTATAAGGAGTGCACTCCAATGTTGGGGATGGAGGATCCACCCTAAAATCCCTCCATCAGGGTGCACACGTCCTCAACTCCGTTTGCTGGAATGCTCTACACAGACCCCATGCCCTCCCCAAATTCCTGGTCGTGGCATCCAGGGTCCTCCAAGATGTTAATGAGGGGTCATGACGGACGCTGGTCACGGCTCACAGATGTTTCTGGAGATCCCACTTGAAGCAAAATTGATGAGAAATCACGAGCTCTCTCATGAGCTCTCCAGAGTCTCGAGACAGCCTCTTGAAGATGCCGCCATGTCTTGGGCGGCTGCCCCTTCCTGGATGGCAGGACAGGTTTCCGGAAACTGCTTTCCCAGGGGTCCCCACAGCTCTGGGGGGGTGTCCCTGATGGAGCGATTTTTGTGGAGAGAAATTGGACAGGTCACTGCCTGATTTTGCATTTCGCAGTTTTATCAGACCCCGCGTCGGACAGCCATGCATCTCCATGGGAGTTTCTCAGAGACAGGACAGAGACCAAATCATAAATATGGGGAAGGGGAAAGAGGTGCAGGCTGACTACGGACAGTCCTGCAAACCCTGAGAAGTTCCCCTTGGATGTCATCTGGGTCCCCAATAGCTCAGTCCTATACACACACCCTGGGAGGGCAGGGGGCATTGGAACTCCACAGGGAGAGAAAGGTGTTTGGGGAGATTGGCGGGTTGTGCAGACAGATTTTGCCCACAGATGCTTAGGGCATCCTAAGTCCCTAAACATGCATCTCTGGAGCCATGTCTCGGCTCTTGGGGAGAAAGCATGCAGGCTTCAGGCATCTGGGAGCAGCGAGCAGGTGGACGCCTTCTGTAGGGTTTTCCAAGCAAGTGGATGCCTTCTGTGGCTTTTCCAAGCAAGTGGATGCCTTCTGTAGGGTTTCCCAAGCAGGTGGATACCTTCTGTGGGTTTTCCAAGCAAGTGGATACCTTCTGTGGGTTTTCCAAGCAGGTGGACACCTTTTGTGGGGTTTTCCATTGGATGCACATCTTCCAATGCTCAAGTCGTCTGCATGCATCTGCGTGGCATTAGCAACCGCCTAGCTCAAACGTGAGGGCTGTGGGGTCTGTGCCGGGACCCGCCTCCCCGTGGGTGCAGGAGACACCTGGGAGGTGGGCAGGCTGTGGCTTGTGGCCAGTGCAATGACAAAATACTCAGTTTCCTATCTGCGGACGGCGATCGTTGGCCATGGGTGCTGTTCCTGCCTCCTGGCACCCCCTTTGCACCCCGACACCCCAGTACGACTCACATCCTGCAGCCGGGTTCTGCAGATAGGCTGCCCCCCGCCGCCTCTAAAGGCCCCGAGGTTTATTCTGATTGCAAACACTGACGTTCCCCCATTGGCCCCAGTGGGCAGCTCAGGGCCCCTCGCCAGACTTCATATGTCAGCATCCCCAGAAAAGGGTCAGGGCAGTTGGTGCCTCGGAGAATGTTAACAAAGGCAATCACTGAACCCCAAACTGAGCTTTGGGGACCCAAGTGCACATTAAATTTCACGGTATTTTGATTTAAAAAAATGCAAAACCGGCTCAGGGCGTAAGCAAGCTTATTCAAAAGAGGGCAGGGAAATTCTGGTGAGCACGCATCACCCAATGCCAGTGTCCCACAGGGGAACATGCGGGAGGCTGCATGGTGTATCCGACGTGTGTGTTTGCTAACACCACCAAGCCGTTAACTCGCTTCTGATACACTGTGCCCGAAAATAGCCCCGGATCCCGCAGGGTAAGGGCTCAGTCCCAGGGCACCGCCCCCAGTTGAGACAAGAGTTGCAAATGCAGGTTGTCCTCTGAGCTTCTGAACGTCTGGCTATAGGTCGGCGGTTCCCAGGGCTCCGTTAATTTGCTAGAGTGGTTGACGGGACTCGGGGAAAACACGGGTGCTAGTTTACCCTACCGGGTGTGATAAAGGATATGCACGAGCTCTCGGGGGAACAGGTGCATGAGGTGAGATCTGCAGGGGTCCCGAGGGCAGGACTTGTGTCCCCGGGGAGGGGCGGTGCATCCCCCATGCGGCATGTGGATGCGTTCCGCAACCACAACTCTCGCCGAACCCCGTCCTTTTGGGTTTTTGGCGGGCTTCAATCACGGAAGCACGATTGATTAAATCGTGGGTCACTGGGGATTAATTCAACCTCTGGCATCTTCCCCATCCCCAGAGGTCAGGGCCACGGGATTGCAATTTAGGACCCGCTCGTCACAGGGGGGCTTGGTGTCCTCGGCAACCAGCGCCCATCTTTAAGGGCTTTTCAGAAGCACCTCCTTTCACGTCAGCTCAGGTATGTTTGGAAATTCCACGGTTTCAGTATTCAGAGGCGGTTCCATAGTGTTTACGTGAGCACATGCTCTGTGCCGAGGCTGGTCCTTGGTTCTCGGCGTGGGGGTGTGGCAGTCACCAAGCGGACGGGGTTGGATGGGACAGTGGGAGCTGTGGAGTCCCACCCAGGGTGGAGATGGTCTTAGCCCAGGGGCTGAGGCAGGAAGAGAAGCCTGCATTCGGTGCAGAGGGCATGTGCAAAGGTCCTGGGGCCTGGGGGTCTGAGACATGATAGATCACTGTCTTACTCTGCATTCCACACCTCCCTTCAACTCTCAGATCATAAGGGGCCCGTCCAAGTACTTGCCCTTCCCAGGCTGCCAGGTCCCCCATGCCTTCTCCCCACAGGAAGAATGGTGTCCCACCTGGACGGCACTGGGAACACCTGCAGTTTGGTCCCATTGTCCCGGTGTCCTGCAAATGGTCTGCCCCACTCTCCATAAGCTGCCCATGCATCTGTCATGCGGGCTGGGGTTTACAGAGCACTGTCTGTACAGGGTCTCAGGGATGTTCTGTGCACCCCACAGGTTACTTTGGCAACACGGACTGGGACGACGGCCGCTACCCGCCCAGACCCAAGCCGCCCGCAGGTATGCCCGCGGCTTCTCTCTCTTGACTGGGGAGGTGTTGGGGAGGTCTGGGTGCAGAATCGGCCCCGAGCAGAAGATGCGCTGCACAGGGCATCCGTGTCCCACGTGTCCTATGCCTCATCGGAGGGCGTACTCCGTGCACCTGTCCCCTCTGGAGGTTTGTGTCGTGGGCAACACTAGCCACAGGGCAGATTGCACTGACAAGTGGTGCTTGTGTCTGTGTAAACACGCGCACGTGTGTGTGTGTACCCGTGTGTGCGCGTTCCTTTAGAGCTCGGCACACACCTGGGCCTTGCCTTTTTCCGGACACTTCTGTGCATGGAGGTATCCTGCAAGGCGTGATGTGTGCTTGCCTTTAGAGGCATCCAGCTCTCTCTGTGTCTCTATGCTCGTGTACGGATCCCTGTACAGACCTTTACACATGCACCTGGACGTACGCCCGTCTCTGTACATCTTTACTTAGGCATAGATCCCTCATGTATGGGTGCACGTATTTATATATCTTTATATTCGTGTACGGATCCCTGTACAGACCTTTACACATGCACCTGGACGTACGCCTGTCTCTGTACATCTTTACTTAGGCATAGATCCCTCATGTATGGGTGCACGTATTTATATACCTTTATATTCGTGTACGGATCCCTGTACAGACCTTTACACATGCACCTGGATGTACGCCTGTCTCTGTACATCTTTACTTAGCTATATATCCCTTTATATACATTTATATAAACATCTTTATATGCATATGTCTCTATATATCTTTACGTATGCATATATCCCTTATATATATTTATATATACATAAAAATATATTTTATATATATTTATATAAACACCTTATATGCTATATGTACTTTATATATATTCTCTCTCTATATCTTCACTTAGCTGTATATCCCTTATATATGGATGTACATATTTATATATCTTTATATTCATGTATGAATCTCTTTATATATATTTATATAAACACCTATATATGTATGTCTATATATCTTTACTTAGTTATATATGCCTTATATATGTATGTACATATTCATGTCTTTATATTTATATTTATATGCATGCACACCTCTGAATATGTACATATTTCTATATTTGCATGTTCATATATCTACTTCTATAATATTGCATATGCATATACCTTTATATATGTGTAGATACATGTTTATATGTGTAGATATATGTTTATATATGTACATACAGACAGCTTTAAAAATGTATGCATATATTTTGAGTATATATATCTTTATATACATTTATCTACATATGTGTGTTCATATCTTTATATTTGTCTACTTTTATATGTACGTGTACTTTTATACATATCTATGTATAGTTTTATTTGTGCATATGTATGTATATATACCTGTGTATATAGATACAGGTTTATGCCCACGTACACAGGCATACAAAAAGCTTTTATGGACGTTCTTGCTATCACTGGAATGGAACCCCCTGCCGAGAGTTTTTCATACCTAAACAAAAGCGGGGGCCGGTTGGGACAGAGCCCTCTGTAGTCTCGGGCTCCAGGCTGTAATGCATGAGGCTTTGTGTCATGTAGGCGAGGTTTCTCCTCTGTTTGGTCGTGCGCGATGTTTTCCAGAAGAGGTGAGACCTCCTCCCCGAAACCTTGCCAAAGGGCACATGCGTCATGTGGACAAGCAGGGTGCACGTGCGCCTTCTTTCTGCGATGCTCGGCACCGTGAACAAACAGCTTTGTCTTCAGGGCTGTGATGGCCACGATCAGCCAACCGTAAAAATGCCTGGCCCCTAAGAGGGAAAGTTCATGATGGGCTTCGCCTTCCCAGTCTGCCCGTCTCATGAAGGTGCTTCTGTATGAGGGTTTCAGGTCCCGCTCAGATCTCTCTGCAGGAGGGCGATGCACCTGCATGCACGGGGAGCCGTCTGGGTCCATGTGTGCTCTCTGAAGGCACCGGGCTTTCCATAGGGGATCTGTCTTGGCGGGAGTTGTCCTAGCAGAAAGCTGTGACTTTAGGCGGGCAGCCTTGGACTTGCCCTGGTGGCTCCCGCTCTTTGCCACCATGTGGGGCTCTCTTTGGGGTGAGTCGTGGGCACGGCTTTGGTGCCATCACCAGGAACCCTGCGCCTCCCAGCAGAACGTCCCTGACACGTACCTTCTCTCCCACAGGCGGTGGTAGCTACTACCCCAGCAATGATGGGTCCGGAAACACGCACGGTACGCCCAGCACCCGGACTTCCGGTGGACGGCGGGGTGGGGGTCATCTTTGCCGGGCTCCCCCTTGCATGCCCATCCCTGCCTCTTCCTGGGGTCCTGGGTGTTGGGGCTCTGTGTGCTGGCGTCCGGGGTGCTCAGCCCTCTCCGCGCTGACCGTCTGGCTTGGCCGCGGCCTGCTGTCCAGGGAACCCAGTGTCCAGGTAGCTGGAAACAGAACGGCAGACAGCAACACTCGCCAGGGGGACAACATCCAACACACTGGGGACTTTTTGTCAGGCGGTTGGCCTACTGCCAGCAGAAAACATTTCGGGGAGGCAGATGCTGCCAAGAAGGAATAGAAAAGTCCACAGGAATGACTCGTGGGGTTCTTGTCTACATGGAGCTCTTTGCAAACAGATCAGCAGATCTCGAAGCCCTCAGACGCTCTCTGCTTCCGTAAGGGAAGATTGAGAACAAAACGTTGCTGGGAAAACAAGATTGAGAAAAAACGTCTCGCTGGGAAAACAAAATTGATTTTTTTTAAATTGAGATACAATTGACATAGAACATTTTACTCGTTCTAGGTATACAGCAGAGTGATTCAACATTTATTATATGTTGCAAAGTAATCAGGGCTCTAGGTCTGGGGAACATCCATCGGCACACACAGTTACAAATTTTATTTTTGTGTGTGCATCGGCACACAGTTACAACTTTTATTTTTTGTGTCCATTGGCGCACATAGTTACAAATTTTGTTTTTTAAATTTTTTAAAAGATTTTATTTACTCATTTGACAGAGAGTGAGCATAAGCAGGAGGAGCAGAGGGAGAGGGAGAAGCAGATTCCCCGCGGAGCCAGGAGCCCGATGCGGGACTCCATCCCAGGACCCTGAGATCATGACCTGAGCTGAAGGCAGATGCTTCACCGAACGAGCCACCCAGGCGCCCCACAGATTTTATTTTTTTATTGTAAAATGAGAACCTTAAAGATTTACTCCCTTAGCAACTTTTAAATATAGGATACAGGATTGTTAACTAGGGTCCCCAGGCTCTATGTGACGTCCCAGGGCTTATTCATCCCGTAACTACACGTTTGTACCTTTGAGTCCCCTTTGCCCTTCAATCAATTTGTGGATTGATTTCAAAGCATTATTTTTCTTTTCCGTTTGCCATGTGCTAAACGTTTTGAGCACCATAAATGAATTGAGAGACTTACCTTTTTGGCCAAAACTAATATTTGTATGGTGCGTTGTTGGCAAGGGGTATGGTCCTTTCAGAGATGTGGTCCCATTAACCTCCCTAACCTCTGAAGGGCAAATTTTTGTTTTATATCCCATTTTCTAAAGTAAAGGTGAAGCACGGTGCTCAAACAGTCCGCTTTAAGGGACAGATATCTGTCACCCTATAGATGGTCCCATCCCCATAACGCTGGCCCTCCAAGGTGCACACGCTTGTATGGGACAGGCGGCGTGTGAAGGGTCCTGGTGGAGAGGGGTCAAAGGCTGTCTGCTTTAAACTCAGTGTGCAGATGTGATGGGCCCATCGTCTTCTTTCTTTGGAAATTGTGGGACAAACGCTTATTCGATATTTTTATAAGCAGCCACGTGGAACATTGCATATGGTCAGATGACGCCCCCACAACCCTCCAGGCCAGGGAAGTATCCCGATCCTGGGATGTGTTTACCCCACGCAGGTGTCTCTGAAGGGTCTCCCTCTGCGAGGATCCTTCCCAGAACCTGTTGTTTTGTTCTTTGCCAGATTCACAAGCGGGAAAGAAATGACTCATCTAGCCGTGCTCCCGGGAGCCCAAAGGATGCCTACATTTATTCCCCAGGAAATTTGTCAGGGCTCTGATCCCACGCCGCCATGTCTTGGGGACCTGCCTCCCCTCCGAGTGCAGAAAAGCACACTCATCAGGATGATCATTCACCCTGGGGGCAAAATGTCTGCAAACCCCCCTCCCCTGACCCCATGCTCCCAGGTGGGGCCAGGGTCAAGCTGCAGGACAAAGCCTGGCTGATGTGGTTTTCCGGAGGGCCACGCTCACTGGCATGTGAGGCTCTGGGAACGTGCATCCGGCCCTGTCCGTGTCTGGACCCCTGTTCTGTGGTGCTGAGCTGCGCCAAGCTGTGAGTCAGCTCTCAAACTAGCACCGAGGATTGGGTTCATGCACCAGGTGACTGCGTCACCCGGCTTCTCCCTGGAGGTGGCAAAATGCATTGGGCATGTCCCTTCCTCCTGCACAAAGGACACCAGTCCTAACAGCTTAGTGACCTCATCCTAGCGAGACCTCATTTTACCTTAATTTGGAACGTTGTTACCTTTAAAGACCCCACCTCCAAGCACAGTCCCGTTCTGCAGTTCCGGGGAGCTAGGACTTCAACATATGAATTTTGGGGAGGGGGACATGGCTCAATCCGGAGGCAGTTGATCAAATGACCCATCAGTGTTTAAACAGCACCAACAAAAATGTTCCCACTTCCAAATTAACAAAATTAGCATCAAGCATTCCGTTTGTCATCTCAAACCTTCGTTGAGAAATTGGTCTCCAGACATGAGAAGAAGGTGCCAGAAATCTTTCTGTTTCACTGGCCGGGATGACTGTAGTCTGTGCCTACGGCACTGCTCAGGCTGGCCTCATGGAAAGCGTGTTTGCACGCGAGCTAAGGAAAGCGCCCAGTCTTCGGGCATGAGCATGGCATGTGCCCCAGTCGCCGTGAGCTCCAGAGGGTGTCAGGGGAAGCTGTGCATCATGCAGGCTGACCTCAGCTGCTGCTCCTTGTGTGGTCAGAGGCCGCCCCGTGGTGACTGTGCCTCTTCCCTTTGCACGGGGAGGGAGGGCTGGAAATCTCCGCAGCTTCATGCGGCATCTTGCTTCCGGTGAGCTGAGTGGTGTCACCCAAACTTCTGGACACGTGGTCTTTCTGTCCTGCAGGAGGAGGGCGCTCTAGACCCAACTCTAACGGAAATACTTATGGTAAAGGAATTATTTCTTACGAGCTGTGTGCAGAGAAACTGTCCTTGGGGAGAACTAACACCCCATCTGGCGCTGGTGGGAAGCTTGTCCTATTGTCTCCTGCGTGGGAAGTTAACTGACCATCCGGGTCTAATTTATGTGCTCACCGGTCACCAAAGTTACTTTGCATGCAGTGCAGGCTTACTTTCTTGCAAGGAAGTAAGCCCTGCTTAAGGTTGATATTGTGTGTGTGTGTTTGTACATGCGTGTGTGTGCACATTAGTGTTCACCTGTGCTTGTGCATGTGTGTGCCAATGCGCGTGCATGTGTGCATGAGTGCAGATGGGTGCATGCCGGTGCACACATTTATGGTTGTATGTGTGCATATGTCTGCCTCTGCATGTGTGTGCGTGCCTCTGTATTTGGCTGCACACACGTCTACTTGCTAATGCATATGGGAATGTATTTCTCCTGTGCACACATGGGCCTCTGTGTGCATGAGTCTGTGCACATGGATTTGCATACAGATGTCCATGTGTCTCTGTGTGCGTGCGTGTGCAGGTGGATGTGTGCACGTGTATATGTGTGTGTCTTGTATGCGTGCCTGCAGGTCTGTTTGCATGTATTCTGCAAACATGTGGAGGTGTGCACACCTGCACGTGTGGAGATGCGCTCATGTGTGGAGGCACGGACATGCGTGGAGGCGCGCGCATGGGTGGCAGTGTGCGTGTATGCATGTCTTTATGTGTTCACAAGCGTGAATGTGAGTGTGTGCTTGTGTGTATGTGAGGATGCGGGCGCATGTGTGGTGGCGCGCGCTTGGGTGGCGGTGCGCGCATGGGTAGAGGCGCAGGCACGGGTAGCGGTGCGCCCACGGGTGGCGGTGCGCGCATGGGTAGAAGCGCAGGCACAGGTGGCGGTGCGCATAGGTAGAGGCGCAGGCATGGATGGCGGTGCGCGCATGGGTAGAGGGGCAGGCACAGGGGGCAGTGCGCGCATGGGTGGCGGCGTGAGTGTGTGCACCTGTGCGTGGGTGCACGTGCATGGCCGCGTGCACGTGCATGTTGTGTCTGTAAATGTGTGTGTGTATCCCCTGTCCCCTGGAATGGAAGCTGCATTGCCCTGTCGCTATGCTGCCCCCTCGCACTCCCAGCATCGGATGTAGCGTCCACAGCCCCCTCCTGAGGCTGAGTGTGCGCCCCCTCCTCTGGGAGAAGGTAAGCTCCCTGCACACGGAGATCCCCATACGCGGCGCTTCTCGCTGCATGCCCAGCCTCTCCGGGGTGCCCGGCGGTGGAGACTCTGCTGAATAATCCCATGACCATGTGCCTTCCTCTTTACAGGCGGAGATGGACACTCGACCTACGGGAACCCCCAGGGTAATGGATCCGTGCCGCTCCCGTCTTTAATAAAAACACGCTTTTGCATAGGGCTGTGGGCGGGCCAGCAGGGTCTGGACATACTGTCTTAACCCACAGGCTTTCATGGAGCAGCCTGCTTCTGCAGGGTGCTCACCTCCCTGGGGGCTCACAGAAGGAGGGCGGAGGTGGGGCTCCTCCGAGGGCAGGGTGGGTCTCGTGGACCTGTCCCGGGGCCACCGATGGCTCATGTGTCTTTGAGCAAGCGCACGAACGGAAGCCAAGAAGGAGAACGGGAAGGAGGGTGTGGACATTCGGCCCTGGAGAAGCCCCCTAGAAGTGCCCTGCCCGCCCCAGAGCAGGTCAGACAGGGCAGGGGTGGAGGCCAGGAGGCCCACGCTGGTCACACGTTGCTGGCAGAACGCAGCCTCTTAGCAATCCTGCCTTCACGTTGAGGATGAATGCGCTTGCCCCGACGCCAAGCTTCTGTGCGTCACAGATGCTCCGCGAGAAGGACGCATGGAAGCGCTTTGCAGCCTCTGCGTCCCGACGCGCGTGCCCAGCCTCGGGGTTGCTATTTGCTGGGTGTCTGCACTGGCGTTCGCAAGACAGCCATCCATCCCTACCATTCTCCTGTCGGACACAAGCTGGGGGCCGGAGGGGTGAAGCCCAAGACAAAAATCGAGGTGGCACACATGGGGTTGCATGGAACGTATAGGGTCCTGCGTCCAGACAGAGCGTCTGATGCCAGACCGGGGTGCGGAGAGGGCAAGTGATGCTTCCTGCAGGCGACAGTATCCAAGCCAACGTCCCATGGGGGCCATGTATCCATCCCAACAACACACCAGCTGCTTGACCCACTCTGATAGAAGACACAGGTGGTTCTCGCCAATAAAAGCAATGATTTCTTCTTTCTCGGGACCGTCGATTTTTGTCACGCAAGGTCCCAGGCAGAGAAACCAAACTGTTGGCAGTAAGGTGGCCTCCAAGGTGTCAGGTTAGGTGTGTGCCTGTGTCCAGACCTTTGTGGGCACGTGTGCATTGAATATATTTTGCAAGGGCACAAACATTGTACTTCGAAAAAGGTACAAACCCATCCAGTTCAACAAATCCACGGAAAACAAATCGAGTGCCTCTTATTTGCAATACTCTGCCTTGAATGTCCTGAACGGGTAAGACATCGTCAAAAATCTCAAAATCTTCTGCTTACAGAAGCAGAATCCTTTCCTCGGACTTCTTGTTCTGATTTGCTCTTTATTGTTGTTATTATTATTATTATTATTTTTTTTTTCCCGTGCATGTGAGGGTGGGAAGGGCCCGAGGTGAGATTGCGGGAGGATTTACAATGAACGGCTTTCTCGCCGGCCACGTGTTTTCTGAGACCGTCTTTGGTTTCTCCATCCTGCAGGGAACATGGTAGCGAAAATCGTGTCTCCTATTGTGTCAGTGCTGGTGGTCACGCTGGTGGGCGCCGCAGCGGGTTACTGCCAACGCAACAGAAGGAGAAACTGTTTCAGGACAAATGGTAAGTGTTAGGCTCTATAAAAATACTTCCTGGAGCCTGTTACAGGGCTGGGTTATTTCTGGGGACGTCCCATATAGCGGCCTTGCTTAAGGAAGTGGTTTTAAGTTGGGGCTTCATGGGGGATGCTTTTCCTACACCCGCCCTCCGGTATTTTTAAGCAGCTTTGTGATCTGCAAGAGTGGGTGTTGTAACTCACGTAGACTGAAACGTTCTCAGCTCGGGGTTGCAATCGGCAGGGCTGATATGGTTTCGATCCATCGTAAGGGACTCGGAAATGTTTGGGTTGAGCCTGCGATGTTCACCCACATCTCCTTTGTGTCCCTAAGAAGGGAGGCCTGCAGGAACGGGGTTTTAGGTAGGATTGCAAAATCCCAAAACCTGCCCGGGGCCTCCCTCTGCTGGTGGATGGGGAGTACTGACCAAATCCAGACACGGGGGAGCTCGGGTCTGCACCGCGCCTGGCCCTCCGAGAAGCCTGGGGGAAAACCAAGTCTCTGAAACACCGCTCCCGTGGCTGGCAGCTCTCATGGTCATTGCGACACACCGAGCGTGACTTTGGATTCCGACTTCGGCACGGGCCGGTGGGCATTTCAAAACCCAGCAGTGTAGACCTGAGTTGGCTTTTTTCCTGGTGCCTGCCGGAATTTTGTGCCCAACCGCCTCACCTTACCTGACTTTCTTTTTGCAGCACCTGGAGTTGTTCTTATTTTGTTTTTTTTGGTTTTTTTAAATGTGGGTCATGATCTCCCCGTTTATCTGAGACAAAGCGCACTCTTTTTGTTTGCTTGTTTGTTTGTTTTTTTTTTGTTTTGTTTTGTTTTCCCTGCCTGGAAGCTCTTTTTGCTTTTTTGAAGGCTAGATAAACATCCCATCTAGTTTTTCTGTTAGTTATTCTTTTTTTAATATTTTATTTATTTATTTGAGAGAGAGAGCAAGCATGAGCAGGGGGAGGTGCAGAGGGGGAGGGAGAAGCAGGCTCCCTGATGAGCAAGGAGCTCGATGCGGGACTCGATCTCAGGACCCTGAGATCATGACCTGACGCTTCACCGACTGAGCCCCCCAGACGTCCCCTCCGTTAGCTATTCTTCAGGGATGACGTCACCGGGTCCAGCGGAGACCACGTCTGCCTTCCCATCTGTTAAAGCTACGGTCCTCAGACACCAAGACTGCACACTCGCTGTCATAGCATGAGGGGACTCCCCCCCTCAAGGTGGGCAAGACTCATCCTGGGGCTACCTGGTCTTGCCGGCTGCCAAACCTGCAAACCGTCTAACAAGTATGAGCATGGCGGCTCCATCTAGGGTTTTGTTCAAGACCCGGGGCGTGGGGGAGGGTCTCAGCATTACAGCGAACTTGGCTCCACGCAGTCACGCTGACGTTGCTTGGCTGTGCGGTTGGGTCCGGGAGGTCACCTGTCAGCTGAAGGACGGCTCACACGCCGTCTTGGCAAGTTGTAGGGGGATGAGTTTGCAGTGCACAGCCTGCGGAACTGGACAGGTGCAGCAGCTCCACTTTGAAGCTGCCACACCTTCTGGAGACACACTTCTGGGGATGGGGCCACATACGGGGCAACAGGTGGACTGTTTGAGCATGATGCTTCGGCTTTATTTGGTAAACTGCAAGGAATAAAACCTCCTGAGGTTGTGGAGGTTAATGAAACCACATCCATAAAAGGGGGTTTGTGCAAATATTAGCTGCGACCAAAAATATATAGTTGGTCAATTCATCCTAGCTGTGACACATGGTTGCCCATCTTCCCTTCCAGAACCAGCACATGTATGAGGGTTTCAAGATCCAGCGGTCGCTTAGGGAGAAGCTCGGTGTAGACCAGAACCCCGTTCGCCGCTCCTGGGACAATTCCTTTCATTGTCGACATCACCTGCCGCCCTGAGGTGCTTTCTGTTCGGCACAGATGAGCCGCCTCCCAAAGCATCCCCAGATCTGCTGGATGAGGTGCGTTGGTGAGGCTAACTGGGCTCCTCCCTGGGTCGAACGAAGATTATTGCTTCATCTGTTGGTGCGATCGTGAATGTGGATAGATGCCGACTGTGTCCTGGGTTCCCAACACGACCTCATGGTGCGGGACGTGCACATGGGCGACCCGTGTGTGTCGCCCCAAAGCACGGGGGGTGTCCCGGGGCATGGGGTCATGGGCAGGGGTGCTGTCTTCTGCTGGGGTCTCAGGAGCACCACTGGGGGTGGGGGGGCGGTTTCCAGCCAGCTGTGGGGAGAAGCTTGACCCAGGCTGAGTGTTCATCAGGGAGTCAGTGCCCACCGGTCCAGCTGATGTGGAATGCGGGATTCTCAGCACTCGGGGTGGCTTCGACCAGCCCTCCATCCCCTGCCCCCAACCTACGGAGCCTGAGGCTGGGTTTCGGGATTGTGCATGCATGGTCGCTCGAGTGCAAGCCATCTCGGGGGTGGGGGGGGTGGGGGAAGCGGCCTGGGGATGCTTTACCTTTTCCTGTGAAATCTTATATGGTTTCGGGTTTTCTAGGAAAATAGGGGACGGCGATCGCAATATGTGTCTCTTGACTGTTCTCATATCAGTTTCCATCTGATGCTCTCTAGGTTTCTGTTCTTCAGGCAACGCCATCCTTTTTCTTAGTTTATACTTTTTTTTTTACACCCGTAGTAGAGAACCTTAAAAAATGCTCAAGCATCTGAAATGCATACTAGCTATTTGCTTCTATGTTAGTAACATTTTAGGGGGAAAGGAAAAAGACAGTTTGGGCTTATTGGCACAGTTTCTTCCAATTTAGGTACATGCTTATAGAACTTTTGGGCTTTGCCCTAAATATCAGAATAGAGACAATTTTTGCCATCTGCAACTCATGGAGAGGACCCAGAAAAGTCCTAAATATGCATGCTTTGTGCTCACCATCATGGATTGGGAGCTAGGTCTCCAAAGAAGGGGGCGCCAAAAGCAGAAAGCCCTAAAGAGAGCTTCCCAAATACAAAAAGGAACTTGCAGCTAAGATGGTGGTGTCTCATGTCAGGGATTCACATATGATTTGAGCCATTTCAAGACAGCGGCCCGCAATTCCTGTTGGGACAGGGATGTCCTAGCACGCTTCTCAACTGTTTGCACCCAGGGACGAAGCCGCACGGTTGCCGCACGTTTTCTGTATGTGAGTTTCTTTTGACGCTGGTTAAAAGCCTGTGTGAAGGTGTGCGTGCGTCCGTGCGTGGGCACACGCATTTGCACCTTCACATACAGACCTAGATGCAATGGAAGCCTTTATAAAGACATCCATCCATCCGTTTTGTTTTTTTCCCACACCTGTCATACATAAGTTTGCATCATTCTAAATAAATGTAAAAGAAAAAAGAAAAAATACCGCGGTTGGCTCGCCGTGTTCTTGCTTTCTGTAATTCCCACCTAGAAGGAGGAGGCAGCACGCGGTAGGTCCACGACTCAGGAAGCTATCTACCCAGCTTAGCGGCATCGGATAAATGTCGTCCTGAGCGGGGCAGAGTGCCCGCTGGGTGTGTGTCTGCCTGTGGCAGGGTGTCTGCTCCATTCCGAGGGTCACGGCAGGGGTTTGGGGAGCAGATGGGCACCTGAAACCTTGCCGAGGAAGACGAGTTGTCACCGGCGCCTTCTGGAATACGATGGAGGGTGAACACTTAAGCATAGTTACAATCTTAAGGGATGAAAATCACCCTCGTGGGGGGCATCTGGGGGGCTCAGTGAGGGAAGGGTCTGCTTTTGGCTCAGGTCATGATCCCAGGGTCCTGGGATCGAGTCCTGCGTGGGGCTCCATGCTCAGCGGGGAGCCTGCTTCTCCCTCTGCACCTGCTTGTGCTCTCTCTGGGTCAAATAAATAAACCGAATCTTAAAAGAAAGGAAAAGAAAATCACCCAAGTGACAAGCAGAAACTGGTTAAGGTTCAACCTAGTTAGAATAAGAATCTTCAAATCATGAGTACTTGGAGGCATATCTTTTTTGGGGTGGGTGGGGATTTTATAGCAGAAGCCTCCTATTGATTGATTGACTGGTTGATGCCTGAAGTCTGCTTGACCCAGAGTGTTACCTGAGTCTCAGGTGGGGAGCATATGTCCTTAAGGAACTCACCCCCCGACTCCGCCCCACCCCAGGGCCACCAGGACGGCATGCTTCCCTGCTAAAAAGAGGAGAAAAGTCACAGTTGGCTGCATTCTGCATGCCCATGAAGGAAGGAAAAGATGGTGTTGACCGTATTGTGTAAAAAGCAACACTCCCGGCTCTTCCTGGGAGCCTGAGTGGGTGCCTGGGGGTCCGGGCCTGGAGGAACATCTTCACGCTGGAACAGAGCGAAGCCCCGGAATCGAATTTTAGACGGGTCGAGAGGACGGTGACCACCACGGGAGCCATACTTTTATTTCCATTTTCCTGCACGCCCTCGGAAAGAAGTTCTGCTCCCCTCCCCCGCCACGTATCCATGGCGAAGTGCAAGGCTTTCCAGTGGGGGGGGGGGAGGTGTGGTCACGCTGATTTGCCGTGTGACTTGCAGAGTGGGAAGAAGAAATCACACACACACGCACACGCACAGGCACACACATACCCAAGTTAATATGTTCCAGTTGTAGCCTGCAGCAACTACAATGTGACCTTATTTGGAAGTAGAGTCTGCAGCGGCCATGAGCTGAGGTCATCCCGGAGGACAGTGGGCGCTAACCCCACAGGGGACCGGCGTCCGTGTGAGAGGGGAAATGTGAACACGGACACGCACGCGGGGAGAATGTCGTGCGTAGCTCAGAGCGAAGCTGCCACAAGCCGAGGACGGACCAGACGCTGGGAAGCGGGGACTGGAGCAGAGCCTCCCCTACAATCTTCAGAAGGAGTGCAGCCCTGCCCTGCCCGGATCCCAGGCTTCTTGCCTCCAGAACTGAGAGAGCGAGAGAATGTCTGTTGTTGAAGCCGCTGAGTTTGCAGGATTTTGTTATGGCAGCCCGAGGAAACTCACGTGTCCATCACTATGTGTTGGGTACGAGTGTTCCTAATTTACAAGAGAGGATGGGGACCTCACTGAGCTTCCCTAGGGGCATAGCCGTGAAGCCGGTCAGGATTCATCTCCAGACGCTGAGGCCTAATTCATGAGTTCACAGGCTGCCTTCTGCATTTCGAGCTGTGCAACCTGAGGCAAGTTAAACGACCTCTCTGGGCTTCAAGTTACGTCATCTGAAGAATGGGTGTAATCATGGGCTCTGCTTCCCCCAAATGGTGAGGTTGAATGAGCTCCTGTGTGACAAGCATTCCCAGCCGTGCCTGGTAGGTATCGAGGGCTGCAGGTGGGATGGGGGAAAAAATACAAATAAACTTTTTTTCCTTAATATAAGTAGAATTACGCTCATTGCAATATATAAGATATGTGTTAGAGTCAGGTGAGAAGTTGAGACCATGAAATCAAAAGTGCAGACACTAACTAAAAACAAGGAGTGTTTGAAAATGCGGGTTTTCCTCCAAAAAAACCTGTTCTGTTTTCTGAATCCATAGTGCTCTAGGTAGGTGCAGGGATTCCCAACTGAACTACAGTTCCCAGCACCCTTTGCAGGTCATTATGGTCATGTGACAGCTCTGGCCAATGGCATGCAACCTTGATTTCTGGGGCTGCAGGACCCTCCTGTTTCCCAAAAACTCAGCACCAGTCAGCTTGAGGAGCATCAGGAGTCGATTTTGGTTTTGGGGAGGGGCTGCTGTGTCACCACCTGGTTGCCCTGCTGGAGGAACCCTTCACCTGTGGGTCCTCCTCATGCCCTACCGATAAAAAGTGCAGAAGCTCCCAGTGATAGGACCCAAAAGTCATGGGGAATGAGCATGGTGACTTGGTTCACTCTTGCCCATGGTGCATGGGAAAGTCGCCGAGAGAGCGGATCTTCACTGTCCTCGGCACAAAGAAAGACATAGTTAAATCATGTGCCGGGGAGGGAGGTGTTAGCTAACGTGGTGGTGGTGGTCGTCACATGGCAAGGTGTAAGTCTGTCCAGTCATCACGGTGCACACCTGACACTAACAGAAGGTTCTATGTCGATTCTATAGAACACGCAATCAAGCTGCAAAACAAAAACAAAGGAACAAAAAACCAGTTCTGGCTTTCCCCCACAAGCATTTTTGCTTGGAGCGTGCAGGCGTCCCCATGAACAGATGATGCTTGCGGAGACTTTGGAAAGACGCCCCCGTTTCTTTCCATGGTAAATTCACTATAAATGCAATATTCTGTAATAATGCATGACATGTATAGAATTACATATGTACAGTATACAATATATACACACAGTGTATTTATATATAAATGCATACATAAAATATATACTGTATAAAATAAAACTATAGAAAACATGTATATATAAATATAAATATACATTATATATAATTTTATATACATCTGGATGTGGTTCAGTTATGGCTTTATGTTTGCGCTGACATTTTGATATGCATGGAATGCATGCGCATTCCGTGTGTGATATGGAATCTGACTTTCAAATTGCATTTTTTTTTTTTTTCCTGACTGCAATGAAGCTTGTCCATTTTGGAGACTTTTTTTAACAAGAGCTGTGTGGGCACCATTATTTTATCTTCTATCAGATAATTCAGTGTAGATTGGGTTGTTTTTTGTTCCAGAGAATTTGAGCCTTTATGTGAACACATTCATCGTTTTCTCTGAGTTTCTTCCTTGCGATTCATCACCTGGTCTCGTGCATTTGTCCCCAATTCCAAGCCCCAGCGTCCGTAGCAGCCGGACATCTATCTTGAGCAAGTGTTTGCTGACATTGTGTTTGCTTATTGATTTTACGCACTTTTTCTTTGCATCCTTGGGCTTCCTAGAAAAGCAGCTTTAGGGAACCCTGAAGATGGGGATTTCCACCCACACTGTCAATTTTCTGATGCATGTTACTCTCCTTTCACTTGGGCCTTGATTTATTCTGTTTGTTCCTATGACGCAGGCCTTGATTTATTTTGTTGGTTTGTTTCTTTGACACCCAGTCATATGGTCAGAAACATAGTAAAAAATAATCATAATAAAATAAATTTTAAAAAATACCCAGAAACATAGTCTAACAAATCATTGGAAGCAAATAACCTGTGATTTGTGATTTAGCATTGTTTCAAAAAAAATTACTCAGTTTTTTTTGCTCACGAGCTAGTGATGGGACCCTAGTTTTGGAAAGTTTTAGGAAGAGCAGACGTCTGTATTCTGACCCCGGTTCCTCCTGTGAAGTCTGCAAGGACAGGGGTGCAGAGTTTGGCTTTCCAGAAATTCACCATTCTGATGCGGGATGAAGAGCTAAGGCAAACTCTAAATCAGGTCCGCTATGAAACTGTTTAACACTGTGCTTCTGGAGTCTCTGGGTTTCGGGGCACGCTCTCTATGTACACAATGCTTCCTCGCCCTGTAGACGTCACCTTGGCCCAAATGTAGGTGGTTCTTTGAGAAAAGCTGAATCTCTTCAGTGGGCTTCTTGGCCCCCCTCCCCAGCATGTTCCATTCCCAGTGGATGGTTTTCCACACGCCTTCAGTTCTTTTTAGGGGCCAAGGGCAGGCCACCCCAAGAGGCACCACTTTGGCATATGGATTTTTTTTATCTTTTTAATTTTCATTTTTTTAAATTCCAGTGTAGTTAGCACACGGTGTTACATTAGTTTCAGGTGTACAATATAGTGATTCAACACTTCCATACATCGCCCAGTGCTCATCACAACAGGTGCACTCCCCCATCCCCATCATCCGTTTTCACTCATCACCCCCACCCGCCTCCTCTCTTTTTTTGTTGTTGTTAATGGACAAAGAAGATATGATATATATATATGTGTATATGTATATACGTATATAATATATACACATTGTAATATATTTTATATAATATGTATTGTATATATATATCAGATTCCAACGTGTGTATACATATATACATTATATATAGTGTGTATACATATGTATACATTATATATGTGTGTATATACACATATGTATCACATATATAAAATGTGTGTATATATATATATATTTATACACACAATGGAATGTTACTGAGCCATACAAAAGAATAAAATCTTGCCATTTGCAAAGACATGGATGGATCTAGAGAGTATTATGCTAAGTAAACTAAGTCAGCCAGAAAAAGAGAAATGCCATGTGATTTCACTCATATGTGGAACTTAAGAAACAAAACATATTATTTAAATAGAAGTTGCTCAATACACGGCCGGGACAAGGACACTCAGACCCTCCTCTGTCCCCCTGAAAGCGAGGAAATAGATCTCCCAAATGAAAAATGCCCTCCCTGTACTAAGAAGTGAACATACACCGTTTCCACCAGAAACTGGAGCTTTAAAGCTGAGAAAACTCTGTAAATAAATCTTATTTTTTTCTGATCTGCCTCTGCCCAAATTCTGCTCAGAATTCCTTACTCATTCCAGCTCCCAAACACCTGTTGTTTTGTTTTGTTTTGTTTTAATGCTGTCCATGCTTCACAAATATATTGTCTCTTCATGGAAAATGTGTAAAAACTGCCTGCCTTGGTCATTTCTTTGGTTCTCAAATTTCGATGTTGGGCCTCCGTGCACACGTAATAAAACTTTGTGGGGTTTTGTTTGTTCTCTTGTTAAACTGTCGATTTAATTCCTAACGCGGCTGGAAGACCGTAGAAGGTACAGGAAGAATTTTCTCTTCCTGACACCGTGAAGGACTTTTCTTTAGGAATTGTGATGGGGATGGTCCTTGCATGCAGGTGCCTTGCTGCCTGTGAGGTGCATCAGCCTGTGCCGAAGACCTGCTGTGTGCAGGTTCTCTCTATGTCTCGGGATGTGCCCGAAACACACCTGCCAAGAGCACCGTGCAAATGTGACACCTTGCCCGTCTCCCCGGCGTCACTGGTGCAAAGCATGGTGTGGACGGCTTCCCTGAGGACTGCAAAGTGAGAGATTCGGCAGCTCTGTGAGGCATCTGGGTGCAGGTGGTAATTGCCTTTTGAGACATGAAATGCTTCTGTACCCAGGGTGCTCAGAGGGTTGTGTATTACGCTGTGCCCTCGCAGACTCGTGAAAGAGTGCGGAGCTTGGTTGTGGGTGGAAGGGCTGTGGGGTGGTGCGGGGCCACGCATTTCATGCCTGGCTTATAGCTCCCCGGCACACGAGACTTTGGGGCTGAGGGCAAGGGTTGGGGTGCACAATCTCAAACGGACACAAGGCAGGTTAGCTGATGATACGTGCTGTGTTGTCTTGTGATTTTAAGGCGTTTGGGTAAAGGAAAAAAAGACATATATTTCGTATATATATAATTACATATGTATTATAAATATATATCATTTAATAATATATGCTAAATAAATATATAATTTATAAACAACATATGTAAATATACAAATATGCTTATATGTTTATATAAATATATTTATAGATAAAAATTGATGTTTATATATTTATAAATAAAATTTATAAAAAGATGTTTATATACTTATATGAATATATTTATAGATAAAAATTTATAAAAATATGTTTATATATTTATATAAATATATTTATAAATAAAATTGAGAAAAATGTTTATATATTTATATATATTTATAAATAAAAATTTATAAAAATATATAAATTTTATATGTTTATATAGTTTTACATATATATTTGTATATATATTTTATTTACAGATTATATGTATAATTTATATATGTTTATGTATAATTTGTATAATTATATGAATTATATATATTTCTAAATTTATATTATCTATATATTTATATAGATAAGTTTATCTTATATATGTTTATATATTTACATATATTATTTATATAATAGATGATAAAATAATTATATATACTTATGTATATAATATCTGTAAAATAAATTATACATTTATGTATAAATATATAAATAAGTATCAACATATCATTTAATAATAAATTAATGTAATATACAGGATATATAATATAGAGGAACATAACATATTCCATAATATAGTATATTGTTATTATATTACATGATATTATATATAATATAGACAGATCTACATATACAGGATACATATAATATATGAACGCCAGTACATACATGATAGTAACAGCAGTAGCATGCATATATGTGTTCTATTTCATTAGGAAACTGTGCGAAAAGTAAACTTTTAAAATAAATTAGACTTTACACAAGTGCACATGACAGTGGGCATTGTTGTAAAGATGTAACGAACAGGAGCAGGGGAGAAGGGGAAGGTATGGTGTCTTACAGAACCCACCGCACACCGTGTGGGGTTAATATGCCACGACCAGAGTTCCTCTTTTCCAACCGCATGTCTGAATGAGGCCAGATAATTTCGGACTAAATGGTGTCTTGAAAACGAAGCCATGTGTAAGCAGATGTGAGAAAGCAGCCCTCTTCTAGGAAGCCAGGTATTGAAGAGATTTGCAAATGTGCAAAATGAAGCCACCCTTCCCCTCCCCCAGTTATTGTTTGGGAAGACATATTTATTTTTCCACTAAAAATGTGTGATTTCTGTAAAGCGTAATGGGCTTCTTGTGATGACCTTCAAAGTATTAAGTAAACAAACATCTAAAGTCTTTCCGTTACTATTTCTAATACGGAAAGCAGGGATGTCATTAACCCACGTAAACAAATGTCTTGGGTTCCTCTATCGTTTTTAAGAGTCTCAAGGAATCGTGTGGCCGGAACGTTTGAGAACTTCTGCTAGGTTGTATGAATCTGGCCGTTGAAGTCACAGCCCATCTCAAAATGGGGAAAACCATAAAGAATGTATCACCTAAGAAGACCTACTGAGGTTTCAGCCTCTGGGGTGGAGTGATTTGAGAGATCAATAATACCATTCTCTGTTTTGTGACCTCCCCTGTTGCAAGGCATTAGCCAGTTTTACTCATGGCCGAAGATCCTGCTGTAGCTCCAGTCATCACAGCCTCATCCATTAATATCCAGGGCCCTATTTAAGGCCACATCCTTTCACTTTCTTCTTTTAAGGATAGAGATTTCCTTCCAGAAGCTACCAGCCAACTTCTCAGTCCTGATTGACCCACAATGGGCCACAGCACCCCTCACCCAAATTGAGCAGATGAGGATGCGTGAAACCTGGAGGAGAATCCCAGCTCTGTCAATCCAAGTTACTGTAATGCTACCAAGTCAAAGATCCGCGGGTTTATCTTATTTATCTAGTTAGTTTTAAGTAATCTCCACACCCAACTTGGGACTCGAACTCACAACCCTGTGATCAAGAGTCGCAAGCTCTCCGGACTGAGCCAGCCAGGTGTCCCTCCACCGGTTTATCTTAAACTTCAGGCAGATCTTTTTTCCATTTATGATGCTGAGTCAGGGTAAAGTAGGGGTTGAAAGTAAACCAATATCCTGTCCTATAAACGCTTCGCTTATTTGTTGTATCAAGCGGTTTGCAACTGTAGTTCTTTATACATCACGTGTCTTTACAAGTGGGTAAAATATGGATAAATAATTGCAATCGTGATATCCTGTATATATATATATATATATATATGGCAAATATTGTCTCATTCTCTTGCTTGTCTTTCAGGTTAATTCCTAAAGCCTTGATCACACACACACACAAAAAAGCGTGTTGCACAATCAAATCGGTTGGTGTCTTTTTTTGTAGTTTCTGGTTTTGAAATCTATCCCAACACATGGTTATTATTATTATTAAAAAAAAAAAGTAAGGTTGTATACCTCTCTAATAATGCTGTTTCTGGTGAATGAACGAAAAGTCGCATTTTTTCCCCGGGTCTCCTTCGGGGAGGAGGCAGGCTCACTTCTACAGTTAGCAAACACCTTTTCCCAGGAGCCCAGAGGAGAGCCCACCTTCCACCCAATGCGCTCACGGTGGAGGTCGCCACATGTCCCCTCTGCACGGCTTCCTGGTGACCCACCATGCACAGGAGCCCAGCGACGCCCAGGGCAGGATGCCTGCTCTGGGTTTAAAAATGCACAAAGCCTGTGGCCGGGGACCGGGGAGGCTCGCCTGCGTCTTACTGCCATCTGCCCTGCTTTCTGAGCACAAATTCGGAGGAGCAAGGGTCCCACGAGGCAGGCGGGTGTGTGGGGCAGGGGTGGAGTCACGATGGACGTGTGGTGTTGGGACACAAGGCAGCTGCTGGGACATCTTAAACCTTCTGTTTTGAACATCTCGGTGGTTCCCTCCCCCTCTCCATTCCCTCGGGCTGTTGCGCATCCTTCCCCACCGTCTCCTGCCCCATCCCCACCTCCTCCTGCCCCATCCCCACCTCCTCCAGGAACCACAGCAGAGCTTGTGGTTTGAGCATGGATCGTGAGGCCCCCATTGGCCCCCAGGCTCAGTTTTCTGATTCCAGGGGCTCAGGGGGTTGCTGGAGGATGTGCATCCCTCACAGTTTCCCCAGGGAGCTGCTAATGCTGTCTGCTCAGGGCTGACCCAGGGCTGGCGAGTGGGTGGGAGGCTCAGGGGCTGGGGAGGGGGCGATGCTTATTTCTTTCAACCCCCTCATGCACCTGGTGTTGTTTCCTGTTCTGCTGAGAGCTGTTAGAACACCGGCAGGCATTCCAACTCCACCTTTTGGAGTGCTTATGGGGTTGACAGGATACAGAATGGTTGGGGAGGAGGTAGAGACCAGGGATGCACTCTGGACCCTACCATGAGCAGGGCGCCCTACCCCAGCAAGGACTGAAGCCCTTGAGAAGTGAAACCCCAGCAGGGAGCTGGCGTGACCTGACTTTTGCTCCTGGTAATTTGCCCAGATGCCCATGATGTGCATGTGCATCGGAGCCAGAGGCTTGTGTTCCACTTGGAGAGAGATGTGCCTGTCCCACGGCAGTTGGAGAGGCGGGAGGCTGTCCTCTGCACAGCTGACCAGCCACCAGACACTCCCATCGAGCATGCACACCCCCGATGGTGCCCACTGCATTTTCGTCTCCATCGTTCCACACAGAGACTGCTGAGACATATGTCGAGGAAGCTGTGGGGGTGGCCTGGGGAGGGAGAACACCCCCACATCTTTTCTCAGGGCCTGGCAGAGGGTTCTGCTTGGCTCAGCCCCAAGCTGGCTTCTGCACTCAGAAGTCTCTCTTGCTACAGGACAGAGTTTCTCAGTGAGGGGCAATGTCTGGAAACATTTTCAGTTGTTACAGCTGGGTGTGGGAGTGCTCCTGGCAGCTGGTGGGTCGAGCCCAGGGATGCTGCTCGAGATCTCACAGTGCACAGGGCGTCCCAGCTCAAAGAATGGTCCAGCCCCAGATGTCAGTCCTGCTGATGCCAAGAAACTCTGCTTTAGCACAAGAGACTCCATCCACCCACCCATCCATCCACCCACCCATCATAACTATCTATCATCTATCTATTATCTATCTATCTATCTATCTATCTATCTATCTATCTATCTATCATCCATCCATCCATCACAGTAGCTAGCACCCCAGGGGTGATTCTGCCCCTCAGGAGACCATTGGCAAGGTCTGGAGTTGTTTCTGGTTGTCACACTGAGGGAGGGAAGAGCATGCTCCTGGCATGTGGTAGGTAGAGACCAGGGACAGTGCTCCACACCCTACAGTGCACGGGATGCCCCACCCCAGACAGTGACCCGCCCCACATGTTACTAGTGCCAGGTCGAAATCCTGCTGCTGGGTAACTTCTTACCCACGGAAAGGGGACAATTTGGGAACCTCACTGCCCCATGTAGTAAAGGAGGCAGGAGCTGTCTGGGACATTCGGAAATAGATCTCTGATTGTTGGAGGTCTGTCCCAGGACCCATTCCTCAGAGGGCCCTTGCACACAGCACTCCACAGTTTGCTCACTTGAGGCCAGAATGAGACCAAACAGAATGAGCTGTGACACGGATGTGTGGGGACACTTGGCAAATATTAGAGACAACCGCAGGACCAGCACAGAGGCCAGGGAACCTCCGCCTTCCCCTGGAAGCGAGGGGGCTTTCGGGGGCTGAGCGGGACTCACGTGAGACCTGCCCCTTCCCCCGCCTGTCCACCTTCATGTGAACACTTCTCCCCTTCCAGGCTGGCGGGCTGGGGATAGAACACGGGGTACTGACCCCAGAGGGGGCTCTTCCCAGATATTTCTGCCCGGGTGCCTTTGGAGCATGCCAAGCCCCTGTTCCCCATGGGGTTGCAAGTGGGTGACTTGACCCACTGGGGAACCAGATGAGATCCAGCAAAGCCCTGCTCTGGGGAAGCCGAGATGCTGGAATAACAGTAATAATAATAGCCGGATAATAATTATATCGTTGGGCAATATCCGTCGGATCGCTAATGAAGGTTAGCATGGGCGATGTCCTGTTGGACCCTTTTCTCTCATTTCTGGAGCCTCAGTTGTGCCGGTTCCCACAGTGTGGGATGTGGAATCCTAGCTGGGGGTTCCCTGACACCCCGATGTCAGTGCGGGGTTGGGAGGAGCAGTTTTCATAATAGCACAAAGACCTTGTTCATCTTTTTAAACCACGTTGGTCTGTGCACTGATGGTGTAGACACGACGTGGGGTGAACCTGTGGGGCAGGTGGCTGGGTGACCCCCCTCTGGGACTCCTCTCTCCTCCTCCCCCACCCCAGGTGACTTGACAGGGCAGGAAGCCCTGCTGTTCCGTTCCTGAGCAACAGCACGTCAGCTCCCCCCTGCAGACGTACGTCCCCTGGACCCCCTCAGCCGGCAGGACGATGACAACCTGCTGGACCAAGGAGGGCCACAGACAATGAAGAGTTCTGGAAAGAGTTGCCTGGTGTTTCTGATCACTGGTCCTTGTGCTCTCTCCTGGGGCCCCAGCCAAGAGTTGTCCCCTCCCCCACGACTTCCTGGCCCACCTGGCAGACGCTTCTCTCCCTCTGTGAGTCTCCATGGCTCACATGTCTCCTGTCCCAACACCAACTCCTACCCCACATTCTTCTAATGAGCCTTCAAGGTGTGTGTCCAACATGTTCAGCTCTCCAGGGCCGCATCCCTGGGTACCCGCTGCCCCTGTGCTCCCCCTTTCTCTGTACATTCAACTATACTCATGCAATAGTGGGAGGGTTCAACCCGGGGGGCTCCTGGGTCCACACACGAGCCACATGCCTCCCTGTCCTGCCCAGTTCTGGACGGTTGACTTGAACTACTTCCTAAATTTCACTTGTGCGCACCTGCATCCATTCAAGGATGCACGCATTCACTCATCCCCTTGTTCATACATTTAATTCGTTCACTCGTGCACACATTCACTCATTCATGAATACTTGCATTCACTCATTCCCTTCTGCATACATTTGATTCAGTCATTCACTCCTGCGCACACTACTCTTTCTTGGATATGGACCCTCACGCACTCATCCAATTACGCATACATGAACTCACTCATTCATGCCTTGAGCGCACTCATTCACTCATTCCTAGATCCCCTCCTTCATTCACGCACGCATGCATTCAGTTATTCCTGTCCGTACTCACTCACGCACCGGTGCGCGCATATCCTCACTCATGCCTTCGCTCGTGGGTACAATCTTGCATTCATGCATGCGGCCCGTCACTCACACATCCAAGCCCGGAGAGCGTGGACGGCACCCACCCGCTCCCTGCGGGCCTGCACAGCCCCACTCCTGCATGCGCACGCGCGCCCTCACTCACGCACACACTCCCTGGTGCATCCGCCCATGCGTGCATGGATTCAACCGCTGAGGCGCCAAGTCTCCATTTATCTTGTGATCCTCTCTGGCGTCCATGCGTGCGCCCATGCTCGACTCCTTCCTTCGCCCACCCCCGAATTCAGTAAGATCGCGTGTGCCTCTGTCCCGCCGGGGAGGTTTCCAAGCGTGGCCTCTCCAGGGCAGCCGGCTGGCCTTGGGCCCAGGCCGCCAGGCCACTGCAAACATTTACTCTGGAGCGGGCTGGGTGAAGGTTAAATGTCCAAACTAGAAACCACGGGCTCCCGGATTCCGCGGGGAGGGGGCCGCGGGGGGCAGGGGCGGGGCGCGGGAACGAAGGGCGGCCCAGGCCCCTCTGCGGCTCTCTCCCCGGGCACTGAGACAGGCGGCAGGCGGCGCGCCGGCAAGGCGGGCTGGGGCCGCAGCTCTGTGGTGGGGGACCCGCGCCCGGAGGCCGAGCGGGGGTGGGGCCGGGCTTCCGACGAGCGGCCAATCGCGGGGCGCGGGCCGCGAGGCCCTCCCAGCGCCGGCGGGGCCAGAAACCACCGGAGCGCGCAGGAGGTGTGGGGGGCGAGGGGTTGCGGGGGGCTGGGGAGGGATCTGCGGAGTGTGGCGCGGGGGCTGCCTGAGCGCCCCGGAGGTGCGGGGGGGCGCCGGCTGTGCGGGAGCGCTAGGGAGGCGCGGGGCGGCGGGTGTGGGGAGGGCCGGGGCTGCGGGAGCGCGCAGGAGGTGCGGGGGCGTGGAGGCCGCTTGGGCGTGCCGGGAACCGGGGCGGGGGGAGGGGGGAGGTGCCGCAGGGCTGCCAGAGAGCCGAGGGACGAGGTGTGCAGCGTGGGGCGCGCAGTGGGGTCTTCGCGAGAAAGGAGGTGACGGGGGCGCGAGCCCGGAGTGGGGCCGGGGCCTCCAGGAGCGCGGAGGAGGGGCGGGGCGCAGCCGGGCCGCAGGTGACTGGGGAGCGGCCGAGGAGTCGTGGGGGCGCCGGGCGGGAGTACAGGACCCACTGGAGCCAGGAAGAAGTGCCTGGCGCACTGGGGACGCTTCTGACACCCGGCTGGCCAAGGGGCTGAGGGTGTCCCAGAACGGGGAGTATAAGCGGGGCGCAGAGGGGTCGCAGGTGACTCCGGGGCGAGGCCGGGGGGGGGGGGTTCGAGGGGAGCCTGGCTGGAGGACAGAGGCTGCCCAGGAGCGCGGAGGATGAGGGGCAGGGCATGGGAGTCGTGGAGGTGACTTCGGTTCAGCGGGGCCCAGGTGACGCGGGGCCGGGTAAGGGGGCGCTGGGCTGGGGCTGCAGCTACTATGGGGTGTCTGGAATGCCGAGCTGTCGCCTGCAGGCCTGGAAATCTGCGAGGGTCCCTTGGAGACGAAGCCTCTGCTAGGCCCTGCTCCCGGCGGCAGAGTCCACCCACCACGCCCAAGAGAACCCAGGCGCACGTCGGCACTACTGTGCCCAAACCATGCCGGGTAAGACCGCGAACGCTTTCGGCCCAGCCTCCCTGCTCCTTCTGGGACCTGTGAGATCGATCTGCTCTGGGGAGAACCCCCCCCTTTGCCGACACAATCACCCCCAAGCCCCTGGCCTCCCCAACGCCTCCCCAGCCTATCCCTGCGTTTGCAGAGCCTGGCGCTGCCTGGTTGCAGAGGGAGATGGGGTGAGTCTCACCCGCTGGGAGGGGTCCATATATAGCCTGATCATGGGGCCTCGAGATTCCTGAATTTCCCTTCTGTAAAAGGCAGCCCTAGGAGTTTAGATGCGCTACTTTCTTGGGCAGTTCTCACCCACTGGTAGACAGATAGGAAGTCCGTGCCCCTAAAACTTTAGGAACACAGTGCCTTTGGGGGTTCCCAAGTTCAGACCACCGGGCGTACTCCTTTATTCCAATAAAGACTGCAGTAATCCCCCGGCAGGGCAGTGGGCTTGGGGTGGCCACATGGCTGGGGTTTAGGGCAAGACCTGGCCCCCAGGGGTCAGACTCAGTCTTACACACCTGCCCTTCAGGGGGGGTTGTACACATCAGATGTGGGCAGTTCAGAGGGCTAAAAGAAATTAGACAATGGGACTGTGCCCTTAACCCATAAGAGAGATGCCTGTCCTGTTTTTATCATGAAGACACCCCATCTTGCACGAGACCAGACCTGATCATCCATGAGCGCATTTTTTTTTTTTTAAACAACAGGTTACTTTGTATTTGGAGGAGCAATTTGGTAAAATCACAGAGGAGCTTCCATGCTGTTTTTCTCCTGCCTGGCCTCGGAAAGGAAAATGGTTCAGGCGGGGTTTCCTGTGGTTCCCGCTGCAGGACTCTGTCTCGGAGGAGAAGCAGAACGGTTTCTCTGTTCCAGGGGGCGGTGTGCAGCTCTCCACAGTAAAAACCACTCTGCCCCCAAAGCCGCTAGGGCCCATATAATGCCAGCATTCAATGAGCAACCTTCGGATGCATCTCCATCAGCCCTGGAATGTGCTCGAAGACCCGAAGTGGGTATTCGGCATGTTTTCGGGGGAACAAAAACCACCTTTGAGTAAAAGAGGAGGGGCCAGGGAGGAAGCTAGCCACTGACTCTAATAGCAGTGTCCTTGGATGGTCATGGACATTCCTTGATACAGCGAGACTTGGTCATCGGTAGCTTCTTAAAAGCAAGGCAGTGTGGCCTCTGAAGACCCGTTAATGAGTTTTCGTCCTTGTTATACCTTAAAATCCACTGGTCTGCCTTTGCACCTCTGACGGGCTCTTGTCCGCGAGTGATCTTGCAACATGGTGCACGGGGCCCTGGTGGCCAGCCTTCAGACGTGTGCGTCTTTCTCGCAGAGCGTGGGTTTGCTTGTTGGGGTCGCTGGAGAGAGGGGGTTGCTCTCCGGGGGTGCTGTGGTGTCATCCTGTTGATAGGACCACGAATCCCTCCATCCTAAGCAAGGGCGGAGTCTACCCTCTCTCTAGACCCAGCACTATCTCCATCCATCCCGCGAATCAGGAAGCTTCTGGACAAATAGCTTGTCCTCAGTGCGTCGCTTGGGGTCCCCAAAGCCCTCCCAGGTAAGGTGCTCCCCTCCACGGACCGTGGAGCAGCCCTGCTCCCAGGACCTCCCGGCTTCCCCCTGCCTCACCCGCGACTTGTTTCTCATGTGGAAGCAGCTGATGTGTTCCAACCAAGTAGGTCTGAAACATGAGACGGTTGGAAATCTAATTGTTCTTCTGGTGTCTGCTTTGATAACTCTCCGGGGAAGGAGACCCATATTTATCAACCATGGTGAGTCAAAACAGACCCCGCCAATTGGATAACAGTTTCCTTAGTGATCATTGAGAGGATAAAAGCAGTAGGAATAATCTAGTTGGATATTTTTCGTGTCTTTGTGTTAACTTCCATTTAGAAGGAATTTGAGGTTCTTTTTAGGAATATCCAACTAAGCTGTGTTGCGAACTTTCCTTTTCTTTGAGGAGGATCCAATTTAAATTGTTTACGTATGAAATGTATAGCCAGTTACAATGGTGGAAATGTAGCTTCGTAGAAAAAGATGAGTTTCTCAGCCTGGAAAGGGCAGTTGCATATAAAATTAAACCTGACAGGGTCACCAGCTGATTGCTCTGCTTCTTTGCCCCAGGGTGGGTATGGGGGAAAGACTCCGCCCTTGCTTAGGTTGGAGGCATTCGTGGTCCTATCAACAGGATGACCCCACAGCACGCCCGGAGATTACCTGGTCTACTTCCTAAGTTTAATGCCCCAATTTATTAGGGTGCCAGACAAATCCCACCGATGGGCTGCCTTAAAGAACATATATTTATTCCTCCCAGTCCTAGAGGGTGGGAGTCTGAGATCCCGGCGGAGCCGAGGCTGGTTCCTCCCGAGGTGTCTCTCCTGGGCGTGTAAACTCTGTGTTCTCCCCGTGTCCTCACGTGGCCATGCCTCTGTCTGTGTCTGTGCCCTCATCTTCTCTTCCTGTGAGGATCCCCGTCTTAGGGGATCAGGGCCCACCCCAATATTTTACCTGAATCCCGTCTTCCAAGACCCCATCTCCAAATACATCCACATTCTGAGGTCCTGGGAGTGAGGACTTCCTGCGACGTTGGCCGGGGGGCAGGGGGGACATATTTCAGCTCGTAATACCCACTGGTTAAAGCAGTTACATTTATGTGCTTATAAAAATGCAGCAAAACCAGTGTATGCAGTTACCAATTTGGGTGACTTTGCTGTTTGTATTATATTCCATCCTGTACCTTCCGTCAGGCGAATGCAGCTGCACCTTCCTCTTGTCGGGACAACCATCCTGTCGCGGGGGGGTGTGACAGGAGCCTGTTGTAACAGGCACGTTTTGGAATTTACCCCCATGGAATGTAAAAGGTCAAGGAGGCGGTCCCCCCCCCCCCCCCCCGGAACCAGGCCTCAGAAGCTTGTGCTCATCACGTTCTATTTAGCGTGAATGCCAGTCCTTCGGGCCCTGCTTTGGGAGCCGCCGGCCCGCGGAGGGGAGGGCGCTCGGCTCTTTGAGAAGTGACGTCTGTGTGTTCTTGCCCCACGTTGCGTGCTGCGAATTTTAATTTCTGCAGACAGCACGGGAGCCTGCACAGGATTTTTCTTTAAACTGTTGTCTCTCTCCCGGCAACGAGCTCCTGGGGGAGCAGGAATTAAGTTGGTTGGAAGTCCCCATAAAAGCTACCAGCACGGCGAGGATGCACTTAGACTGGAAATTGCCGTCCGTTGGATCTCCCCTGTCAGCATTTCTTCCCCACCTAGTGAGACACTGAAACTGGGCATAGTTTTGTTTTGTTTTGTTGTTTTGTTCTGTTTTGAGTTGGGCAGACATCTGCGTCCTAGCTCAGACAACTGGGCAGTTGCTTACATGTTTTGATGTGTTTGTTTCTCAGATTCAGGTATTTGAGATGAGTTTTTTTAAACTCGAATGCAGAGCAGAACACGGCATTACGTGTAGGCTCCTTACACTCTTGTATGCGTGTGTTTGTGTGTGTTCAAAGGAAAAGATGTAGGGGGTGCCTGGGTGGCTCAGCACGTGACTCTTGATCTCGGAGTCATGAGTTCGAGCCTCATGTTGGGCACAGAGATTACAAAGAAAGAAGGAAAGGGGGAAGGAAGGAAGGAAGGAAGGAAATGAAGTGTTCTTAGTGAACATCTGTAAACTCTGGAGCAGTTGGTCGGTTCAGTTGGTGAAGCTTCAGAGAGAGGGGTGACCGCCAGCCCCTCCACCTCCTGAGACCCACCAGGAACGTGACTCTGGTGTCTTTGTCCACACCCGCAGTATCTGACCAGGCGTTCGTGACGCTGGCCACCAACGACATCTACTGCCAGGGTGCGCTGGTTCTGGGACAGTCACTGAGGAACCAGCGTGCGACCAGGAAGCTGGTGGTGCTTATCACCCCGCAGGTGTCCAGCCTGCTCAGGTAAGTCGGGAAGATGTTCCCGTGCCTGGCTGATTCCTGCGTCTTGTGCTTGCGGAGGTCCCGGGAACCGTCGGTGCATCTGGAGCTCCCGCTGACTCGGGCGGCATCTGACGGTGGTACGCTCGATTCGCTATTAAAGGAAGTGAGTCTCGGTAGAGGGAGTGAGAGGTTTAAGATTGGAGGTTGTAGCAAGTCGCATGTGGTTCTGCAAAATCCTGCAACGTGCAGCATAGATTTTTACATCCTGGTGCGTCTCCATCCCCATGTAGGACGTTTCCCAGGGAAGATGGGCTCGGGGTACCTCCAAGGGGCCGTGCCATGTGCCTGGCTCTTCTGTTGTGGTGGTGAGTGCATGTCTAGGGGCAAAGGGTTACTCCGAGTTTCTCTCGATGGCTCCGGAAAACAAAGGCTGGATACAGGGTGTTCACTAGGGCTTAGAGATGTAACAAGCAGGTGGGACGTGGGGGCCGGCCGAGCGTGGGATCGGTGACAGATGAGCGTCAAAGAGCAGGGCCGCCAGGCGGAGCAGATGCGTGGCCCCTGAGAGCTGGAACTCATGGGACACCTGATGGCCACGTGAGTGGTGCCACGTGGCTGGCTCCACTACGAGCTTCCAACACGAGCTCACTCGTGTGAATCACGTGATTCCTCTTGGGTTGGCTGCTGTTGGTGCCAGGCTTGCTGCCATTTACCAAGGCTCCTCGGGCAGGCGTAGCAGAGCGGGGATCTCAGCCTGCCCCACTCAATGCTCCAGTCCACCGTCTACTCCTCATGACGAGAGACTGTGAGCTGTCCAAAGGTCAGTGGTCCACGGGGGTGGATTTGAGGGTCTGAGGGAGCAGAGGGGAGACCGTGGGGCGGGGGCAGCGCCAACTCAAGATAAGCAGTACTCCCTTTTTGTAGCCAGTGAGGTCACACTCAGCAGACACAGGGTCCATAGAAGGAAGCATGGCATAGGCAGGGACAAGGAAGTGGGGGCAGGTTGCTGCCACGATGGGTCCATGATATGTGTCCTGGAAACAGCCGGGTGCCCCTGCAGTGATCTGAATGCACGTGACTCCCAGAGTCCGGGAGCTGCGTGCTCTTGGCTTAAGATTGCCATGCCCGGCTTGAGAGGGGAGCTCAAGGATGCCTGCAGGTCCACATGCGCGTCCTCGCAAATGCAGGCGCCTGAGCCCCTTGGCGCCTTGGTTCTGTAGAGCGGGTTGTGCATTCCAGCCTGAGCGTGGGGACGTTCCCATCTGTAGACACACGCGCGGTGCTATCTCCACAATATCACGAGTGGTGCTAGTTCACTTGGGAGACCATTTCTTCCCTCTGGGTGTTCCCAGGTGACTGATGTCAGCTCGGTGTAGCCGTGTGCGTGGAGACTTCTCTTGAAGGTGGCTGCTGTAAGAACAGAGTTTCGTGAATCTGTGGCTTCTGGAGGCATGGTCCGGATGCCTGCGATATGGAGGGGTTTGCAGTATGCCATGGCAAATGCAAAGAATGGCAGAAGAGTTTTGTGATAGACACGTAGGCATGAGGGTCTTCCAGTTTCTTCTTGGCTGTGGGTGGCGTGGACAAGGCCATTGTGTTCATGTGTGGGGTGAGCCTGGAAGGGTAGTGGGAGGTTAGAGGAGGCCTTCCTGGAGGCAGGGGTTGGCAGAAGAGAGTCAGGCTCTGGGTGAGCAGCGTCGGAGGACACGGGGAGGCCCAGAGTTTGCAGAAACCTGGAAAAGTGTGCATGGGCTTATCTCTGGTACGCTGATGGCCACTCCAGTAAGGGGTTGTCCCAGTTAGCAGAGGGCACCAGTAAAGGGAGCTGTGGGAGCTGGGGTGACCACTGGAATTCAGTCAGGCGGTAGTAGGCACAGAGACTTCATTACTCGGGGCAAGGACATGGCTCCCAGAGGGATTTCCCACTCTCTCCTTCACTACACCATTAAAGGAGTGGTGTCAGGTTCGCTCAGCCAGCTCTCGGGGCTGAGATCTGAAAGGCCAGTTCTGATCCAGACTAGGCAGTCTGAAGGAATGAGGAGAGCCCACCCACTCCTTGACGAAGCATCAGGTGGGAAAGCCCACTTTTTAAGTTAAGGTGAAGACACACAGAAGAATTTAAACCAGCACCAAGCCTGCAAGACATCTCCCCAAGTGAAGGTGGGGACGTCATACTCAAGTTCAGGGGAGAGACCGTATTCGTGAAACAAGTTACTACGGGATGGATGGAAGGACTTGAAAAAAGATCCGAGGAGTGCTTTTAGTAAAATTCGTGGAAGTAGAGATTTGTTGGTACAAATAGAGCTGCTAGGACAGATGGAGTTGAAAGGGGTCTGGCTGTGAGCTGAGGAAATGTTAGCAGTTAATAATAACAATTACGAAAAATTAAACTTTTTAGAGACCCCATTCCGTGCAATCCGCCCTGCAGACTGTGAGAGTCATTGTTATATGGAAAATGTCAGATGCTTCCGGGCACCTGAGCATAAGTTTATAGAGTAGGAAGCTTTAAAACAGAGGTGGGCCTGCTCCAAAGCTGAGAACAAATGAAACCAGCTTGGAAACAAGATTGTATTTGAAGAAAATTTCCCAAAGTGAAGAAACACCAGGAAATTGTGGGTATCACCAAACGTGAGAAAAGCAAATAAAGCCCCCAAACGTAGATGTCTACGTATTGATGACTTTTTAAAGTTGCAGTGATGATTTCTGGGTTTGTCCAAGAAGCCATTTGGCCAAATTTATCGGTCATTGACAACATGGTCGGAAGTGATTCTCAAGCACACAGGTGGTTCGGGGCTTTGCTACTAAAAAGAGAAAAAAAAAATTATCTGCTGGCTGAATGTGATATCGAAAAGCACAACTTAATGAGAAAGCCCTTTCTGGAAGGGTGAGGAGGCGAGTAAAAACCTAGTATTGAGGGTAAATAACCATTGTAAATACATTTATGAAACTATGCACATTGAAAAGGGACCCATGTTATCTGAGATATATTTTTAATATATTTATATATATAATTTACATATGTTTATATTTACATACAAAATATGTATATTATTTATATGTATATCATATATATAATTTATATATGTTTTAAACTTCCAGTTAGCTAACATACAGCATAATATTAGTTTCAGGTACACAATATAGTGATTCAACACTTCCATGCGTCCCTTGGTGCTCATCACAACAAATGCCCCCTCTTCATCCCCATCACCTACTTAACCCATCCCCCACTCACCTCCTCTGTCTGATGTATTTATTTAATAAACGATGGACAGAGTTGTTGGATCACATGGAGAAGAAAGGAAAAGCAGAAACAATCATATGGTTTTCTGAGTATAAGAATCTGGGCAAGGGACACTACGTAATAAAGCGGAGAATTCACATTTCAGATACACTGCTCAAGATCCTTTATGTGCCAACAATCACCATGTGAAGCATATTAAAAAACCCAACCTGATACACAGGCACATGCAAAGAAGGGTAGAGGGAGAGTCTTTTTGTGTAGTTTTCCTCGTGTTTAACTCACAAATGAGACACGTGAGTAAATTGATCTAATGAATAGTGCATGAGGGATCTCTTAAATGTTATGCATTATGTAAACAGTGATCTTTAGTCTCATCAGCCATAGACCACTTAGAAAAATTGATTTTATACTCATGGTACAAGGAGGCATTTAATGGGACACTTGGAGCAGAAATTGAACGTTATAGTCTTTGACTATAATGTAATAAAAGTAGGCATTAATAGCAAAACGAATTTAAAAACCACATTACCCTTGGACATTTTAAATTAGAAATTCCTAAACATTTCATAAGCGAACAAATCGAAGACTGAATTCTACGGTGCTTAAAAAAATATTAGCAATATGAATACTACCGATACAAGCCAAACGGGAAGGCTGAAGTCATGCCAGAGAAAAACATTAAAATCAGTGAAGAAATAAATGATCAAGTTCAAAAAAAGTTTATATTAAAACAAACAAAAAATACAGAAGGCAAACAATACAAAAGTTAAAATCAGTGAAGAAATGATCCATTTGGAAAAAAATTAAGAAAAAACAAACAAAAAATACATAAGGCAAGAAGGAAGAGATCCATAAAAAACTAAAAACTGGGAACAGGAAAAAAACCCAAGTGTTGGATTATTTAAAAGTAAATTAAGATGGCAGAAAACATAAGTATCCAAAGTAAAAGTGAAAAAGTAGTCATTTGCATGCAACTTCAATTTTAAAAGCAAACAGGACACAGAGCACTTTGCTGCTAATATTGACGAAATACTTGATCCTTGTAGGGAAATTCAGATGACCCCACACTGATACTAGAAAGCGTAGAAAACACCGCTCAGTACGCCGGGGTGGAAAATAGAGAATGTTACCAAAAGCTTATCTGGTAGAAGGTTCTGAGCCTGGGCAGTTATCAAGGACGTTTTGTTACGTTGGTCACAATGAATGAATTTCCATGTGATACGAGTGATCTCAGAGACAAGGGGAAAAAATGAATGCCTTCATTTATTTGAAGAAACTGTCCCAATCTTGATACCCAAACTTGATTTACAGGTTTGGTTGTGTTTTACATATAGATGAGAAAAGCCGCCAAATACACAGCAGCAGCCAGACCACTCGAGGTGTATCGTAGAGAATATCGTAGAGAAACGAATGGTGCCCTAAGGAAGACCGTTCATGGCCTCCATGTAATTCAGCCCATCCATCATCTGAGAAAGGCAATGATATGGTCCTTTGACTATAAAGCTAAATGTGTACCAAGATGAATCCGGGTAGATTGTGAGTGTAAAGGTAAAAGTTTTAAAGCATAGAGACATCTTAGAAGTCAGTAGATGAGGATGTCTCAGCCTGGGCACTGTTAACATCTGGGGCTGGATGATTCCCTGAGTTGGGGTGTCCCTGGTCTGCACCCGCCATCTGCTGGTAGGATCACCACCCACGACCCTCCCCGAAGTCGGGATAAGGAAAAACGTCTTCAAACACTGACATGGATGGATGTTTCATTCGTCCGAATGTGGGGGAAACCATCTTAAATGAAAGCAAAGGAGGATACCAGGACCTGTACAGGGCAGAAATACTATGTGTAAAAGTAAAAGATCAAACAAATAAACTAAAGGAACGCATTTACAAAAGCTTTAATGGGGAGGAGGCCTGTTGTCTATATAATATTCCAGAAAAGTCTTACAACCAGACTTCACAAATGGACAGATGAATCTCACAATGGTGGAGGGTATGAACCATTATTACATCGATGGGGGATATTTATGACCAGCTAGGTTGGCAGACTGTCTTTGTAAATGTTGCTGTTTTGGGGGGGCAGACCTTCATCTCTGATACCAAATGACATCATTAGACTAGAGGCAAATCGGCTGTAACCCATTTTCTCAAAAGTGTTTCAACTTAGTGTGTACAGTGTATTTCCTCTATTGCCAAAGTTGAGCTCTTCGTCCCCGGAGAGAAACACATTCCCCTATGTCCAGAGCCCTGCTCTTCAGAGTCAGACCAGAGGCTCCAGCAGCCGCAGAGCTGGGAATGCTGACCCTGAGGTAGACACGTGTCCCTGTGTGTGTCGTCTGGGACCAAGACAGGAAACATGGGGTCTTTCTTGGTTGCCTACTGGGCCATCAGTCCCCCTAGTGATTGGAGGCAGCCATATTTTTTCATAGAACTGTCCTGATAAAGCCAAAAGGACCCCACACGAACGCACCATTTTGTCCTCCATTCCTGTCTCCTCAGGGTCAGGAAAAGCTGTCAACACTGACGCTCTTCAGTCTCCTGGTCCACTCAAGATGAACTGTAAAATATTCAGACACATCCAGGACTCCTGGGAAGGTTCGGTATTCCAGAACCATGTCGCTTTTATAGGACCCGTTACATACTTTGCAGTCAGTGGGAGAGCTGAGGAACAGTGCCCTATGGTCCACTGACAAACAGTGACAGGTGACCACAAGTGACCGAGGGTGTGGGTATGAGGACCACCACTCTGCTCTTCCAGGCTGTGTGGTCCAAGAGCAGAGTGGGGTAATCATTCTGCAGAAAGCTTCAAATTGTAGTCTTAAAACTTCATTCCAAGCCCAGGCACTTATTTTGAGAAAACAGGCAGAGCTGAACAAAGGGATTTAAGGACATACATCACAGTCTATTTGTAGCAACATGGAGTGATATTTCTTTTGGCCTCCGCCCCGCTGCTCCCGGATCTTTATACAACCCTAAGGATGCCATGAATTCCATAAATAACTGGGTTAAAAGCAAGGGAAACTTGGTGATGAGAGAGTACACTCTCAGAGATGTAGGTACTTTTAATACCGTTCGATGAAAAAGCACCAAAAAATGTAAGGTACAAGCCGGTACAGGATATAACAGATAAGACTCTGGAAGCATAAACATCTCCCTCATACTGGAAGTTTCAAAAGGAGCAAAAGAGAGAACGGATTGTAGGAAATAACTCCTCTCCTATTTCAGCTCTGAGAATGCCCCGTTGAGTGTTGGGCAGAATGAACGAACGCAAATGTCGATACCGAGGGGTGGCATCACAGAGCATCAAGAACAGAGAAAGGTGCTAAAAGCATTTCAGCATCAGTCAGGTTGAGATAGCTGATGTCTAAAATTTTCTGGAGCAAAGCAATTTCATGTGTGTGTCTACAAAAGTATAGTTGATGTCGAGTGTTACGTTAGTTTCGAGTGTACAGCACGGGGATTCGACATTCTGTGCATTACAGAATGCTCACCACAATAAGTATGGTCACTGTAGAAAATTATGACAATATTATTGACTACATTCCCTATACTGTACTCTTCATTTTTGTGACATATTTACTTTATAATGGGAAGTTTGTACCTCTTAATCCCCGTCACCTGTTTCACCCCTCCCCCCACCATCCTGCCATGGTGGGGCAAAAGTAATTTTGGAATGAGATGTCTGTATTCAACCAAATCAGTGCAATTCGAAAGCAAATTAAAGATATTCCAAATACATAAAAGCTTGAAAATTTTACCCCTCAAAGATGTTTGAGAACAAAATTACTTGAGGATATACTCAAGCAAAGTGAAATGCGAATCCAAGGAAGAAAACCTTGCAATAAAGAAGTAGCACTAAGCAAATAAATGAGTGAAACTCAAAGTTAATTGTAAATGTGTTGAGGCATAATTATGAAAATAATCTCGGATTTACAGTCCACACAGAGGTGAATGAGGGGGGCAGAGGGGAGGGGCGGAAGTGAACATAGGCTGATATTCCTGTCTTGTCTGGGGTGAAGATACAGATGCTGACCGTTTTTACATTCAGTAGAAAATCTAAGTTTAAATATGTGTGTCGAAAGTTGAGGATGGTAACTATCAGAAGACTAGAAAGGATATGTACAACTTCCCAAGCATTAATGGAAAATGCATGGAATGGGAAAAAAAAAAAAAAAACTTAACCCATGCAGTGGAAGGTGGGAAAGGATTACAAAGAAGAAGAAAGTCTGATACATGTTAAAAAAAAAAAAAGGAAAAAATAATACTGCAGGACTCCACTCGAATATATCAATGATCATACTAAAGGTGAATGGGTTAGGGCGCCTGGGTGGCTCAGTTGGTTGAGCGACTGCCTTCAGCTCAGGTCATGATCCTGGAGTCCCGGGATCGAGTCCCGCGTCGGGCTCCCTGCTCGGCAGGGAGTCTGCTTCTCCCTCTGACCCTCCCCCCCCATGCTCTCTCTCTCTCTCTCTCTCTCTCATTCTCTCTCTCAAATAAATAAATAAAATCTTTAAAGGTGAATGGGTTAAAAAAACCATTTAAAGGAGAGAGAATTTTGTCATGGGAAAATAAACGTAAAATCCAGCCATATCCTGCATGTGTACAGGAGGCACTTTCAATAGCAACACAAAATGTTGAAAATAAAGGATGCCTTTGATGTAATGATTCTGTTCCCATCCGGGATCCCACGTTGCGTTAGAGAGGTCTGCCCTTGTAACTTCCCATCTATGACATTTTCTCCTTCTTTTCTTATGTGTCATGATCTTGACATTTTCGGGGAGTACTGGTCATTTGTTTTATAGAATTCTTTGGGCTTGCATTTGTCCAATATTTTCTCATTAGTAGACTGAGGTTATGTATTTCTGGCAAAAAAAAAAAAAAAGTCCTCAGGAGTGATGTACCTTTACCAGGGCGCCCTATCAGGGAGTATGTGATGTTGCTGTGACCTGTTACTGGTGATATTAAACCTTGATCATATGGATAAGGTATTATCTGTGGGGTTATGATTTTTCTCTTTGTAATTGATAGGTCTCCTGGAGGAGATACTTTCAGCCTATGAAAACATGCTATTTCTTCTCAAAACATTTACGCATTGATTTTAGCCTCCACCGGTGAACCTTGTCAGCAATAATTATTACTGTCATGTTAGCCTAATGGTGATTTTCTATTTCCCTCCTTCCTAATGCATTTAGTATTTGGAATTCTTCTCTAAGGAATTGCTGCTCCTTCTTCCCCGTTTACTTATTTATTCAATTATGATATCAGTATGGACCCATGAATATTCATTTTATACTTTAAGTTTGTTACTTGTTTTCTTGTTCAAATCCTGATTGGCCCCCTGTACCCTTTTGACATGCCCCCATCTTTCTTCTGGCTCTTCCTTAATTTTTTGTCATCCCAAGATACTCCAACCTCTGATGAAGTAGAATTTAATAAAAAAAAATTTAATGGAATAGAGGAAAATTTCATTTTGATAAAAAGTACAGTCTTCCAAAATTTGAGTCTTGAACTTGTATGCCCTTAACAATGGAGGTTTTAAATACGTAAGATAAAAACGAGTAGAGGTCGTCGTGGACATCTGTCAATTTGTACCTCCTCGGCATTCATTCCCATGGCCCATGCATTTTTCAAAGAGAAGTACCTTCTTATGGGATGACTGGACTCAGTGCACCTAAGACAATTGTGTACAGTTGTTAAGATTTTCAAGTTTGCATAAGGTTTAAGCATGAATGTGGAAAGTATGCAAAGCTCCATATGGGAAAAATAAAACCTGAACATGAAGGTTGATGGGGTTTTGGATCCATGCTCCATGTGTGTGAGTCACAAAGGGGTGTCATCTTGAAGGGATAGCATGTCCCGGGTTGAATGTTTCCTTGCTCTCCTGGTGCCTGGCATGTGTCTTTTCCAGGGTTATCCTCACGAAGGTGTTTGATGAGGTAATTGAGGTGAACCTGATCGACAGTGCAGACTACATCCACCTGGCCTTTCTGAAGAGGCCTGAGCTTGGGGTCACCCTCACCAAGCTTCACTGTTGGACCCTCACCCATTATAGCAAGTGTGTCTTCCTAGATGCAGATACTCTGGTGAGTACTGGGGGAAAGTGAGGACCAGACACTCCACTTGATAAGGAACCCCTCAGAGACAATGCCTTTCCCTTTTTAAGGAGGCTGCTAGTTCTTACAGGTGGACTCCCAGCAAATAACATGCATCTCTATCACCAGCATTGACATCCATCAAAATCAGGCATGACGCAGCACTAGCACTGCTCTAACCCCGCCCAGGACACTACAGGACTTGAAGGCATGCTCCTTCCCTAGGAGGGCTTCATATTCACATAATTTCATCTACACAAAATAGAATAATTAGAAAAAATATTTTGCCTTGATTGCATCTTGAATTGCATAGTTCGGACTGGACTGGTACACCTGGCTTCTTAGGCTGTGGCATCCTCCGCTTGTCGTTTGGGGTAGTGACCTGCAGTGTAGGAGCCTACGATGGCTACTTTCAAAAACAGCCATTGGGAAGTTGAAATGTAAAACGAAGCTGGGGTGTTGGCGTCCATTCTCGTTTGTCTCGGTTGTGCAAAAGCAGCTCTATAGGAAGATGAACAGGTGCAGAGGAAAATAAGACTGATAACACAGTCAGAGTCATGTTTCCTTTTTCTTTTTTTTTTTTTCAAACACAGCACAATTTAGAAAGGCAGTGGGTGTCGGAGGGGTCTGTAATCAGTAGTCAAGTTCTGGAAAGCAACTGATGACATTGGAGTGACTTGCAAAGCTCTCCTTTCATGTGTTTTCAGAGTTTTGTTGGTCACATTTGGTAGATTAAAGAGCATACACAGTCAGGCGACTTCCAGAGAGGATTTTCAGAACCTTTAGAAAATAATTTAGTTTCAGAAGTGGTGTGATGTCAATCACTTGAAATAAACTGGAGAGCAATCTTATACACTTTTCTCTTTTGGATGTAAGCCGAATAGAAGAGTCAGTCCAAAAAATGGGGCTCCTGGGTGGCCCAGTCTGTTAAGCGTCTGCCTTCGGCTCAGGTCATGATCTCAGGGTCCTGGGATCAAGTCCCACATCAGGCTCCTTGTTCAGTGGGGAGCCTGCTTCTCACTCTCGCGCTCTTCCTGCTTGTGCTCTCTCTGTGTCAAATAAATACATAAAATCTTTAAAAAAAAAAAAGAAAAAAAAATGGGCACAGGTTTCCAAACACTAGACTTTGTCTGACCATCCTGACGTTTCTGCTGCATTTGTCACCTGCATCCCGGAGGCAAGAGAAGTCTTGCTACAGGTTCTCCATGCTCTGCTTTGCCAGGTGCTATCCAATATCGATGAGCTGTTTGATAGGACAGAGTTTTCTGCAGCCCCCGATCCCGGATGGCCGGACTGCTTCAATAGTGGCGTATTTGTCTTCCAGCCGTCGCTGGAGACCCATGGCCTCTTGCTGCAGCATGCCACCGACCACGGCAGCTTTGATGGTGAGTGATGGGAGGCTGGAAATGGATGGAAGAGCATGGGGCTGTTTCCGGGACCACACCCCTGCCTCATCCTCATTTCCCTCAGATATGTGAATGACGTGAGTCAGTTAAAGATGTGGTGGAAGGCCATGGCCAGACAGGGTGATAGGAATAAGTGAAGTTAGTGAGGAAACATGCAGCAGAGAAAACCACTGAAGAAAACGTCCTCAGTGAGTAGGAAGAACGGTTCCCCAATCCTGATCATACAGAAATGGGTAGGCAGACCTTTCTCTAAAGACCAGATAATAGATTTTCTTTCAGCGTCATAGGTCGTATGATCTCTGCTGCGGATATTTAACCCTGCAGGTGTAGAGTGAAAGCAGCCATTGATAAGACTTACATGAGCATGGCTGTGCTCCAATAAAACCTTATTTGCAAAAATGGATGCAAGCCTCAGTCAGCCAGCCCCTGATAGAAAATAAAGGGAACAACTCAAGTAAGCAAGAGAAGCTGATGTTTCACTTGAATGGGCATCAATAGTTGGGGAAGATGCTAGGATTGTTGTCATATGAAAGAAAGTAGTAGACTGATGAAGAATCATCTCTGGCTAAGGACAAGGAGTTGCCCACAAAGCACTGTGGCTAATGGATGGAATTCATTGCGGGAGCAGTGGAGAATGTTGGGGACAAGACGAGGGTTTATTATCAGTGGTTTGGGTTATGGGTGGAGAGTTTTGGAGAAAATATGCACTGTTAAAATTCATGGTATGGATGATCCGTCCTTTTGGAGACAAACGGTCCTATGGTAGTGGGAAGAGAAAACAAAGATAATGGGACCCCGCGTGCAAGCGTGTATGTTAAGCCCTGCAAACACATCCTGAATTCTTCGAAGCGCTCTACCACCTGTGATTAACCTCCTTGGGTGTGTGTTCGCCATTTAGGGGCAGATCAAGGCTTATTGAATAGCTTCTTCAGCAGCTGGTCAACGGCAGATATCCACAAGCACTTACCGTTCATCTATAACTTGAGCAGTAACAATGCATACACCTACAGCCCTGCTTTCAAACGGTAAGTTCTCCACTTTCTAGATCCTTCTACGCCTGCTGCCTTCCAGCAGCCCTGTCTCTAGAATCTTTATCAGTTTTCGGCATTTGGGGAGAAAAAAGCTAGATCATCCCTCTGTTTGCCTACTGCTTTAAATTATAGGTAGTCAAAGCAGCAAGTCTTAATGACAGTGGTTCCCAAAGGGTGGTCTAAGGAACCCCTGAGGGATTCCCCCCACAGTTCTTTTGAATGTCTGCAGTCAAAACGACTTAAAAAATAATACTTCTAAGATGTTACTTTTTCTTCTCATTTGTTTTTTATAAGTGTACGAGGTGGATTTTACAGAAACTGCCTGACATGATTAAACAATACACTAAAAAAACAAAACAATGCACTGAATGGAGACACAGATATAAGAAAGCAGCTGTCTCTTCCTGAAATGGTCAAAGTCATTCTTTTGACAGTTGTATTTTGAAAATACAGTTATTTTTCATGAAAAAGTATGAAGTGAACATCCACGTCTCGTGGGTCGATTGATTTCTAACGAATTGATCAAATCCGTTTTCAGATTTCTTAGTTTTGTTGTCTGTTGAGGTAAATATAGACAGATGGAATCCACATGGACAAAGCTAAACTCTTGGTCCTCCATGCGTTTTAAGAATGTCAAGAAGTCCTAGGACCAAAATGTTTGAGATTCGCTGCTGCGGGTGATGTTGTTATAAACAAAAGTGGAAAATCGGAGCAGAATCTAGGGAAAGAATAATTCTAGGGCACGCATTTTTAACAGGGAACGTATTGCTTCTAAGGAGCAGAAGTGGGTCCTCAGGGAGTGAAAACATTCTATTCTTTTTAACGAATAAAGCAGAGATGTACATACAGAACATGGATATATGACACAAATGTAGTGTTAAAATTTCATGGGAAGATGATTATGGGGGAAAATGTTTAAAAAGGTTGAGAGGAGAAAATTCACAATCTTGTAAAGAGAAGCCAATTTTCTTGTTTTCAGCTTGCATTGTCTACTATCTATAAGTGATTTTTTCTTTTTTTTTTTTTTTTTGGTCCCTGTTGTCTGAAGGAGATGATGTTTTGGGCTACCTACCATACTGTTCATCTTTAGAAGACTCTTGATTTATTCTTCTGGTTTGAGGGAATTCCCCACTGGGTTATGATTATGTTCCTTGGTAGATAGAAAACAAAATACTCCCAATGTTGATTGTTTAAAACCATATATCTTTAAGGAAAATAACAGCAGGTCCACATAGTAGGGTTGAGACAAGTGTTCATGTGCTGCTGTCTTTGACACGCCTCGTGGTTGTGGGGGAATTTCCCTGCGTGTGTGATCACTTCCAAGTGGAAAGTAGAATGCTTTGTGTTTCTCCCTCAGATTCGGTTCAAGTGTGAAGGTAGTCCACTTTTTGGGGCCCACAAAGCCATGGAACTACAAGTACAACCCCCAGATGGAGGGCTCCGGGTTGGCCAACCAGCACCAGGCGTCCTTCCTTAACCTCTGGTGGAAAATCTACCAGCACAGCGTCCTGCCTCTTTACGGAAGCTTCCGGGATGAGGAAGAACACGCATCTCCAGGACACTCCGTAAGTGGGTGACACCCTCTAAAAGCAGGAGTTGAGGATGGGCATACACTTTGCATGATCGAATCGATACCCAGTGTACTTTCTCAAAATGCTCCCTTCTGTTTCTATGTGTTGTATTTCATAAAGGATGCTGAAGATACAGATACCCTGGGTTGTTTTCTTCTGGCTCAAAATCATGAATGTTTAATGAGCCAAAATGTGGCTGTGATTTAGAGGGTTGATGCATAAATAGATTATTTCAGTTAGCCGCCTTCATCAGGGAAAGAGCCCCTCGTAGCTAAGTGGCTGCAGATGATTGATTACCAGGTTGTTCAAGGAGACACTTGCCAATTTACATCATCAATTCAAGTAGCTGTTGGAGGACGTTGCTGAAGAGGATTTTTGAAGCTCTTGATTGATACCAATTTGATTTTTTTTTAAATGTAATGGTAACCCTTCATGCTCTAAATAGTCACGTTTGTGTAGCTAGTTTACTATGGATACACCTGCCATACAAAAGACCTCTTGAAATTCGGTTCCAGGAAGCTTTATTACCTGATCGTTGTTTACCAGGACATGTGTTAGTACCCTACAGTTAATCCCCAGCCATTGCATTGACGGGAAATGGAAGAGAATCCGTACTTTAGTCTTGGCCATGGTTTTTGTTGGGTGGAACTAGGTGCTTCTCTTTGGAAGGACTCAGTTGCTCCCATCATTTCCCACGAGGGAATAGGAGTTTATCTGTGTTTGTGTTGCCACTTGTTTTCTGCTGGGCAGTTTGCTAGACATCTGGTTGTATGGGATGGAAATTAAGATGTGGAGTCAGGCCGTTCTGGGAAATAAGGCGTTGAGAGCGGTCTAGGAGATGTGTGCCGTGTGGTTTTTCTCGCCAGAACGAAGGCAGCTTCCTAGAGGACCACCCATCACGTGTTCTATCAGAGCTTACCTTATGAGTCGTCACGTTTCCAGGATCCCTTCGGCCCTGGAGGCTGTCTGTGTTGGCCCAGGGGTGTGGGAGTGCTTGCTTTTGTTTCCAGAGCATCAGGCCCTGTGCACGGCCAGCTCAGAACATGGATAGGTTGTTTATAGGTTCTTGGGGCCCGGTTTCCTAAGTCTGTGTGCATTCCTTGGGCAAGCTTCTGTTTATTGAGTACAGATGATAGGGTCGGGGAGCGCGGGCCACACAGAGGACGGGATGGGCCCTGGGGTCCCCAGGGTAGCCGGAGGGTTAAAAAAGATGTAAGGAGGACTTACCAAGTGCATCCATCTTTGTTCAGGCTGGCATCGGGGAGCCATGTGCAAAGCCAGCGGTGGGGTCCAGCCACCCTTGGCCTGCTGAGGGCCCTTCAGAGCAGACCATGGTCACAGACGACACCCCACCCTCACCCAAGGGATGCCATTCGGAAGATGTAAGTACCCACCCTCCACACAGGTGTGCCTGGAGAATCAGAGAATCGGATGCTGGCTCCCCAAGGAGACAGAGCTGAGAGCCTGCTCCCGGAGTTCCCACGGCTTCCAGGGAGGGAGAGGGCATGGCTCCGTCTGCAGTCTGCTCTAGCTTCGAGGAGCTCCTGTGTTCATGTAGATCATTGCACTGTGACCCGTGGGGTACATTGAATAATGCTCCCCCACCAACATGTATGTGCACATCCTAATCCTGGGAACTCGAACATGCTACCTCATCTGGAAACAGGGTCTTAGCAGGTGTGGTCAGGTTGAGGACCACCAGAGAATGATTCTGGGTTTTCCAGGTGGGCTTTGTGTTGTCACACGGGTCCTCGTATGGGGGAGGCAGAAGGAGATTTGCTGACAGAATGTGACAGAGAAGAAGCAGAGGCCAGACAGAGACGGGGAGATGCTAGTTCTGCTGGTGTTGAGGAAACACGGCCACAAACCAGGGCTGCAGGAGCTTCAAGGAGCGGGAAGAGACCAGGAGATGGACTGTCTGCAGCAGCTGCCAGAAGGAATTCACCCTTGCCCGCACCTTGACTTCAGCCCAGTGACACCCACGTTGGACTTCTGACCTCCAGAACTGCCAGGTGCTCAGTCTGCATTGTTTTAAGCCACCCAAACGGGCAACAAATGTGGGCATTGGTCACGGCAGCCACAGGAAGATAATACACACCCTGAGAACAGGTGTTGGGTCTCATCCTGATATTGCAAGGTCCCCAAACTTTAATGTTTCAAAGGCATTGCTTGCCTCTCCCTTGAACCCAGCTGCCAGACCACGTGGTTCTATGTCCGGAGACCTTTTGCCACACCCCTGATGCGAATACGACTTGGAGACTAATGTTGACCCATGTGCTCATTTCTGCTGCGGCTGGGTCTGCTGAATTCCTGGCCTCAGAGAAGAAAAACAACACCGCATGTTATTTGCAGAAGGGGGAACAGCAAATGAGGCCATTGTTTCCCCATCCCCAATTTCTGAGTGAATACATTGGAATAATGCCCAGTGTTTAAAGACTTCTGAATTTGGGAATCCTCGCGTTGAAAAGCATTTTTATTACCTTCATTTCTCATTTATTACCTTCATTTCTCAGATTATTACGAGTTTGTAGCTGGGGATGGATCTGGGGACATCATATTTTTCCATGTGCTTCAAACAGGTTTGGGAGAACTGTGTCTTGATTGGGAAGAGTCGATGTTTAAATTTTAGCAAACATGTCTGTGGATGGCGCTCTAGTCTTTATTATAATACGGAACAAATTACATTGTCAAAGTTGTTAATAGCCTTTGAGTTTGGATTCACGTCAACCCAAACAAATTGAGAAGACCCTCAGCTTCGCACGGTAAAGACAGACATAGTAGAAAGGGAGCGTTTCCTGGTTTTTCATTCCTCCTGATGGTACACTGAGCCCCCCACAGTCTGAATGTGGCCCCAGGAAATGCCACATGTGAGTTCAATAAAGGCGTCTGCTTGTTGCAGGAACATGAAGAATCGGTCACTTAAGCTCTCACAGTGAGTGTACAAACTGCCCCCTGTTATGTCACCAGGAGCCACGCCTGTAACGGGATCTGTAAGAAAATTCAACGTTCTCACAAAATGTTTAGCAAACACATGGACTCGATTAAGTATTGCTCAGAAAACCCTTTTTGCACCTTGATGGTTGATTTTATCTGTCAACTTGACTGGGCTAAGGGATGCCCAGATAGCTGGTAAAACATTTGGAAGGCAGCTATGCTCACCACTATACCACCAACGCGCTGGTAAAACATTTGGTTCATTAATTTTGATTTCCTTGATTGCTGTGGGTCGTCTTGGTGTTTACTTCATACCTGAGTTTTGGCTTCACAATTGTCGGTGAAGCTCTGATAATAGACAACAAATATCTGTCTTTGTGTCTGTGTGTTTACAAGCGGCATTTCAATCCAAGCCGGCAGAGCCAGGCCCAGAGGAGCTCTTCCTGCAAAAGGGACCGGGCTTCTGGGCAAAGCCTATGGAAAGAATCTGCATCTCAGGATGGTGTTCCCTCGATGCCTGCTGAGCTGGACAGTGGCAACCAAAGGACACAAGTCCACCACCAGCAGCCCAGACATGGGGACAGCTGGCCACATCCGTGGCGGAAGATGGTGGTGTCACTTGGGCAAGTTTGCTGTGGCCCCAAACCCTACCCCGTCCTTAAGGGGTAATATCGGGGAGAGGAAGATTGTGGGAAAAGATCCCAAGAGTTGGAGAAAAGTGGGTTCAGAACAAGTCCTCATACAAGAGGAGGGATGTCACTGAACGTGAGAGCCCTTCTTGTGTCCGTACGGGCATCGGGGTCTATAGATGGGACCTGGGGCTACCATCTTGCGGCACTCAATGGAGTCTGAGCCCAAGGCCAGGGATCGGCAGAGGGGAGATGACTCCCCAGGTGGGATGGGTGTGCCCGGCTCAGGATATTTAACTAGTCCTCACAAGTAACTGTGGAACTCCAGTCTCTCGTCTTGGCGGCTCTAATGGACTGGCCCTGCTCCAGCTCACCTACACACCCCCGCACCGCAGGCCTTGAAGACATCTCCAAACAGCAGGTTCCTGCAGTGAATGACCTGTATTTGCAGATTGCAAAGGAAGCAGCCAGAGGAAAGAATACAGAATGATCCACCCGGATGTATAACTTTGATTTGTATTAAAGTGCTCAGAGGAAGAAGGGATCCTCCAGGCACGAAGAGGCAGCAAGGGAAGGCATCCTTGTCTATTGAAATGTGTAATTCTGACCAGAGGGGTGTCATCTCTGAGGATCCGAGGGAAAGAGTGGGGGACTCAGGCATGTGAGACCCCGCCGAGCTCACTCCTGTGTGTCTTGGACACTCAGAGGAGAAGGGGCTCCGGGCAGAGTACTGTGAGCACTCCTTACGTGCATCATATTGCCCGGGGAGGAGGAGATGGATCCAGACAAGAGCTCAGGAATGGGCAGCTGTTGGAGAAAGGGCTGGAAGTGGAAAGGAAGCCACTTTGATAAGTAAATACAGACTCAACCCTAAACAGCTGGGGGAGGTACGTTGGTAGCCTACAGCACATTGAACACTTCGCTGGAATAAAAGTAATATAAACAAGGAGGAGCGTTTCAGGGTGTCTGCGTCATTCTTCAGTCCCCTCTTCCCGCCCCTTTCCGTCCTACCACCTGTGAATAATCCGTTGCCGAGATGGACTTTTGAAGAAATCTCGGTGGCTTGACTAATTAACCATGAGCATGCGTCTCTCAAAGCGAAGAATTCTTCATAATTTTAAAAGGAAGGGATGCATCACTAAATTCTACTCCTGAAGCCAATACTACACTATATGTTAACGAACTAGAATTTAAATAAAAACTTGAAACAAAAACAAAAACAAGGAAGGGATGCTTTCACAGTAACTTGGGTATAGTGCCTTATTTTGGAATTAATTATGGGGCATCGCTGCCACCTACTGGCAATGTAGTGAATTACTGACTCTGGGTCTTAAATTTGGGGAGCTGGAACCCAGTCTAAAAAAGAAAGAAAAGATTATTTTCATAAATTCCTATAAATGTACAGGAGCTAGGTCCTGAATTTGGGATCCTTATTGAAGACAGGAGCCTTTGAATGATGGCAACAGTATTGACAAGGAGGTCTTAGTTTTCACAAGGAAAGCCAAATGTCTAATTTTCTTCCCATATAAATTAATGTATTAGAGAAATATATTTGCCATTTACTGTCTTCACAGTCAAGTGTTTTGTCCTCCAGTGTCATGTTTGTCCTCCAGTATCGTGGGTGGGGAAATGTAGTGGATGAAAATATGAGGAATGCCCTTTAGGTTTTTGAAGTTATTGGTTGTTTTTATTGTGCTTTCTTAGAACATCGTATTTGTTTTTTCATAAAACGTTTTGTTGAGGGATAACATGCATGTAAAAGAGGGCAAACATGGTAAGTATACATCTTGATGCATTTTCAGAGTGAAAAAAAAAATCTTAAATAACCACAATCCAGATGCAGAAACTCACCCCAAATACCTCTTGCACCCTCCCAGTCACTAAGGAAGTCCATCCTGACCTTGACCCACACCACTTCCTTGTGAGTGCTTTTGAGCTCCTTATAAACAGGATCCTACAGTATCTACTTTTGGGTCTGGTCTCTTTCACTTGACGTCTTCAGGAGATCCATTCGTCTAGAGCTGAGTGTAGTTCACTGATTCTCATAGGCTGCATATTACCCAATTGTAGTAAGACAGAATGTACTGTTTAATTCTAGTGTGGGTGGACACACTGCTATTTCGGGTAACACAGGTAACTCCGCTAGGAACAACCTTATACATGCCTCTTGTTGCCCTCACTAAGCATTTTTGGAGAGGTTATCCTTAATGGTGGGGTCCTTAGAGCAAAGGGCATGCGTGTGTACCCTTTTGCGTTAGTAGATTCTGCCAAGGATTTTGTACCCCTAGCAGGCTAGGGAAGTCATGGTTGTCCTACATCTTCAGCAATCTTCCAAAATGCCAATCAGCATGTGGGACATCTCTTTGTGGTCTTACTTTGCACGTATGAGATGATGTGGAGTTAACTTGAACCAATTCTCGGTGCTTATCAAGCTTTGACTCTTTTGGAAATGCTCGTTCAAATATTTTGAACATTTTTTTCCTCCGGTGTTTCCTTTTTTTTTTTTTTTAAGTTAGAGTCTTAACAATTTGTATATATTCCAGATGCAAGTTCTTTTTCAGTAGTGCAGTCTAAATGCTTTCTCCTACTCTGTTCCCTTTTCAGTCCCCACATGGCATCCTTTGATAAATAGAAGTTTAGCCAGGTTTTAAAATTTCCTTGATGAGGCGTATGTTTTGTTTATTCTTTAGGAAATCTGTCCTTAAACTAAGGTCATGGAGATAATCACCTTGGTTGTCTTACAGAATTTTTATCGTTTCTGTCTCTTATAGGTAAGTGTATAATCCACTTGGCATGGATGTTAGGTAATGAATGAGTTGGGGGTCAACATTCACAACTGTTACATGGGGGTCTATCATTAACTCAGCACGGGTTATCAACAACACCTTTAATTCCCCCATGCTTTGTCGTGTTTCCTTTGCCCATATGTGGATGGATCTATTTCCAGATTCTCGATTCTTTTATTTTTCCCTCTCTTGCACCAATAATATACTGTCATATGATTACCGTGGCTTTAAAATAAGTCATGCGAGTATTTCAACTTTTTTTTTCCTTTCCCTGCCTCTTCTAAATTTCCTTTAGATTTCCATATGAGTATTAGGATCAGCTTTGCAGTGTCTTGGAAAACAAAACAAAACAAAATTTTCTGGAATTTCCACTGGGATTGCATTGAATCTATAGCTGGGTTTTGGAAGGATTAATATCACCAAAGTTTGAGTCTTCTGCTCGTTGGACTTAGTGTATTTCTACTTTTAGATCTTCTTTAATTTCTTCCAATATGTTAATTTTTTTAGTAAAGACCTTGCATACATTTTGCTAGACTTAATTCCTGGTTTTTGGTGGATTGTGAGGCAATGATAAGTAGTGTCATTGTAAACACTAAGATTCTGCCTGGATTCTTTTGGTTATTCTGTACACACCTTATCATCTGCAAGTGAAACACTGTCCAGTAGTTTCTTAAAATGTCGATCATACATCTAGCATGTGATCTAGCCATTCCACTCCTAGGTGTTTACTCAAGAGAAATGAATGCATATGTTCATATGAAAACAGCAGTTGATTTGTTTTTTTTTTTTTAAGATTTTATTGATTTATTTGAGAGAGCGAGTGCACAAGCAGGGGGAGCAGCAGAGGGAGAGGGAGAAGCAGACTCCCCCCCCCCCCGAGCAGGGAGCCCAAAGTGGGGCTCGAATCCCAGGACCTGGGATCATGACCTGAGCCAAAGGTAGATGCTTAGCCGACTGAGTCACCCAGGAGCTCAGAACTGGACACAACTCAAGTGTCCATCAGTAGGTCAAAGTATAAACGAAGTGTGGTCCATCCACACAGTGGAATACTACTCAGTAATGAAGAGGAATGAACTATCGATCCAGGCAGCAAAGTTGCAAAGGGTAATTATATCGAGTCAAAGAAGCCAGACAAAAGATAAAACATACCATGTGGTTCCATTTCTGTAAACTTGTAGAAAATGTAAAATAATCTACAGTGACAAACAGAAGATGAGAGGTTCCCTGGGGATGGAGGAGGAAGGAGGGAGAGATTATTATGGAAACTTCGGGGGCCGATATGTGTTTACTTCTCTTGATTGTGCCCAAATTTGGCAGCATGTACAGTTTAGTCCAGTTTATAGTATGGAAGTTGTACTTCAGTAAGGCTGTTAACAAAGCAAGACATTTAATGTTACTGTCTATTCTTGGCACATCTTTCTATTGTTATGCAATATTTCTACTAAAGTTTATTGCCTTAAAGCTTTGTTTTGCTTCGTACTTATATGGTATATCTCGTTCGGCATTTTTCCTGCCAACCTTTCTGTGTTCTCATGTTTAACGTGTAACTCTTTAAGATGTTCAGAATGAGGTTTTGTTTTCTTTCTATCCAAATACTTTTTGCCTTTTACCTGGGGTACTTTGTTGACATTTAATGTAATTACCAGTATATTTATGTTTAAATCTGTCCCTTGGTTTGCTGTTTATTGTCACCAATTTGAGAGATCTTTTTCTTTCTTTGTAATCTTTCTTTGGATTGATTAATGTATTTTTAGTTATTCCATTTCAGCCTCTTTTACATGTCAGTTTAGCATTATTTTGATTATTTTTTAAGTGGTTACCCAGAGATTCCAATTTTCATTCCTAACTTTGACATAATGTAACATATTCAGGACTTTGTCGCTTCCAGGGAATAGAAGAACCCCAGAAGGCTTTCAGACTGTCCATTTCCCTCCACATTTTGTTCTATTCTTACAGAACAATATTTTAATTCTGTAGCTACTTTACACAGTCCAAGTTCACTTAGCTATATCATTTTATTTTCATTCCTTATTTCATTCCTTCTATCAGTCATCATTGTCTTCTCTCCAAAGAACTTCCTTTATTATTTATTTTCATTCAGGTTTCATGCTGAAAAATTCCCTCCCTTTGTATATCTGAAAATTCCTTTATTTAACCTTCATTTGGGGCCGTATTTTCCTGGATGTGGAATTCTCACTTGGCAGTTCTTTTTACAAGGGCACTTTGACCGTGTTGTTTCGTAATCTTGTGACGTCCATTACTTCTCTGCAAATGCGTCTTCCAGGCTCAGGGTCTATGCACTTCAGGGTCATTGGTCTCTTTGCTCTGGCCGCTCTTCAGATTTCTCTCTTGGGCTTCAGTTATCTGTTGTATAATCATGGCTCCGGGTTTATTATTCTTTGTATTTGTCCTACTTGGAGTTTGTAGCTTGAGCCTGCATTCCTTCTGCCCATTCTGTCTCTCTCTGGCTCCCTCGGGTTGAGTTTAATCCGTTGTTAAGCCCACATTCTGAACACTTAATGCCAGTTACTGTGTTCTGAACCCCAATAAACGTCAGATATTTAATAGGGCAGTTTCCATACTTCATTGAAAATCTCCAACTTGTCCCTTTATTTCACTTAAAGTATTTCTTACACTTGGTTATAGTCTATGTCTGACAAATCGTATATCTGGATTTCATTGTGGATCTGCTCTTGTGGTTTGATTTTGTTTTTCCTCTTGTTCTTCATTCATTTGGTCTTGTCTTGCTCTGTGCTAGTTGATTTTTGATACCACACATCACACTGCATAATTTTTTAGAGTTTATTTATTTATTTGGGAGAGAGAGAGAGAGCACGTACAAGCAGGGGGAGCTGCACAGGGAGAGGGACAAGCAGGCTCCCCGCCGAGCAGGGAGCCCGACCTGGAGCTCAATCCCAGGACCCAGGGATCATGACCTGAGCTGAAGGCGGGTGCTTCGCCGACTGAGCCACCCAGGCGCCCCTGGCAGGAAGTTTTCATAGAGGTGGTGTGCCCGTGCCCTGTTGGAGGTTGAACTGGGGTGAAATTGGGCTTCCGTGTGTCTAAGAGCTGCTCTGTTTCTTGTCCTCCTTTTAGCGCAGTCCCTCATGAAAGCCTGTGCTGTTCAGAGGGTCCCTCCTGAATACCTCATCGTTTATGGGTTCCTCAGCCTCAAAGCACTGCTGAACTGTCTGCTCAGATTCTTCCTACAGCCTCTTGGTTGCCTCAAGGGCGAACAAGATGCCAGATGCATTTATTATATTCCCATCACAGACGCAACCCAGCCCACCCACATGATTTCTGCAGTATGTTTGCAGGGACGATTGGGAAATGTGTCAATGTTCTTTAGCCTCTGTAGCAGACAGTGACCAGGTTAGTGTTGCAGAAGCCTTTGGACCATTTATGGCCCCCAGCGCCTGGGTACAAGCTTGCTTCCTGACCGTGAATTGATTAGGCTTGCTGTACAACAAACAGCCCCAGGTAGGGAAAAAATCTACGTCTGTGCCCCAGTCAGCTGCGGTGGCAAAGGCATCCTGGGCTCCATGCCGTCACCAAGGGGTCCAGGATCCTCCTGTAGTTGTAGTCCAGCTTCTTCCAGGGTGTCCCTTGTCCACTGTGGCTCTCTGAGAGAGAATTAGCCCTTCGTGCTGAAGCCAGCCTTGGCACACAATGCATCGTATTGTCTCCTAGGCACCTGAAATGCTCTTGGCTATGGAGCATCCTTGGAAGCACTGAGAAAATAGTCGCTCAGATTGCTTTCTGTAGGGGTTTGTTTTCTCATGGAACCCCAGGTGAAACAGGTTGGAGGGATCTTGTTCTTCACCTGACCCGTGAGTAAAGAGGGTAGGAAAAGTGTATCCCGCATCAGTGGAGGTGAGTCACGTGGCATCTCAGTGGTGTGGATGAGAAGTCATCGTATGGCTCCACTTAGGTACGAGGAAGACGGGGGCATGTGAGCCCAAGACAAAGGAGCAGACGCAGGAAACGGTGAGCCTGGCACCGTCTGCCCCACACCTGTTCCTTGTCACGCTGCCTTTGTATCGTGGAGGCAAACAAAATAGATGGGGTGTTTTCAGATATTTGCAGGAGGGTTATCCTAATTTGCTTTTCTTTCTTTCTTTATGACAGACAATAGGGTGGCCTGAACTTGAGACATCCGCTGGAGTGAGGTGTGACCCATTGTCACCACCCTCCCCCCAATGTACAGACTCCTCAGGGACCCAGACCACCTCGGTACACCTCATTTGCACTCCTTACGTACCTCTGTGTCTCCTAGTGTTGTTTTCTTGGCATGTCTTTGTCCATCGAATACCAAAGAAGATGCCCCCTGCTTTTCTTCTTCATCCGGTGATCTTTCGGCATGATTTTCCCAACCCTGAATGTCTGTTGTGATTAGTCTATACAGAACTGGGGTGTCTATTCAGATTTCTGTTTGGTTTGTCATTTGGTTAGTCCATTTCCCTTTAGGAAGAATTAGAGATGACAAAGCTGTAACATCACCATGACATATATTCTCCCTTTCAAAATAAATTTTTTGGTAGGACTTTGGACCCATGTTTCATATCAGTATTGAAGGATTATGAGTCCTACCCCTGTTTTTGCTAAACTTGCCCTCATGAATCTGGGCTTTTTTACTGTGCATGACCAGAGGTTTGAGCTCAGAGTCTGCTGTGCTCATTGAGACACGAGCTTAGTAAAATGCTTCCATGGGCATCTGGTATAAACTATAGTCAACCCTTGAGCGACACAGTGTTGAACTGCATGGGTCCACTCATACACGGATTTTTTTTCAATACATACAGTATGGTACTATAAGTGTATTTTCACATCTTACGATTGTCTTAATCACATTTTCTTTTCTCCAGCTTACTTTATTGTAAGAATACAGGCTGTGATATATAGAATGTGCTAAATATGTGTTGGTCGACATTTTGTGTTATTGGTAAGGCTTTCGGTCAACAGCAGGCTATTGGTAGTTAAGTTTTGGGGGAGTCAACAGTTATACGTGGATTTTCGACTGTGTGTGGGTCAGTACACCTAACCTCACATTATTCAGGGGTGAACTGTAATTGAATCCCTGTCTGAAAAATTAGCTTTGGTACCTCCCATAAAAACTTCCAGCATCTCATCTTGTGTGAGAAATGGTGGGTGTCAGGGGAGAAGGTGGGAGTGGGGAAGCCCCCCTTTCTAGTCTTTGAGGAAAGGGCCTTTGACACGACACATTCCTTTGATCTTATTTTCCCCTGGCAGAGTGCTCTGTTCTTGTAGTTAAAGCCGTCGTCCCCTGAAACCATCTGCCGACTAACGATGGAATGGTTATGTTTCTAGCAGCCCATGGATAAAGGAGAAGGTGACCCATCTGTGGAAATCTTGGAACCAAGCCAGGAGCCCCCTGTGGATGTCACCGGGGACTCCAGTCCTCAGGATGCTTTGGAGGTGGTACCCTCATTGTCTCGTCTGGCACTCCTGCTGGATGCTGTCCTCCATCACTGGGGCCGGCAGTACTCATGCGCCAACCTCAATGTCCAGCCTGACTTTGTTGAAATAAGACTCTGCCTGCCTCTCTTGGTGCTTCTGATTCGTCTTTCTCCTTTCCGGCGCTTGCCTGGGGTGCTTGGTCACTTTCTTTCCCATCCTTAATCATCATGGCCTTTCTCTCTTTAAACACTGTTCCGCAAAAGTTAATTGACCTTCAGGGGCTTTTTCTGTTCTTCTTGCTGATTGCCCAGCGAGCCATTGTCTCATATGAAGAGGATAAAAGCAAAAAAATCTGGGGGTGAACGTTTGGCGCCAAATGGTGCATGCAGTGCTGTCCTTCCGCTTTCAGATGTCCTTGTCTTAAATTTTCTTCTTTCCACGGATATGTTGAATGAAAGCAATTGCAAAAAAAAAAAAAAAATGTCTAACAGCAATTGAATGACACCTTTTGCTTTTTAAGTAGTAGTTAATATGGCTCTAGAGCTGGACATTGGGTGTCTGATGAAAGTTAGTATTGAGCACGTGTCTGTTTCAGTGGGTATTAGCAGAATACTGTAGCCTGGGGGACTTATGCACATAGTGCATTTATTTCTCCACAGTTCTGGGGACTGGAAGTCCAAGGTCAAGGTGAGAACCACTTCCTGGTTCATAGACCTCCATCTTCTTGTGTCCTCACACGGAGCAAGGGGCGAGGGAGCTCTCTGGGGTCCCTTTTGTAAGGACACTCATCCCATCCATGGGGGCTCCACCCTCATGACCAGACCACCTTCCAAAGGCCTCCCTCCTCATACCATCCCTATTGGGGGTTAGTATGAATTTTGGGGGGACACAGATACTTAGTTTATAGCAATATTTGCAATATGGCCTACTCTATAATACATTTTTTAGTTTGCATGATGCTTTTACTAGAATGTACGGTGGAGAAAACGTGTACGCTTTTCTCCCTCTTACTTTGTCAGTGTAGTAAATGCCAAATGCACTATTTTGAACTTATTTCTAGAGGCTTCCATGACAGGGTTTCTTCTGAAACTCTGCTGGTGGCATGTGGAACGTGAGCGTATTCAGCTCTGGCGGTATGGCTTTGAGGCAGAGTGATTCGGGTAAATAGCGCTTGGGGGTGACACGGTATGGGGGTGCTGCTGGGCAGACCTCATTTAACAGCTCAGCCATGTGGTGTGGGGGCTTTGGGACCGTTGGCGAGTTCATTACCTTCTCTGATCCATGAGGTGGAGACGGGGGTGCCCACCTGGGAAAGCAGGAGGTGGGGGTGGGGATTAGACTCAGCAGTGGTTTGGAAGAATCCGTGATTGTACCTGGCTCATAAAGATTAGCACCAGCCCTACCACCAGGGCTGCTCCCAGCAGATGGCACCGGTAACACTCCCACCTTCTAGGGTGATGCACCTGTACAGGATGCATCCTGTTGTGAGGGGACCTTGTGAGCACCCAGGAAAATGGCACTCCATTACTTGTCCGCTTAACTGGGGCATGTTGACTTTCTCCTCCTATGTAGTGTCTCCACTCCACTGTGGATGACCCTCACTATTTTGTATAATACCATGTTTCATAAAATCAAGGGAGTCTGTGGTTTTCCTAGATAGGTCTCTCCTCTTGTTATCACGGAGGACGCAGTCGCCACACTGTTTTGTGTTGAGCGATAGTATACCATGTGTTGAGCGATAGTATACCATGTGTTCTATGGGTCCTGTTAATTCCAGAAAAGTTTTAGTTCCCAGACATGCACTGAGCCCGAATCCAAGGGCTCTTAGAGGAGAGAAGGGCTAAGATCTAATGGAAAATAATTCTTTATTAACTCTTGCTATTTCCTTGGCCAATAGGATGGCAGTGTTTGAACACGATGTAAGGGAACAAGGGTAGAAAACAGAACGTTATCCATACAAACTCTTTAAAAACACTATTGTAAATGATCAGAGTAGAAAGTCCCATATGCCCAGTAGCATCGAAATTCTAATTTAACTATCTGGCATCCAGTGTCATCCCACCAACACACACAGTGTCTGGGGAACACCTGAGTGTCTCCTGTAGCGTGTGTGTGTGTGTGTGTGTGTGTGTGTGTGTGTGTGTGTGTTATCAGCACATGCATATTTTTAGACATCTTTTTCTAATCCTTGGTAAGAAATTTTTAAAGCAAACATATTCACTACTTTTATTGACCCATTTGAGTGCCAAACAAAAGGTGCGTGTGTGTGTTTGCACATGTCTGTATTTATATACTGTCTCGTATTTTGGCTTTAAGAAGATAAAAACCCTGCCATTTGCAAGCAGAAAACCACTGCGGTTATTATTTAAATGGCTTTGGCAGGCTGTCCAAACTACTATAGGCTTTATTCATACAAGGCGAGTATTTTCTTGATTTCATGTAGTTTGATTATATACGGTGATACCAAACATTGAGGTTTCCGGTGGGTGGAAGCATTAAATCGGTACAGGTGTGTGTGTAAAATGGTTTAGTGGTAAAAATTAAAACACTTCTTATGAAAAAGTGAACACATGTACCATGGTATTTTATAAGATTTCACAAAACGTGGCCAGGAAAAGCATCTTCTTCTAAGAGTATTATATTAAACTCAGCACATATTTTGTTCAAGAGAACTGAGATTCATTTGTAGACCCAGTCACTAAACCAGATGTTCAGTTGCACCAGGGATGGCTCCAAAAACCATCTTCTGTCTGCTTGTCCTCCCTAGGTTGACCTGGCCATGTCTGTTTATGAAATTTCCATCGAAGAGAAGGTCAAGGAGCCGAGTCCCGAGGAAGAGAGGAGAAAATGGGAGGAGGGACGCATCGATTACATGGGGAAGGATGCATTCGCCCGCATCCAGGAGAAGTTGGACCGGTTTCTGCAGTAACCCCAGGGGTCGCATTGCGCCGTGTGTGGTTAGGCAATATTCTGCTGCATGGTCCCGCGAACGCGGACATCTGCAGGCCCTTCGAAGGGAACAGGTGTTCAACTATGTGCCTCTGTTTATGGCTGACCAACTTGGGTGCCTCACAAAAATAATGTAGACCATAAAAAACCCAGCTTAAAGCCCTCTACCCCCCTGCCCTGCTTATCCAAGCTACCCATGCCTTCTTGGCTCCTCTGAGATGTCAGTTCTTCTCAGCAAATGGGAGCAAGGATAAACTTCTGGTAGACCCTTGATCATGCTCTCTGGTCTTGCTCCAAGGAGCTCTGGGATGCTGCCTTGGTCAGGTGCTACCATCTCTATCCCACGTAGGGTTAGACATCACTGCAGATTCTCTTCTGCCCCTAAGCTAATGACAGCGGCATATGTATACAGGACCTCAGGAAGCCTCGACGATGGAAAGTCCTTCCCTTGAGGACTAGGTAGACGTTCAGACGTCTTGAGGGAGACTCTCACGTAGACTTCACGGAGCATGTCTGAGCAACACCACAGGTGTTGCTTCTCTTCTGCAAATCCTGGTGGGGCTGCCAAGTGCTGTTGGCGGATGCCCGACTTGGGAAATGCTGGAGGTAATGTGGAAGGGAGATTCTAGCTGGCTTGGGGGATGGAACGTCTTCTTGGTTGGGGAGCACTGAGGGTTTACCCCGGGTGGTTCTGATGACACCTCACTCACGCTGACAGGATCTGGAGAGGCTCTTTGTGTAGAGGCAGATCTGTCTGCAGTCCGTCACAACTGACTGTGCTCTGCTGGATATCACTACCTCAGTGCTAAATAACGAGTCGAGCCACTGTGTTCTCCAGACCATTTCAATGCAGCTGTTTTGGGGAGAAATCTCAGTTTTATGAGACTGGATGCTTTATTCTATGAGAAGTCCTCATCTTCAGAAGTATCCTCGTTTTGTGAATTGACGCAGTATGTTGGAACAGCTCTGACCGGGTCACTGCGTGTGGCCACCACCTAAAAATGGGCACCACCGCGCTAAAGAGAGGGAAATGTGATTTCTTAAAAGTTAGGATGGTTTGTTTATCATGCACGTACTGTGGAACATCAGAGGGTTTCCTACAGACAGGTTTGGACCACGTGGTGGTGGCTATGCTATAACTTGGCGGGTGTGTTTGGCCATGTTTTACATCCTGTCAAGCAGGTGAGCCCTTGGGTGGAGGAGTGTGGGGAAGTGCATGATGTTAGTTGTGGTCTGAGCTTTTGCAAGACGTGAGTTACCGGGGGGTTGTTTCCTTTATGTCTGGGTGGCTAATGGTCCGCAGTCTTGGTTGGGCATCGCACATACGAAGCTTCTGGAGCTAAGTGAAGATAGCCCTATGGATATAGCCTTACAGGGATTGAGTTGGGATGGTAATCAACCATTAGAGTAACACTATAAACTTGTTCTGGGGAAAGACCGTGGGTGCTGGGTGCCCTGGTGTTGGGTTATGAAAAACAGGAGCCCGAGTCTGACATACTTGAGAAGGAGGAGTCTGGTGATGAATATTTGAGTCTGGTTCAGCTTCTGTGCGGAAGAGAACTCCTGTTTCTGGACAGTGGTTTAATGGCTTAAGGTGTCTGTTCAACACAGACTTCTGTTACGCATTCTGGTCTATATCTTTGATTTGAATGGATGCTAATGCACTTCAATTAAAAATTTAAAACAGCAACATGGTGTCCCTTCTGGTGTGTGTTTGTGTGTGTTCTGAGCCATCAAAATAATATTTTATATGTCACAGAGGGAAGGGATGTGGGTGTGTGTAAATTTAAATCACCAACATTTTTTTTCAGAATTGCTAGTAGCAGTAAAATGTGTAGAACTGTTTACTTCTCACTGTGTTGAAATTCCCTAAGGTCTCCCTAGGGAAGCTACCCATTTCCTAGCATTGTTTTTCAATGTCACATTCATTCATTCAATCCATCCACCCATCTTCCAATCACTCACCCATCCATCCATCCATGCATCCAACCATCCACCCATCCAGCCATTCATCCCATGGTTATTGAGTTCTCTGTAGGGCAGGCCCTGTGACATGTACTTACTCATAAATGAGTAGTTCAGAACATTCTGAGGGTTGCTAAATAACATCTGTGTAAGTGGTATAATACGATGTTGTTACGTGAATAAGGCCAATGCAGAATCTGTGCTACGTAAGGTCAGGACCACACAATTGTTCGAGTCCCCAGGAGATGTGATTTGACCTGTACTATCATTAATATTTGGGTACATAAAAGGTAGGTTGTGTGTGTGTGTGTGTGTTTACGTTTTCTTGTTCTAGAAATATTTTCCAATGATTATTTGGGAGCAGGAGGAAATGCCACGTGGGGAGAAGCACCTGTGGATATGGTGACTTCGCAGGGTGGGTGAAGGTGTGTCGATGTAGAGGAACAAAGTATAGTGTTATCACTTGGTCCTATCTTGCTGAAACCATTGTGTGGTACTTGAATGCACATGAACAGCTCACTTGCTGATGGGTTTTGGCGTGGGACTGCAAACAAGTTGAAGCAGAACGGGGTTTCTTTCTGGTGACCACTCCTGAATAAGGAAATGCAGACCAATTATCCTTGTATGTGCTTATTAGTCATTCATTTCTTCTTTAGTAAAACGACTGCACATCTTTTGCCCACGTCTTAGGTGGTCTGTCTCCTTATTATGGAGTTGTTTTCATTTGGAAATATTTTTCTCCCCATCTGTGGCTTATCTTTTCCTTTTTTTTCATGGTGCTCCTTGAAGCACACAAGCTTTGAATTTTGATAAACTCATTTATCAAGTTTTGAAAAGCAGATCAAGCTTTGGTTGTCTTATCTTAAAAAATCTCTTCCTGACCCAAGAGGACAAAGATTTTGCCGTGAGTTTCTTTCTGATCCTCTTTTTCGTTTGGGTCTCTAGTGGATTTGGCGTTCACCCTTCGGGACGGGTGAGAGGCTAAAGGTCTAAATGTGTGTTTTTGCGTGTCAACAGCCAACTGTGACAGGGAATGCCCCATTGGATGTGTAACAGACTCATCTGTGGGGCTAGCCAAAGCTGACCATATTCTGCAAAATTTCCCTAGTTTGGATATTCGAGTGCACTCCCAGGCCCCTCAGAGCCTGCTCACACTCAACGCAGAGCTTGCAATAAAGGCGTGGGACAGGAAGGCGGCCAGAGACGGAACCTGAGAGGCAGCCCTGGGGGTTCAGCGGCAGTCCGTGCAAAGCTCCCCGTTTGCTGTGTCTGCAGACTGAGCACCAAGGTCTGTGGGAGGAAACTCGGTTTCAACTGAGCCGACAGCGGAGGGGAGGAGTCTGTCTTGCCTCCCGGGGTTGGCGGAGGGGGAGGTGGCACGTAGTTAAGCTACAGCCGGTCTAACCGGTTAGGCCAGCTGCCAATGTTTCGCGGCCAGTAAAGACACAGGGCCCCGGAGATTAAGATAAGGCTTTTGCTCCGTCGGGTAGTAAATCAGCTCTGCTCTGCCCTGACCCCGGGAGTGCATCCCGCTTATCACCGCCCTGGGGCCCTGGGCTGCCTCCTTCCCCGGTGGATCTGCAGGCCGTCCCCGGCGTCTTTCCTCCCGTCCCTCCCTGCTGCATGTCTGATTCTGTGAGTCAGTTTTGCATTAAAATATGAGTATGTCAGAGGGGGAGACGAACCATGAGAGACGATGGACTCTGAAAAACAAACTGAGGGTTCTAGAGGGGAGGGGGGGAGGGGGATGGGTTAGCCTGGTGATGGGTATTGAGGAAGGCACGTTCTGCATGGAGCACTGGGTGTTATGAACAAACAATGAATCATGGAACACTGCACCAAAAACTAATGATGTAATGTATGGTGATTAACATAACAATAAAAAATATGTATGTGTAGAGTTGGATATTGGCCGTGTTTTGCGAGTGGAAAAAGGTTTCACTCAAAAAGGACTGACTCATGAGAAGCAGACAAGGAAGTCATAGAGGATGAAGAAAAAGGGGGGGGGGCGCGGAAGAAAGAAAAAAAGCCCAGGAGGAGGTTTCTTGGGGAAATTTGAGGTTTTATAAGCCAGCTGGAACCTCGAAATTTGCTAAATAAGTAATTTGGCAATGAAATATGTATCAAAGACCTCGGACAAGTCGTTATAAAGCCGGTCTCACCTTTAGGCTGATGAGACTAACCCTGATTCTACCCCCTGCAGGTATGTGCCCACTTCAAAGAGTGAATGTCTCAATTCCCAGTTGTTTCTACGGAGGGAAACAGGAGTCCAGGGTTAGAACCTCTGCAGAATCCCCTTCACAGGGGCTGACTCTGCTGGGAGGAATGCCCTTCTTCCTGCAGCCTGGAATGTCTATGTGGTGGCTGGAGCTGCTGCAGCCATCCCGAGGCCATGAGGCAGAGGGTGGTAGAGCTTGGAAATGCCAGGAGGCTGCTAGCATGGGGTTGCGTCCCTCCAAGACCGAACACACCCTTCCCTTCTTTTTTGTTAAGATTGCACAAATCGGTGAGATCATGTGGTATTTTTGGATCTGTGTCTGGCTTATTGCACTTTGCATAATGTCCTCGAGTTCCGTCCACGTTGTCACAAAGGGCAGGATCTCCTTGCTTCTCGTGGCTGAGTCGTGTTGCGTTGTGTGGATGGACCACATCGATGGGCACTTGGGTTGTTTCTAGGTCTTGGCTGCTCTGAAGAGAAGAATTTTGCTATGAACATGGGAGTGCAGGTATCTTTGAGATCCCGTTTTCATTTCCTTTGACCAAATACCCAGAAGTGCAATCAGTGGGTCATAGGATAGCTCTATTTTTTAATTTTTGGGGGAACCTCCATCTTGTTTTCCAGAATGCCTGCACCAGTTTGCATTCCCAGCAACAGTGCAAGACAATTCCCCTTTCTCTGCATCCTCACCAACATGATTTGCCCCCTGTCTGTCTGATGACAGGCATCCTGCCAAGTGTGAGGTCATGTCTCATTGGGGACCTCCGTCCTGCCCACATGCACACAAGGGGAAGGTTCCACAGCACGGCTGCAGCCACGGCTTCCAGATGATGTTGCTCAGGGAAAACTGGGGGGGCACAGGACTCAGGGTCTTCCTGTGCTGATCCACTGCCTCGCCCACCCGTGCTACCACCGCGTGGTACCGGGGTTCGGAGCCAGGGGACAGGGGCTCTGCCTCAGAAGGGTCCCTGGAGAGGTCGAAGAGCAGAGGCGGGCTGTGCTGGGTCACGCCGTCCCCAGAGCAGGGGCACAGGCCTCGGCCGTAGCAGGCCCCCGCCCCCTTGGGGTGGAATTGCGGTGTCATGTAGTGGACCTTCCAGAGTCTTCCACCTAAAGACAAAGAGAGCAGTGAACACCTGACCCAAGTACCAGCCCTGGGGAAATCATCAACATCCCATCCAAATAAAAAGAGAGGAGAGAAGAAAAGCAAGTGGTTCTTGCAAAGTGTGTCTATATGGTGTGGTCCAGGCACACAGAGGCAAAGGGACTCCTCCCAAAGTGCTCGGTGAGGCTGCCTGCATGGATGATAACCCTATGGGCCGTGCTTACTTCATTCTGACCCTTCATTCTAATTGCTCCACGTCCCCATACTAGTTTCATTAACAGAAGCAAATAGGACACATCAACATCGTGAAAGTTCTTGCTGTGTCCTCAGGGGGTGCATTTGCGTACAGGGCAGATAATAAAGCCAACCAGAGGGCGGTACGGGGTGGAGCCCTCAGATTCCCTTCCCCTGTACATGTGCCCAGCACCAGCCATCATTCTCCACGAGATACTGATTCTTCTCAGCTTCTCAGAAAGAGATTTGCTCTGTGATGTTGCGTTTCATGCATCATCATGGCCAGCCTATGGCACCCAGACACACGGTCAAAGACCAATCTGCATGTCCCCGTCATGGGTTTGCTTTTTTTTTTCCCCAGTGAGATGAACATTTACATTAGCAGACCGCCCTCCATACTGTGGGTGGGCCCCACACAATCAGCGGAAGGATGTAAGAGAAAGCCGACTGAGGTCCCCTAAAGAGGAAAGAATTCTGCCTGCGGAGCACAACACAGAAATTCTGCCTGAGTTTCTAGCCTTTGGCCTCAAGATGGCAGCATCCACTCCTGCGGGACTGCGGGCTGGCCCTGAAGATTTCAGACTTGCCAGTCCCCACAGCCACATGAGACAATTCTTTGAAAAATCTCTTGTTTCTACCCACCCATTCATCTACATCTGTCTTTATCTTCTATCTCTATCTATCATCCATCTGTTATCTACCTATCTACCTCTCTGTCATCTATCTATTTCATTATCTATTAATCTATCCTATCGATCATCCATCCATGATCTATCATCTGTCCACCCATCCATCCATCCATCCATCCAACCATCCATCAGGTGTCCATCCATCCATCTATGCATCCATCCATGTGTCACCCATTCATTCATCCATCCAACCATCCATCCGTCCACTTATCCATGCATCCACCCATCCATCCACCTTCTCTCCATCCATCAATCCATCCATCCAACCATCCATGTATCCATCCATCTATCCATCCATCCATCCACAAATCCATGCATCTACACATCCATCCACGTTCCATCCATCCATCCATCCATGTGTCCATCCATCCATCCATCCATCCATTCATCCACTTATTCATGCATCTACCATCCATCTACTTTCCCTCCCTCCATCCATCCATCCCTCCATGTGTCCATCCATCCATCCACTCATCCATGCATCTACCCATCCATCCACCTTCCCTCCATCCATCCATCCATCCATCCATCCATGTGTCCATCCATCCATCCATCCATCCACTTATCCATGCATCTACCCATCCATCCACTTTCCCTCCATCCATCCATCCATCCATCCATCCATCCATGTGTCCATCCATCCATCCATCCATCCACTTATCCATGCATCTACACATGCATCCACCTTCTATCCATCCATCCATCCATGTGTCCATCCATCCATCCATCCATTCATCCACTTATTCATGCATCTACCATCCATCTACCTTCCCTCCATCCATCCATTCATCCCTCCATGTGTCCATCCAACCATCCATCCATCCATCCACTTATCCATGCATCTACCCATCCATCCACCTTCCCTCCCTCCATCCATCCATCCATCCATCCGTCCATCCCACACACTCTTGGTTCTGTTTCTCAGGGGGAACCCTGACTAATGCAACCGCCCCTCCCCTGCACTGGGAAAAGGCATGTACTCACTGTCCTTCTCATGCCAGCGTGCTGCATGCAGATGCTTTCCACAGTAATGAAACAGGAACTCATGTGCAGAGTGCTCAGCAGCCCCTTGAAGCAAGGGCACCAGGCTACGGCCATCGATCACCCTGATTCAGTAAAGAGACACAAGAAGGAATCAGGCGAAGGCCGCTCAGGCTGCGTTGCACCTGAAAATGAAACTCCAAGCTTGTAAGGGCCCCTGCTATGGGGCAAGAGGAGCAGAGATGAGCTGTCTCCCCAACTTTGTCCAGATTGCAAGTTGTTGAGCAAGATGCACGTCACTGTTTCTAAACACAAAGTCACTAAGTTGTGGGGTCATTTGGTTATGCCGTGCCACAGACACAGTGAGCTCACAGACATATAAACACCATCCCAACCTTGCCAGTCATGGCCACATGACCATATTTTTAAAAAGTCCTCAATCTGAACTTAATGTACAAATGTAGTATTTTCCCTCACGGTTGTAGAACACTTTTATTTTAATTATACCCTAATTATGGTGGTTCTGTTTTCTGTGCCCACTCGGCTGGGTCATGGTGCTTCGTGATTTGGTGAAACGCCAGTCTGAGTGTTGCTGTGAAGGCATTTTTTTAGATACTGTTAACATCCGTCATCAGTGCACTCTGAGCAAAGCAGAGCCCCCTTCACAGTGAAGGTGGGCCTCACAGAATCAGTTGACGGCAGCCAAGAGCAAAGACTGAGGTTTCCCAGAGAAGGTGGAATTCTGCCTTGAGACTGTAACAGGGAAATTCTGCCTGGGTTTGCAGCCCACTGGCCTGACATAAGGATTTCAATTCATCGGCCTCCACAACTGCATGAGCCAATTCTTAAGATATATGTCTTATTTTATAAACACACAGACACCTGCACATATAACGATTGGTTCTGTCTCTCTTATACAGGAGTATTTATTTGTTCCCTTAAATGGAGTAAAACGAAATCATTATCAAAATATTTACTGCCTTGTTTTTATCTTGTATTTGCAAGAGTCTTTGGTTCTGTGCTAATATTGAGGTGATAAATCATTTCTAAAGCGTGCTGTCACTCATCAACATACAGGCAAGAGTGCATCTCAGGAAATCACAGGGAGATGTGTTTCAGTGGATTGACTTCTAATGCTTTCATCTCCTCGTTGTTGTGCTGAGTTATAAAATTTTACCAAAATGGCAAAATGAGTAGATGGACCCAGTATTTTATTTAATCGCGTTTAAGTGAGTATGATTATTTTGCCTTAGGCTGTCCCCTACATTTGAGGATGTGAGAACTTTCCGAACGTTCTCACATTGTGGTAGGGTTTCTCCCCTACGTGTAAAATAGGAAGAGGACAGCTGTGAGGAACTGGGGAAGACGGAGACCTCATTACATGTGTACCTGTCCTGGGGCACCTCGCCGCCCCCCAGCTCGACCACGGTGGGGAAAACATCCATCAGGCTGGTGGGCTCGTGGATCACTCGGCCGGCCGGCAGCACCCCAGGCCAGCGGAAGATCCCCGGCACACGGATGCCGCCTTCCCAGCCCCCCATCCCTTTGCCACCTGTAAGTAAACACCATTAGAATTCTCCAGGAGATGGTCCCATCCACACACCCCCCTGGGTGCACCTGTCTGTCTGTGTGTATCTACCTGGGCCCCCCCACACGTAATCACACACGGTGGCAGCCTGCATTTCCCAAAAATATTTGCAGCAATAATCCCAGAACCTCGTCACTTCCCTATGCGCACGTGGAGTCCATATGCTCTCCTCTTGAGATTCAGCGGGTCTTTGTGACCACGCGAACGCACGGGGTGTGCAATGCGTGGCTTCAGAGCTGTAACTGGCACTGGGGTTTCATACCGCTCATGGTTCATAGTCCCCGTCCTCCTCCGTCCTTTTTCTTTCTGAAAGGACTAGGAATTGGATCTTGGACCCCCTTCTCCTCCTCTCCCACCTGCTCGCCATACCATACACCTGTTCCTTTACCCCTTTTCCTGGTTCTTCTTCATTTCTGGGACCCTTAGCAGTGAGTTGGGGCCCAGGTTGGCTCTTTGGGAAATGCACATACATATTGAGCATTAGACAATGTGCTTCCACTTCCTAAACTCCGGGTATGGAAATCGAAGCCATCCTACGTTACAGAAGGAGAGTTGTAAACAGGGAGGGATGTGTTCAGAATCTTGCTAAATAAATGCTTCTTTGTCGCAGCTCAAAAATTGTAATGGGCTTGCCTTTGTTTTGTACTGCTGCGTAACAAGTTACTGCTGCGTAACAAGTTAGTGCTGCGTAACAAGTTACTGCTGCGTAACAAGTTAGTGCTGCGTAACAAGTTAGTGCTGCGTAACAAGTTACTGCTGCGTAACAAGTTAGTGCTGCGTAACAAGTTACTGCTGCGTAACAAGTTAGTGCAAATCAGCAGCCTCACTCCTGGGTATCAGGTCTCCCTTCTGCATGTTGGGAGTCAGGCGTGGCTTGGCGGGTACTCTGTTCTGGGTCCCACCGTCAGAAACCGAGGGGTAGGCTGTTTGTAGAACACACCACCGGGAATGATGAGAATCTACTCCACAGCTTGGGGATGTATATGGAGGATTGGAGGAAAAAGCCACTTCCAAGTCATAGGAACATATACAGTCGACTCTCATTCCCTGGAGTGATGTTCTACAAAGTCACCACAAACAGCTCATACTGAACAACGACTCTCAGGTGTAATATAGGGCTCAGTTCCAGGGAGACTCTGGTCCCCGTATTTTCATCAGCTAATCAGTATATTTCTGTGTGTTTTGGTTTAGACTCCTTATTGAGTAGATGTTGTGATTCATTCGCATTGGACTCACGGCCAACAGCGCTAGAATTCCTGTCTGGACGAAGCCAATCTAACACACCTATTTTCTCTCTAAGGCACATCGCAAGCTTCTTGCCCTTGGAAACAGGGAACAGCCCTTCAGGACTACGATTGGGAGCCATTTGAAGTAGCAAAGTCACCAACAAAAAGCAAACAAAACTATAAAAAAGTGGCCACTAAAGAGTCTGTGAAAATGTTTATAGTCTGAGAGATGAAATTGTAGGCACAGGGTTACGTCATCCAACCTTAGTTGAGAACATGCATGTCAGGCGACTAATATTTTTACTGCTGTTCAAATGAGTACAAAGGCATTGCAAGTATTGATTTTTGGGGTTACAGATACATTTTAGCAAGTGAATGAATTCATAAATATGGAATCCATGAATCATGCAGAACAATTGTATCAGACTTTTAAGATGACAATATAAAGGTATCACGCCCTAAATCTCGCATGATATTGTGGAATACGGGGACACATATAACTAAGGTTATGGTTACTGTGCTACCTTGGATTTAGGATGGCATTTATTTCAATTTTATCTTAATTATTTATTTGTATATCTCACTCTTCTACTAAAATGTGAATTCTTTAAGGGAAGTGCAGGTGTCTTTTTTTCTCTCTCTTGGCATCTGGATAGAACTTGGTGTATAGGAGCTGCTCAAGAAAATCCCCCTTTGAAAGCACAGACTCTTTTCCCCTTCTGCTTGCTCTCCAGCCTGTATCACTGGGAATCATTTGGTGGGTCACATATCTGACTTTTAACCCCCAGTATGCATTGGTCTCACCTCTGAATATTCCATTCCATCCCCCCAGCTGGCCACGTTCGTCCCTTGCCTCCAAATGTCCTCCATGATCAGAGGTAAAATACGTGAATGTCATGTTTTTCAAACCGTTTACTTCAACGGCTTTAAGGATTTCACCTTTAAGAGAAATAAAACAATTCAGGACAGAGCCAATGAAACAGCATCAGTGAATTCAACCCAAATTTGCCCTTTCTTGCTAGAAAGTCCCATAAGGGGACTCTGCACCTACCAGGAGACTGTCGTTATGAATGTGATCACAAAGTGTGAACCCCTATCTGATTTTCCTGATACCACAGGATTCAGAATCTTGTTTACAGAGGTATCACTAGTGATCATTAGTGATACTAATATGGAAAACAGAATAAACGCCTAAAGCCAATATGCCAGCAATGGAGTGTTCTGAATGGGCACTGTTGGCATGCATACGTGTGTCCATAATGAGCGCATGGGGGTGGGCACGTGGTGAGAAAGGGTTTGATGGGACAACCCCGTTGAGACGGGAGGAAGCCAGAGCTGTGAGCATCCATCTGTGCGTGTTGGCACATGGGGGCCAAGGCTCAGGAGAGCCGAGCCATCTACAAGCCAAGCACTTGCTTTATCTACGGAGACCAAATGCACATCTAAAGCACTGAAAGTAAAGATTTTATACCACTTGGGCATGTACAGCAGTGGAAATGCATGTTTTTAAAGCATGATGTAATCTACCCTCCCATTTTGGGGTTGTCTGCCTCTTTACTTGGTCTACTGTAGCCCTATGCTTCTCCCAGGATAAGCCCTCGGATCCTGCAAGGATTTAGATGTCTACATTCTTTCAAGAATCTATATACACTTGAAACTAAGGTAACACTATGTATCAACTATACTTCAGTGTGAAAAAAACAATCTATAATCTCGCTGGATCTCTCCAGGTTTTCTCCAGGCCGTAGTGAAGTTGGTCTGTTGCCCTGAATGACAAGAGTTCTTGCTTCACTTTCTGCAATGTCTCATGATGGTTTTATTATTTTTTTTTAAGATTTTATTTATTTATTTGAGCACAGAGATGGGGGAGGAGCAGAGGGAGAGGGAGAAGCAGACTCCCCACTGAGCAGGGAGCCCGATGTGGGGCTCGATCCCAGGACCCGAGCTCATGACCTGAGCCCAAGGCAGACGCTTCACCGACTGAGCCACCCAGGTGCCCCTCATGATGGCTTTAAATAATACACTTTGTAGGATGATTTTGTGCAGAAGTAGGCCGAGGGATCGGAAGTGCTGAAGGAGCACATGAATGATATGGGAAACTTTCTCCCTATTCTTTGCCTTTTCTCTTATTCTTTATTGCAGCTTGGTTCCTAGTGAGGTGGCCCATCTGTTACCAAAGTTCAGTGGTGAGACTAAATGAAGCACAGCTGTGCCTTGACTTACCTACAAGCCAATCCATCTCCTCCACGTTGTCGCCGTATAAGCCGTGCCGGCTTTTTCCAAGAAACTGTTTTGTAGTTACCAGGGGAATGTGTACATGCAGCAAGGACACGAACAGAAGGAATGGCCTGTGCTTATTTCTGAGAGAGGAAAAACATCCTTCAGACACGATGACACCTGTATTTGATCCTGTTTCAACAGCCTTTGATCCATTTGAGTCCTTGAAACTCACCTCCCCATCAGGGCTGGTTTAAGAAATTCCAAAGATGATAAAGAGACTCAGGTGCTATGAGAACTCACCTCCTCTTTAAAAGTGGGATTACCTTTCAATATAGGAAATTGCCTCGTGTAGCATGAGACTCGCCGTTCTTTCCAAAACCATGGGCTGCTCTGTGACGTCATGGTTTCTCATCAGGATGCAGTTCCAACGACGCACAAACCCAAAGCTGGCGTACCAGGAGACAAAGAAGAGGAAGACGAGGCTGGCTGCGCCCAGGACTACCTTCCAGGACACAGAGATTAACCCGCACGTCTTGGCAACAGCAACAGTCAGGACCCCCAGTGCCGCCATCTGGGTATAATGCCACAGCCTGCTTCTAGTCGCGGCGTCCAGTCCCGGGGGCCTGCCTGGCTGACAGTCATTCACAAGCGTGAAAGGCATGCCATAAAAATAGTCAAATCCGTGGTTCAGTGGGTGGTGGCAGTGGTCGGTGCGGAGTTCACAGTTCACACCCTGGTGCCATTTTCCTGAAAATAAGAGCAAGAAGTTAAACAAGAAGACACATGGAAGGCACTCTGTCTGACACCAATCACCTCAATAATTTGGATGCTCCAATGAAAATGAAGGTATGCAAACAGCAAAATCTGAAATAGAAAAGGAACATGATATAAATTGGAGATAGAAAGGAATAAAATGAATGGGTTTGATCCTGGTGTGTTTTTAAATGGTTACACTGCACTTTGCAAATACCGAACAAACGTATGGAGGTCATGATCGTTATCAAGAGATTAAAGGTTTAAAGAAAAAGATTAAAGGTTTAAGGTTTTCTGGGCTGTCGGGAATTACAAGTTTGCAACCCTACACTATTCTGCTATTAAATCACTCAGAAAATATCACTTACGATATTTCTTACTTAAAAGACAACTACTTGATAACAGGAGCTGGCTCTAGAATAATCTTATGATACAGCAGAAGGAAGTGACTCACTCCACTAACTAGTAAGCAAGAATTGCTTATAATAGATTCTTTCCAAAGGCAGTAATTTTATAATATCATTGAGATGGAACATGAGGAAGCCCATATATCAAATTCTGGCAGGTTATACAAGAATTGGGTTATCTCCAGATGCTCAGCCAGCTTTAATTGAGCTACAAGATAGAACAGGAAAGGGTCCAAGGTACTGTTTGCCCTAATTTCCCAGGTGCAGAGGTTAAACTGGGTCCCGCCCTGCTCTTCCCTCCCATGACTCACGAAGCGTCTTCAGAACTTGTAGGACTGGTTTTAGTTCCAAGCCCAGGGACATTCCTTTACGTGCCTGCTTCCATTTAAGAAGTGAAAATGCTGAGATGGGGTAGGTATGTGGAATGTGAAGAACAGCCTTGTCTGAATATAGATGGGGTGTGTGCACCAGAAGAGTAAAGTTGCACAGAACAAACCGATAAACAGGTCTGCAAGTCCAGTAAACACAAAAGAAACCTACTCACCTAATTTTAAACACGATTCCACCCACAGAGTAGGAGAGACCTGGGTGGCTGTGGGGTCAAGGACTTTGACCCGATGGTGGTGAGTTGGTAATGGAAAGTTCCAGTCAATTTGGGTGGCTAAGAAGCTTTGCTCTACTTCTTAGGATTGAAAAGAGAAATATAGGTGATAGAGCAGATGTGTACAAAGTCCTTGAAAATGTCTTTGAAAATGGGATATGCTATATTCTGAGTATCTGTGTCTTCCCGAAATTCCTATGTTGAGACCTGACCCTGAGGTGGATGGAATTTGGAGGTGGGACCTTGGAGATGAGAGCAGATCCTCAGGGTGGAGGCCCCGTGAAAGGATCAGTGCCCCAGAGAGATCCCCACCCCTTCTTCTCACATGTGAGGACACAGAGAGAAGACAGTCCTCTGTGAGGCAGGATGAGGGCCCTCACCAGACACGGAAGCTGGATCTTGGGCTTCTCGGCCTCCAGCTCTGTGGGAAGTATATCTACATAATCTCTATTTCTAAAGTAGCAGGACATTTTAAAAGGGGGGTAAGGGTGATTCCCCACCCCTCCAGCCAATCACCGCCCTGACACAGTGGGGGTGTCATGGTCCCTTCTGAACTCAACAGTGAGTCTGAGTGTGGAAGAGCTGGTGAGGGATCAAATCGGAGCCCCTGCACACAGACCCGACCCAGCCCTCCCTTGACCAAGGGGTTGGGGAAGACGCCCTCGTCACCGGGCCTCTGATTCCTCTCAGACGGGATGCCACTCCTAAACACACAGGCTGAGGCAAGGAACGAAAGCGGTCACAAGCATGTGGTCCATGACAGGTGGGCGCCCATCTGCTTAGAAGTCACCTAGCAGGTGTCAGAGTACTGTTCTCAGACAGGTGCTCTTACCAGGTTGGCCCTTGCTAATGATGTGTGACAATCGGCTCTCCAGAGGATTCCCATCATTCCCTAAATAGTAAGTGTGGCTCTGTGTCTAAAATGTTTGCACAATGTGGTTTTGCTGAACACCTGCTTTCCTTACGGAGGCTGGAGTTTTGGGGGGTGCCAGGCAGCGGGTGCCTATGAGACCAGCCCCTAATACAAAGCCTGGGAACGGAAGGAAAGAGGCAAATCTCACAAGATGTTGAATTAAAATTGCTTGTCGATGACAGAAGTTCCAACAATGTGACCAATGCAAGAGAGACCAGACGGGGTCAGCACCCTATTTTGGTTCTGACATGGGATGTTTTTGCCTTGTTGGGAAACAGGTGCTTTCGATGGTTGATTCTCCATCCCCTTGAACCATATGAGTACCTATGAGGCCGGTTGCATAACCTTGCTGCTGCAGGATTCTCGCAAACGTGGTTTCATTCACGGGGAGTCCGCCCGATCCCCCGTTCCACAGGAGGACACGGTACCCATCATCAGCATCCATGCCTGTGGAGCAGAGCAGAGAGCAAGCACTCACTCTCCCTTGACTGCAGCAGGGGTTCTTGCCTGGGTTGGAACGTGGCTCACGCTGTCTGGGGTTGGTTTGGGTTGTCACAATTGCAGGAGGGGTTCTACTGGCGTCTGGTAGGGGAAACAGCCTACGGTGCCCAGGATGCCCCTACCACAGAGAATCATCCGGCCCAAATGTCAGCAGTGCTGAGGTTGAGAAGCCCTGCCTTGGCATGAGAGATTCTGTCTGTTTCTCTCTCTTTCTCTCTTTATCATCCATCCATCCATCCATCCATCCATCTATTCATCTATCATGTATCTATCTATTAATCTATCATCTATCAATCTATTATCAATCTATCTATCTATCTACCTATCCATCTATCTATCTCTGTCTATCTATATCTTCTATCCATGATCTGTCTATGAAATGGTTCCCAACCGAAGGTGATTCTGCCCCCCAAGGAACACTTGGCAATGCATGGAGACATTTTTGGTTGTCACAACTCGGTGGGGAGACTGGCTGCTACTAGCACCTTGCACGTAGAGACCTGGCCCCCAGCACCTCAGAACGTGACTGTGTTTGAAGACAGGGTCTTTAAAGAGGTAAAAATGAGGTCATCGGGATGGGCTCTGATCCCACAGGACTGGGGTCCTTATAAGAAGAGGAGCTGAGGACACAGACACTCATAGAGGGACGACCACGTGAGGACAGAGGGAGGAGGCAGAGTCTACACGCCATGGAGAGAGGCCTCAGGAGGAACCAGCCTTGCCCACGCCTGGATCTCAGACTCCCAGCCTCCAGCCCCGCCTGGATCTCAGACTCCCAGCCTCCAGCCCCGCCTGGATGTCAGACCCCCAGCCTCCCAGATGATCAGAAAATTAATCTCTGTTGTTTAGGCTGGTCCTTCTGTGGTATTACGTACGGCAGCTCAGACAGACTAAGACAACAGTATTCCAATGTGTGAATGTGCAGTTTATTAACCCACTCTTCCACTGATGAACTGTGTCCGTGTTTGCACCGTACAAACAGTGCTGCTGCGAATGTGCTCATTCCATCTTCTGTAGAACGTGCATATGTGTGTACATGTTGGGCACCTACTTAGGAATTGCTGGGTCACAGGGTGTGCATGCACTCAGCTCAAGCAGACACGGACAAACAAATCAGGGCCCCCCCTCCTGCAGCCTCACAGTGCATCTCACCAAGCTGTTCCTTGTCCCTCTCCGACTCTGACCCTAATGCTTTCCCTTAGAAGGGCCTTTGTGATGACACTGGGCCACTTGCATAATCCAGGATAACATTCCCATCCGAAGATCCTTCACCTAATCCCATCTTCAAAGTCCCCTTTGCCATATAAGGAAACATTCACCCGTTCCAGGAATTAGGATGTGGGATCTTTGGGGACATCATTCAGCCCCCTACATGCTCTCAGAGCCTGTCTGAAATCATGACTACACATCAAGGACCGACTAAAATATTTAAACAAATAAAACACAATGTCAACCCTAACCAGCTACCCTTGGAGAGTTCCACTCTGAATTCCCAGTCAACCAAATCATCGCCTGACTACCTCAAACACAGGATTCTTTATGTAAGTTCTAGGTGATGTCACCACAGATTCTATCTGCACCGTTTTCCCTGGATCTCAACCATCGCTAATAATATTAAGGGACGAGTAATGAGTGGACACAGACGTGCCCCTTTCTCAGTTGTCCCCACAACACTGACCTGATCTGAAGGAGTGCCTCCCTGTGAGGAAGGAAGATCTGCTGGGGGTGCAGAGGGGAGCGGCCGCCAGGTGCTGGGTGAGCCTCACACCTTCCTCTGCAAGCCGGTCGATATTGGGTGTCCTGCGCAAACCACACACAAAACATCCCGTCAAGACGGGGCTTACAGGGATCCCTGCACAAAAGGCATGGCACGGTATACATGAGTATTTCTTGAGGGTTTTATAAGCAGTTGCATATGGTGTCTCGCAGAGGCAGATGGACCCACCCCCAAAACAACCAGCATGAGCACATGTACTGAGGACCACTTGCTGCAAAAGGTGCTGAGCCCTTCTCCCCGGTCCGGGCCTGCAGCCCAACCCACCGCGTGCACAGCCACCATCCCAGCCCACTGCATCACCCAAAGCTCTTGGTGGCCAGGAGCAAGTTTCCCTTGATGCTCTTGCTGTGTGTAGCAATAAGAGTTGTGCACCACCTTGCTCTTGCGTCTGCTTTTGTCAGCCAGGAAGCTGTGGCCAAGAAGCTGGGTCTTTTAGAGCTTGCTACTCTTTGCTCTTCTGTGAGCATGCTCTATCTCACAAATGGGAAACGGTCTTCCCAATCGAATGGGGAAGGAGTGCCCTTTCCTGCCTACACCACCAGGTTTCCATGTGAAGGGGTTAAACTAGTAGAGAGCAAGTGGATCAAAGAGAGACAGGAAGACGTGAAGACCGAAGCCACTGGCTGGAATATTTATATTGGCTGGAATAGAATCTTTGAGAGCCGATGCCTAAAACTTCCTTACTGGGCAGGTGGTCCAATGGCCCCAAGGTTTAAAGGGACCTTTGGAGGTGACTTGAGGCATGCGTGGAGGGCTTCTTTGCTGAGTATGAGTGTTGGTGGAGGGCGCTGAGGGAGCTGAGTGGTCCACAACCATCATCTACTGGGGAGAAGAGCCTCTAAGTGTCCCTGTTCCCCCAGAGCACGCAGAAGTGACCATGGCTTTGTTGAGGGTCTGGGCAGCCCCAGGCTGAGTCATAGCGCTAGTGGATGCTATTTCCTTGGACACAAGCCACTTCCAAATCCCTGTGACCCAAACTGCTTGCTAGTGGAAGGATGCCACGTGTCCTAGAGGGTCCCTGTCCATAAGTTTTATGGAGAGAGGATAGAAATAAGATGAATCCTGAAGGAGCTATAGGCCAGCTGAAGGACTTCTAGGAGCCAGTGGGCATCCCAAAGCCCTACTGCGGGCTTTGGGGTTCAAGATCTTTCAGACGCATCAAGACCACGGCCAAGACCATTCTCCAAACGTTGTGGTAAATACCTTCCTTACTAACTCATATGGCGTTGCCAATTTTGAAGAACACATTTTTAGTTTTAATTTTTGCTTTTGTTTTGATCCCTCTGAGTGAACATAGTATACGTTGTCTGAAAAAAAAAAGAAAAATTACGTGTATTCTTCAAAATCCTCGAAGCTGGTTAAGCACAGGGGTCATGGGCAGAAGGAAAGTGTTCAAAAGATGTTTGGTGTTAAATGCATGGGAGGTCACTAAGTAAGTTCTGAGTTAGTGTAGTAATAGAATAATATAACACCTTTGGAGATTAGTAAAGTGAAAAGCTGCATTTTTGGAATCCCTGTGTTATCTTTCATCCCAACGATTTCCTAGTCATCGGAGTGATCTCCGCATTTGCGAGGAGGCAAGCAAAGTTGGGAGATTGAGCCACTTGTCCGTCCCTGGAGCTGGGAAGTGCCAAAGGAGGGTTTAATACCTCCTTAAGTCACACCTTATCCGTGTGACTTAAAAGATCCACCGAGTGTGGCATTCTGGGGGTTGTGGCTCAAGCACCTCCATCCTCAGGCTCCCATCTCCCATTAATCATAGATTTTCCGATAGTTCACGACCACCCATCCACTTTGTGACCACTAAAGCTTTTTTTCTGATGGCTTTGTTCCTATTTAAAGAGAGAGAGTGCCTTCTCCCTCTTGTTTGCAAGCTATTGTCTGTACTCATTCAGCTGTGGCTTCCAGGCCCCTCCTGCATGCCCAGAAACCACAGCTGAAGCTACTATTTCAGATGCCTGCTCCTCCAGGCAGCTGCTGGGGCCCTGCCACGCCTCTGTTTTGGAGAATAGCTGTGTCAGTCAAGACTGTTCTGGCCACTTTGGTCACCTTTGACTCTTCTTAAAATTGCAACCAACCGAAACAGAAAGGCTGTTATTAAAAATCACCCATTCTGTACTCATGCTGGTTGTTTTCAATAACCCAACTGTAAAAATTTACTTTTTTTTTTGACTAAACTATGAACATGAATTGCAAGGGCTTATAGAATTCTACTAATTAACCATAATTATATTAGCTCTGACCTATTTTTCAGTTTACAAAAGTTCTATCTCGTTTGATATGCAATAGTCCATCTATTATTTACCAGTCTGTCATCTATCTGCCCATCCTTCCATCCATCTTTCCATCCATCCATTCATTCACTCATCTCTTTGATGAGTTTGATAGCCAATAGTCCATCTATTATTTACCAATCTATCATCTATCATCTATCATCTATCTACACATCCTTCCATCCATCTTCCCATCCATCCATTCCCTCACTTATCTATTCACCCCTCTTTCCATGCTTCCTTCCATCCATCCTTCCATCCATCCATCCATCCATCCATCCATCCATCCATCCACCCATCCATCCATCCATCCATCCATCCATCCATCCATCCATCCACCCATCTATCCATCCATCCATCCATCCATCCATCCATCCATCCATCCACCATCTATCCATCCTTCCATCCATCCATCCATCCATCCATCCATCCATCCATCCATCACATCCACCCATCTATCCATCCATCCATCCATCCATCCATCCATCCATCCACCCATCCATCCATCCATCCATCCATCCATCCATCCATCCATCCATCTATCCATCCTTCCATCCATCCATCCATCTATCCATCCTTCCATCCATCCATCCATCTATCCAGCCCTCCATCCATCTTTCTATTCTTCCTTCCTTCCTTCCATCTTTCCATCTTTCCATCTTTCCATCCATCCATCCACCCATCCATCCATCCATCTATCCATCCTTCCATCCATCCATCCATCTATCCATCCTTCCATCCATCCATCCATCTATCCAGCCCTCCATCCATCTTTCTATTCTTCCTTCCTTCCTTCCATCTTTCCGTCTTTCCATCTTTCCATCCATCCATCCATCCATCCATCCATCCATCCATCCATTTGCCTGTCTAGCTATCTATCTCTCTTCTTTCAAGTATTCATCTCTTACAGATGTCTTCATGATTATCTACATTGTGGAACAGAATGAAAAACAGCACAGGTTTCAACCTCAGCATTGAAATCTTCTGCAGAATCTCATTCCTCTACTTGTTAAAAGATACCTTAAAACAGGAAAAATGCTACTGATTTTAAATTCTGTGCTTCTCGATCAATTTACGTTATTTCCTTCTTTCCCTAACCAAGTTGATTGGCAAATATAATCTTAAAATATTACTCTCAAGTGCCCTTCATTTTTTATGCATTCTTTTCCTTTTAAATAACGCTCTGGCCTGTGGGATCAGATATTTTCATTTTAACAACAGAGAGAAAGTATGAGAGTGTCTGAGAATGATATAAATACGCTGAGAAACAGCCCAGTGACTGTCATGAAAGGAATGGAGGGGCAGGGCATGTATGAGATTTTCCTGAAAGAAGAGATATCTTTTCTTCCCATTATGCTAATGAAACGAGCAGGTTTCACATGTATTTACAGACTCGTCTCCGTCATTAACACATGTCTGGTGTGGCTTTGCTGTTAGAGCATCAGGGAGTCACTTCCATGATTTGCATCATGGACCCAGAAGGAAACATGGAGATCATCCAATGGCCTTATATCAAGAGGGGAAACTGAGGCTGGATGTGTGACTGATGTCACAGCTATTCAGAAGCAGGGTTGGGGCCACAGAGCCAGTCCCGGGGCTCCCTCTTCTGTCCTGACTTCCTGTTCCCCTGACCCTTGGTAACTACACATTCATTACACACCTCATGGGTTCTCCACTTCCATTTCTTACGAGGCCAGATATGAAAGACAGACCTGGTGTGGCCCACATGTGGGACCAGAGTGATTGGCAAACCAGGGTGTCTGACCTGATTTCGAACACAAGCGCCTTCTAGCATATTTAGGCATGCACAGTGAATACCGTGGTCGCTGGAGAGAATTCTACGGGACGGCTTACTAGTGAAGCTTCACTTACTATGTGCTAAAGGAGTCGGAACAATTTCATAGCAAATCTCCTAAGGATGAAGGGAAGGAGGCCTTACAGCACGTGCAGCCAATTCTCCTGGAAAGCAAAGACAGTTTCTCTAAACCGGGTGGTTCTTAAACCCAAGTTAAGTCTTCTACCTGTCAGCCTTGATAGCTTACTTGGGCAGAATTGTTAAACGGGGTGTGCCGTGCTCGCGTTGGGGTGGGTGGACATGCAGTGGAAACATGTTGAAGACCAGGGAAGTGTGGTAGGTTTGTGCAGAATACCCACATTCCTTAGAGGCGGATCGCGAGGGGCATGGCCCCCACATCTGTAAGGGGGGCCCTGCAACCCATGTGGCCTGTTGGCTCAACGTCTTCATCAATGAGTCAATGCATTAAATTAAGAGAATATCTCTGCCGGCTTTAGGATGCCCCCAAAGACCCTCCTTCCACTCGGCCTATATTTTAGTTGGAAGGCGAAACACTGTACATAAAAATAGTACTAATAGTAATCATGGGTGCTGCCCCCTAGCGGTGGTATTGGGCATGCAATCCCAGTTTCTTAATTTCTTACTGGCTTACGTTTTCTTAACCCAAAGCGGCAGGCCCCAAACGGTCCTGAGGGGTTAGGAATTCATGATCCGAATCCCGGGGGACCCGATTCAGTCCATTACAGGGAGAGATGGCTCAGAGAGGGCACGGCGTTCTCTTGGGGTGTGAAAATATTCTAAAATGCACCGTGGTGATGGATGCACTTCTCTGAAGATACCCGAAGCCAATGAATTGTCGGGTTTCACTGGGTGAATGGTCTGTTCTGGCAAAAGTATAACTGGGCAGGCTCAGCGCGGGGAAGGAAGATCCCTGCATACACAGGGCAGAGTTCTGCTGCAGTTGGGAAGACTGCGACCAAAGGGGGTGGGCACGGGTCTCTGTAGGCCAGTCCCAAGGTGGGCAGCTACTGCAAGGCAGATTGTGTGATGCTGGGGTGGTGGTCTTCCTAAAAGAAAGGGAATGGGGTGCTTTTCTTCCTTTTCTCCTCCTGTTGCATAGACCACGCAAACATCATCGTCCACATGTTTGCCAGCAGGGATGGGGTAGAAGCCTGCGCACTGTGAATACACACTAAGCTCCCCATGTGGGTGAATAGCAGCCCCAGGGGCAGAGCTGCTACATCCTGATTCCCAGTATTTGTGAACAGGACCTGTGACTTGGAAACGCGGTCTTTACAGGTGTAATTACTTAAGGATCTGAGATGAGCTCATCCTGGATCGGGGTGGCCCTAAATCCAAGGGCAGGTGTCCTTGTAAGAGACAGAAGAGGAGACACACACACAGAGGAGAAGCCACGTGAGGACGGAGCCAGAGATGGGAGGGACGTGGCCACGAGCCCAGGGACTCCTGGAGCCCCAGAAGCTGGAAGAGGCAGGAAGGACCCTCCCCTGGAGCCTTGGGAGGGAGCATGGTCCTGCCCCGCCTGGATCTCAGTGGTCCTGCCCCGCCTGGATCTCAGCAGCCCTGCCCTGCCTGGATCTCAGACTTCTGGTCTCCAGGACTGAAACGAGAAGAAATTCCTGTTGTCTAAAGTTACTCCATTTGAGGTCCTTTGTTCAGGCAGCCCTAAGAAAGGAACACACCCACGCGCAGCCAGAGTGCTGCGCTGTTTGAACATTTCAGTTTAAGACCCTGCTTCCCGATCAAAAAATAATTTCTTGGGTGTTCAGATCTGATGCGCTAAGGAATTTCCCAGTACAGGCAGATTTTAAATGCATCATTCAGCCAGATGCAGCCCCTTACACACACACACACACACACACACACACACACACATGCACGCACGCGCGCGCCACACACACACACACAGCACCAGGACCCCCACCATCACCAGGACATTATACCTGAGCGTATCGTTCCCATAGCAACCAAGATCCCCAATGCCAAGATCGTCTGCCATTATCAGTAGAATATTGGGTTTAAAGGCATTTGCAGCTTTTAACTCGGAAGTCCTCGAGAGCAAACACAGAAGGAGTAGAACCGACAAAGAGTCCCTGGAGAGACAAACAAAAAGGCCGAAATTAACGTCGACGATTTAGGGAATGTTCAGTCGGTATTTCAAAGCCGCTTGCTGGGAAGGCACATGCATTTGCCCTAAATTGGGTTTACCGAGGGATCCCATCTAGGTGCTGGTTCCTTTTGTTCGGACTGCTCGCATACTAACACGCGGAGCAGAAAACGGGAACGCGCGAGGATCTTGCCCAGGGACCTCCTCCCCTCCCCTTGGTCATTAATCCTGCTACCTGTGTGGGGAGCTCCCTAAAGGGCAGGGTCAGAGGGCTGAGCGCTTGCCTTCCGGGCGCGCCTTCCTCCCTTTCCCGGTGCAAAGGCGGCCAGAGCGCGCCTTCCGTCCCCGGAGCGACCGCACAGGAGGGAGGCGGACCCAGAGGGCTGGAGCGGCGGGAGACATGCATTTTAAGGAAGAATGTGGGATTCAAAGCACCCCAGCCACGACAGGGAGACACGGCACTGCTGGTGTGACCCAGTAGTGACAACACGGGCTTGCAGCGCGCGTTGCCAGCGAGGCCGGGGCGCACCCGCGACCGCGCGGGACAAGGGATCTGGGGCGTCCCGGACGCGGATCCCCGGCCCTGCCCGCCCCATAAAGCGGGAGGGACGCGGGGCCTGGAGCGCCCTGATCCTCATTCCTGGCTCCTGGCTGGCAGCGCGAGCGTGCCCCGGGGTCCCCCAGCAGGGCCCCCACCGCTGTCCGGTCCTCTGATTGCGCCCTGGTGCGCCAGCAGTCCGGAGCAGGGGGGCAGGGACTGGAAAGGCGCGGCGGGACAGGGCCTAGGTGGAGCGTTAAGGGGGTGGCCGCATTCCGGGCGGGGAGCGGGCCTGGTGCGTCTTAGAGGGCGGTGGGGAGGTGTGGGCCGGGACGCGGCCGAGGGGGTCTTGGGGGACTGGCCATGTTTTTGGGATTACGGTCAAGGCTCCGCTCGGGCTGGCGGACCGGGGCCAGGCAGGGGCGGGGCCGTGCAAAGAGGAAGAGGCGCGCTCCGGGAGGCGGGCATCAGGGCCTGGGCCGGACGTGTCTCAGAGTGGGGGAGGGTGCGGCCGGGCTGGGATGGGCGGGCGGGACGGAACAAAGGGGGGATGGGGGAAGGAAAGGAGCGGGGGGTGGGGGGAACGCGTGCTAGAGAGGGAGACGCCGCCGTGCTGTTGTGGGGACGGAATCAAGGCGGGGACCGGGCGTGTGGTAGCGACTGGGGTTTGCGGACACGGCCGCGCTCCGGGGCTAGCTGGCTGGGAGCACGTGCTAGGGGGGCACGCCGCAGCGCTATGAGGGGAGAGTGTTTGAGGGGCATGTCTTGCTCGTGGGGGCTACTCGGGGCGAGGGAGCGCGTCCCACGCGGTGCGGGATCGCGACCAGGCCTCGTTCTGCCGGGGCGTGGCCTCCGAGCACCAGCCTGGCGGTTCCCCTTCCGCTGGCCGCCCCCCCCTTCCCTCCGTCTGGCCTCCTCTGCCCTCCCCTCCGACGTCAGCTCTCCGGTCCCGCGTCCCTCCGACTGCGAGACGGACGTCTAGCTGTGTTCCGGTCACTCCAAGGAGTACACACCGCCCGCGCGTCCCGGAGGCCACTCTCGCCCAGTGTGCACCTCCCCCAGCCCCCCAGCCCCGTCCCGAGTGGGGGACGCGTCCTCGGGCCCCCGCGCACCTGGCAGCGGACGCGCTGCATCCCCTCGGAGCCCTGGGTCCCATGGCCGCGCGCGGGCCGGGCGCGCAGGACCTCGTCCCCAGCGCCAGGTGCCCGGACCCGCCCACGCAGCGGAGCCCTGCCGGCGGGAGGGCCCTGTCCCGCCCCAATCCGTTTAATGTCCTGTCGCCCCAGGCCTTCCGGGAATTGAGCTTTCCGAGTCCCAGTCACCTCCGGGCGGGCACTCCCGGGATATACTGGGGTGGAGGAGAGGGTGCTAAATCCCGGCTGGGCCTGCGCTCGGGGAACCCCAGCAAGCCCTCGGCCAGGGAGCTCCCTTTTCCAGCAAGCTCTCGAAAGGTCTGGGGACTGGCTGCGTGCAAGCAGGCTGCCTGGATGCGAATTGTTTCCCTAGGGTCCAGGATGCCAGCCCCCTTCTCCATGGCCAAGGTGGGGGCAGGGCTTAGATGCCACCTAGGCTAGTTAGACCCGCACCCAGGGACTTGACATCGGGGGTCTACCTGGTAGTCATATCCACGTCCTCGACCCCATTAGCTGCCCCGAGTTCTCCTTTTCCCTTTCCAACTCAGTTCTGCATTTGGGGGAGATAGTGATTGCGAATTAAGGCTTGCCAAAAGCTTGGGGGTTGGGGTAGGTTGCCTTAACTCTCCTGGGGGTGCTTCTTGAAAACTCATTGCTGAAGGATATGTTCAGAGAAAAGACCCTTTTGCCTTTGATTTGGCAGAGGTAGTTAGCTCACGTTTCCTGAGAGGCCTCGGGGAGAAGCCCCCCCCTGTCCATGCCTTGATCTCGGACTTCCCCCATCCGGAGCTTTGAAGGAATAAATTTACGGGGTTAAAGCTACTGTCTTGGTGGTTGTTATGGTGGCCTCAGCAGAGTGATAGTGGTGGGGTGCAGGGGTACGTGTGTGCAGAGAGGGGGTCTTGGGTGCGGGGTCTGGAATAAAATCCCCGTCCTGCTGGTGTCCCATCCTGGGCATGTCCAGTGCAAAGCCAGTGGACCTGGGAGCTTGGTCTTCATGCAGTGACCTCCCAATTCAGAGCGGAAGAACACTGAATAACCCAGCACAGCCCCCAAATTCTGGGTTTTCCTTAAATCTCTAGGGCATCCACGCACTGAGAATAATCGCTTGAAAAGAGTTAATAAACCTACACTCTTTAAATTGGCCCCTGTCACACCTTTTCAGGGCTACTTATACGTGGTGCTCACCGGGCCCTTGTCCGCACATCCATTTGGTACAGAAATACCCTCCACTGGGACTGTGAATTCTGGATGGGGGTCAGAACAGCCTCCTCCAGGTGGGGCTTGGGGTCCGGTGATGGAAATCCCCATGGCTGGAGGGGCTTTACTCCTCACTTCGTTGTTGGGGGGCAGGGGGCCTGAACAATCCTTCAGTGCTTTGGTTTACTTAGGGGTGACCGCACGCCGCTGCGTCTTCCTCATACCTTCTGTGTTTGGAACTGCACATAAACGGACGACGACTGAAACTTCACAGGGGAGTTGTATTTCGACCAGAAGTGCGGGGATCAGGGAAGGAGCCAGCTCTCCCTGGCAGGCAGTGATTCTGGGTCTCCCTCCCGATCACACCAGCAGAGGGGGAAACCGGCCGCAGCAGGGCTGGAGCCAAGGTCTCCAGATGTTGCCCCACGTGTCCAGCTGCAGAGGAACCGGGCTGAGCGTCTGGCGATGCTCCTCCACGGCCCATGCGACCGTGTCCATCACCTGATAGAACAAGGGCTCCGTGTCCGGGGTGAGGGCGTGGGCTTCGGAAGGGTCTTTGGACAGGTCGAAGAGCAAAGGTGGGTCGTGGTGGGCCACTTGGTCCCCGGAGCATGGGCAGACCCCTCTCCCGTAGCAGGCGCCGGCTCCCTCTGGGTGGAACACTGGGGTCATGTAGTGGACTTTCCACAGTCTTCCTCCTGAGGGAAGGACAAGAATCTCAGAGGGTTGATGTGGAGAAATAGAACGCATTGCTGGAGTGAAGCCCAAATGAATGGACAAACAGATGTGGTCCATCCACGCCATGGGATGAGATTCAGCCATAAAAATAAATAAAGCTCTGAGACCTGTGCATAAACCTCAAAAACGGGATGATCAGTGAGAGAAGCCAGACACACCAGGCCACCGAGTGCGGGATCTCATTTGTATGAGACGTGCACAACAGGGAAATCCAGAGACCCAGAAAGGACGTGAGTGGATGCCAGAGGCTGGGGAGGAGAATGGGGAGTGAGCGCTAATGAGGACAGGGTCTCTTTGGGGGAAGGGAATGTTCTGGTACTAGATACAGGTGATGTTTGCACAACATGGTGAATATGCCAAATGCCCCAGAGTTGTACATTTTAAACGAGTGAATTTTACAGTGTGTGAATGTTACGGATGGAAATCGTGTCCCTCCAGAATTCATATATTACAGCCCTGACCCTCAACAGAATGGAATTGGGAGGTGGAGGCTTTGAGAGATGATCAGGTCACAACGACAGAGCCCTCAAAAATGGGGTGAGTGCCCTTACAAGAGTCAGAACAGAGCTTGCTTCCCTTGTGTGTCTCCACCATGTGAGGACACAGCAAGAAGGTGGTGGTCTACCGCCCAGCAGAAGCCCATCTAAGGATGTCCAGCCCCCAGAACTGGGAGAAATAAGTCTGTTGTTTGTAAGCCACCAGTCCCTGGTGATCTGCTAAGACTGAGTTACAGCTCCGTACGCTGTTTGCAAAGAAGGGAATTCCTCAGGGTCTTAGGTAGTTCCAAGCAGGATGCTCAGAGCCTTAAAATGGCAACAGCTTTCTTTTCTTTTTTTTTCTTTTTTCTTTTTTAAAGATTTTATTTATTTATTTGAGAGAGAGAATGAGAGACAGAGAGCACGAGAGGGAGGAGGGTCAGAGGGAGAAGCAGACTCCCCGCTGAGCAGGGAGCCCGATGCGGGACTCGATGCCGGGACTCCAGGATCATGACCTGAGCCGAAGGCAGTCGCTTAACCAACTGAGCCACCCAGGCGCCCCTGGCAACAGCTTCCTCCTGAAGCTTGCTCCAAGGCTCCTGGCAGCTAGCTAGGAAGGCAGCTACAGGAAAACATCGATAGGAAAAGGAAGGGAAGGAAGGAGGAAGGAAGAAAGGAAGGAGGAAGGGCGGAGCAAGCTATAGCAAACCACCTCCAGCCTCTGGGAGGGCACCAGACTGAGCTCTGCCTCAGGAAGGGACTTTGAAAGAATGGAAGGAGGGACCATGGAGGTCCCTGCACCAGCCTCCTGCCCCGAGTTGGGTTGTGCCAACCGCACAGCCTGTCCTCCCTGGCTTCCTGCTGCTTTGGGAGGGAGGCCTCCACGCCCATCCTTTGTATCCGCCACAGGGCAGTGAGTCTGGGGAAGTCATGTGTGTAACCAGAAGGTAGAGAGCAGGATTCTGGTGGGCCTGCCTCCTCCAGGAGCAGCTCCAGGGGCAGAAAGACCAGGAAGCAGGGACAGATATGGGTCAGGATCAGGGCTGCTCCTGAGATCTAGGAAGGAGGCCAGGAAGCACAGCCCTGTGCACCTAGCAAGTGTGTGCAAAGGAGGGCATGCCTCCCTCCTTCCTACCCCCTGCCTGAGTCCTGCTTCCTGGGGTTGGCACCACTGTGCTTTGGTATTTAGAGATGTGTACCCTGTGATTAAAATCTCTGGCTTCTGTCTGCCTCTGAGCACTTATGGTGACCTAGCAGTTCCCAGCTTGCTAGCCTGTGACCTGGGGATAGCCATCTTCATCTGCCATTGTTTCCAGGGTGAAATGGAATACTATCCATCTCATGCTCATTAAGGTCACTCCTTGCTATCATAATTCAGCAAATGTGTTGAGCACAAAGAGAAGACAAAGTCTTAGTGAGGGGAAACAGGTCCGACAGTGGTAAACACACAGAAATAAGAAAATTGTGCAGTGTGGAAGATGATGGTGAAGGTGTGAGTGGGGGGGGCGGGGCATGGGTGCCTCATGCGGGCAATTGTTTGGGTCAAGAAAGCCTTGCTGAGAAGGTAATATTGCATTTGAATATCAAGAATGAGCCAGTCACGTGGAAGTCCTGTCCCCCTATGAGTGTTCTCAAAGATTTGGGGAGGGGCTAGCTCACAGGACAAGGAGGAATTGGGAGGAATTTGTTCTGATGTGTGTGCCGCAGGTGGTCTTGGGATGGCTTTCAGAAGGGAGCTAAGTGGATTATGCATGTAGGATAAACAGTGAATCTGTGAAGGCCAGTTAGGGTGCCACTGAAGAGGCTTGGATAATGAGAATACACTCCCCATCTACTGCCCTGGAAGAAATACGGAAGTATTCACCCAATGACTGACAGATGAGAGGTCAGTGATGGGGTAGCCACAATGTAAAAGAACAGATTTGAACACTGGACCCAGGTATTTGTGCTGCCAGGCATGCATGGATGTAGATTGAGATGTACAATGGAATGACAGTTTTTAGAAAACCCCCCAAAAGGGAAGGAAATGTGTAATACATAATTTAAAAAAATGAAAGGTAGCAATAAAAGCCTTACCAGATTACAATAATATTGAAAAGAATGGATGACAAGGGAGGGGCATTTAAAGAAAAAAAAAGTCAATGGTAGCTTCCTCAAACAAGGGAGTTCCCAAGAGGTATTTCTTCACTCTTGATTCAGAGGGCTAAAGACTTCTAGAGAATAGGAATGGAAAGATGAGTAAAATCACAGGGAGAATACAGCCCTTCCCAAACACTGGAGGAAAAAAGAATCACAAAACCTATGCAATCACAAAGTCACAAATCTAATCAATCCGTAGGGCAAATCCAAAAGACAGGAGAAAATACCAGGAAACGACGGAGTAATAGGGAAATAGAAATGATGAAAAGTCACTCAAATAGGTGAAAACTTTGTTATCAGAAGATAAAGTTAGCAGCAGAAATCAATTGTGTATAAAATTTAAAAATAACAGTTCTTAAGTAAATGCAAGAAGTGAATTTTTAAAAGAAAAATAATCCCTAAAAACAGAAAACCTCTGGGAATGACAGTTAGGTGAAGATGGACAATAGATTCATATAAACATGGAGGCAATTAAAATACAATGAAATTACTTGGGACAGGAACAATATGCTTGATGAAAGGAATACTTTTTAAATAAGAAGAATAAGTGGAGGGACATAACATGTTTCAGTTGGGAAAATCTGATATTGTAAAGATAACCAGTCTTTTTCCTGCGTTAATTTACACATGGGATGCAAAGCCAATTCAGATTCCCATGGGATTAAAAAAAATCTTGCAAATGATTTTACAGTTCCTTTAAAAGGCCAGTTGGGCCAAAATAACCCAGGAAATTTTGAAATGCAAAAATTATTCAGTATGGACTTTGCTGCTTATATCACAAAGTTATGATTATTACAAGGATGAAATCACGTCATTGAGTGAAGGTGGTTGAGACAGGTGGAAACCAATGTAGATTAAGAGCACAGGCTTCAAAGGTGAGAGGCAGACCGGAACATTTGTGTGCAGGAAAGCCATATGAAAATCCCCTAAGCAATGGTAATATGGTGATAAGGTGATTGACGGCTTGCATCAGGAATTATGTTGCTGGAGTCAGGGGAAGATACTGCCAAGAAAGAGAGAAAAGGGCTAGTGTGAAGCAGGGCCATTGGAGCAGAAGCCAAGATGCGACTCAGTCACCCAGAGTACTCACTGTCCCGTTGGAGCCAGCGGACTGCGTGCAGGAAATTCTCACAGTAGTGCAGCAGGAACTCATGATCAGAGTGCTGTGCTGCCCCCAGCAGCAAGGGCAGCAGGTCCCGGCCATCAATCACCCTGCAGACAGGAGCACAGGGACTCAGGGATGCTGCAAGGGTGCCCAGAAGGCATGCTCGAGCCTTAGCAAGCTTAGGGAAGCATGGGAACAGCCACCTCCATTATTCATCTACAAACACCACCTTTGGCTAAAAGATCACCAAGTATCCAACATGCTCGGCTTAGGTTATTACCTGCCCAACCTTATTAGGAATGCAAGAATAAGCTGAAGATTCACTGAAATGTCTTTTTGGTTTTATACTGTATTGGACTCCAAGCCATTATAGTATACAGTGTATTCTTCGTCAACACTGGGTACCGTTTCCTTGTCCGCAGAGCGCCTTGCCTCCACACCCCTCCTCCCTCCCTGCCTGCCTTGTCTTCCTCCCCCTTCCCTTCCTTGTCTTCTTCAGTTTCCAAGATCCAGCTCCATTTCCATTCAGGATGGAGGTTTCTTGGGATTCCACTTCCATTTTCTCCACCCTTCCTAGGAGAAAACCTAAATCCACCACTTGTGATTTGAGGGGATGGCCCTGAGCATTTTATGTCCCAGGGACGTGGTCAGTTTTCAGGATCTTGTGTGTCAAATATAAATCATCAGTACTGAGGATGGATTTTTACAAATGCCATGAACTTAGAAAAGCCATAAAAAAGGGATCTTTTTTTCTAATTTGACTAATGTTCTTCATCAAGGTGGAGAATTCAGAACCCCAGGTAGATTTTACTTAGAGTTACTAGTTACCCGGAAAAATGAAATAAAATTATCTATCTATCTATCTATGTGTGTGTGTATATATATATATATCTCCAATGCTATATGGCTATATTTACTTACCTTCTAGTGCAACAACACATTTGGAATATACATGTCAGACAAATTTTTATTTTCAAAGCAAAAGATATATTATACATTAATTTAAAAATTAGCACCCACTTAGGAAAAAATAATCAACCAGAGATATGATATTCAGTGCAAGAAAAAACAGGAGAATGTTAAGGTATGAAATATTCAACCTCTCTAAGGATAAAACTGAAAATTATAATATACACATATATGTATATTTGTATAGACATGTATGCGTAATTTATATGTATATATTACATGTACAGAATTTATATTTATTTTAGGTCTGTTACGTTTTAAAATAGACATCTCACATATGGCTAGTAGTGATTCCTAAGGAACAATTTGACAAAATATATCAAGAGATTTACCTATAAACAGTCATACTCTTTGACTCAGGAATTCACCTTCTAAGGGATTCTTACTAAGGAGGTCATTGTGACAAGGCAATAACATGACAAGATGGTATTTTTTTTAAGGCGAAGCTAATGTCCACATCTAAGGGGATGGTTGAAAGAAAATAACATAAAGGCATTAAATTTTTTTGTCTATGCACAAAAATTTCTAAATATATATATTTGCATAAATATATATAAAACATGGAAAATATATATAAATGATATATCTAAATCTACATATCTAGATAGATCTAAATATAGATCTAGATAGATGATATATATCATACAATATGTAACTTATGAGAATCCTACATTTATTATATGACTGCATAATAATTATGATTATATATTGTATACATAATTAATTATCAGATTCTGAAACAGTTTTATTTTCTATCTCCCCCCAAAATTTCTATAATTTTTTAGACAGAGGAAAATTGGAATCTATGCAAAATCTCTACCACACTACATGAAAAGGAATTTCCTGTGATGAATTGTTATTTTTCATGACCACCATAAAAAAAAAAAAAAAATGGCTCCACTTAAGAATCAGGAGAAGGAAAATGGACATTCTATGTATAAAATGAAGCAGACAGCTGATCCTGGCCAGCTAATGGCAGGGAGCCTAGAATGTTTCCCAGAGACTGATCTCATGGATGTGTTACACAATGCAAAAGTGACATCGACCTTTCACGTATATGTTTGTGTCTATGAAAAATTGAGTTGCTTGGGTTTCCTTGGGCTGTTCTGTACCTGGTCCTGGGGCACCTCACCGCCCCCCAGCTGGACCACGGTGGGGAAAAACATCCATCAGGCTGGTGGGCTCGTGGATCACTCGGCCGGCCGGCAGCACCCCAGGCCAGCGGAAGATCGCCGGACGCGGATGCCGCCTTCCCAGCCCCCCATCCCTTTGCCACCTGTGTGTAAACATGAACAGGAAAGAATGTGATTGTGCCATGTTTTTTGGCAGCATGTTTTACAATCTTTGGGTGCACCCCAATAATGATGTGTCTGTAGTTGATAGAATTCCAGTTTGAATATGATGTGGCCACCACTCTCCTGGGCTGCATTGCCTAATTCCCGAGTCCATCACTTGATGAATGGATAATCAAAATGTGGCTCATCCATACAATGGAAGATTATTCAGCCATGCAAAGGAATGAAGCACTGACACTTGGCACAATGTGGATGAACCTGGAAAACATCATGTTTGATGAAAATGCAAGCCAGTGGCCAAGGACCACATACTGCATGATTCCATTTACATGAAATGGTTACAATAGGGAAATATACAGAGATTGAAATAAGTCGGTGGTTGCCAGGGGCTGGGCACAGGGGGAACCAGGGAATGATTGCAAATGGGTACGAATTTCTTTTTGAGGAGATGACCATGTTCTGCAATTTAGTGGTGATGATGGTTGCACAATTCTGTGAATATACCCAAAACCACTGCATTGTGCAAAAGAAAAGAAAATCGAGTAGGAACATGACCAATTATAAAAAGCAGTAGTCCCTGGGGACTCTCTTGAGGTGGATGGACCCATTCCATGGGAAGGGTTGGGAACTAGAGGGTGGGATAAAGACCATACACAAGAATCTGGTCATATCTCTACCTTTGTAGATTCCATTCCAGCCGCCATACTGGTTGTTTCTGACTTGAGCCTCTAAAGATCCCCCATGATCCGACGTAAAATAAACAAGGGTGCTGTTAGTCAAACCTTCCATATCCAAAGTAGCAAGGATCTGCCCTGCAAAGAATATGTGTATTTGAGCTGGTCAAAATGGAAAATTATCTTAAACCAAAGTCTTCAGTGTGTGCTTCAGCATTTTGGACCTCTCCATGAGAATGAGCCTTTAGTGTGAACATATAATGGCAGCAAGTAGCAGTCAAATCGTGCTATCCTGAGTGTCACTGACCCAAGATTCATATATGCCCCATTCTGTTTCCAAAAAGTTTCAGGCAAGCTACAGTGTGTAGACTACATAGGACAAAATAGCAAAAACTTAAAAAGGAGGCAAAAGAAGATTATAGAGTCAACCATACTTCAATTAAACAAGGGAAAGAGGGGCAAAAAAGGAAAGAGATCAACAGAGTCTAGGAAAAAGGCTGACAATGGCACTGGCGATGTATGTCCATTGATGAAGAATAGTTTACACTGTGGCTCCAAGTTTCTTATGGTTACCTCAAAGGGAAATCTTATGGCTGATGCAATTCACCATGTCTATGAGATTTTTTTTAATTGGATGGGAAGAATCATATTATTTTATTTCTAACAGTAGACAAAACTTTCAATCTACTTTTTCATGAGGACCCGGTGCTGTGAAAGCTGACTATGGTCTCAAATAGATCCTGTTATTGGATAGCTTTTACTTCTACCTTATCTGTGTCCTTATATTTAAAAGAGTAGGTCTTTTGGGTTAGGTCTTGTTTTTTTCCTACCGTCTGATGACCATGCATTTTCATTGGTTTGATTGAGCACAATTAAGACAATTGTCCATTTGCTTAGCTTAAAATTAACCAAGTCACTACTTTTTCTTTCTTTGTTCCATCCCTTGTTCAGCCACTTCTTTGTCTTCAGTTGCTTTCTTTTGGCCACAGATTTTAAATTTGTGGTTCTATGAAATCCCCTTCCTTTAATTATTAGATTTTATTTATTTTTTTTAGAACAGCTTTAGGTTTTATAGATAAGCTGAGTCGTAGTGTCATCAATGAGCCAATACTGATAAACTATTATTAACTAAAGTCCGTAGTTTCTATGGTGGTTCACTCTTGGTGTTGTACATTCTAAGGGTTTTGATTAAATGCATAATGCCATGTACTCAGCATTATAGTACGAGAGAAAAATGGTTTCTCTCTCCTAAAAATCCCCTGTCCCCCCCCCTACCTACACCAGGACAATGAATTTTCACTAAAAAACTTATCATACCATGGCTTGATTGAGTTTGAAACTGAACACAGGGGCATTGAAACCATAGAGAAGATTCTTGAACTATGTCTTAACAGTTCCTTATCTGATGGACTTAGGGGGGTTCTTAGCTCTGTGCTGTAGAATTTCAGACTTTATCATTGCATATGTATATGATTAGATATATTAGCGCATGTATTCATTTAAAAGATTTTCCCTCAAGTTGTGGCATGGTGAATTCTGTTTTAAACACTCAAGATTTGATATCACATAAAATAGCCTGTATTTTCCAGTGATTCTTAATCTTTTCCACACAAGGACCATAATGGCAATGATGAGTGAGTTTGTCCTGAAGCCCCACTGGGGATGTGATGTGATATCTATCTTTGCTTACATGTCTCCCAACCTCCAGCATTTTCCCCAACAGTCCACTCAAATGATGCATTTTCCTCCAAGGTGATGTTTTCAATGGATTTTTAAAAGTATGTTTTCTCCTAAAATCTCTGATTCCCATTATGCTGCAGCCCCTAGCTCTCCCTGTCCACCACCATGTCAACCCAAGGGCACCCAAGTCCTTGCTTGGGACTCAGGGGAGTGGCTGTGTCCATATCCATGTACCCACTGAAAAAAATGTGCACTCTGTGTCATACCACGCGTCATTCCAAACCCAGGAGATGCACGGGGAGAACAGAGCAAGACAATCCCACCCACGGGGATTTTAATCTATGTTCTCCCAGGGAAAAATAAAAAAAATCAACCCACCTAAGACAGTGTGATGAACAGAAAGAAAGCAAACACAGTGAGGAAAAGGCCATGCCTGCTTGCACCCTTCACATTCAATGAGATCACAGTACGCACCCTGCCTCTTCCAGCTTCAGGCTGGATTAATCTCATCTCATTGTGTATGTCCCTTCCTCCTGCTGTTTTGGAAGGGGCACCAGTCCTGTTTTCACCGGGAAAAGGCACTTACCCAGCATCCAGTCCATCTCTTCTGTGTTATCCCCGTAAAGCCCATGCACACTCTTCCCGTGGAATGTCTCCGTAGTGATCAGAGGGGTGTGCACATGTAGAAAGGAGACAAAGAGAAGGAAAGGTCTGTGCTTGTTCCTGAAATAACAGTGACTGGAGTTATTTCTACGTACAGTGCAGACTGAGGTCCTAGAGGTGCAAAGTAAGGATCTAGACTGTCACGTCCTTAAACGAGTGTATCTGTTACTCTTTAATGTGATGACTAACTTTCTAAAGTCTGTTGAAAAATTTGCACTGATGTTATACGTATTTTTCCTGAATTTTAGCAATTTATAAGTCTACATACTTCTCGCAAGTGAAGGTAAAACAGAACAGCAGGCAACTGTCTGATCTGACATTTATTTCAATTACTTCAGGATACGTTCCCACCTCGAACCTTAGCATACAGAATAAAGTGATACTGCATATTTGGTTTTCTTTTTAATTGCTCTCAAGCAACAAAGTTTAGGATATGACATGGTTATTTTAAAGCACACTTTAAAAATGACATTAGGTTATTAATTTCAATTTGATTGTCCCCCCATCTAGGTGATGCCTCATCTGTCCGTCTCTCCATCTGATCTCTATGGTCCACTCTGTTCTTAAAGAACGGAAACAAAGGCGAACATCTTAGGACTTAACTTAGGACACATTAGGCTCACCCGCTGTGTTTGCAAGGTACGGTTGACCCTTGACTAACACAGGTTTGAACTGTGCAGGTCCACTTATATGTGTATTTTTTAAAAATATAAATACAGTAGAGTACTATAAAGTATTTTCCTTATGATTTCTTTAATAATGTTTTCTTTTCTCTAGCTCACTTTGTAGTAAGGACTCAGCATGTAACATACAAACTATGTGTTGATCAACTGCTTATGCTATCAGTAAGATTTCCACTCAACAATAAGCTATTAACAGTTAAGTTTCGGGGGAGTCAAAGTTATATGTGATTTTTAGCAGCACATAGTGTCAGTTTCCCCCCAAGGGTCAACTGTAATTATCAGCATCATTTCTGACCCATGTTAGGCAATTCCATGAAAAGAATGTTCTGAAACATGATCACAACCTTATCACCACCAGGTGAATTGGGATTCAATGGTATCCCATACTTTACTGGAACCCACTTGGGGAGCATGGAGTTGCCCCTGTGTGGTGTAGCTTTTCATCATGCGGCTTTTGGCTTTGACATACTAAGTGCCTTTGTTATTCAAATTTACATTCAGTTGATAAAGGTTAGCAACAGGACAACTTAGGTTCTGAGGATAGAGCTTAAAAATATTTATAATTTAAGGGGTGCCTGGGTGGCTCAGTCGTTAAGCGTCTGCCTTCTGCTCAGGTCATGATCCCAGGGTCCTGGGATCGAGCCCTGCATCAGGCTCCCTGCTCGGCAGGAAGCCTGCTTCTCCCTCTCCCATTTCCCCTGCTTGTGTTCCTTCTCTCGCTGTCTCTCTCTGTCAAATAAATAAATAAAAACCTAGAAAAAAAGTTAATCCCCTTATAAAAAAATATTTATAATTTATTATAAGTCTTCAAGGGATTCAGTTTGTTTTGTTAGTTAAATATGGCCCGTGGTGATGAGCGGGTGCTTATATAATGGCGCTGGCTCCAAGGAGGAGGGGACAGCAGCAAATTTCAACTGACTTGTCACCTGTTTCAATGGGCACAATCAGATTGGACTCGACTGAACATCATCTCTGACACACTTTACCAAAAATACCTTTCTGGCCCAGGGCGATTTCACCATTCATCTCTCCATTACAGAAAGAAAGTGGAAAGACTTCTTGAAATGCATTTTCATCAGGGACCAGAGCACTAGGATGAAGGTAACCCCTTCGGTGCTCACCTTTGGACAAAGGACGAGACCTCTTTGAGAATAAGAGACGTCGTCCTTTGAAAGTCCATGGGCTGCTCAGTGATGGTGTGGTTTCTCATCAGAAAGCAGTCTGCGTGAACAATCAAGACCCCCATGAAATAGGACGTCATGAAGAGCAGGATGGCTGCAATGGTTGACCAGATGACCGGAGTCCAGGAGCCCGATGTCAGGTGGGTGAGTTTCCCAGTGGTGAGCGTGAGGGCAGTGAAGGCCATGATTTGGAAGCAGACATTCAGTTTGCGCTCCATGCCTGCGCGCTTCTCTGATAGTTCCCAGTGGATGCAATCTCCCATCATGGAAAAGGGCATTCCGTAGAAATGGTCGAATCCATGGTTGAGCGGGTGGTGGCAGTGATCGTTGGAAGATTCACAGTTGAGACCCAGATGCCATTTTCCTGAAAGGCAAAAAGGATGCCCACGTGACAACTAGCTGATCATTGATTAGTAGGTGTTGCGTGCTTGCCACATTCCAGGTGCTGTGCTGCATGCAGGAATAGGGTAGGGAAGTACGGGGACGTAGGTAGTGTTCACTGCTATTTCGACCACAACCTGGCTTCACTGAGACAGAGGAATGAAAACCCTGTGTGGCAGCGTTACGTGGTATATTGGTTCCCGTGCTGCTGAAACAAATTACCATGAATGTGGTTGCTTAAAACAATAGGAATTTATGCTCCCATAGTTCTGAGGCCAGAAGTCCAGAATCAAGGTGTGATAAGGCCATGCTCCCTTTGTACACTCCTCGGGAGCATCCTTCCTGCCTCTTCTAGCTTCTGGGGGCTCCAAGCATTCCTTGACTTGTGGTCATATCCCTCCCATCTCTGCCTCTGTGGGCACACTGCCTTCTCCCCTTCTGTGTCATATATTCTTCTGTGTCTCTCTAAAAGGACTTTTGCCCTTGCCTATAAGGACCACCTGGGTAATCCTGGATAACCTCCTCATCTCAAGATCCTTAATTTAATCACATCTGCAAAGACCCTTTTTCCATATAAGGTAATATTTTTTTAGCTTCCAGCATGTAGGACATGACATCTTTGGTGACCATTATTCACTCTACTGTACCTGAATTTGCAAAGGTCTGTGGCAGAGCAATAAGGAAGGCACAGAGGCTCACATTGTTCTAGAAAACAATCTGCTGTACTCAGCATGGGTAAAAGGTTTCCTGACTTTGGAATTGTCCTTCTCTTTGTTAAACCACTGTAATGGTGGTCAGGGTCACGGTAGGAGATAGGTTCTACAGAGCACACCTTTCAAGTTCAATCAATGGCAGATGCTTAGCTTCTCTACCGTCCCTACTAGAGTGTTGATAGAGACCTGTGTGTCTTCCCACCACCCCAAATGACTGTCTCTCATCCGGAAAACCTCATGAGATTTTCCAGGGAATGTTCCATGAGAATAGATTTCTGTCTCAAAAAAAAAAAAAGATAATGAGCCTGTTTGATTTGATATTTGGTGTATCAGCTAGTCTTGGTCTTTATCATCAATAAATGGCCTTGTTAATAAAAACTGTCACTTATAACATGATAACGACAGTGACAGGTTGGTCCCCTGTCAAGAAACTACTCTCCTTTTTTTTTTAAGATTTTATTTATTTATTTGACAGAGAGATAGAGAGAGAGCACAAGCAGGGGGAGCTGCAGGCAGAGGGAGAGGGAGAAGCACACTCCCTGCTGAGCAGGGAGCCCGACATGGGACTCGATCCAGGACCCCGGGATCACGACCTGAGCTGAAGGCAGCTGCTTAAACCGACTGAGTCACCCAGGCACCCCAAGAAACTACTACCCTTAACTGTACTTCATTCTGTACATGACATGGTTATTGACATCCAGAAAAATAAGCATGCTATTTATGGAAACAGAGAGGGAATAATTATGCCCTGCAGTCACATTTCTGTGCAGAATTTAGGGAAAACAACATTATGGAAATTGTTGGTAACTTGTTGACATTAGAAAAAAATTTTCCTTTTTTTTTTATGATGTGTATCAGCAAATACTATGAAATGCCAGGTGTTTCATTAAGCTGGAGATATATCTTGAGCATCTACTTTGCACTAGGCAGTCTGTGTACTGAGGTCATTCCTGCATTCATGGAGCTTTCTGTGTGGTGGACAGTCCCACTGCATTAAAACCATTTCATTTCCAAGTTTTTTGGTTGAATACACTCTCCATATAAAGGAAATGTGCTTAATACTTAAAAAAATGTACATACCTATTAGGCCAGTGGCATATCCTCTGTCTTTTAATATTTTTGCAAAAGTTGTCTCATTGGTTGGGAGCCCTCCAGATACTCCGGTCCACTGAAGAACACGATAACCATTGCTGGAAACCATACCTTTGGGGAACCATTTTCAAAGAAATGTTACTATCACACATTGACATTTATCGTTATTATTAATTTTCATTTAAAATATGCAGTGAAACATTAATTGAAAACGTAGTGAGAAGACTTATTGTCCTGTTATGTGAAGGCTATAAACACAAAGAGAATTAAGTGAAAAAGGAAAGAGAATTAAAAATGATTTTATAATTTTACCAAACTCTTGATATAATGCAGAGATTCTCAAACTCATCTGTACTTTGGAATCATTTGGGAAGCTCCAAAATATTCTGAAACCTGGTTGTCAATCCAGAGGTTGTGATTTTATTTTATTTTAAGATTTTATTTATGTATTTATGTATTTATTTATTTGTTTGTTTAAGGGAGAGAGAGAGAGTGTGAGCAGGGGGAGAGATGGGGGGGAGGGAGAGGGAAAGAATCTCAAGCAGACTCCAGGCTGAATGTGGAGCCCAACGCGAGGCTCGATCTCACAACAGTGAGATCATGACCTGAGCTGAAATCAAGAGTCGGATGCTTAGCCAACTGAGCCAATCAGGTGCCCCCCCAGAGACTGTGATTTTACTTGGTTGGGGTGGAATTTGGGATTTGTAATGGTTGCAAGATGCCCCAGAAGATTCATGTGTGGTAACAAAGTAGGGAGCCATGGATATAGTTCACACTGACCCAATATACCCAAGGCATCTACTCAAGTGTTTAAAAATGTAGGTTAAGTATTTTTCTAAAGCTCTGCAGTATATGGCGGAGAAACACTGACTTGGAAGATGCTCTGTGCCTGCTAGACCGTTTTGATGAATGCAGCTCAGTCTTACTAGAGAAGATCTACTTGGCTCCAAGACTGAACATATCTCATCGGTCATCATTTGGGAACTAGGAGAATTCTTTCTGAGATTTTCCAAAACTTTGACCATGCATCTGGTTCAGTGGAAGACCAGTGGAACAAAAATTTACATTAGCCAGGATTCCTTCTTCCTTGGGGGCATGAGAAGGTACCAGGGACCCATACATATGAGGGTCTGTGAGAGTCAGTTTAGTGTGTCACATGGCCAGGCCAGTCCCCAGTTATTCAAACACTAGTCCACTAGTTTAGGTGTTTCTGTGAAGGTCTTTCAAGATATGGTTAACATCTACAATCAGTTGGCTTCAACTAAAGGAGATAACCCTTGATATGGAGGTTCGTTATCTTTAGGGCCAAAGGTCAGAAGGATGCCAAAGACATCACACAGACTTTTGAACTTTTGGTCTACTCTCTACTCAGTCCCCCTGCCTGTGTCACCTCATTACCTGTGGGGTTCTATGGCTCTTACTGACTCTAATCTGATGGTAGAAATATGGAGGGAGTAGATTATTCTCTCCCCACTATAGCAGTGGGCCCCCGCTTTAATACCTCTAATACAGGGAGCGTGTTCTTCTCCAGAGCCATGGTTAGACATGAGAGAGGACAAACCTGATCGGAGAGGGTATCTGCCTGTTAGGAAAGCAGCCCTGCTGGGGGTGCACACTGACGCAGCTGCCACGTGCTGGGTGAGCATCACACCATCCTCTGCAAGGCGGTCAATATTTGGAGTCCTGCAGAGGGAAACATGAACAGTGTTATTCCTTAACAAACAAGCACATAGGTTTTTCTACAAGCATATCTATACATATTTAATAGAAATTTGGCCCATCAATGTCCACAATAGCCAAGCTATAGAAAGAGCCCTTATGTCCACCAACAGATGAATGGATAAAGAAGATGTGGTCCATATATAGACAATGGAATATTACTCAGCCATCACAAAGAATGAAATCTTGCCATTTGCAATGAGGTGGATGGAACTAGAGGGTGTTATGGTAAGCAAAATAAGTCAGTCAGAGAAAGACAATTACCATATGATCTCATTCATATGTGGAATTTAAGAAATAAAACAGAGGATCATAGGGGAAGGGAAGGAAAAAAATAAAACAAGATGAAATCAGAAAGGGAGACAAACCATAAGAGACACTTAGCTATAGAAACAAACTAAGGGTTGCTGGAGGAGAGGTGGGTGGGGGGATGGGGTAACTGGGTGATGGACATTAAGGAGGGCACATGATGTGATGAACACTGGGTACTTATATAACACTGATGAGTCACTGAGTTCTACCTCTGAAACCAATAATACATTATATGTTAATTAATTGAATTTGAATTTTAAGAAAAGAAAGAAAATCGGCGCATCATCATTTAACACATCAAGGTATTCTTAGGAATAATCAAAAGTCAGTGGCAAGAACTTCAAATGTCATCTGAACCATCAAAAAAACATAAACTCAATTCAATATTGTTTACTGTTTCTGCAACATGCTACTGGTACAGAGATGGGCATCATGGGTAATGCAGAATTTAGAGTCTGGGGTGCCTTCTCTCATGGGACTCACAGTTTTGATCGGAAAATGGGACCTCTTGGCACCAACATATTGTAGTCGGTACGTGAGGGTGGGATTCAGATGCACGTAGGTGGTGTTGCCTGAGCTAGGTCCCCAAGGGCAATTAGAATGTGATCAAGGTGATGGGGTAAGCTCATTCTAAGAGAGATGGGCCAGCAATGACAGGTGAGCCTGTCATATCTGGTGGTGACAGGGACAGGGATTTGTCCGTCGGAAGCAGAGCTTTTCAGCAGGGAGCCCTGAAGTCATGCATGAGTGCGTGGACTTGGGCTGATGGGTGGAACTGGAGTGTGAGTAAGCTTGGGTCTGTGACTCTGATGCAACACCATTGATTTTTTGAACATTTGTCCATCATGGACCGTGCTGATGGAAACCACGTCTAAAAGTGAAGTGATGAGTCACAGGTAGGATGGATCTGAGCTGGGGTTAGCACTGGGGTGGGAAGAAGGAAGGGTTAGGGGGCATGAAAGGGAGTGTGTGCAGAACCCTGTGGAAGTTTGGATGGCGCATATGAAGAGTTAGATCCATTGTCAGTGGTGTCTTCCTCAGGGTGCCAGATGAGCGACTCTCAGACCCTTGCCTGATGCTGTTGTTGCCATAGCAGCCAATGTCGCCAATGCCGAAATCGTCCGCCATCAGAAGAAGGATGTTTGGACGCGCACCAGATAAATCCCCACAAGCTGATGGCCTCACACCCAGAAGCACGCTGACTGTCACAGTCAACCAGCTCCTGAAAGACAAGGTGCCGATGAACGCTTAATTAACGCTGCTATTGCATGTCATGTACGTGACTTCTGTAAGTGAGACTTTTGTAGGTGTGTCACCATTTTGGGGGACTTTGATATTAGCATCCCATTGCCAAAGAGTTTGAATACATTCTTAGGCATTTGATTTTTTTTTTTTCTTCGTTGAAAACAATTCATGCTCTTGATGGTTTTATTTTAACTGTAAACCCTTTTTTTTTAAATTTTAAGCCGTGGGGTCTGTTGTTAGGTGATCATACCCTTGATTAAGAAAAAGCCTTATTTGGTTTTCTTTTTATGCATGGATTAGGTCCCCAGAAGAGTTATAGCTCCTTCCTCTTTGCCCCTTCTTGATTTTTCCTTAAATAAGGAAACTGTGTTGAACTTGGGTATCTGTGGCACTTTGTAGGCAGTTGGGCCACTGAGCAGAGCAAGACAGAGATGAAAAGTCAGGGCAAGGGCTTACCAATGCCAACTGGTGATTCTGAGTCTGTTAAAAGTCTCCATATGTTCCAGCATGAATGTAACTGACTTTTTTCATTCACGGATACCTGATGGGAAGAGGGTCTTTTGAGGTGATGGAGGTTGCAGCCCAGAGCAGAGACACCTGATATGGTGGTGGCATATCAGGAGAAAAAATTGCCATGGAGCTTGGTGGGTATCCCACTATCATTACTACCATAACTGTGGCGTCCGTGGAGTCCCTCCTATATATATATATATGGAAGCCACCTTGGGCACATGCATACGCAGCAGGACAAGATGGTTGCAATCCCCAGTGCCATGGAATAAAGATGAGATCGGAGTCTCCGAAGAAGATCTGCAATAGGGGCTCCCTGGAAAACCAGACAACTGGGTTTGGGAAAAGTGAAATAGAATTCCTTCAGAGGCTCCCGGGTGGGGAAGCATGGATCACTGATAGGAATCCTGAGTCCCACGATCACTCCCCCAGATGCACCATCAGTGACTAGGTGAGCAAGACCACTCTGTCCATGTGTCCTGACAAAGGGACAAAAAGAAACATAGAAGCAGAAGATTAAGGATCGCATGTAATGCTGTCTTACCAAGAGTGCTCCTGAGGTAACATGTTCTCTCCTGCCTTTTATTTCCTGGAAGAAAGAAAGAGGTCTATCAGAACAAAGGCAGTAGATGTGCACTAGTTTGACTCTCTCTAATGCTATCAATGAAACCTTAAAACAACGACTGAAAACTCATAAAAAGAATGGTCTTCCCCATTGAAAAGGCCCTTAAAATGCTGAACACTGTCTTAAGAAAGTAGAACGTGTGTCTATTGAGGGCCAAATGATACACATTTGGGGCTTTTCTACCCAGATAATCCTTGTTGCTACTATTCTGCTCTGTGGCTATAACATGGCAGAGCCCATGGGCGATAGACGCATGACCAGATGTTGTTGTCTTCCACTGAAACCTTATTTATAGATCAGGTGAGTTTTGCCCCCATGAACCATAGATTCCTGATCTTTGACACAGAAGGTAGAAAGGAAAGAAAATGCAAAATTAAGTGATACGATTATTGAGTTGAAATGATCTCCAATACATGTATCTTTCAAAAAATTTTTACTTGCCATAAATACAGATAACAAAATTTACCATCGTGACCATTTTTAAGTGTAAACCTCAGTGGCATTGAACAGATTCACACCATTGTGCAACCATCCACCTCTGGAAATTTCTCATCTGTTCGAACTGAAACTCTGTCCTGATAAAATACAAACTCGCCATCCCACCCTACAGCCCCTGGCTCAGACATTAAGGCAAAGCCAACTTTGGATTTTTGTGGGTCAATGACCTTGACCTGGCTTGGCCCTTGCAGTGACCTTGAAGCTCTACTCATCAGTTGTTTGAAGAGATGATGGCTTCCATGGTGTCGGGGGAGGGTGCTCCTGAGTCTGGGGAGCCTCCAGCCCTCCTGTGAGCACTACCCTGTCCCGTGTGAGCTACTCCCTGGGAGAGGCCAACGAGCTCTGTGTCCTTCCAATCCAGACTGACCTTTCTGCATCCTTCATGTTCTGTGGATGTCAGTCCTTGCTCACAGGTGATACAGGGTTCTTTGCAAGATCCCTGGCCATCTCAGGTGATTTCTCACACCTTTGCACACGGCATTCATCTCAGCGGAAGGACAGGGCAATGAGCCTGTGGTCAACCGGATGGCCATTACGTGCCACTGGAACAAGGCAAAGCTTGTGCAGGAAAAGACCCTACAAGATAGGTTCCTTTGCGGGCCATATGTGGATACCGGAGACTGCATCCATCGTAAGGAAGTTTTCAGGTTCAATAAAGGCTGATGGGTTCCACCAACGGGCAAGGTCTAGCACCAAGTCATGGCTGTTTATTCACTTCACTTATTCCCAGGAAGGATTTCCGTGAGGTGTGAGCCACCCAGCCCCGTGCACATTTTTATTTTGCTTCTGGAGGGTGCGTGATGTTATGCCTTGTGATAGTACCTATGTGTTTTCTCTACCATCCAAAATGCTTAGTTTACATCGAGGCTCACTCTTCGTGGCGCTCATTCTATGGGTTTGGACAAATGTATAATGACATGGATCCACCGTTATAGTATCCTACAGACTGGTTTCATAGCCCTAAAAATCCCCACTGCTGCACCTGTTCATCCCTCCCCGCCCCCAACCCCGGCAACCACTGACCTTTTACTATCTCCATAAGTTTGCCTTTTCCGGAATGTCCTAGAGTCAGAAGCGCATAGGGTGTGTGTTGTTGGTGAAGCCACTCCACTCCTCTGATGGACAGCTAAGATGTCAGGGATTCTGTCTACCTGACTTGCTTTTACAGGTAGAGGGTTTCGAACAGCGTGTCTCAGAATGAGCAGAGGAGGGAAGGTGGAAATACTTTCTTTTCATACTATCCATGTGCAACCTACCTTTAGTTTGGTCCAGTGCACGACTTTGGGCTACACATCTTAAATCATGACCTCTTAGGGGGGTCTGTATAAATGTTTTTATTTGTGTACATTTATAAGTTACATACTATATTATACATTATATGGTAATATATATATACACATACTATACATTATTATATGGTAATGTATAATATGTATGTACTACATAAAAATATAAAATATATGCTATAGGATAAAGTAGACATGGCCGTTATGTGCAGCTGAGACAGGAATTTTATCTATTTATACCTAAAATTTTGGGTTTTTTTTCCAGAAAAAACCTATTAGGGGATGCTTCTGACTTTTCTGGGGAAGGTGGCTGGTTTTATCTGTCGTGTCTGGTTACAGTTGAGACTCTATATCTGACAATCAATCGTAATTGAAAACTCATATGAGGTTTCCTTACACCAAATCTTTGGCCTATCTTCTAAAGGATATGCTCTAGATATTTAGCTACATAAAGGGAGTGTGTATACACACACACACACACACACACACACACACACACACATATATTTGCAATGACCTCAGCAGTTTATAGAATGCTGCATACTTTCCTCCAGATTGGCTTCCTGTTAGCAGAGAAAACTTTAAGAAAGTACAGGCAGAGAATAGCAGAGAGCAGTGTGGTGGTTCCTAGGGGCTGGTGTTGGGGGGCGCTGGAGAGGTGAGGTTTCAGGGACAAACTTGCAACCAGAAGAGCATTAAGTTCTGGCGACCGATTGCACAACGGAGCACTCATCCTCAACAGTGCTCAAAGTGGCTAACAGACCAGATCTTAATCTTTTTCAAAGCAAAAAAAAAAAAGGAATGGTAACTCTGTGACGTCCTGAAGGTATTAGCTAAGGCCGGTGTCGTAATCACAAAGCAATTCCTGCATGTACCAAAGGCACACGTTGTGTCCGTCAAACTTGGACAATGTTATCGGTCAATTGAACCGATAACAGAAAAAAGATAGGGAAAATGGGGTGCAACGCATAATATAGGCTTTGACTCTCTTCCAGACCGGGATGAGATTGCAACCCTGCTTCCTGGCTGTCCTCCAGCCCCAGGGCAGCAAGCCTGCCTTTGCCACTCCGTCTGAGCCCTGTTCCCAAATTTAGCTGAGTTTCCAATCTCCAGGATCCCTTCCACATCCAGTCCACATGCTTTGAGACCTGTAGGAACCTAGGACCCTTCCATTTCCCCCACCTCTGGATTATGTGTCTAGTTCCTTCCTATCTGCATTGCTTTTTGAAATCACCCTGGGGAAGGGGAGGGGTTAGAAATGTGTCACTGATGTTTTTGCTTTTCATTTTCTTCCCCCTTTTCTACAAAATTGCTTCTAAAAGATTTCTACAGACCGCCTCCGAGGACATGGTGTGCTCTCCATGGCGGCGTGCTGTTCAGGACAGCTGCCCAGCATCCCTGGACGTGCTGGGACCTCCCTGCCAGGAGCCCCAGGAGAGCCGCTTACCTGAATGGCTGGAGGTTGGAGGTTGGAGGCGAGGGCTGCTCGTGCAAGGCAGGGAACGGCCTCTCCTTGCCGGGGGCCGGAGGCACTCACCCGCTGCGAGTCCCCAGGCCTGCTCAGGCTGCTACACGCATGTGCACAGCTGATTCACTCTTCAAACCCACAGCAAGGAGGTGGCAGAAACCAAGTTCGGTTGTCCAGAGAGAATGGACAAGGCAGTCGCCGGCGACTGGGTGCTAAGGTAGGGCCCGTTTCCTACAGAACACCTTCTGTTCTTCATTACAAAACGGAACCCTCCCAGAAGGAGCCCGGAGGACTCGTGCTGAGAACAGTGACTCATTCATTCCCGACCTTTGTTCAACTCAGAGGGATATTTGCTGGCGGTGTTCCAAAATGGGAAAGTCGTCGCCTTGAAAAATGCCTCTTAAACGGTCCTTAAATTTTGTAGCTTTTTTCCCCCCTAACTCTGGCATCTGCCTCAGAAATAAAAAAAAAAAAAAAAAAAAAAAAAAAAAAAAAAAAAAAAGCCGGGGGAGTGGAACAGAACACAGCTCTGCTTACATCAGCAAGCACCATCCTATGCAAATAGCTTTGCACCTCCTTAACCGTATAACTGTATTTATGATCTCCTTCTGGGTTTTATGCCATATTTGTTTGTTTGTTTGTTTTCTATTCACGAGGGAGCACGTTCCTTCCTGGGGGGGGGGCCAGGATGCAGATTTCAGGCAGCATTAGATGCAAATGTGATCCTTTCCAAAACTTTCCTGAATAAGAGCATCCTCGAAGCCCCTCATGTATTTTCTTCTTGCTCTCAGCAGCCTGAGCATGGCCGAGTTGTGATTTGAGGCTCACGCTGGGCAGATAACCGTCTTATAACTCCACAGCTTCAAAAATTCTTTGCAAATTTCATAAATCAAAGGAAGAAGGGTAGGCGCCCTTTCCGTGGGGATACCTGGCGCTCCATGGCAGGTCTGCTGAATGATGCTGGTATTTAATGAAGGCAGCCAGACTCCTTCTGTTGTTTTTTTACCCGACGTCAACTAAGAGAAGACAGGTCTCTGAGATCTAAATCACAAGTCCCAGGTGACCTGAGGTTCAGTGCACCTTGCTCTCCCTTCAGTGAGAAGACCGCATTCTTGGTTGGGGACCTTTTGACATTTAGGGACCAGGAAATTCTCTTCTGTAGGGGCGGTCCTGTGCATTGAGGAGTGTTACATGGCATCTCTGGTCTGCACCCACCAGATGCCACTAGCCCCCACCCCACCCCGGGGTCGTGACAACCCATAATGCCTGCCGACATTGCTGCATTGAGGACCCCCCAGTGATAATGCCTTTCACAGATGGCTGACACACATGTGATCATCACAGTCCTGCAGGGCAGGGGGCACAAGGAGGCTCTGAACCCAGACTTATGGCTTCTTGCTCCTTCTCCTGGGAGCTGGGGGTTCTTCCTCGTAGCTGAGAAATCACAGAAGCAAAGCCCTCGGCTACTTTGTACACACCCTGGATTTAACGCCTCCTGAGAAACCTATTTTATTGCTGCCCTGAAACCAGGTCATTGTGTGCTTGGGTTTTGAGTCATTTGGGGGCTCTAAGATGACATGTAACTGTGCATCTATATAGCGTTCATGAATTCCTGCCAGGTAAGTTCTAATTTGGACTGTATTTCCCCCCCCCCACCTCCGCTGCCCACCTGGACCTTGGGTTTCCACTCTATTTGCTTTTATGCCTCATGACTGTGGAGTCATATTTTATAGTATTCAGCAGCAGCCCAGACATCACACGGAGACTGCGGGATTGCCTTAAAGGTGAAACTTGATCCCTAGGGAGAAGGGTCTGTCTGCAGAGATTGCACTGCAGGGTGAGGGCTTGGAGGATCCCAGGATTAGAATGTCTTTGAAGTATGGCCTCCTTGCAAGCTTGGCTCCTTGCTTGTAGCTGCAGAAATTATGGAGCCCTGGGTAAACTGTGTTGCTGGGATGATGACATGGCTGTCTTTTTCATGGTAATCCTCATGTGAACGTCTCTCCTCGTCCTCGTACACCTATCCCCATTTTCAGACTGTAAGAAAGGGTAGACTGTAATAAAGGGTACAATTAAATGAGAAAAAGTCCTATGATAGAAGCAATTCTTATATCCCAACCATCTATCATCTATCTACCCAACCACCCATCATCCATCTATCTATCCATCATCTATCCATCCATCCATCTGTCCATCATCTATCCAACCATCCATCCATCTGTCCACCGATCTATCATCTATCTGTCTACCTGTCTATCTTCTAAACATGTTTTCTATCATCTACTCTTCTAGGAGTGTGTAACTGAATCTTGCATACAGGGTGTCTTCTGTGCCATTATATCTCCACCTATAAATGCAGCTAGCGATGCTCACCCTCCTCAGAGGTGTGCGTGGAGGCTTAAAGATGCAATGTTTATAAGACACATTTAGACCAGAAGACAGAAGCTACTCTTCAAAATTTGTGATAGAATTTAAAATGCTGAAAAGCACCTTGTTGTACGCCTACTCTCTGCTATTTTGAAAAACCTAACTGGAGCCGTCAGTGGAGGTTTTTTTTAACCTTCTAAAAAAATTTAAATTTTTTAACAAAATTATCCTGGCAGAAAACGTATTTGAGTTAATTAAGTCCCCTTAATTATATATGTATGTTTGATAGCAGTTGAAAGCTGAGATGAAAGATCCCTTTGCTAAATAACTATGTACCAGCTGCTATGGTGGGTTATGCTTACATATAAAGATAATTGACAGACTTGAGTAGTGCCCAACCATGGTACTTAATAAATATTTAATTATAATAATGAGTGCAGTCACTTGGAACTGTGGCAGGAGCCTGGACACACAGGACCAGTGTCCACCAATGCAGGAGCTGGAGAAACAACTTGTTTCCGGTAAGTAAAATATGTTAAGTTCATGTAATTCAATAGAAAATATGTGAAGTTGGGGCGCCTGGGTGGCTCAGTTGGTTAAGCGACTGCCTTCGGCTCAGGTCATGATCCCGGAGTCCTGGGATTGAGTCCCACATCGGGCTCCCCCTTCTCTGTGGGGAACCTGCTTCTCCCTCTGCCTCTGCCTGCCACTCCCCCTGCTTGTGCTCACTTTGTCTCTCTCTATGTCAAATAAATAAAATCTTAAAAAAAAAAGAAAAAAAAAAGAAAATATGTGAAGTTAATGTAATTCCAGTTTGGCGTGCTTAAATCTTTAACGGTCAACAAGGTGGAGAGTGAAGGGCTGAGGATTCGTTGTATCAAATCATCTCTCTCTCTCTTTTGTGTTTTCTAGGATTTTATATAAATGGGATCAGGAGATATTATATACTGTTTTGTGTAGCTTCTTTCACTCGGCATACTCAATTTGGAGATCCCTCAAGGTTGTTGACTAGATTATCAACAGAGTACTCCTTGTCGTTCTGGGTGGTATTGCATGGGATTTGGGATGTCCCAGACTTGATTTATCCATTCACCTGTGAGTGGACACTTGTAGAATATGGATTTTATGTGTTTAAGGGTATTTATGCTATTCCAAGGGATACAAGTAAGTGCGCTAATCAAAGGTCATGGAGGTGGGGGGCTTTTGCTCGGCAGTAAAATGATAAAGTCTGTACAAGTAAGTTTACAAACTTTAAAATTTGTTCGTCCTTCCTCCCTTCCTTCCTTTTTTTCTTCCTTCCTTTCCTCCCTCCCTCCCTCCTTTCTTTTTCTTTCTTTCTTTCTTTCTTCTTTCTTTCTTTCTTTCTTTCTTTCTTTCTTTCTTTCTTTCTTTCTTTCTTTCTTTCTTTCTTTCTTTCTTCTTTCTTTCTTTCTTTCTTTCTTTCTTTCTTTCTTTCTTTCTTTCTTTCTTCTTTCTTTCTTTCTTTCTTTCTTTCTTTCTTTCTTTCTTTCTGTCTTTCTTTCTTTCTTTCTTTCTTTCTTTCTTTCTTTCTTCTTTCTTTTTCTTTCTTTCTTTCTTTTTCTTTCTTCCTTTCTTCCTTTCTTTCCTTCTTTCTTTCTTGACACTGTCTGTTATAATCCCTGAATGGGATAATGCAGCTCATACCATTACAGTGAGTCAACGAACACCAAAATATTGAAAATCATAAGTTGACACATAGCATAACAGTTTTGCTGATTTAGAAACCAGGCTTCTGGTCTCTGAATTTACTCCATAATTGTTGTCATTTAATGTTTTACTAGTGGACTTTTTCTTATTGGAAAGCAAATAATGGAGAGATGGGTTTATCTCATCCAGCAGAAAATGTGGGTTTATATGAATTGTTGACGGGGGAAGAGTATGTTTTTGATAACAGATGTATTTAAATTTTTTTCATGCTGTTGAGTATTCTCCTTTATATTTTATAATAATGATGTTGCAAGAGTCATTGAATAGGGGAACCTGGATGGCTCAGTCGGTTAAGCATCTGCCTTCAACTCAGGTCATGATCCCAGGGTCCTGAGATCAAGCCCCATGTCCAGCTTCCTGCTCAGTGGGGCGTCTGCTTCTCCGTCTGCCTCTGCCCCTCCTCCCTACTCATGCTCTCTCTCTCGATCTCTCAAATAAATAAATAAATACTTATTTATTTATTTATTTATTTTTTGAGATTTTATTTATTTACTTGAGAGAGAGAGAATGAGAGAGAGAGAGCACGAGAGGGAAGAGGGTCAGAGGGAGAAGCAGACTCCCTGCTGAGCAGGGAGCCCGATGCGGGACTCGATCCCGGGACTCCAGGATCATGACCTGAGCCGAAGGCAGTCGCCCAATGAACTGAGCCACCCAGGTGCCCAATAAATAAATTTTTTTTAAAAAGTCATTGAATATCAGTCAGTTTGGAGGAAGCTTGGGGATTTATGTGAATCTTTTTAGAAGTCTCTTCAGTGAGGAACCACAAGATACTACAGTCAACATATTAAATTCTTTCCAGCAGGAATTAGTAAAATAAAGCAATGAGAAAATTGCTACGTTCACTTTTTATTCATATATTTAAATTAGGAGAGAAAAATAATAAAACCACAGAGATTCTATTCTAAATCAACAACCCTGGATGAGAAAATCAGAATCTTGCCTGATGAATAAACAGGATTTGAAATCATCAAGAATGATTTCCTATCAGTCTGGTTCAGTGGAGCTCACCACGGAGACAGGATGATTTCATGCTGTTTGGCGATGTGTGGGAATAATTGGGGTTGTCATATCTGGGGAGGGGGCGCTCTGCTGCTCATCATCCTACAGTGTCGAGGATGCCCCACCCCCAGAGAGCTATCCAGCCCCAGATGCCCACAGTGCTGAGACTGAGAGAGCCTGTCCTGGTGCTTTTGACCCATTTCCCGATTGTGCCTTTCATGCTCTTGTTAGGGACACAGGTGGGAATTTATGTCTTTAAGCATCTCCTCTGCTTTAGTTGCGTTGACTGGCCCAGCTGCAGGTGTTGGTTCTCAGCACATAGCAAAGAAAGGAAGGAGATGCTCAATTGAAAATTATGATCAATTGTTTGCTCCATTTCAAGTATGATTGCTGAATTTTGCCTAGTTCCGCCTGGGTTGCAATTATGTCTTTGACTCGCTCACCTACACACGGACAACTACCAGGAAGATAGTGGTGGTCCTCCACTGGACATCCAGCCACCACCACGGGTCCGCTCTGCAAGTCGACTGCGGCTTTGGTTATATATAATGCATGATTTTCCAGGTGTGTAGGGGAAAGAAGGAGCTTCTGTTTTTTTGGAAGAACATTCAGGCACTTTCGAGACTGGTCTCAGTGGCTAGAAGATTTTTGTTAGTGAATATTAACAGGGAGAATGTTTTAATTAGTGGAGAGTTTGCATTTGGCTTTATTAGGTGGCCCTAAGCTATACCCTAGTTCCTGGAACCCCCTGTATCCGCAGAAGAGTGGGAGCAATCATAGGATTACTGTCCTTCCTCAAAGCTTAAGGGGATAACACCCAGGTAGCATCGCGGTGTCCTTGGATGAAAGGTCCCATAAAAGTAATTACTGTTTGGATTTCAGCTGCGGTTGAGGAATGCCTCACAGAATTATACAGCTTTACCATCAAAGAATCCCAAAAGATCAAGGAGTGCATCTTCCTTATTTTAAAGAAGATAACATAGATTTCTGCGTGATGAATATGCTCCCATTTATTGAGCCGCTCCTGTTCAGCATGCTTTCAGCGGGCTTCAGCCTGACCCCATGTAAAAGCAATGTTACAATGAACATCCTTACTCCTTACTTTTGCCTGCTGGCTGAGGGTTTCCCCAGGGGGAGAAGCCACAAATACTGTGTCACAGTTTATGATTTCTTAAAAATTTAATATTTAGTGGCAACGTACCCTCACAAGAGCTTTCCCTGGCAGTTTCAGGTAACTTTCTTGGAATCTTTCTTAAAACTGCGTGCTATCAAACTTGAAGAAATTACTGGGGTTTTGACAGATATGCAACCTGATGATCCTTAAAATTTACTTTTTCTGGTTACTGAGGAGACTAAGCATATAGTTATGAGTTTATTGATCCCGTGTGACTTCTGTGAATGGCCTGTGGACACCTCATGTCTAGGCTTTCTATTATATCTTTATCCCTTTCCTAATCTGTTTATAGAAAATATTGTAGATATTTTCTCCTTCTCCGAACATGCCATTTTTGCTTTGTTAATGGAGTCTCCTGATGTAGAGAAGTTGTTTCTTTCCCCCTCCTAACTGCTTATATTTGTTTCTTGGGGCTGCTGTAACAAATGACCACAAACTGAGGGCTTACAGCAACAGAGGTGTATCCTCCCCCAGCTCTGGAGACCAGAGTCTGAGATCCAGGCGGGGCAGGTCTGCTGAGATCCAGGCGGGGCAGGGCCGTGTTCCGTCTGGAGGCTCCAGGGGAGGGTCCTTCCTGCCTCCTCCAGCTTCTGGGGCTCCAAGCCTCCCTGGGTTTTTGGTCACATCCCTCCCATCTCTGGCTTTGTCCTCAAGTGGCTTCTCCTCTGTGTCTGTGTCTCCTCTTCTGTTCCTTATAAGGACAACTGTCTTTGGATGTAGGGCCACCCTCATCTACAAAGGTGTCATCTCCAGATCTTCACTTCATCACATCTGGAAAGACCCCATTTCCATATAAGGCACCATCTTCAGGTTCTTCCATATAACTACCTGATAACCTTTCTCTCACTAAGGTGTCCATGACTGATATGTTTCGCTATTTCTGGGTCATTAGGAGTTAACCTCTGAAGGCAAAACCATGAAAACCTGGAATTTTAAAGACTTTTTCCCAGCTTTATTGAGATGGAATTGACACAGAACACTGTGTAAGTTTAAGATGTACAATGTGATGATTTGCTATCAGTGTGTATTGCAAAGTGATTACCAAAAATAGGTTAGCTAACACATCAATCACCTCACATAGTTGTATTTTTTCCCCATCATTTTGGAAGGTTCACGCCACCATCCAGGGGCACTGGTTTTGGCGTTTTATTTTGGTTTGGTTTGGTTTTTGACTCTCACTCTCTCTCTCTGAAGGAATATAGTCCACATACATCAGCACGTGCATTTTCATCCATTTGGGGATGCGATTCTTTTGCTGGCTACTGTGTTTCCCGCTTTTTCTATTAATAACATGACCTTATAGAATAGCTTTTTGAGCAGTGCTTCTTGATTAGGTTCATAACTTTGGACATCTCTTCAAAGACAGCTAGAAAATAAAACCAATTCTGAAAACCACATTGATATATGATACCAGCCTCATGCATTTGTACATTTCCAGAAGCCCAGTTATGCATCACCAGTTTGCCCACCTTTAATAAACTCCTATGTTAAAATTTGAGAGTGGGGAGAAGAAGTGGAGAAAGGCATTGTGCAGAATGGGGTAGAGGTAGAGGAGCTTCCTGGGTAGACACGGTCTTCTTGATATCTCTTAAAATCTGGATTTGACATGTATAATTCTTTGAGACAGTAGAAGTTCTGTTATACCACGGAGCTAGCTTTTATTTCCATCTATTTTATAAATAGCTTTTATTTTTTGCCAGTTAGGAAGAACTTTGCATATGTGACTAGGACCATGCATTGTGACTTTACCAATCTTAGGTTGGAGAGATCCGTTCTTATGAAATGAGGTGGACATGGCTACAAGTGGTAAATAAATTTAAAAAAGCACTGTTCTTGCATCTTTCACCCAACCCTTGGGAAATGTTCGATGTCTTCAGTGAGGATGTACTGGAAATGCATTCTGGAAATCAATGGAAATTTACAGGAAGGCCATATAATGTGTGAGGCAGTGGGGCTGGGGAGAGGAAACATTAGAGTATGGCTTTTCGGGAGGTCACCATGGAACCAAGCTGAATGCACAAGTGTTGACTGGGGGTCTGTGGAGCAGAGACAATGGGAGTGTGGGCTTCACCAAATGCGCCAGGATAGTCGGCCTCTAGAAATGTCCCACCTGAGAGCCTTCCTGGAAGTCTAAGATGACAAGGGAGCTGGGAATTGGACACACACACACACACACGATTATAAGGCAGAGACCTCCTGAATGCCTCATCTCCAATTTGCCAGCCTCTGTGAAAGTGTTCTAAACTCTATGACCCCAGCTCCCTCTCCCATAAAACAAAAGAAGTGTCATTAAGCCTTCGAGGCAAGCAGGGTGAGATATTTTGAGGCTCCAATGGGAACATTGGAGATGCCTTGGGAATGAAAAAGCCCTATAAACTCTGGGGTGTTGTCATTAATTGTTATCATAGAGCATTTGTCTTGTGGGGTGGGTCCCTAGCCTACAAAGCATCACCAACTTGGAGCCATTTGAGGGTCTTCTGTGGGGAGAGCACAGGACTCTACCACCCTTTGGACTCTTATAAAAGGATCATAATTATAGCTGCTGAACACGGCTTCTTGTTCTCAATGAGTTTGGCCAACATCACCATAGGTCCATAGTGTTCATCACTGTGCTTTTTTAAGGTAGACATTGCTTATCCACCTCGGGCAGAAAAATGTTCTTTGCAGCAGAGTACCATACATACCGTATGGGTGATACAAATAGTTACGGAATGCATGCCCATTCGTGGATGACTTATTTATTTCAGTGCTTCTGCCATGAAGGGTTTTTGTGGCCAGATCCACATCATGTGTTGGAAGTCTGCCATGACATCTACCCAGAAATGAGTGGGTCGTGCATGTTCTTTGTCGCATTCTCTCTGCACGAACATGACTGGTTTGCAATTAGCTGTAAAGAATTGAGAAGATGATCACATCAACAGGTTCTTTAGTACTTTGGATCGAATGTCTGGCTATGAGAGAAATGTCAGCTCTGCACCTCTTCTGTTTTTTCTTTTTCTTCCCTAGGGGAGCAGAATACGCAGTCATGAAGCAGCCAATCTGTAACTGGTAAGTAGGTGACTTCGCAAACCTTCCTTTTTCTCCGTACCCCAGACAGAAGGGTCCCAGGGTTCCTCACCTCGGCTGATGTGTGGTCTACTGCATCTGCCTGACACCTGCTAAGGATAATGAGGGGTGTGCCAGGGGCTGTGGGTTGCTGGAGTCCCACGGGATGGCTTTTCTGTGGAAGCGATGCTTACCTTAGGAATGACAGCATGTGTGCGAATTCATAGGGTGAAAGTCAGGATGTTGCAGAGAGACAGGGCTTGTACAAGGTCCAAACTCACGGATCCTTGTAGGGAATTCAAGGACGCCCATGGATGAGCCAAGGCTGGGGGGTGGGTAGTGAGAAGAAAGCATGATGGAGCAGCAAAGAGCAGCACTGGGTGAGGCTTGACAATCATGGCGCAATGGGCAGCCACTGGACTTAGTGAAGGAGCACTGCAACCAGATTTGTACGTTGATAGGGTTGCTCAGCTTGGCCGTATTTTGGAGGGGGGCCAAGTGGCAAAAATGGGACAAACCGGGCCATTTGGGAGAGTTTGGAGATGTCCGAGTGAGACACGCTGTTGAGTTCCTCTGCCTGCCCTGATGGGCCTGTAGGTGGATGCATGCAAGTGGATTTAAGATGCATTTTTTGAGGCAGCACGAACAGGGCCTGGAATGGATCGGATGGAATTTGGGGATGGAGAATCAGTTTCCTGCAGGAGACAATGGTCCTCAACTTGGAGCGATTTCAATCCAAGGCTGTTGTGTTTTTCAGAGCATACGATAGACTTTAGCAGTTATGAATGCATGAGCCTACAGCCTAACATTTAGTAACATATACATGTATGTTAATTTTCCTTTTTCAGATGTTGAAGGAATTCCCAATGTTATTTTAAATATATATTTTAATGTATTAAAAAGTACAACTGAACATCAAAAAAAAAAAAAAAAAAAGCCAGACTCGCTGGTGATTTGCGTCCGATTTTCTATTTTGTTTACATTTTAATCCCAATAAATCAAATTATTAGGCCCTCCATTCAAGTTTAAATGCTATTAGGGCTTCATTAAGGGTCTCATATCATGAAACGGTTTGGGAAGTTATAAGAATTTAATTATCACAAGGCATAGAAAATTAATGTGTATGTTATACTATGTTAACATAGAATAAGACTTTTAAAAAAACATTCTGGGGGCACCTGGGTGGCTCCGTTGGTTAAGCATGTGCCTTTGGCTTAGGTCACGATCTTGGGGTCCTGGGATTGAGCCCCTACATTGGGCTCCCTGCTCCGCAGGGACTCTGCTTCTCCCTCCCCTCTGCCTGTCCGCCTTGCTTGTGTTCTCTCTCTCTCTGTCTCAAATAAATAAATACAATCTTTAAAAATAAATACAAAGCAAAAAAAAAAAGTAATTCTGGTTTCTGAGTCAGGCAGGCCAAGGTGCACTGTGCAGCGGGAATTGGCAAACGCGGATTGACAGTGTGAGTTGCTGTGTTTGTCACGTCCCCAAATGCTTTCAGGACTTGCTGTCTGTCCGTATGCCTGTGCTGCTGGTTTGGGGGCCTGAGCGCGGCCTTCGCCACGAGGAACTCCAGGCCCAACATTGTGCTGCTGATGGCGGACGACCTTGGGGTGGGGGACCTGTGCTGCTACGGTAATAACACAGTGAGGTAAAGAAGCCACCCCTGCCCCGCTGTGGAGGGGGGGGTGCCTCGGGCCCGCGGGAGCAGCTGGGCCCTGGCGGCCGACAGCAGAGGTTGCCCTGGGAAGCCTGCAGAACATCAGGACAGCACTTTGCATCCTGGTCTCCCTGGTCTGGTGGTTGCGGTCGTGCTTTTGTGGTGAGATAGCCCTAACACGACATGCACCCTTGTAACCCACGGGAAGGGCACCGTTCAGATGCGTGGAGCATGTGCACAGGGTGGTGCAGCCAGCCCCTCTGTCTGCTTCCAGAACTTTGGTATCGTCCCCAAAAGGCAACCCTACACCTAGTATCGGTCGCCTCTACCCCTCAGCCCTCATCCCTCAGCTCCTAGCAACCGCCAATCTGCTCTGTGTCGCTTGGGATTGGCTTTTTCTGGAAATTTCATATACACTGAATCATATAATGTAATACCATGCTAGGGCCACCATAACTAAAACCACATCCTGAGTGGATTCAACAACACACATGGATTCCCCTCCCAGTCCCGGAGGCTGGGAGTCTGAGATCCAGGCGGGGCTGAAGCCTGGAGTCTGAGATCCAGGCGGGGCCAAGGTTGGGAGCGTGAGATCCAGGCGGGGCCGAGGCCGGCTCCTCATGAAGCCCCTCTCCCTAGTGAGTAGACCCCGTGTTCTCCCTGTGTCCTCCTGTGATCCTCCTTCTGTGGGTGTTCTCATCTCTTCTTACAAGGACCCTTCTCCTCTCGCATTAGGACCCACCCCTGACTTCGTTTTAACTCAGTTTCCTCTTTAGTGACCCCACCTCCAGAAACGGTCCCATTCCGAAGTCTTGAGGGCTAGGACTCCTACTTATGAATTTTGGAGGACCACCATTCAGCCCATAACACACATTATGTGCCCTTTTGTGTCTGGCTTCTTTCACGGAGCATCGTGTTTTCAACGATGTGATAGCAAGTATCATTCCTTCCTTTCTGTCGATAGTTGAATAATATTGCACGGCAGAGACGAATGACTTTAGAGTTTTTCAGGGTCTTCCCTGAATTATTTCCGAAGTCTTTGATGACCATGATCCTTCTGTATACGCCCTTGCTCCCCAGCACCAGACAAATCTTATTCATGTGCAAATACATGGTGCCTCTTAGCATGAATTTAAATACCATCGTTTCTCCTTGGAATGTGGCTCATGGAACAGTCCTATATTTAAGCATATTTTTGGACTTTGAAAGGGGCTGATGTTCTTTAAGGCATTTAAGGTCTACATGAGCTCATTTGTCTCCTATTTAATTCCTGCAAGGAAGTAACGGGTAAGGCAGGAGACATTGCTTGAGAATCTGGTACTGCCAGTCTCGTCCAGTTGCTGACTCTCCCCCACACAGATACTGAGAGTGTTTACGGGTATAGGACTCTCTCCCCCATCACACTGCTGCAGGGTTGTGAGACTAGTATGTCATTCACATGTTACTAAGATTGGGGATACCTTAGCTTATGGGATTTGCTAAAAGCACCTGTGTGAGCCTATATTCTATAGATGCTCCAAGAAATTTTTTGAGACCTTAAAATATCAGTTGAGCAATGTGGGCAGTAAATTAAACTCCAAAATGTCACCATTTAGTTATTTAAAAAAAAAAAAAGATACATGTTACTACAAGAAATACAGTAAAATTTTATGTAATCCAAGTCACCTGTTCATTTCAGGAATATAATATGAACAATCGGATTAACGTCTGCCTTGAAATGCCTATGAGCTCAGACTGGTTATAGTTTAATTATACCCATGGACCTATATTAGTCTGCAATTGTTTTGCCTGAAGATATATTGTTTTAAAGTCTGCTTTCCATTTCCTTGTGACCATTGAGGAGGCCTCTAAACAGGTAGATGGATTGAAGCTTAAAAGACATGTATTTTAGATTTACTGGCAACAGAGTCAGCTGGACTCAAAACAGGATGGCTTTGAATCTTCTTTGTTTTGTTGAGAATTAGAAACCCGCGTGATGAATCCTTCTTCTGTCCGCAGCACACCGAATATCGACCGCCTGGCAAACGAGGGCGTGAGGCTCACCCAGCACTTGTCAGCTGCTTCCATATGCACCCCGAGTCGGGCTGCCTTCCTGACGGGCCGGTACCCCATCCGATCAGGTGCGGCAGGGCAGTGCAAAGACAATGTTGTCTTTATGTCGCGCTTTCTTCTTCTTTATTCTTTGCTACTCTTCATAAGGATTCTCAAAAGGTCATTTACGGTATTAAGAATCTACTTGCAGATGGGGGTTGTGTCGCTATACCCGCACAGCGTAAACAGGTGGGTCTCTTGCCAGGGGCCACCAAGCCTGCTCGCCTGTGTGCATACAATGAAGGGTTTGGGCTTCTGGAGAGCAATATCCCAGCTGCTTGTAGGATTTGCAAGTACTTGTAGTCAGAGCCTTCAAAATGTTCCTTTTGTCTTTAAGCTAGCAGAAAGCATATCATAGTTCCAAGAAAAGTGGGTCTGTCCAGTGTCAGGGGATGCGATTGGAACCAGAAGAAGCTCTTGAGAAGAACATGGAAAAGGAGACTCATACGTTTTCTCTCTCTCTCACACACACACACACAAGATGATGTTGTAGAATCAACATTATGAATATCAATTTTTATACTCAGCTACCACATATTGAACCTTTTGTGATGTAGAAGTTACCAATCTTCCCAATCCCTAAGTTTCTATCTATCTAAGTTTCTACCCAAGTATAGAGACGTCTACATAGGACCTCAACTTCAGAGGAGGGTCTGGAGGAGACATGGGTTTCTCACCATGTAGCAAGATGGGATCAAAGTTCTGCTCCATCAAATTTTTATATGCACACTAACATCTATACATATATTTATAATTAATTAAAAGATGTAACCACTTTTCTTGAAAATGGTAGGTAGGCTTTTGTCTTTTAGGATTTGGCAAAAGGCATCCTTTTTAATGTACCTGTTTCTGTTGAGAATGGAAAAACAAGAAGCAGATTGGATCACAATGCTAACTTAACATATTTTGATTTTTTTTTTTTTGGTTGTGCATGTTTGTGTGATGCCTTTCATTTATAGGTTTATTCTTGGTAGTTGTAACGTAAGTAGGATGCTTGCACCTCAAGGCGCCAAGTGTTCCAGTGGCCGAGATGCAAGGAATAGTTCAGTGAGTGCTGGAAGCCCATCAGGACCTCTCCAGCATCCCAGGAAAGTCCTCCTGGATGAAGTTCCTTGAAATGTGAGGAGTCTGGAAGGACTCAGGAGGGAGGGTGTGCTCAGCAGAGGAAGTGGCATGCATAGACAATGCAGTCAGCCATGAGTGCGCTGGGCGAGTGAGATAGCCACAGCAATAATCAGTTGTCTCAGATTACCAAACACTGTGTAAACTCCACCCCAAATTTAAATTTCAACAGAGGGTGATGGACGGACAGTAATGAGGTCTGACCAGGGGAGGGACGTGGGCTGGAAGGGTTCTTCAGAAGATGCCTCGGATAGTGGACAGAGATCGGCTTGTGGACATCAAAGCACAGCCCAGCTGAATCTCTGCTCGAAAGCTATGGCGTTGGGGATAAATATCCAAACCGTTTACCCAGTTAGAGCTATCAGGACTTGACATGGGATTGGACAGAAGAGGTGACTCTGAGTGAGAGGGAGGACCCCGAAGGAATTCATGGATTGGGTGGCTGGGGGGATTATGGTGTCCTTGGTTGAGGCAGGTTTGAAGTATGATGACCATGGACTCTGTGTTGGTCATGTTGAGATTTGGGTTCCTAAGTATAGAGATGTCTAGGACCTCAACTTCAGAGGAGGGTCTGGAGGAGACGTGGCTTTCTCACCATGTAGAGAGATGGCATCAAAGTTCAGAACCAAGGTCCAAGGATATCACCCCCAGAGTCACATGCATGGTTGTATTTGAATTTTGAATCTTCAGTGACTACATTTTTAGTACAAGTATGCCCCATGCAACATGTGGGGCATGCCTGTACTAAGAAACCGTTCATTGTTCATATGAAATTCCAGTGTGACCGGGCGTCGTGTGTTGAGCTAGTGATCCCGATCCCCACAGAACATCTGCATCTGGCAGATGTGAGGACAAGCTAAGTAGAGACAAAAAGGCAAGGGAACGTTCAGGAAAGAACAGCATGGTGGGGGCTCAGGAGGAGACCCTTCAAGGAGAGGAGGATGAATCCTGGAGTTTGTCATGAGTGTCATGAAAGAGGGAGCGTGGGACTCATGGGGTGCCTCCTTCTGTGACTTCAGGAATGGCATCTCGCTTCAACCTGAACCGCGAGCTCACCTGGCTTGGAGGCTCGGGCGGTCTGCCCACCAATGAAACGACTTTTGCCAAGCTGCTGCAGCATCGTGGCTACCGCACGGGGCTCATAGGTATGGCACGCAGGACTCTGAACTCGGAAGCATGCTCGTGCACATCCCCTTTCACCGGGACCGAGCTTTCCCGGGACGTCAGCTGGACCCACGCCAGTGACCTCTTGTTGTGAGGATATGCGTGGGGTAGGGATTTAATGCACGATTTTCCAGGACCTTTAGAATCTCGAGCAGGGTATTGGAAGAATCACGGGAACGAAAAAGCAAATGGGCTCATCCATTGCCATCACCAAAATGGAATATTCTGTAGGGGGGCGAGGGGGGGGTACACTACTTTTATGACATCATTACTAGCAGAGAAGTGAGTGCGTTTTTATTTATTTTTGTGGTTTTATTTTATTTTTTTGAAGACTTATTTATTTTAGAGAGAGAGAGCAGCAAGCAAAGGGGTTTTTACTGCCCTGTTTTAGTCTGAAAGGTGCAGGGTACAGGGAAAGCGGTGTTGGTGGCAAATATGGGAACCTTCTTAGCATCCTTAGGGTGGTGATTGGGGTACCAAGAAGATAGCCCCATGGCAAGGGAGTGCAAGTCATATTTAACTTTTGCTAAGTGAAGCCTACGTTCTAGAAACAGGTGGATGTATCTGCTGCCATTTTGTTTCTCCTGCAGGCAAGTGGCACCAGGGTTTGAGCTGTGCCTCTCGGGATGATCACTGTTACCACCCCCTCAACCATGGGTTCGACTACTTCTACGGGCTGCCCTTTGGCCTGATAAGCGATTGTCAGACGTCCAAAACACCAGAGCTGCACCGCTGGCTCAGGATCAAACTCTGGATCTCCACGGTGGTGCTCAGCCTCGTCCCCCTGCTGCTCCTCATCCCCAAGTTCGCCCGCTGGTTCGCCGTCCCGTGGAAGGTCATCGTCACCTTCGCTCTTCTTGCCTTCCTGTTTTTCATTTCCTGGTACTCCAGTTACGGGTTTACTCGGCGTTGGAACTGCATTCTTATGAGAAACCATGAAATCATCCAGCAGCCGATGCAGGAGGAAAGAGTGGCTTCCCTCTTGCTGAAGGAGGCTCTTGCCTTTATCGACAGGTATGGAGTCATTTCCGGCCTGATTCCATGCATGGGAATTTTGTCTGTGTTTCGGAGAAGTTGGGTTCATCTTGGGGATAGGGGCCTTCGTGTGTGTGTGTGTGTGTGTGTGTGTGTGTGTGTGTGTGCGCATGTGTGTGTGCGTGCGTGCGCACGAGCGCGTGAGTGTGTGTGATATTTGCCATATAATAGAATCTCTCCTTAGGATAAAATTGGGCATTAAATTTACTGCAAATTGTAAACTCTGAAATGGTAAAGAAATATATTGTGCTCACTCTTTTTTATAAAAAGTGGAATCCCTATACTGATCCGTATCACTTCAATATGGATTGGGATCTAAATGGATTCAGTCTTTGGGATTGATGTTGATTTTGGTTTGCCTTAGAAGCAGCCGGAAAATCCTTCTGTGTCCATGAATCATGAGGGAGTGATTCTATGTATAGATACCTAATCTGAGGTTTTATGTGTTCAATACAAGCCACGTGGGCGTGAAGGTAACGGTCTCCTGTCTTTGCATACCAGCTCCCTTCTAGGTTACCAACGAGAAGCAGATTGAGTTGTGGGTGTGGATGCTCATTGACCTGGTGTGTATGGGGTACAGGGGAGTGGATGGAAGAGGAAAAGGTGTAACTCTGTGGGGATAATGCGTCTGACAATGGGATCTCATCCACTCATATGCTTTGATCCTTTGCTCTAACACAGTGGTCAGAATGCAGTCACTCAACTCTGCTTGTCACTCCCATGGGCTGTCTGTGATAGAACACACCCAATCTCTAGACCCTTCCCCGTTTATAATACCCGGTTGTAAAAGCATGTGAAGGAGGAATCTTAAATGGCCCCATGGGACATTAAAATGCAGAACACAACAAACAAGATGTATTAGCATCTTAGCTCCTTCTATCTTGCTACCTGTGATTCTGTGCAAGCAACCTTGTGGCCCAAAGTTAATGCCAAAGCTCCAGCCATCACATTTACATTCCAGACAGCATAGAGGAGGAGGGGGAGGAGGAAGGAACGAAGAAGTCTTCCTTCAGAAGACAGACTGCAATCACTATTTTGTTGCTAATGCAAAGGTCCCAATATTCTTTCTTCCTACTCACGGCCTTTCTGCTGATGTCCTGCTGTGTTATTTGTTAATCTCCTGAGTGGTATTCGTCATGTAAGGACCTAGACAACCTCCATCAACTGTTCCGAGATCTTTCAGCTGATGAGGAATCCCATCCGAGGGGAGAAAAGGCCTTTGTTTGTGACAATAACTCAGTTCACGTTCCACCCCTTAGGTATAAACGCAGCCCCTTCCTCCTGTTTGTGTCCTTCCTGCATGTCCACACTCCACTGATCACCAAAGAGAAGTTTGGGGGGCACAGTAAATATGGACTTTATGGGGATAACGTTGAAGAAATGGATTGGATGGTGGGTAAGTGTTGAGAAAAACAATCTTAAGTATCGGATGCATGGGCTAGAGAAAGCGAATGCATCCTGGTTGCCTCAAACAATGGACAGCCCCTTGTGGATCTTGGGCAGTCGGCAAATATTGGTTCCAGGGAACGAATTCAAAATCTGGCTGTAGGTGCAGCAAAACCACTGACTCTTCCCCCCATGAAAACAGTCACAATTATAAATATGGGATTTTCCCGTCTTTAAAACAAAGACTCATTGTTCAAAATGGATGAAGTTGCATTGTAAAGGATACTGCCCTTCCCCATCATTCTGATGGTTATAAAAGGAAATGTGTTTTTCTCATGAGCTCGTTTTTTTTTTTTTTTTTTTTTTTTTTTTTTTTTTTTTTTACGAGAGATGCTTAGAAAAAGCGGGAGGGAATTTACCTAAACTGAAGCCATTTGTTTCAAAGTCATAAGCGTTCAATGTGCTTTCCAAATTGCCTTTTCCTTCAATTGGACATGATGGAGTATTTTTTTCATCTCAAAAAGTGTAGTTTACTTTTGAAGCACAGGATGACTTTTTTTTTCTTCTACTAGCAGAAGCTTCTGAAAAGTGTTCTGTGCAGAACCACCTAAACTAATATTCACAGAATTTTAAATTTTTTAAGTTTCTTAAATATAAAAATTTACTTTTATATATATTAGGTATATATAAACATGCATTTAATATCTTTGATATTAAATCAACTAAGAATATAATTTAAATTAATATTGAAAATCTATCCATGCAAGTTAAATATTAATGTTCATATATAAATACATATACATAAACTGTTTATATGTCTATATATGCATGCTACTATGTATATATATATATATATATATATATATATTTTAATTCCCTGGCAAATACACACAAATATTGATAACTGCTACAGTAAAAACAATTCTAACATGGTAACTTTAGTGTAGTTGATGTTAATTATCGTCCAGGATCATCTGCTTTGGAAACAAGGCATTTTGCCGCATTTGTATCTCGAGTCAGAGACCAGTTTTATGCAAAAAGACTTTCTGTCCACGTTCATATGCAGAGTTTGCCACAAAAGCTAATTATGTTTATTTTGTAATCTGTGTAAATACACAACGCAGATGCGCTGTAAATACTATTAACTGCATTTAGTCATACTTTTAATTGCATTCCCGAGCTAATACCATTTACATGGGAGAAATGAAAAGTAGGCATTTCTCTGCATGACATCTTCCCAACACGCTGTGTTTTTTTCCCCTTCATGGCTTACGAAAATCATATCAAAACCAGAGGCAGATCAAAAATCAGAGAAGTGTCTTTTGTGTGTGGGTTTGTTTCTACTTGGCAATATGATGATAAAACTTAAGATCATTTCCTAAGTTAACAACCTTCTCAGGAAGAAGCCATAATAATGGTGTCCTTGGAATGGCATGCAAAGCGAATCTCCTGAAGGCTCCAAGCGTTCAGCAATATTTTAAATTCTCTGTTCGAGGAAACTTGTACTTTAAAAACATATTTTAGCGGCTTTTCATTCTTGCCTTCTTTCCTTGTATTTTTGTCTTGTAAGAGATTTTATGATTATTCTGTTGCCATATGCACATACATATACACACACGCTTTTACATGTTTTATACATTGCATACACAGAAGCTTACATCTATGCATTTCCAAAAAATAAAAGGATTGGCACGTATTTTATTTACTTGGTGTAAGTTACAAATAACCTTTATGCTAAATACAATAGCCAGCTCTAATGAGAACTGATAATTTACATGTAATTATTCTCTTACCAAGAAGCCATTATAATCTTTTATCTTCCATAATCTGGGCTTTAAAATATATTAATTTCTAGCTGCAACGTTTCTAAAAAATGGCCAGTGTGGCTTCTAAAACAAATCACTTTTAAACAAGGAAACAGAAAGGTTAATGAGTTTATGCTTAAATAAGTTAAATCAGCATAGTTTGGGATGTGGCTAGATGAGCTTTCTACTTGTTTTTTTCAAAAACCCTTTGTCCCCAGGATGCCAGAGTGGCTCAGTCGGTTAAGCTTCTGCTTTCAGCTCAGGTCATGATCCCAGGGTCCTGGGATCCGGCCCCAAGTCAGGCTGCTTCCTCAGCGGGGAGCCTGCTTCTCCCTCTGCCTGCCGCTCCCCCCTGCTTGTGCTCTCTCCCTCTCTGACAAATAAATAAAATATTTTTTTAAAAAAAGTCCTTTGTCCCCTTAAGAGATTATCCACACATCAGCACCATGCTTGCTGAGTCTAGTGAAGTATTAATTATGGTCAGATGCTTAATTACAAGAATAACCTGCAGGTCGGATGCAAACTTTAGAGGGGCGTGGGGATAGTACATCCTTTACGGGGTGGGGCTCATGCTCTCTGGAGCAAGGGTATGACTCTGCGAATTTATTCCTGGACATGTCAGTTTTTAAACTGTCTTCTCTGTTTTATTAGTGTTTGTAAGTTTCTTTTAACTGACAGGCCTAGGGGCGCCTGGGGGGCTCAGTCATTAAGCATCTGCCTTCGGCTCAGGTCATGATCCCGGGGTCCTGGGATCGAGCCCCGCATCGGGATCCCTGATCAGTGGGAAGCCTGCTTCTCCCTCTCCCACTCCCCCTTCTTGTGTTCCCTCTCTCGTTGTGTCTCTCTCTGTCAAATAAATAAATAAGATCTTAAAAAAAAAACAAAAAAACTGACAGGCCTAATATTTAAAGGTTATTTGAATTTTGAGTGATGATGATGTATTCTACATACTAGTTCATACTTTCTAATATATTGTATGCGTATATGTAGTGTGTGTATATAATGTGTGTATATAATATTATGTAATTTGTAAAATAAATACATATTCTTATATATGGTATAATATATATTTCTTACATGTAGTATATGTCATATTTTATATATATTATATATTATATTTCTTAAATATTAGATAAGAAAATCATTCATTACAAACTAAAATGATATAGTAAATGTTATATCATAAAATTACATATTACACGATAAAAAATTTTCTGTTAGTATTATATAATAAGTAACCATTATATAATACTATTATATAGTATATAATCATCAAACACTATACAATATTTTAACAGATTATTTGTATTCTGTAATAGATTATATTATATATTTAATATAAAATTTCAAGATATTATTAATTATAACTTATAGTTATAATTATTTCATTATACTTACATATCAAATATTACATATTTGTATATCATATATTACATATTACCATATAATATTCATAATATAGGAACTATATAGGATTATAATACATAATTTATATTTTGTATATTTATATACAAATAATATATTTATCATATATTATAGTATATATTCTGTATTATAGTTTATTATGATTTAAAATATAATATAGAAACATCTTTTATATTTTTAAATAGAATTATATTTATTATATTATTATGTATAATATTTATTATATTATTAGATATAAATAATTTATATTATACTATTAGATATGAAAATTTATATTATATATATTATTATTTTTATTATGTATTTGTATTGAATACATGCTTTTATATACATATATAAAATATTATATAGTGTAAAATATATAACAAATAATTATAAATATATAAAGCTCAATTTTATATTGTACACTATCTAGTATACGTATTCTATGGCATATAGGATTTATTTATGTCTCTACTGTATAGATACTTATATATACTACACATGTATTAGAGTATATGATCATGATTTATTATATATTATGATAGCCTATACAATAAAATAACCCTCAGTTATATTGTTATGCTAACAAATGCCTAATAATAATCACGTCATAGACTGACAGTGGTCCACGGTGAAAGGCGAGAGTTTCTTGTTTCCCCCCGCACCAGGTAGGATCCTGGAGACCCTGGACCAGGAGCGCCTGGCCAACCACACGCTGGTGTACTTCACCTCAGACAACGGCGGTCGCCTGGAGGTGCAGGAAGGCAAGGTCAAGCTGGGTGGTTTCAACGGGATCTACAAAGGTGATGTGCAGAGAGTCCATGTGTTTTAGTTTAATCCCTCAGTGGGGGTCTACTTCGTTTTGCCTGCACGTGCATTCATTTGCAAACTTGGTTTGGAGGTTTTTGTGGGAGTTATACTCTGTTATGAAAGTGGATGGAACAAGGTGCATGTTTGGGGGCAATGTCTGAGAATTTAAGACAACAATGCCTGAAGTAATGAGAGCCTCTTGAGTGTAAATGCAGAGGTTCTCCATGACCATCTAAAGCAGGTCTCTCGGGCTTGGCACCCTGAGCATTTGGGGCTGGATGACTCTTTGATGTGAGACGTTCTAGGCACTGTAGGGTGTTGAGCAGTATCCCTGATGTTCACCCTACAGTTGCCGGGAGCACCTCCCACTCCCCTCCCTATCAAAATAGTGACAACCTAAACTGTCTCCAGACATTGCCCAGTGTCCTGTGGGGCCAAAGTCCTCTCCAGCCGAGAACCACTTGCTCTAGTATAATACTAACCTCAGTACCCAAATCCAGGTTTTTAGTGGAATGAAATCAATTATGTTATCACTATGCTTCAAACACTGTGAAATGATCAGGAAATGAGGTGTTCATTTGGAGAGGGTGCCTTCCTCCTCATTGCGAGTGGATTCTTCCGACATCTTTGATGTACTCTCTGCTGGATTATTCAGCAGCTCCCCTGAGCCTGCCCTTATGGATCAGCAAAGCAGATCAAAAAGAAGAGTTTAAAAATGAATTTGGTGTTTGCTACTCCCCTCCTACCTCCCCCAACCCCAATCAAAAAAAAAAAAAGTAAAATGGTGTCAAAGTTGTCATCATTACAAAAATCAGAACTTTAGGAGCTCCTCGTACTTTATGAAACAATTTAGGATAGAAAGGTAGATGATGGATAGATGGATGGATGGATGGATGGATGGATGGATGGATGGATGGATGGAATAGATAGATGATTGATAGATGGATAGATTATAGCTAAATAGATATAATAGAAACATTATATATTGTGATTGACAGCAAGTGAGATCCTAAATATATTCACCTTTTCTAGTGGGTCATGTTTGCTGTAGACAACATACTGTTTCCCAGCGTAGAATAAATTGGTGACAAGCCTAGTAGCAAAGGTGTGCAATAAAATTAATATATGCCATTATGTATGCCATCAAACGAGAAGTGATGATTTTAACAGTGACATTGCTTGTGTGTGGGCATGTGGTGGGGGTTGTGTGTGCATAAAACCGTCACTCTAAAAAGTGCTTTCACATAGCTCTCAAAGAGGTACAGCAAAATTGTTGTGAGCAGATTTTACCTTTGGAACTGGCCTCCAGATCACCAGGAGGAGCTGAGTCCATTTGAGAGACAAATTTGGGTGTTTGGGTAGAAGGTTAGACTTGTTGTAGGTGCCTAACACATCACTGGCTATTAAATATGACCATGAAAATGTCAAGGTGGGGGGCGCCTGGGTGGCCCAGTCATTCAACGTCTGCCTTCGGCTCAGGTCATGGTCCCAGGGTCCTGGGATCGAGCCCCGCGTCGGGCTCCCCGCTCGGCGGGAAGCCTGCTTCTCCCTCTCCCACTCCCCCTGCTTGTGTTCCCTCTCTCGCTGTGTCTCTCTCTGTCAAATAAATAAATAAAATCTTTAAAAAAAAAAAAGAAAATGTCAAGGTGGGTTTATGTTTAGTTTTTTGTTTGTTGCTTATTGGTATACAAACATAAATTCAGCGCAGGGAGCTTGTTAAGTTTTCCAGAAAGAACGGTGCTGATGACCTCAGACGGCTTTGGATACTGGCTAGACCGGAGTCTTTGTCCCTAAATGTTTTCCCATTTAATGTCTCCCCCCTTCTGCCTGGAGATATCCCATCTCGTCTTTTCTTTGTAATTCATACTGCCAGAGTGACCAGCACGTAAAAGGTGTTCCATGAACATTTCATGTTTGTTCTACTTTGGAAGAGTTTCCTCCCACCCCACCCAGAGAATCTCATTGTTTTCCCTTTAAAAAGTCTGTATGATCCTGACTATGTCATTTGGCTTAGAATTGTATCTCTATTCTGCAATGAACATCTTGACTGTAGGATAGGTCCTAAAGCACGGGCTCATCTATTTTGTGCTCGGAAACACCTGAAATGTCCTCTGTCTGAGATGGAATCCTCAATGCTTTATTCACCTCTGCACCATTCACGAGCCCATGACCTCTATCTTTGTCCGTATGGGGGATCACTGAATGAAGTCCAAATTCCTTATTTTCTCTCAAGGATCAGCATGGCCCAGGTAGAACCTATTTCTCTGGTCTTGTTTGGAGCCTCACTTACTTACCCATCTTTTAGAGCCCAGTGTGATTCCAATAAAGACTGAAGATTTGCCGGCTTACAGAATGCTCTCTTTTCTCGTAATAGTGAAACCCCGTGGCACTCACTGGCACAAAATAACGCACCGTATTAGGACATCACTTGTTTTTATTGGTTATAGATGGGTTTGTCGCTTGACGGCCAGATGTTCACAAGTCGAGTTTCAACTTCTGGAAAGCAAGAAACATATCTCAGTTTGTCTGTATCTCTCTGTGTGTGTGAACGTAGCACATTGGCAGGAATTTGACAAGTGACAGAAAACGTTCCATCTAGATGTAATTTCCAGCTGAGTGGAGAAATATGGCTGACTTGACTTCATCTTTGATTTGATTTTTGGTTTTAGGTGGCAAGGGGATGGGCGGATGGGAAGGGGGCATTCGTGTCCCAGGAATATTCCGGTGGCCGACCGTCCTGGAGGCTGGGAAAGTGATTGACGAACCAACGAGCCTCATGGACATTTACCCGACACTGTCTTATGTAGGTGGAGGGACATGGCCGCAGGACAGGTATATGGAAACAGCATTTGTCCTTAACCTATAGGCAGATATATCTGACCCGCGCTTGGCTATACCAGCACATGTTCTGTGTGCATGTGTGCTATATGACTTAACTTTCAGTAATCGGCTAGGATTGCCAGACAGCATCTGTCTCCCCTTAAGAGATGGTGGGGTAGCTTTGCCTGTTTCCGTCTTAGAATATGTTCTACTCTGTCTCTCATACTTACACAGACGTAGGCTCTGTTGTCCTCATGGTTGGGATCGACTCTCATTCGGTTGTATATCCCCCACAGCACCCACACCATTAAGCAAATACTTATTAGGTGAACTACGGAATAAAAGTGAGTACGTGTTAATGTACGTGTGATGAATTATGGCTTATTTCTCTGTGGGCTTTGAGACGCGTAAATGCATTTCATGCTCTAATGATGAAATTCCATGTGTGCGGACTAGTGTCTATTCATCTGCGGCAACGTTTTATTTGAATCAAATGAGTGTCAAGAGCTCTTTTTCTTCTCCCCTTCCTTCCCCTTCCCTTCCCCCTCCTATCACAATATGTGTGACCAACCCAAGCCTCTCTCACCACTTTCTTCATCTCCCTCTCTCCTAAGAGTCATCGACGGTCGGAACCTAATGCCCCTGCTGGAAGGCAGGGCGTCCCACTCGGAGCATGAGTTCCTCTTCCATTACTGTGGGGTCTACCTGCACACAGCCAGGTGGCATCAGAAGGACTGTGAGTATGAACATGGCAGACGTGGGGGAACACGATAAAGGCACAACCCTGTTTCCTTTTCGTCTTGGGGGAAGTTGGGCCATGGACAAACAGCACCCAGCCATGATGGTTCTTTTCCCTTAGGGAAGTCAGTTAAGCAGCCATTGCTCTGTGGTAGATTTTAGAGGTGTGTGCAAGCTTGCATGCACGAATACGTCAGAGAGAGAAAGAGACAGAGAGAGAGAATATGAATATCCACTACTAAGGACACAGAAATAATTGGCAACAAGGAGTAAAGTCTGCAGTGTGACCCACACAGCCGTGACTGCCCCCTTCCAGTTCATCCTCTCTGCCTTACCTTCGTGCTATAGGAGTCATGGAAACAAATATAAATTAACAAGAGATATTCAGGGGCGCCTGGGTGGTTCAGTCGTTAAGCGTCGGCCTTCGGCTCAGGTCATGATCCCAGGGTCCTGGGATCGAGCCCCGCATCGGGCTCCCTGCTCGGCGGGAAGCCAGCTTCTCCCTCTGCCCACTCCCCCTGCTTGTGTTCCCTCTCTCGCTGTGTCTCTCTCTGTCAAACAAATAAATAAAATCTTAAAAAAGAGAGAGAGAGAGATTCATTTCCTTACATCTGTAGACCCCAGAATTCTTAGTTGATGGGAGTTAAGTTAATTTTCAGAAAATATACGGATTTATCTCTCATGTGACCCATCACCTGTGGCGTGATCCACTCTTCAGGTCAGTGTGGATGAATCTCCCCCATAAAACTAGAACAAACCAACAAAAATCTCTTCCTTCTAGATTCTATATCAGTTAGGGGCATGGTCAATGGTAAGTAACAAAACAAAACAGCTCCCCTCAACAACAAAAGCTTCCCAAATTTAACTACAGAGGGTTAAACAAATAGAATTTTACTCATATTATCATAGTGAGGATTTCAGAAGTTGGAAGCACAGAGCTGTTACCGTGCTCAATGCCATGACCAGGATCTGGGTTCTTTCTCTATTTCCACTCCGCCCTCTCTGGCGTGCCGGTTTTCATTCTCATGCTCCTTCTAAGGCTCTGGTTGCAAAGTGGCTATTGTTTCTCCAACCATCACTTCTGCACTCCATGCAGGAAGGAGAGAGAAGAGCAAACGGGGTAAAGGGATGAGCCAGGTGATTTAGCCTAATTTTATTAGAAAAGCATAGCCTTTCTACAAAACCCAACCCACAGACTTCTGTGCAAGCCTCGTTGATCAGAGGCTTGGAAACACGTTTTCCATCTAAAATTGATCTCTGGAAATAGAACTGCTAACCGTTTATATGCAGGAAGAAAGAAAGGAAACAAGGAGGGAAAAAAGAAACAGGGACAGAGGGAGGAAGAAAAGAACAGGGAATGATGGGTCCTGCCAAGTCACCGTTGTCAATATCAGACCTGAAAGTGGTAATTAGCCTTAGAAAATTTTCTACTTTGCCTATACCCCGTCAGAGCAAAGGAGTGATTAGAGTTAGAATTTCCAGGATCAGGGGCTCCTGGGTGGCTCACTTGGTTAGGGGTCTGCCTTTGGCTCAGGTCATGGTCTCAGGGTCCTGGGATCGAGCCCTGCATCCGGCTCCCTGCTCCGTGGGGAGTCTGCGTCTCCCTCTGCCCCTCCCCCAGCTCATGCCCACGCACACTCTCTCTCTCAAATGAATGACGTAAATATTAAAAAAAAATAAACTAAAACAAAGTATCAATTTTTGGCCAAAGTGTTCGAGAAATATATTTTCAAGGGAAAGAGTCCTCAAATGAGAAGAAATATGGCATTCCAGGGGAGCCCTGTTTTCCAGGTGCAACCGTGTGGAAGGTCCATTACGTGACTCCCAAGTTCTCCCCAGATGGAGCTGACGCCTGCTATGGGAGTGGAATCTGTTCGTGTTCTGGAGATGTCACCTACCACGACCCTCCCCTGCTCTTCGACATCTCCAGAGACCCTTCTGAGGCCCGACCTCTTAACCCTGACAATGAAGCTTTATTTGACTCGGTTGTCAAGAAAATCGAGGCGGCCATCAAAGAGCATCGCAGGACGCTCACACCTGTCCCACAGCAGTTCTCGGTGTTCAACACCATCTGGAAACCATGGCTACAGCCCTGCTGTGGGACTTTCCCCTTTTGTGGGTGTGACAAGGAAGATGACATCCTTTCCACTGCTTGGTGAGCAGAAAGGGAACACTGGTTGCCCACCACCAACACACTGTTACAGAGGGCATGGGAAGAACTCTCAGCTGACTCATTCATTCCATGTGGGACAAATAATTATGCCCTCCACCATTTTTTTTTTAAACCCTCAGATTTCAGTTCTTTCTTCAAGTCATGTCCAGGAGCTCAGTGACGTGAAAGCGGACCTGGACACCAGTGCACTTAGAGTAGAGCATTTGTGGTGTCGTGTTTTTATATATTGTGTCATTGTTCAAGCAAAAAGATAGACCAAGGTGACCTTCTGCAGATTCTTATGGATCTGTGGTTCTTAGAAGGTGATTAGAAGTGGTAGGTCTGATGGCATTGTTTTTATGCGGTTATGGTAGAAACTTCTACTTGCGGATCCTCAACCCAGACATCTTATTTTTGTCATCAGCGATGATAAGTATTTTGTTTCAGCCTGAAGCAGATGGTGTACATAACCCTGGAAGTGATGTCATACTCATTTCCACTCCTTGCTTTCCTCTTTTCATCTTTCCTTCTGTTCCTGTCTTACAAAATGCCTCTCTACAAGTCTTGGTTCTTCTTCCTGCTAACCTTTGATTGGGGAGGACTTGTTGTGTCTTGGTGTTTTTATGTGTAAAATGGGGGAAAACCAGTGTTTATTGCATGTAGTAGGTGTGAGCGTTACATGCATTAATTCACCTGAAATCACCGTATGTACAGTAAGCACTCAATCAGCGTTATTGTAACGAATGTTGTAATTGTTGTCAATTGTAATTCATCATATTTCGTGAAGTACAGAGTAGGAAGCATATAGAAGAGGCAATATTTAAAATAGAGAAATAAAGGGGTGCCTGCATGGCTCAGTCGGTTAAGCGACTGCCTTCGGCTCAGGTCATGATCCTGGAGTCCCGGGATCGAGTCTCACATCGGGCTCCCTGCTCGGCGGGGAGTCTGCTTCTCCCTCTGACCCTCCTCCCTCTCGTGCTCTCTATCTCTCATTCTCTCTCTCAAATAAATAAATAAAATCTTTAAAAAAAAATAAATAAAAAATAAAATAGAGAAAGATGGATGAAAAAGGTTTTCAATTGATGAAAGGCATTCTGGAAGCATACTTAGAAAACAATTCTAAGCAGCATAGACAAAAATAAATCCATACCTTGAACAATCATGGGAAAACTGCAGACTACAAAAGACCAAGGAAAGATCTTTAAATCAATCAGAGGAAAATAAAAAGTATTAAAACAAAAGTAGATTTGCTAATGGCCCCAAAGGAAGCCACAAGACAACAGAATAATCTGCTCAAAGTGTTGAGAGAAAACTGTCAACCCAGAGTTACCTACTTAAGTTATTTGATAATGATGGTGAAAAATTTAAAAACACATACAGCTATTATTTTGGAGTTTTTATCCTTTTACCTGCTTTTGTGTATTTTGAAGCTCTCTGGTATTAGAAGTTTTTTGAACAATTGTTTTCCTAATGAATCTAACCTTTGATCATTATGTAATTTATCTCTTTATATCTGGTCATGTTCTTTATCTTCAAGTGCAGTTAAGCTGAAATGAACATAGCCTTAGTGTTAAAATTTAATTAAATTAAAATTTGCTTTAAAAAAACTAAAATTTACTTAGTATTTAAATGGTGTATGTTTTCTCATCACTTTAACCGAGGTGTGGCTTTATATTTAAACTGCTTCTCATTGTCTGTCAACTATTCTTAAATAAAAAAAAAAAATAGACTAATCAAAAAAAAAAAAATAGAGTGCCCCTTTTCTAGACATCGTATAATTGGGTCTTGCTTTTTTATCCATTCCGATAATCTATGGTATGAATTGGAATATTCTGTCCATTAACATTTAGTGCAATTATTATTGATATGATTGGATCTGGGTCTTCCAATTCTGTTTGCCCCAGCTATTGCTATGTTTCTTACTTTTTTGTGTTACCCGATTTTTTTTTCTTTTAGAATATTCTTTTTATCGTTTGTCTTTTTGGTATTCCTCTGCATTTTTTCGTGCTGGATCTCTAGAAATTTAATATATATGTTTAGCTTATTGTGGTCTAATTAGAGTTAATATCGTATCACCTCCCATAAAATGGAAAACTTTGTTACTCTATATATTTATTTGTGAGCACTCCCTCAATCTTTACGCTCTAGGTGTTATATGTATTACAACTACATGCGTTATGTCGCCCCCAGATAGTATGATTGTTTTGCTTTAAACCAGGCATATATTTTAAAGAAATCAAGAGAAAGAGTCGTCTCTTACGTTTAGCTCACTATTGACTATTTTTCACATTCTTTGTATCTGGGGGGACTTGTGATTTCATCAGTCATCATTACCTTTCAGACTAAAGATATTACCTTAGCCTTTTTTTACAGCGCAGGTCTTTAGATGATGACTTCTCTTACCTTTAACGTTTTCCTGAATATCTATCTAAAAATGTTATTCCATCTTCATTCCTGACAGGTACTTTCACAGGTTACAGATTTAAATGTTGGTTTTTCTTTGATTTTAGCACTTTAAATATGTTGATCCCTCAGTCTCCCGATCTTTCACAAGTAATCGGCAGTTGTTTGAATTGATGTTCCCTTGGATCTCACGTATTATTTTTCTTGGGCTACTTTCAAGATTTTCCTTCTGTATTTGGTTTTTAGCGTTTTGTTTACAATGGGCCTAGACATGTTTTTCTTCCTATTTATCGTACTTGAGTTTTGCGGAGCTTCCTAAGTCTGTAAATTTATGGATTTCAGAAAATTTTGGAAATTTTCTATTTATTCAAATAATGTTTCTATCGTATTCTCTCTCCCTTCTCCTCTGTGACTCTAATTTAGACTTTTTGATATTGTTTTATAAGACTTCCTTTAAATTTTTTTTCTTCCTGATCTGAAAATTGAATAATTTCTGCTGATCTGTTTTCAGATTATGGACTCTCTCCCCTTTGTTCTCTGTTTAGTTCTTAGGCATTTACAGGGAATTTTTATTTAAGTTCTACATTTTAATTCTAGAATTTACATTTAGTTCATATTTGATCTTACTATGCCTTTGCTGAGATTTACTATTTTGTTTTTGATATGAACATATTTTTCTATATCTCATCGAGCGTAAAGATAACAGTTGCTTTAAAGTCCTTGTCTAGGTCATCCTGGGGTTGGTTTCTGTTGAAAAACAGAGGTGGGTCACATTCTCCTGACTCTATGTACACGGAGTAATTTTGGACTCTGTGTTGGACATTTTGAAAGTGATGCATGGGGATTCTGGTTTCTTTTATAGTCATCAAAAGAGTGTTGATGTTTTTCGTTTTATCAGGGAGTTAACTTGGTTGGACTCAAATCGAAAGCTCTGCCTACTAGGTGGCAACTCAGATTTCCCTTCCGATCTTTTATCTTTAACTCGTTGTTTTGTGTTTGCCCTGCATGTGTGTGGTTCTGGCGCCAGACACAGATCTGGGCCAAGCTTATATGCAGTGTCTCCAACAATCTCACTCAGGCTCCTTCTTTTCTTTCTGTGACACTCACCTTCTTTTATACCCGTTTTGGATGTTTTGGGCTCTATTCTTGAATCCTATCTGAGCTTTAGCTGCCCCTTGTGGTATCATCTGTAGGCCACTCATGGATTCAGAGCCTTAAAAACCAGAAAAAGTCACCTCTGGATGGCCCCTTCTTCCAAATGTTGACTCTTCTCCAGAATCTGCCTTTTTTTTGTCCACTCTCCAGAGCTTTCACTACTTCTTTTTTGTATTTTGTGTAGAGATCATAGCTGTGATCTCTGGGAAGATGGGTCTGTCAGGACCTTGCTCATCCATTCTTGAGGTAGAAAGCAGAGCAATCCTTTTGAGCCAATGGTTTTGGGCATCAGACATTGCAATAATTCGCTTCAACCATCCTCAATGACACTATTCCATTTTTGTGACTCAGTTTCGTACGTGAATCATGGAAACTGTTAAGTGTCCATGAAGCGATTAAGAGTATGTTTGCTCTTACTCCTAAGGATCTTTGTACGAGTGGAACGACAGGCTAATTTCTTGCTTTAGAGAGATAAGTCGGCCAACCTTACTAAGTAAACTAAGCCCTAGAGCCAAACTCATCCTATCTCTGGGGAGAGTCACCTCTTTGTAACCCTATAATATCTCACCTGGAAAATGTAGACAGTCATCCATCCCTCCTCATTAAAGGTTAACAATAGGCATCATGAATTTATTTACAATGTAAATCCCACACAACTATTATTGCTATTAGAGTGAACACAAGAATTTCACATTCATTAAGCATGGAAATTGACTCACTGGTCTCACAGGATTACTTTTAATTATTACCATGTTTTAAGAAAAATACATGGCTGGTTCCTCATCACAGATTTATCTCAATGTCCTCAGTAATTATAATGATATCTTTTTCTTCCGTAACCCTCATGGTGATTTTGTGGGGCTGGGCACACATTAAGTACATAAATACACAGTAGATTCAAATCTTTCATGGTTCCACTTCCATGAGGTGTCTAAAATAGTCAGACTTGTAGAAACATGCAGTAGAATCGTGGCTGCCAGAGGCTGGAGGAGAGGGGGCATGGGGAGTTGTTCAACGGGTATAAAAATTCAGTTATTCAAGATGAATAAGGTGTAAAACATTGTGTCTACAGTTAACAATATTATATTGTGCACTTAAAAGATCTACGTGAAGTATTCTTTCAGTAGAAAAAAAAATAAAGGAACTTTCCAGACTAAAAATAAAGATGAATAAATGACTAGTTGTCTGAACTTTCTTATAAATACAACCACACATGTATAAAATGTATATAATGCATGTGTGTCACGGTCACATCAGTGACAGTGAGACCTGTCTGAAATCTAAAGAGTAGCATAGTTTTGTGTTTATTGTCCCAAAGTTTTGAAGTTGCTGGATTCCTCACTGCTTTTGTTTGTTATAGTCAAGAGCAGTAGACGTGTTTGCACCATGGGCTGGCAACAATTCCAGCTAGCCAGATGGCAGCAAATCACGGTGCAGGATAGGAGCAAAATTACACGCACACTGACCTGCGCTTCACTGGATGCTGTGTTCTCACGCCATTGGGAATTAGACCATGTTCTTCATGAACAAGTTAACATTTTCTCCAATGATTTGTGGTCTCCAACCAACTTATAATAACTTCAATGAAAATAACCTTACATGCTTCAAGGCAGAAAGCTAAGTCAAAGAGTTGTGTGCACATCCTATGAAGACCATCCTCACTGGATTGTATGCCTCAATCATAGGTATGGCCTCAAATAAACTAGGTCAAAATTTGCATGCCATTGCTACTCTTGGCATCCCAGGAGGCCTCCTGGGAAGGAATCCCCACATTTGCATCCCTCTTAAAGAAAGTAGGATATAGGACTGGAAAGATTAGTAAGAGGGGGCAAGTAGAAACTATTCATGGTCACAGGGCCGAAAAAAAGGTAAAGAGAAAGAAAGAAACTTTTGGCTGAATGAGTGATTTGACAGAACAAAACTATATCACCTCATCAAAGAATTTCAAAGTAACGCCCTATTATTATGTCCTACAAAACATGCAATTTGCAAGTCATGGTCCTCGTCATATGACACACCTGAGTGTGTTTATAGTTTCTTCACTTAGATATGAAGAAGCTTGTGTCCAGATATCACATATTATTTTGGCGGGGGGGGGGATTTTTTTTTTCCTTTAGATGAGAGGGTGTTTGATCGGAAGATTCACTTGTATAAAACAGATACTAGCATCAGGGAAATCCAAATCAAAACCTCCATGAGATACCACCTCACACCCGTCAGAATGGCTAAAATTAACAAGTCAGGGAACGACAGATGTTGGCGGGGATGTGGAGAAAGGGGAACCCTCCTACACTGTTGGTGGGAATGCAAGCTGGTGCAACCCCTCTGGAAAACAGTATGGAGGTTCCTCAAACAGTTGAAATTAGAGCTACCATTCGATCCAGCAACTGCACTACTGGGTATTTACCCCAAAGATACAAATGTAGGGACCCGAAGGGGTACGTGCATCCCAATGTTTATAGCAGCAATGTCCACAATAGCCAAACTGTGGAAAGAGCCAAGATGCCCATCGACAGATGAATGGATAAAGAAGAAGTGGTCTATATACACAATGGAATATTATGCAGCCATCAAAAGGAATGAGATCTTGCCATTTGCAACGACGTGGATGGAACTGGAGGGTGTTATGCTGAGTGAAATAAGTCAATCAGAGAAAGACATGTATCATAGGACCTCACTGATATGAGGAATTCTTAATCTCAGGAACAAACTGAGGGTTGCTGGAGTGGTCGGGGGTGGGAGGGATGGGGTGGCTGGGTGATAGACATTGGGGAGGGTATGTGCTACGGTGAGCGCTGTGAATTGTGCAAGACTGTTGAATCACAGATCTGTACTTCTGAAACAAATAACGCAACATATTTTAAGAAAAAAGAAAAAGAAGAAGATAGCAGGAGAGGAAGAATGAAGGGGAGTAAGTCAGAGGGGGAGACGAACCAGGAGAGATGATGGACTCTGAAAAACAAACTGAGGGTTCTAGAGGGGAGGAGGGTAGGGGGATGGGTTAGCCTGGTGAAGGGTATTAAAGAGGGCACATTCTGCATGGAGCACTGGGTGTTATGAACAAACAATGAATCATGGAACACTACACCAAAACAAATGATGTAATATATGGTGATTAACATAACAATAAAAAATTAAAAAAAAAACAGATACTAAATTTATGCTCATGAACTTGCTTCTAGTAGGAAAGAAGACTGTTTTCTCCTGTTTTCTCTTCAAAATCTTATGCAGATTGCCCATGGGGGCGGGGGGGAAGAAAGCACACAAAATGTGGGAAGCCTGTCCAGGGTTTGTGAGACTCATTCATAGGGTTCACACTACCTGCAGATGGCCATGTCTTGCCTTACTTTCTGCTCCTCTGAGGCTAATATTAGCTGTCTTCTGGCTTCTAGCTCCTTCTCCCTTCAGTTTAATGCTTCCCTAAAAGATCAAGAGCATCAGGATGGAATAAAAAGTGTCAGAGTCTAATTTATCACTGTGTAAAGGAATTAATCCACCATGACTTCCCTGTGTGAATGTACCAAGTAAGTGACATGGTGTAAAGACACCACTGAAAACATACTTATGAAGTCATGCATTCCAAGGGTATCTACCCAAGAGGAATGAGACATATGGTTATGAAAAGCCCTGTACAAGGATGTTTATAGGACACAGTGGTTTCCAAACAAACTAGTCAAGCACTCGTTTGTTTGTCTTATAATGGAACTGAGTCTTTGCCATATTTTTATCAGATTTTTTTTCTTTCCCTTAAACTTTGGTTGTTCAGCTTTCCTATAAACATTGTATTCATAATAGCCATTAATTACTTCCAGCCCATTGATAGAATAACTGAAATTCTGTCTTTCATTGATAGAATAACAGATAAACAAATTGCATAGGATGGAGTAGTACTCAACAGTGAACAAGAAGAGGTCATGGATGTACATGACACCCAGAGGGGAATTTCAAACCCACCATCCTGAAATTAAGAAAAAAGGCACCAAAAGAGTACATATGGCATTATAGTATTATTCTATTTATATGAAGCTCGAGAAAAGGACACTAGAACGATAGAGTAGGAGAAAACAAATCTGTGGTTGCCCAGGGCTTGGACTTCAGGTAGGCAGATAGATTTTCATGGGGATTACATCAGTATAATGTTAAAAAACTTTTTTTCTTTGTCAAATGTCATTGGTCTCAACACTTAACACACATCTATTTTGTTGTAAGTTATTAGTTGCTAAAGTTGACAATTTAAAAAAATGTACCTTCTAAAATATTTACGCATTGACCTATACATTTTTTATTGTGAGCTCACATGGAGGCGGACACTGCTTTTGTACACATTGCTATCTAGAAATAAAACTGATGTACCTTGGAAATGCATTTAATTCAGTCTAAATAAGTTAGGTTTTGACACTCATCCTTAATGATGTAAAAAACACCTGCACAAGCTCCTTTTTAAGACACTGAAATGTACATCGTTCTTTGTTTCTCTCCAGACCTATCTCTGTCCTTATTTTTAACACAGAATTTTGTCCTGTTGAGAAATGCGTTTCATCTTCAAAATCTTATGCAGTTTGCCCATGGGGGCGGGGGGGGGAAGAAAGCACACAAAATGAGGATTACAGAAGGAAAAAACTCAAAATCCTACAAATAGCAAAAGAAAAAGGGGAGAATCAATATAGTGTACTTGGCAAATTAGATGCTCTGGAGGCTGGTGACACTTGTGTTCCCTTGGTGGAAATGTATCAAGCCACACACTTGCAATTTGTACTGCTTCTTCTGTGTGTATTTCAATAACAAAATTACATAAAAACAGCCTTTGACATGTTGTTCTTATATGCTCATATATGCATTTTCCATTAAAAAAAAAAGTTGCAAACCACGTTGACATCACAATAATCCTCAAGGACTAAAAAGAAATTTAGGGCTGTAAAGGAGAGCTGTGAGGGTTTGGGCTAGTTTTCTGGTTGTTTGGTTGCTTGGAACAGAGCGGAAGAGGAGAGAGGTCACCCACCATGAGGGCTCAGCTCCTGCAGCACAGTTAGATGGTGTTTTTTTTTAACACGCCATGTAACTCGTATGAGGCAAGAATTTTATGACCTCCGTTTTCTCATGGGGAAAATGAATTTTAAAGTGTTTCAGTAGGTACCCAAGATGACACAGATGTGACAAAGCACACTTCTACCTGGAAGGGGGGTCAGGTGGCAAGGCGGTGGGTGTGTTTTCCTGATCTTTTCTTGGCTTTGTCCCTGTTCCTGTGGGAGAGTTGGTGGCCTTCCTAGCTCTTTGTTAAGTACTGATGTTTAAAGATAACACTGTTACACTTGTGTTTTAAATACTTTCAAATGCAACTGACCACTGGCCTTTGAAGATCTAATCTTGCAAGTATTAAAAAAAAAAACAAATGTGAAAATGCTTCTCTTTACCAGTCAGAAAGCTAAATGGCTTCTTCTCTGTGAAATTTTGTTCCCTTTACCAGTTTAGCGCCTCTGCCGCATGGCTTTCCATATGGTTTTTAGCTTGAAGTTCTTCTGGTGGTTACTTTATCATACTCCTCTATGGTACAAAATAGTTATAAACGATTTCTACTTTTAGTTTCCATTTATTTAAAATTATTTCATTTTTAAACATTTAAAAAATATTATCAGGTTTTGTTTGTTTTCTTCATATGATTATAGATGTTAAAAACCCTTTCTGCCTAATTGGGTTATCAATACAGTTGTTAATGGTCTGGAATGCAGAGGGGATCCCGAGCCAGGAGCCAGAGTGAGGAGGTCCCATGGGAGGATGAGAGGCTTCCAGATGACACCTGTGCAAACCAGGAACTGTCACCTATGGCCGGAGTACAAAGTGACCCAGAAAGATAGGCACTGAGCTGTCACGAAATACGTTTTCCATTCAACTCGCACGGGAGTCACTGATTGCCTGCTTCTGTTCCAGTGAAATCGAACAATCCCAAACTCACCTCAGTTGCAACAGGATATGTGACACAATCTCAGAGCTGATTGTTTTTTAGGACATTTTCTGAAGTATTACCAGGACGCCTGATTGAGAATTGTGGAATAATTATGGCTTGGAGGAGAAGGACAACCTAAAGCAAGGTGCCAGTTAAGTGTCTTTACGTATCCGGCACTTGTGACATTCTTCAAATACTTTGAGCATCAGAGAAATGGGCACAAGTAGACAGTCTGGCTAGCAGACTCCTAGATGAAATAAACGGAGTCATCTCCTTAAAAACCACACCATGGTTTTTTTAATCACGAAGCACACAGGCACGACATCCTAGACATATTGGAGCTCTGCATCTCATTTTTGCACCTGCAAAGGCTCTCAACGTCTGTGAGAGGAACACATGTCTTTGCCAAGCAAAATGGAAACGGAGAGGAGTATCTTCATATATTCCGCATACCCTGATCTCACACGGCAGATAAGGATCAGGAGGGTTTTTGTTTGGTTGGTTTTTATGTTTATAAATCATGGCTTTCACCATCTGTAGTTAGTGAGGAAAGAGGACTCTGCCAAAAATCCAGAGACAAGTTGGGCGGCTGACATGGGAGCTGTCAGCTATCAGATCCAGCCTCCTGAGTGACCCTTTGTTCTGGCTCCAGAAACATAAAGGAGACTGGAAAATCAAGGGAAGTTTTGGATAATTAGTTCAGAAGGACTAAGACACACCAAGTCTTGCGCATATGGGACAGGCAAAAAACAGTGACAGCACCTAGGAATCCAAAGACAAGGTGTGGCAATAATATTTAAAAGAATTTCTGGGTACACCCGGGTGGCTCAGTCGGTGAAGCATCTGCCTTCGGCTCAGGTCATGATCTCGGGTCCTGGGATCAAGCCCCACCCACGTTGGGGTTCCCTCTCTTTCTGCTGCTCCCCCTGCTTGTGCTCTTTCTGTCTGTCTCAAATAAATTTTATAAATCTTAAAAAAAAAAAAAAAAAGGATTTCTGGGCAGAGTTTGTTTGTCCTGTGTCTTAAATTAAATTTGTAACACTGAAAAGTAAAAAACACTAAAAAGAATATGACAAGAATCTATATTCCCACCACCCAGACATAGCACTATTTAATCCATTTAAAGGATGAAATCTATTAAAATAGATGAAATCCAGTAAAATCTATTAAATCTTAAATTCTATTATATCTATTAAAAAGAATCCTTTTGTTGCTGCTGTTGTTGCTTTTTTACAAACACATGTGCATGCATCCTACTGGTAACTGATTGTTGCAAAATAGTTACACAATACTGCCTATCAGAGAGTTTGTAGATATATTGTTTCATTATGTATCCTTGGAAAAGATAATAATTTGCAAAGCTGTGCCAATTTCTGGAACAGGGCATGTGAAGTACACATTATATCTATATTGTTACATAGTTATTATTACTATATAGTACATTTTATTACACCAGCAACACAAATGTTGCAAACAAGAAATTACTTGCACCTACTGTGTAGACAATGTGAAACAATACTGATTTCATCTCTCAGTAGGAGACTTGTTTAGAACCCGTTTGAGCCAGCTGCTAATGGGGGGTCCTGCCCTGAGCTCAGTATGGGCGGATAGTACGGATCCTCTTTGTGCATGGGGACATTTGGATTAATCCACTTGTTGGTCTCAGGGTGCGTGGATGGCCATTCTATGACTTTGGTCACCCCGTCCAAGTAATTGAGGGAGGGGATAGCTTTTCTCCAGCCCCGCTGTGTGTAGAACTCTGGGGTTGCTACCTCTTGGCATTCGCCCCAAGTTATAGATCCTGGGTGTGTTTCTATAATTGCACAGCTGATGTGAAGTAATGTATACAGCTTACATACTGGTTCCTCTTTCTTTGTTACACAGTGAAAATATTCCTTTGCTGCAGTTTTATAACACATTCGAGGATCAGGTCCACTTGTGTTGTAATTTTCCAGAGAAATAGTTTGTGCTTTGCTCATTTTTCTAGATGAAATTCAAGGTCAATTTGCCAAGTTACAAAAGCAATATGATTTTTGGAAGGGGTTCCTTTTAAAACATGGATTCATATAGGGAGAAGTCATATCTTTAAGACACTCAATTTTCCCATTCAGGAAAAGGTTTGTATTGTTCTTTCTGCAAAACTTAAAAACAAAAACAAAAACAAAACCCTTTGTGGAATTATTGGTGTTTGTTTCTTGGTTTGTTTAATATAGATTTTATCACTCCTATGTATTTTATGTTTCCTGCCATAGTTATCTGGAGCTATTTTTCATTCTATTGTCTATGTTTTATTTGGTTATGTAAAAGATGTTAATTTTGGCCTTAATACCCTTACTCTCTAATGACTGAGCTCCTGTGTCTTGTTTTGTGCCTTTCAGGGGACATGTGTAGAATCCAGCTGTAAGCAGGCATTTGTTTCCACATATAGTGTCTGCTTGTCTGTGTGTGTGTGTGTGTGTCTATCTGCGTAATGCCTTGGCTACTACACCAAGGGATTAATACAGCATTTTTATTTCACTAAGAGCATTTAAAAATATGGATGGATAAGATATTTTCAAGATGTCTTTAGACTGTCTATGGAAGTGATCACCTTCTGTTTTAATATTCTTTTATACAAATAGATTTTTCAAGATGGAATGACCCTTGTATTTATCTGGGGTCTCAGAATGGCAATATTGGGGGGCACCTGGGTGGCTCATCCAGTTAAGCATCTGCCTCTGGCTCAGGTCATGATCCCTGGGTCTTGGATGGAGCCCCACATCTGCTTCCTTCTCAGTGGAGAGTGCTTCTCCCTCTCCCTCTGCCTGCCACTCCCTCTGCTTATGCTCTCTCTCTCTCTCTCTGCCAAATAAATAAATAAAATCTTTAAAAAAAAGAATTGCAATATTGGAATAGAGATATTGGCAGCAAAGAGTGCCCTTCTCCTCACCCCCGAGAACAAAAGTGAGGGACTTTTATAGACAAAAAGGAATGCCTGTGTATGCAGTCTCATAAAGCATTTTGATGGCTTTTGGTGGCAGAACACGCATCTTGGCTGAACCTGACTGCTTACTCAAGTTTTCACTAAGCCGAGTGTCCTAGTGGAGTAGGTTGCAGGGGTGTGGGCTGAATCCTGGGAGGATTTGTGGTTTGACTCAGTTCTCAAGTTCATAGTTTTGCCAGTGGGGACGTGCAGAATGTCCACCTCCTGAATGGCCTCCTGGGGCCACCCCACCTTCCACGGAAGTGAACCAGGTCACCTGCTGGTCCCAGGAGAAGTTGGTTTATTACAAGTGAGTTGGACAGTTAAGTAGTCAGAGCCAGGGTTCCCAACAAGGAAACGTGGAGTCAGGGCAGCTAAGACCAAACAGCACTGACATCCTATTTTGCAGCTTAGACAGGACCACACTGACATTCTGCTTTGCCGCCTTTGCAGAAACGACTTCTGCAAAATGTCCTAAAATAAGACAATGAACCATAAAAGCTTTTGTCAATATCACGGGCAAGGGGCAGTTAAGACCCAAGCCCCCAGATGTCAGACCATCAGCACATGGACATGAACCTAGTAGGTAGACAGATCCCTGACCAAAGCGCTGATTGGCATGACTCAACACACCCTGATTGCTTAAGAAAGTTCTGCAAAAGAGCTCATAAAAAACCCCTAAACTTAGAAATTCCAGGGGCAACCCACTGGGGTCCCCCTCCTTCTCTGGAAACTTTGTGCTCTTGCTCAATAAACGTTGCTTTCTTGCCCACCACTCTCCATCTGGTCTACCTCTTCATTCGTAGAAGGGGCATGAGCAAGAACCGTGGGCACTAAGGGGACACAAATCCTATAACAGGTTGTCCCACGACAAGCCTTCTGACTAAGGCTGCCACCTCACTCGCTTGCAGCTGGATACAAAAAACAAAGGCTCATCTGGGTTTTGTGTCCTTGGCTCTTGCCAAATGAAACAAAGTTCCTTGAAAAGACAGATAGGTGTCTGAAATCACACAGTTGGGATACCTTCCGTTTAATTCTCAGAATGAAAAAAAAAAGGATTATAAGCCTCAATACATGTTGACGTGACTTTTTTTTTTACTAACAGTAAAATAAATAATAGCATAGGTCAGTTCATACTTGTTTATTGAGAGTAAAATAGTATAAATAATAGCACATGTCAGTTCACCCTTGTTTACAATTAAGCAATGATTTAAATGACGTGTTTTTGAAATGAAAATACATTTTGCCCCCAAAGACAAGGATTAATGTTTCTGACATTTAATTCATAGAAAAATAAAAATGTGAGCCCAATTCTTAGGCTCCTCAAAGTCCATGTGTTTTGAGGTCCAGTTGTGAGATCCAGTTTTAAATATATATAGCATAAATAAATATATAAATATATATAAAATGTATATAAATATATAAAATATATAAATGTACAAATAGTAGAATAAATGCATATAAAATAATACAATATATTGTATATTTTGTACATTCTCTATATGAAAATGTATTAATGTATATATAAAACATAAACATTAATTTCATATATTTTTATACAAATACATATAAATTTATATATAAAACATAAACACTTATTTTATATATAAATATATATAAATGTATATTATATATGTAAATTGTAGCATCCCCTAGGTTTACATTTCACCCTTTTTCTGCTTTAAAGTTACATTTTGGGGGTGCCTGGGTGGTCAGTCTGTTGAGTGTTCCACTCTTGCTTTGGGCTCAGGTCATGATCTCAGGGTCGTGAGATCGAGCCCTGCATCGGGCTCTGGGGTGGGCATGGAGTCTGCCTGAGACTCTCTCTCTCCCTCTCCGTCTCTCCCTACCCCCAACTGCGGCTTGTGTGCAAGTGCTCTTGCTTTCTCTCAAAGAAAAGAAAAAAAAAAAAAAGGAAGGTACATTTTGGCAGTGCGATTTTCAAAACACATTTTTTATTTTAATTTTAAAAATTGTTTGGTATTTTAAACACATAGAAGTTAAACTTAATTGTAAAAAATGATCATATTTCCCATTTAAAAATTGCAGCAACTAAAAGGACATAAGGTGGCAATTAAACGTCTGTCTCCACCCCCCAACCTCAGCCCTCAATAAGCTCTTACAAAAGTGAGCATTAATGGTGTATGTTTTATTTTTATGGTGTTCGACACCCAGTGGGAAATGAACTGGCCGTCAAGGTGAGACAAGGTGAGACAAGGTGAGACAAGGTGAGACCTGCTGAGGGGCCAGTGTGAAAGCTGCTGTCCAATGGCACGACTGTATAGACAGGAGCGTATGTGCAATGCATGCGTCTAATAAAACATGGAGCTCATATCACCAGCAGTGTGTTGATAGGCATTTAGGTTCTTTCGACTTCTATGCTATGAATAACAACGATTCAGTCAGTAAATGCAGACAGGCAGGCACCTGGGAAGGGGTTCCTAGCTCACCTCCTTGCAGGGGAGGAGATGCTGGGTCAGAAACGAAGAGTTTGTCACTTTGATGACATACAGCCCAATGGCCTCTCAGTCAAAGAGAACAAGAAAGTACCAATTTGCACAGCCCCCGTTTCCCGAATGAGACTTTCCTCACCCCGGGCCTACAGGGTTTCTCTTATTGATGCTTTGTCGCTAGTGTTTTTAGGAGTGAGCTCTGAGTGCAGTGGGGGGTGCCCCGTGTGGGGACTGGGGAAGCTGGTATCCATCAGGCTCTGGAAGACGCTCTCTCTGGCTCCATGCCCGGTCGTCTGGGAGTTGGGTTGTCAGGAGAAGGGTGGCAGCTATGCCCATGGCACGCATCCCGTGGACGCATTTGGGCTTCCAAGCTCGCTCCTGTGTTTTCCGCATGAGGATCATCCTGCTACGGTCTGGTCCCATTGAAACCCATCCAACCAGCTGAGGACAGGCTTGCTTTCCCTGTGGCATTGCAAAGACAGTTGGGAACGTGTTGCTTTCAATGTGACCTGATCTTGCAAGTGAAGACAAGTGAGCAGATGAGCTGGATTTGCCTCTTTTGAAGCAGAAGTCATTGTCTGGGAGGGAAACATCATGTATAATTTCAGTTTGGGTTTTGACTTGGAGTCAGTTAGGCAGATTTATTCTATTCTATTCTTTTAATTCTCAAAGGCAGGAGCTTCCCTGAGAGCAGCTGGAGGGAGCACAGCCCCCACAACTTGGTTTTGGCCAAATGATAGGCAGTGGAGAATTTCAGCCTCTAGAAAGAGGAGAGAGTGATCTTTAGTATCAGTGGCAAGCTAATAAACCAGCTGGGACCCCAGGCTACATGGCTTTTTCCATAACCAGTGAATACCCTTGCATAATATGTTAATTTGGACATCTCATTTACAAATTGAAAAGTTACGGCCAATAGTCTTTTTAGGGAATGCATGAGTATTTCCTTGACAATTCTGTTTGCTGGCTGCTGATTCCCTGGTTTAGGTTGCGATGCTTCTCACGGGGGGGCCATTGAAAGTGCAGAGACGAATGTCTGCCTGTTTCTTCCTGTCCTTCCTTGCTAAGGGGCACATGCTCTAACCTCATTGATCCGGAATTGCACTAATCCCACCGATCCGGAATTGAAGGACCACTGATCAGTACTCAGAGAATTTGAGGGAAGCTCTCTGAAGCGGATTTATCCTACCCCAGAAGAGAGCTATTTCCTACACACATAATCGGAAGCAGACATGATCTTAGCAATAGATAAATCAGAATGTCTGGAAGATGTGCTTTTTTTTTTTTTTGATTTAAAGTTCAGGTTACTTTTTTAATAAATTTAGGCTCTTCCTAAAAAGAGTAAAAGTTACCAAACAAACAAAAAAAAACTCCAAAATTTAAGTACAGAATATGTTGGACCTAATAATCCATTTCAGTAGCTTCCCTAGAAATTAGTTCTTCTGGTACACATTGACATTTGCTGAAATTGAAAAATACAAAACCAATGATAAACTCTTAATATTTCCAGACTTATAAAGATATATAAAATCAACCATCTGATTTATTCTTTGTCATTTATTCAGTGATTCCCCTAATCTCTCTTTTTCTTTTTTTTTAATCTTTTTATTGTTATGTTAATCACCATATATTACATAATTTGGAAGATGTGCTTTAAAATAGGGCATCTGGCTAACGATCAGAGATTTCTACAGGAATAATGGTGCAAGACCTAAAATGAGAGTCATGGATTTATAATATGTATTATGTATGCACATATATGTAATATGTAATTATGTATTTATAATGCGAACTTATAGATTCTATACATACAGCAGAATATGTATATGGTATTTATATATGGTGAGTATATACACATACCATATATATGTATATCTATATGTACATACACCATATGTATATACCCACCATATATATAAATGCCATACACATATACTCTTTCTCTGTATATATGGTGTGTGTTTACATATATGGTGTATATATATGTACATATATATATGGAGGAATATATATTGTATGTATAGGTGGTGTGTGTGTGTGTGTGTGTGTACATATGTATGGAGTATATATATTGTATTTATATGTGGAGTGTATATATATATATACAGAGTTTATATATTGTGTGTCTACATGTACATGGAGTATATACATTGTATCTATATGTGGTATATGTATATAGAGAGACTACATATATGCGCTGTGTGTATATAATATATATGGTATGTACATATGTATGTGGTGCATGTAACTGGTATATAAATGTTATATATGTATATGGTATATATATGTATAAATATGTATATGTCTATATATTATGTAGATATATATCATATATATAGATGAGGCACTTGTCCTGAGGGCTTTATAAGCATAATTGCCTTTATTCTTTACAGGAACCCTGTGAGGTAGGAATGGTTATAATCCTCATGTTATATTTAGCTAAATTTCTCCAATCACCCAGGTGTAAGTGGCGAAACTAAGAAAGAGCCCAGCCCCCAGGGTCTTCACATACCACGCTTGTAAAGTCTATGAACACCAAGAAAAAGATATAGCAATCAAGGGTTTTTTTCCACAAGGAAGATGGGATCTTTGAGGAGATACATAAAGATATTTAAAATATAATGCCATGTGTTAATTATCCTTCAATAAAATTAAGTTAAATTAAATAAAGAATTTTTAAAAGATTTTATTTATTTATCTTTTATTTATTTGAGAGTGAGAGAGATAGGATGAGTGGGGAAAGGGGCAGAGGGAGAAGGAGATTCTCCCCTGAAAAGGGAGCCCGATGTGGGGCTCCATCCCAGGGCCCCAGGATTATGACCAGAGCTGAAGTCAGACACTTAACTGACTGACCCAACCAGGTGTCCCAAGTAAAGCAACAAAATAAAACAAACAAATAAAGTAACATAAAATGAATAAAATAAATAAAAAGCAAAATGAAATAAATCAAATAAATTAAATGTAAAAATAGGTAACATAAATTTAATAAATTAAATTAATAAATAGAACAAAGTAAGTGACAAAATAAAATGAACAAAAACTAAAATTAGATAAATTAAATAAATAACAAATAAATAAAATAAGATAAAGTAAAATTAATTCAGTAAATAAAATAATTAAACAAAAGAAGTAACATATGTGAAATAAATCAATAAAATTAATTAATAAATAAAATGAATAAAATAAATAACGAAATAAATAAAATACATTAATTAATTAAATAAAATTAATAGCATAAATAACATAAAATAAATAAATAAAATAAGGTTAATAAAATAAATGAATAAGTTAAATAAAATAGACACAACTGAGCCTCTGTTGTAGCCCATCTCTCATGCACAAACCAGTGACATGGCTACAAGCCTGCCCAATTTTTGCGAATAGGGACACAGATGCTGGCAGACAGGGAGGAGCCTGTCTAGGGACTGAGAGTTGTTTCCTAGCGGAGAGAGAGTAGATGGCCTGACTTCCAGGTCAGGTGCACAGGCCTTCAAGTACACAGATGTGGCCTCCTGCAGCCGTCCCCAAAACTGTCACCTGTTCCCTGGGACTCTTCCTAGGCAGGATGCAGACCCCCCACCCCACGGGTCTCAGCTTCCCGGAGCCTGTGGGGCCACCATTTCTATTTCTGCTAGCTAGGAAGGGCTGGCCTGCTTACCTGTCTCTTTCTTTCTCCACACTCAAGATTCCCAAACGCCCGGTGATCTGTCATCGCCCGTAACATTCTGTGTGGACTCATTAGGTCATAACCACTCACTGCTCTACCTGAGAGTCCCCGGTAAGATTTCTCAGTCCTGGTCTTGTGGGAGAGCTAAGCCTTCCTGACCACCGTGCTTGCTGCCTCACACCAAGCTTCCCCCGATGGAAGATGAAAGCTCGCCTTTCAAAATTACATACATTCTCTGGCAGACTCTACATCTAGACGCGTGTAGGCGTTCACTCTACTCTTCAGTAACTTAATGGCTTCACCAACGTTTAATGTGTTAGAGAGGACTTCCTTTTGATCACTTCCTTCATATTGCTGCTTTGGTAGCTGACTTTGCCTACCGATCATTAAAAATATATATTTTAATATATATATTTACTGCATATTGCTATGATATATATTTATTGCATATTACTATAAAATATACTTGTTATATATTACTATAATATATATTATTACTAAATATGTGTATATATGTTGTAGACATATAATACGTTGTATTATTGTTACTATTACTAAAATATATATTACTATATATTTATTTATTATCATAGATTTATATATTTTCAAAATAAATATAATGTACATATTCTCTAAATATAGCCCTAAATGTCCCACTTAAGACTCCAGTGCAATTGCCTTCAATTGCCGACACAGGTTTACAAAGCTTTACAATTCAGCCATTCAAAGAAAACAGCTCGAAATTACACTCTCGTGTAGAAATACCTTCTAAGAAGTAACAGCAAAACAGTTCATTGCTAGAAAAGTGCAAAGTGAGGGAACATAGCTCCCAAATGACTGAATGACAATTGTCTTTGTTTTCCGTAAACCTGCTTTTCTTTCTCACCCTCACCTCAAAGTAAAAATAATTTAGAATGGTCACATTTTTGTTGTAAGCCTAAGAGCAACTCCCAGAATATTTTCAGGAGTCCCCTGTCTCTGAAGCTCATGCCAGTCGTGTAACTTTACTATAGTAACTGCGAATCATTCACTGACCACTGATAAGATAAAATTGATCGTGGGTTAAAAAAAAAAACCGGGAGAATGTTCCATGAGCTAGGCTGGTGGCCGGGCTGCCCCTGTGAATTAGCGCTCAGCTGAAGCTTTGCCAATTTTTGCCCAGGGATGAGGCTGCTGGAGGAATTCACTTTTCCAGAAATGACATCCAGCCGCCTGAGACATCACGAGGTTGTTCCTGACACATATAACGAGTAGCTCAGTTTGTGAGTTCAATGCCAGGTGGGTGGTGCACTTTGCAGGGACGTCTCATTTAAGGAGAACTTCTGACCTGTCGGCCGATGAGCATGGAGACGCATTTCGTTGTCAGCTGCACAAGGGAATGACTGTCCGGGGCTGCTGAGTTGATACTTCATAATACTAGCACTTAATTATGGATTTGGGTGCGTGCAATTAGCTGCGGAGACAGCACACCTGTCTTAGATGATGATCCTACCCTGTCTTAAACCTTAGGCGTGTTGCTGTTCACGCCCTGGTTGTAGGAATTCCTACCTTTCCCACTGCAGACACAAGAAAGAGACATCTCCCGGCTACTTGACAGGGTGCCTGCCTGCCTTTCCCGTTCTGGAACCCACAGGTGCTCTGTTTATATCACTTTTCCAATCTATTCCATTTTAATCCCTCAAAACACTTTCTATCTTCTCTATTGTTTAGTATTTCTCGATGAGAATAGGTCCAAATCTGATGAAAGACTTGAACAAGGCTGTAATGGATGCTATGCTTCTGTTATCATTCTTGCGCATCAGGATGCACAATGTGCACATCAATTGGCATACACTTAATTTATTAAGTGTATACAATTTACTCATCTTTATATAATTGCAAGAAGGCACATGCTGCTGCTCAAGGATGTGCTTCACGGTTTCAGGCCATGTTTAGAACACGAGTACGTATTTGTTGTATTTGAATAGTCTGCCAATAAGGGGCATGACGGGACACTTGACATCGGTCATCTTAAAATAAATAAGATGCAGGATGGAGAAAAGACTGGGGAATGGGTAAAACCCAGCGCCCGCCGGGGGCTGAGACTTCTATTTATGCTATGCTTGCTCCTCGTGACAACTCTGAGTGGTAGACACGTGTCCCCCTGCATTTCAGAGTTGTGGGACCTCTGAGCTGAGGGAAGCAATGTCTTTGTGATTAGCCCATCACATGCCCTATATGGTCAGTGTCATTTAATATCCTCGTGCATCGACAGGGAATGAACTCCCACCATAGTTGCACCTGGCAATCAATACCATGTCTATGCAGCATTGACCGCGTCATAATTTCACATCTGCACCTACCTGTACAGGTATGGCTAACTCGGCATCGATGTCAGCCTTCTAAGATCTCACAGTGATTGTCCTCCAAATCTGAGACTTGCGTCAGTGTCCGCAGGGACAGGAGCTGAGTCTGTTGTCGACTTGAACCCCATGACATTGTCACGATGAGGCTGGTATGACCTACACACACACATGGTGGTTTTGTAGGATTCAACCCAGGATTTATTCAGGGCTCAAGAAACATCCTTGGAGGAAAAAGGTTGAAATCAGCCCCCACGTGTGTTATTCGGATATCTAACCAATCGGGATGGACAAGATAGACACGTGTTGTAAGAAAAGGCCCTGCATCTGTTGACTTGAACCCCATGGCATTGTCACGATGTGGCTGAGTATGGAGGCTTCATGGGATTCAACCCAGGATTTTTTCAGGGCTCAAGAAACACCCTCAGAAGAAAAAGGCTGAGATCAACCCCAATGTGTGTTATTAGGATATCTAACCAATCGGGATGGACAAGATAGAGACGTGTTGTAAGAAAAGGCAGTAAAGAGTAATCCCCTGCATTCGCAAAAGGGAAATTGCACATATAAGCTCACCGCACACCCACGATTTGCAGGCAGAGACTTCCTCCAGAAAATTCTGAAAATCCCTCTGAACTCAGTGCCTCTGACCCCAGTGCCTGGGATCCACAGCTTTGAGCTAAGGTAAGGGGTATCGGCATTGGTTGCATAGGAATCTGGACACGCCAGAATGTCTCCGGGGCCCTGGACAAGCCCCCGGGTCAGGCTCTGAAGGAGCAGTGAAGTGTTGCAGTGCCAAATGGGGCTTCTGTGGTCCTGGTCTAAGTTGGCTGCACAGCTGGGCTGAGAGGGCAGGTGGCTGGTCTGAAGCAAAAGAAACAAACAAACAAAAAGAACCACCCAAAAATATGAACATGTTTTCAGAGAAAAGAGGCTCATGAATATATGCTCCTTCACGCCTAACGATGTGTGGGTTAAAATGCTGGGCATATTCATCCGCAAAGGAGATGGTATTGGATACTTGGTGTTGTATCCTGCCTTGTTCAGGGAGGCATTTATCAGCCAATGATGCATGAAAGTCCTGGGGACTCCCGTGTGTGATTGTGGCCTTGAACCATCCGTACTTTTCAGAGAGCATACACTGCGTATTTCAGGTCGTGTTCTGCCTGGGGGACACAGGTCTGGGAAGTGATGTAGCTGCTTGGCACCCACTGAGACATGGATGGAGGTCTTCACTGTGACCTCAAAAGTGGCCATGGAGGAGGTGTCAAGATGCCGCAAGGTACTATTAATCTTCTAATTAATTAAACAAGAAGTGTGCTGGAATGAAGTGGCTGTGATACCATGATAGGGAAGAGAGCAGACCGAAACCGGCAAACACACTTGTACCCAAGGAAACGAAATTTGGAGAGGAACCAGCCACAAACAGCAGTCCAGCTAGGCTTTCCCAAAAGCCGTAGAGCCCATCTGATAACCACCTCTCTGCATCTGTCCTATAAAAGCCTTTCCCGAGCTCCCATCCCTAAAGAGCTCAGGACCATGTTAGGTTTGGTGGTGCCTGCTGCAGACAGACCCTTGTTTGCTCAAATGAACTGCAACCTTTTAATGGGTCTTTGTTGGTCTTCTTTTAAGTCCAAAAGGGGACTCGGCGGAGTCATGGCGAAATGTCATAGAATAGGACCTGGCTTCATGGTTCTGTCTTGAAGTTATAAGCTGGAAATCTGGGTTTGTATATGGAGGGTTTTACGGGTGCTGGGAATGCAGCTGGCGGGGAGGCAAAGCCTGTCCTTGCCCTCATGCACCTGACATTTGAATGGGGCACAATGGGTCATCAGAAGAGGCTCCCGGGCATTGGGTTCACCAGGCAGGTATCCACGTAATGAGCCAATGAGGGAGGGGTGGTCAGGGAGGGATCTTCTGGTAGTGACATGATGGTGGAGCAGAGCCTGGGGTTGGAGAGGAGGGACGGCCGCTGGATGAGCATCAGAGAGGAGCTAGGTGAACTGTCTGTGTGTCTGTGTTCAGGGAGGAGGTAACAGGCCAGGGTTGAAGCTCGTTGTGGGTTGAATGGGGTCCCTCACCCCTAAACCACATGCTGAAGCCCTAATTCCCCAGTACCTTGGATAAGAATGTGACCTTATTTGGACATAGGGTTGCTGCAGGTTGAATCAGCTATGTTAAGGTGAGGACATCCTAAAGTAATGTGGGGCATGACCTGGTGTCCCTATAAAAGGGGGGCGGATTTGGACATAGACACATGGGGAGAAGGTCATGTGGACATGGAGGCCGAGGTGGGACCAGCCAAGGGATGCCCAGGACCATCAGCAGCCCCTGGAAGCAGGGACACAGACATGGAACAGCCTGTCCCCTGAAGCCTCCAGGAGGAACCAATCCTGCCCTGCCTGGATCTCATCAGCGCTGCCCTGCCTAGATCTCAGACTTCTGGTCTCCAGATCTGGGACAGAATGAATCCCTGTTGTTTTAAGCCAACAAGTTTGTGGGTATTTGTGGCAGGAGCTCCAAGAAACTTGTGCACCATCCATCCCTACATCTGTAAGCTTCCAAAATTCTGTGTTCACTTCTCCCAGATAGAGACAAACTATATTTTGTTTTTGTAGACAAACTGTAGTTTAGTTAAATGTACACTTAATTTGTCTTTCTTTCCTGATCTCTATAACCCTGGGTTTATTCTTTACACGTGAAGCTGAAAACCAACAAATTACCAGGATGCGTCCACTCTGACCATTTTGTTGGATTCTTATGCAATCCTTTGGACTCATGAAAAGAGTCTTCTGGGTTTTTATGGATTGTCTTGTGTGTGTGTTCCTTCTTGTCTTTCTTGAGTGGCTTTCATCATAGAGCTTGTGTATCTTTAGAAGTTTTATCCACCACACCCTTTGCTCTTTCTCCCTGGCCTGTCATAAATTTCCATCCCACGTCCTGTGGGTTTTCACTGTGGTATTACGACCATTGGCCGGTTTTAATTCAGTAATGATTTGTCACTATGAAGTATCATTCCTGCTTCTTCATGGTGCCTCCCTTTGCCAGTGACAAAGTTCTGCTGATGACATACATTAGTAGTCTTAGCACGGCTTTTCTGTTTTATGGAGAAATTCCATCTCCTAGGATATTCTGATTTTTTTGAAGGATGTCTGCGGTCTGTGTATTGGATTATAGAGTCTTTCCCAGCGTCAGGTTGTTTTCCTTGTATCTGACCTTTGGGCATTTCTTTTCCTGTGCGATTATGTGGCACAAGGCACGGGGGAAGGTTTACTTGTCTTTGGGGGTGTGGTGGAGTGGATCGGGTCTGTCTTGAAGGAGGTGCTGACAGGGGTTGAATTCTTGGAAAGCAGGGACTCTGGGCTATTCCCCAGAGAGGCTCGGATGCTGCCTGAGCATGTGGCCCCTCTCCCTGCCCTGCCTCGCATCCTCCTCCCTGCAGACGTAGACTTGTCCCGTGGGCGAGTGGCATGCCAGCTAAGGGGAACTCACCATCCCAGCCCATAACCATGGCATCCGTGTTTTATGGCACCAGTGATGCTTTTTGTTTCCTTTTTGCCATGATGATCCAACATCCCAGGTGTCTCTCCACCCTCACCTTGTCTGTCCCTCTGCACTGGGGACCATCACTAACTCTGCTTCACACCATGTAGTTGGCTATGACACCACGACCCATCACTTTGGTGTAGATTCCTAAGACTTTTGGTTAATTAGTTTCATCAGACTTTCCATTGACTGTTGGTTTTCCGAGCTGAACATTTCTTTTATAATTAATAGCAAGACCCTATCCTTTCCTTCTTGTGGTTATTATGTGGTTCGCTGGGCAGAGCCTCCAAAACTGAAGTTCAATATTAGTGGAGAGTAGGCCAATGCCACACCCCTGCCTGGATTTTAATGCAGTTGCCTCTGCTATTGTGCTCATAAGCTGGCCGATGCTGCCATGCACAGGAGTGCACACACACACGTATATACACACACAAAGACACAACATGCATGTGAACACACAGAGATAAACACATACATACACAGATGCACAACACACACACACCAAAACACACACATATAAAGACATGCACAGAAGCATACACAGAGACATACCATGCATGTGCACACAGAGAGACACGGAGGCACACAAAAACACATATCCATGCACAGACACATATGCACGCACACATACACACACACAGATACACCCTTACACACACACATATCATCCCTTTCTAAAGAAAAACAACAAAACACTCTATCATCAGTTTGCTGTTTTGTTTTGTCTTTTAATGGTGGATGTTTATGAATTGTATTGAGTGGTCTCGGCCATTATTGACAGTGTGACTTTGTCTACTTCCTCCCAGTGAGGTCGGGTGTCACATTAACCCGTACCGTAAATCGTGCAAACCGCTCTGTAGCTCGCGGGTCAGGCCCAACACTAAACGTTCCAGTTAGATTTGGAATCCAGATAAGCAACAAATGCTTTTCCCCAGTGTGAAGTCCCCGTGCAGTATTTGGGACGGACTTGGCGCTAAAATGAATACGGCACATGTCACTGAGAGTCAAAATGACCTGGGAGCATTTATCTACTACATCTGGTAACCCCGCGAGAGTGGGGTTCAGCGTGTGTGCTAGAGAACAATCCCTTCAGTGGCCCCGGGGAGCCTGCGTGGACAGGGCTAACGTGGAGGGTACTGGCTGCAGGAAACACACCTTTGTGTGCTCTCCGAAGACAGGCATGTTGTTCTCCACCCTATCCAGGTCTGGAAGGCAAGGTGGGGGCTGCAGCAACATCAGGCAGAGCAGTATTTTGGGGTACTAAACTTCCCACCCCAGCTGTTGTGTATGGGAGACAGGACACAGCCCCGAGTGGTTTAGCCTGTCCACGGTTCAGCGTCTTGTGCCTCTGGGGAGGAATCAAACACACTTGTCCAGAACCACGACACACACAAATGCCGTCCTACAGTATACCCTCGAGGGAACCATGACATCTGAATTGTCACATTTTCTTTGCCATCGATGCTTTCCTTTTCTCAAACATAGTTGTTGCAAACTCAGTAATCCATCATCAATCATGGAGTAGCTCTCCTTTGCTGTGAGCTAGAATCCAAGCTCCACATAGCAAAGTCCAAGTTCCCAGCGTTTTATGGTTTATTTCCTCCTGTGTTGTGTGGATCTCCCCTGGCAAACCCCCACTTTCTGACCTGACTTAGATGCACCCTGTCAGGACTTCAGTCCAAGAGTTACCTTTTCCGAGATCCCCCTCTGATCATCCCAGGTACAATTCTTTGCTATGGTGAGCGCTGTGAATTGTGTAAGACTGTTGAATCACAGACCTGTACCTCTGAAACAAATAACACATTATATGTTAAAAAAAAGAAGAAGAAGAAGATAGTAGGAAGGGAAAAATGAACGGGGAGAAATCAGAGGGGGAGATGGACCATGAGAGACTATGGAATCTGGGAAACAAACTGAGGGTTCTAGAGGGGAGGGGGGTGGGGGGATGGGTTAGTCTGGTGATGGGTATTAAAGAGGGCACATACTGCATGGAGCACTGGGTGTTGTACGCAAGCAATGAATCATGGAACACTGCATCAAAAACTAATGATGTAATGTATGGTGATTAACATAATTAAAAATAAAAAGAATTCTTTGCACGTTCTCATCTGTGTCCTCGTTTCAACCGAGGATGCGTTCAGGGGTTCCTCTGTGATCTTTTATTCCACTTGGTTATTTCCACATTTCTCGCCTGTCCTGGAATTGAAGGCTCTCTTTTGAGCAACGAGCCATTCCGACTCAGCCTTGTAACTTTGATATCTACTGCAGATATCAAATGCTTCTCTAGCATTGTTAAAACTTCATTGAACAAATGCAATTTTGCTTGAAGGCAGAAGAGTTAGTTCTCCAACATCTGGTGGGAGTCCGACCATTTTCTTTCTTTCTTTTATTTTTAAGATCTTATCCATTTGTTTGAGAGGGATAGTGATAGAGAGAACACGAGCTGGGTGGAGGGGCAGAGGGAGAAGGAGACTCCCGGCTGAGCAGGAAGCCCGATGCCAGGCTTGATCCCAGGACCCTGAGATCATGACCTGAGCTGAAGGCAGATGCTTAACTAACTGAGCCACCCAAGTGCCCCTGGCCATTTTTCCATAAAGGCTATTCTTAGTGTGTTGCTCATTGCAAAAACGATGTGTGTGTTATGGGTTCCCTGAAACTGGATTATTGGCAGGCCATGTTTTTGTTTGAAAGGCAGGATAGGGTTTGTACTTCTTATCTGGCTAACACATCTTTCATCTCTAGGGAGGGCCAGAGAATCTGATTCCGTATCATTTGGGTATGGAATTATGCAGTCTTCAGCATCTGATCCCTGTGAAGGATGAGAATGATGACCCCCTTTCCGGGGGACACCTGAAATTATCAGTGGATGAGGCCAGGGAGAGTCCTTCAGAGGGTTCCCTTAATAACAGTGCATATGTACACATGAAAGTGCGAACATGATTTCATCCATTCAGAAAATGAACTTGAGAGTCTAAGGAGCCTAGCAAAGGTCTCCACCATCTGTGATAAGCAAATGACTGTTTATAATCTAACTCTACCTCTGATCGGAGGCAACTCCTTGTTCCATAGGCACAATCTACATTCTCAAAAAAAATCCCAACTTTGACAAGGCAGACATCCTATCAGTTTTTCTTGGAAGACGTTGATCTTCACGAGGGACACCATGCCCAACGTGATCACAAATGTTCGCATGTACTCAAAGTCCTGTTTAAGTGTCCATTAAGGCTTATATCTTAAGATTCATGCATTTCTTTTGAGGAGAGTGGCCAAGTGCCAAATCGTACCTATTTAGGGTTTTCCAACTCATTTCCACAAGCACTCAATCTGAGGACAGGGTTGATTTCAAATCGTCGTTAACAGGATCATATCGGATGAATACAACTCAAGAAACACGCCCCCAGTCTGGCCAACGTCTTGTGTCTTTTCTTCCAATGGTTTAGTTTCTGGACTTTAAGATGGTTGCTTATGATAGCGGTATTGCATTACATAACAATGACTGATTAAGTAGCATTAATCAACACTTGAAATTTGACAGACAGTGGTCACTTAGTTGCATTTATTAACATAAAGTGGCAGCCAACAAGTACCAAACATATCCAAGATGCGCAAATCCTATGGAAACAAATTACTAACAGGGAGCACAAATGTACATGAGTGGAAAACCTTTTATGGTACGATAAGTAAGGGCCTGAGTAACTTCCTAAGAAACTTAACCCACAATACAAGGAAAGATGGGTTGCATAACGAGAGCCCCCAGAATCTGGAAGGAGAAGAACCATTGAATGAACACACCAATGAGACTTTAAACCAGGTGATTATGGAGCTGTAATGGGAATCTGTATTTGGAAACACTTTTATGCCTTAAAATTTATTGTTCAGGATAAAAACTTGGTATACTCTTCATGGTGCTCATTCCAGAGAATGGGTTCAGAACTTCTTCATGCATGCTTTTTGGTGTTTTTATGCAATTCCCATGCAGAGCTCCCTGAGAACAAAGATGACCTGGGGATCATCTGTATTTTGGGTCTGATGGTCCAGGATCTGGTATCTAAAGTTGATGCAACCACACAGTGCCATCTGGAATAAAACATCCCATTTCAAAAAAAAAAAAAAAAAAAAAAAAAACCCACAAAACTATGTTCTATTGGAAAAGGGGAGAATGAGAATCTGTGCAGCTAATCCCCAGGCAAACTGCTCTGGTTTGTTTAACTGGGTGTTCATGAGCTTTTCTTTGTGTGTAGGATGAAAATGCCTCGGTTCTTATACACCCAGATCCTTTCATTATGTGGGAAGGTGGCTGTCTCTGTCTCACTGTGCTTCACTTGCTGCTTAATGGCAATCCATTTAGGGCATGGCGTTGACAAATAGTAAATCCATGAGCCCCCAGATTATTCCCCATAGTTGGTCTTGTTGAGCAGAATTGAGAAATAATCCTGGGAGTTTGGGAGAGACTGTATTTCCCCTCCTTTGGTTGGGTGTACACATCACCCCAGGGCAATGCTGGAGTTTGTGAAGTCATCAGAATGCAATGGCCAGACTCAAGCGATTGTGTCTCTGTAGTAGAGCAGCTTGATGAATCACTTTGGTGGTAGTCACAGATAAGAACACTCAGTTACTACAGGGAAGGTGCCAAGGGCTTTGCTGACTATGACATTTCCCCCCTGGGTTTGTACAAGGAGATGCAAATCAGGGAGGCAAATCAGGTTGCCTCATTTGTGTCTCACAAACCTGAACCATCTGGGTGGGCAGAGCATTGACCAGCCTCCACATTGCAGAGGGAGGTGGTACCAGCAGGGTGACATTTGGCTAATGAGTCCAGGTAGCTGTCGAGGAGAAGCAAGAGTTCTTCAAGACGGCCTTCTGGTTTTGTCTTGGATGACCGGTGGACCAAACCAGTGACAGGTGAGTCGAGGAAGTTTTATTAGGACAGACATTCTTGACTCTTCTTGCTTCTTGATTAGTTTGTTATCGGGGCAGAGTTGGGATTTTGGAAGCCCCTTTGGCAGACTATTTTATAGAGCCCAATGGATCAGCTTAGGCTTTGAGAGGTTGAATCCAAACCAATGTTTGTTTGAATAAGTTTCTCTCCTTTCTGTCTCCTTCCTTCACGTATTAGCCAACAGCTCTTTCTCTGTGGTCTCTGGCATCTTGCTTTGGATAAGACAGATTGATGAAGGAGGTAGTTCATATTATGTCCCCAATATTATTTTAAGTACATATATGAGTGACAGTTTGCAGGCAAAAGATGAGTGTTTTCTTTCATTGCAATGAATTTTGCGGTAATGCCATGTACTCATCACAGCCCCCCCTCATGATATATGGTGATTAACTATCCTAAAATCACTGTATGGTGGTGTTGATTCATCCTAATGCAAAACCAAAATGGTAGATACATTCAAGTAATTACCTCTTTTCAGCTGACCCAAATTCATCCCATGTAGACATTCTGAATATAAGCCCTTAGGTTCAGCACCTCCTCAAGATGATACTGTCATCCAGACGTGTTTTGGGTAGATTTAGGGACTGGGCCAGTTGACTTAAGAGGCAGAAAGAAGCCGGTGGACCCAGGACTTGGCACAGTGTGAGGTCCTTAAAAACAAACTAAGAGTGGCAGAGACATTGATGGTGGAAGGTTTGTGTCTTGACAGATTTTGGAAAACGAATTTTAAATATCAGAAGTGGAAATATAGCTTTGTGATCTCGTGAGGATTTAACAATGGGGACTATTGTCATTAACATGAAAATAATGCCTGTTTTTGTTATTTTCAGCACAATTTATCTCTGGCCAAGGAAAATAGGAAGGCACTCGGAGCTGTGTGATGAAGCCCAGGTGAGGGAAGTAGTCAGCAATTTTGCAAATGTGTTGAATGTAATGGAAAATCTGGGGACACCTGTGAATTCAGCTTTACGGATAACAGGCATTCTAGGTCATATTTTCTAGCTATGGTTGGTTGTAGATGTCTACATTGATATTCTGGATTCAGTAAGTCTATGATAAAATAGGAGATATCTTTGCAACTGATACAAATGTAAACTGCAGATTTCCAACATAGTCATATTATTTTAAGATGCTGTAGGTAATTTACTAGCATTGCATGGTGACAGGTGGTAGCTACATTTGCAGTGTGAGCACAGCATAACATAGAGATTTGTCCAATCACTGTGCTGTGCACCGGGAACTGATGTAACACTGTGTGCTCACTACACTTCAGTGACAAAAATGAAAATCAATGAAATATTGTAAAAATAGAACATGAGAAAAGCAATTCAACCCATGTTGGGTAGATGAAAACACGCATGTAATTATCATGATTTGGCAATGGGAAAATTCCTGGCCATATAGGTCCTGCCTTTGAGAAGTTCACAGTCTTGGGGGGATATGTTTGGGTAAAAGCAAAGTGTTGCTGCTCATGTGACCAGCATTGTTTCTGAGTGTTTACAAAGGGTTCTGAGAGCAGATGAGGGTCAGCGTCCATTTCTCTCCTCCCTTCCAGAGGAGATATTTGAGGTGGGTTTTGAAATATGGATAAAGACAAGATGGAGATTGAACCAACTGTTCAAGTGTCTAATATTCATTACCTGATAACTGAGTAGGGATCTGGTGGGAAGGGATTTGTATATTTCTTTGAGACAATGGGACTTGGGTTGGGACTGAGCAGCATCATGAAGGGGACAAGACTGGTCTTCAGATTCCAGGCTGTTCCTTCTCCAGAATTCAGTTCTTCACCCTTTTCCTTTACCCTAGGGTTGCTTTTTCTTTGTTTTGTTTTTGGGTTTTTGTTTTTGTTTTTTTTTTTTTGCTGTTTGTTGCTGTTGTTTGTTGCTCCAACCAAAGCAAAGCTTTACACCTGCCCACGTTTGAATTCTGTCTGGTGTGAAGGAAAGTCAGCAGGCTCCTTCTTCCCAGAATGTGACCTCAGAAGTCTTATCACCTCTGGCCTAAGAAATGTTTTGTCTCTGAGTAAACGATTTCAGACCTCACCTCCTGGAAAAGCATGCAGTGTATGTGAGCAGGAAACCCAGGATAGGCTCCCTTTGAGCATCAGGGGCCCCATTCGACTACAGTAGCCAATGCTTGGGAAGAGAAATTCGAGAGGCTCGACTGTTCCTCAGGGAGATGTGCCTGGTCTCCAGTGAGCCCTGTTGCTTTCATGTAAAGGGGACATTGCAATGGGACAGAGCTCCCAAAATCAACATATAAAATCCATGCTTGCTTTTCAGGAGCCTCTTCATCTCTCTGTCTTGGATATGTGTACTCTTAAACCCATGTCAGTCCCAAGAGGAGCATGATGATAAGCCTAATATAGTCCTGATGATGGTCGATGACCTTGGGATTGGGGACCTGGGCTGCTATGGCAATGACACAATGAGGTATGGCTTCCAGCTGAGTCATGTTATTTCATCTGTTGTCTGGGCTTGGGAGGTTGATAAAGTTTTATGACTACATCACATGGAAAACCAAATTCATGGGTTGCAACTTGTCCTTAAAAGAAGCAAATAATGTTAAAATCAGGCCTATTTGGATTTGAATCTTGGGTCTGCACTTATTGGTTGTGAAATCTCTAGCAAGTTACTTAACCTCTGTGTGCCTTGCTTATCTTTCTTGTTGGTTGTGCGCACAGGTGGGTAGTATACAGGTGTGAGTTCATATGTGCAAAGCATCTAGAGTAGATACCTGGTACATAGTGAACCCTCTGTAATATGCAATATTATGAAGAGTGATGAGTTTTTAAAAGATTTGTTTATTTTAGAGAGGGAGAGAGAGAGCGAGGGAGGGACAGAGAGAGAGAGAATCTCAAGCAGACTCCCCACTGAGCATGGAGTCCAACTCAGGGCTTGATCCCACAACCCCGAGATCATGACCTGACCCCAAACCAGGAGTTTTCCGCTCAACCGACTGAGCCACCCAGGTGCCCCTAATGAGTGATGATTTTTATGCATACTTTTACTTGGTGGAACTGGTCATTTTATGCTTCCTAATTTTGGAAGACTTTTAAGGTGATATCCTTCTACTTTAAATACGGGCACTCCAAAAGAAGAAAAAACATATGTGAAACAGAGTCAGGGCTCTATAGTAGGCGACAAAAGCCATTGACAAAAGCTGTTGATGTCATGCCAACGCTGCGGCTTAGTAGAGCATCTCAGCAAGATGTGTGAATCCTACACTTTAATAACTCCATCTTGTTCTATCATCTGTCTCATGAAGAAAACTAGGTCTCGTTACATTTTATTGGCATCCAGCCAAGTAACTCTTCTGTACAAGTCTGTCTGATGGTCTCCAATCTCCAGGTATCCTTACAGGGAATGACAAAGCAGGGGTTGCAACCTTTGTCTAGAGCAAGGACATCTGTCTATGGAACGTGTGCATCAAACTCGTCCTTGTGCCTATAAGTAGCTAGGCATAACTAAGGTCTGTAAGTCATTAGCCTTAATTAAACAGTCCACAGACACGTAAGTTTTTTAATATATATTTTAGAAGGCAGTGCCATATACTCAGTACACACCATATTGCAGAAGCAAATGATAGCAACCCTGCAATAGACTGCCAGTACCTAAAACCTCAGCTGTATTTTTTCCATGATGTGGGGAGAAAAAGGAAATAGGGCGCTGTGTGCGGTTTCTTTTTCTCCTGTTCTGAGCTCAGGGAATCATCGTAAACTGAGGTGTTGGTTTCTGCCTCTGTGTCTCCCCTCCTCCTCTCTGCAATTCCGTTTCTGTTTCTCTTTCCAGGACGCCAAACATCGACCGCCTAGCCAGGGAAGGAGTGCAGCTGAATCACAACATCGCTGCAGCCTCCATGTGCACCCCAAGCCGGGCTGCCTTCCTCACGGGAAGATACCCCATCCGATCAGGTGTGTAGATGGACCATCCTCTGTTACCCTCTGTGGACACATTAGGATTTGAGGAAATGAAAATGTAGCTAGTCCATTTAGAAAAATTTGCCCCAAAAAAGTGCAAACACACACACACACACACACACACACACGCACGCACACGCGCACGGCTATGTCTATTCACCCCATGCTGACTGTGTATCCTGAGTGTCCTGTGATCAGGGTAAGTGGGACTTTCCATCCTAGGGCAAGAATGAGAAGCTGTCTTGGAAGGAAGTAATTAAAAAGATGCATCTGCATTAATTTGGGGTGTCATGAGGAGGACCTGCCAGAATGTCTCAAACATTTATCACACATTTTAACCATTGTATGGTTGTAATACGTCTCGTTTATTCATCCCTCGATTGACCAACCATTAGATTGCTTCTGGCTTTAGGCTCTTATGAATAGTTCTGCCGTGTACCTGCCCATACATGTCTTTGACTCAACATGTATTTTCAGGTCTTTTGGATACCTACCAAGGGGTGGAATGGATGGCCATATGGTTATATTTTCAAGGGTGATCAGACCGGCCATGGTTTATGGGCATAGATTCTGTAGTTTAAGAGGAAGCAGAGCATACAATTCTTAGGTCAGGGTTTATGTCCAATTCTCAGTCAAGCTCGAGAAGCCCCTTGTCCAGCTCCTTGAGGGTGTCACGTAACCTTTTGCATCCCGTGAGGTTGATGATATCTTGCTTAGCTGGTGCTAAGTTGAATCAGGTCTGGTAAACATTAAATTCTTTATTCTTTTCTTTCTTATAGCAAACTTATAGGTGATTTGACTCCTTTTTTTTTTCTGTGCTGCTCACTGTATGTAAAACTAGCTTCCCTAACATTTCGAAGGAGATGGTTCCGTGTAGAGGGGATGGTTACCAAATCTAACTTGAAAAACTTTTCTCTTGCCTCCTTGTATCTCGGATTTAAACAGTGGGAGCTCCCACTCTGAAAGTCTCCACCCGAATTGCCTCTCTTGCTTTTATCTAGAATTTCTCTTTCTTTTCACCCACTTTGTTCTGTCTTATTCAATTTCCTCTCCACTCCCAGATTTTGCTTCAAGGTTGGGCCGCCATTTTGGAAGGAAGCCAGGATAGGTCGGTTTGGGGAGTTCTTCAGGCCGGATTGCTCCAACATTTTCAGTACACCCAGAAACCTTCAATCACTAGCAGTAGGACTGGGAAAAGTCCTTCTGTTTTTGCTTCTCATCAGGGGAACACCTGATGGCTATTCTGAGGTTCTTCGGTTACTGGATCCTTCAGAAACTGGTTTGTTTTCTTCTGCTTCTTTTCTGTAAAATGTAGGTCTTGGGCTTGTGGTTGACATGTCCCCATCTACCTGTCACCTAGATTTGTCATTAGTGATGTCCATGGATGAGCAGTTTTCTTTTCTTATTGCTCTATTTTGGGGAAGGAATGGAGATGTTCAAAAATTATGTGTCCACTCTTCCCGGATGCCCCAATGTCAATGTTTTTGACAGACACTTGGCTTATCCATCTTTTGTACAAATACAACAAAAACCTATTGTCAGAAAAAGAATCCATTATCGAAACAGTAGGGTTTGAAGTTTTCACGAGATTTCATTTTTTGGCTCTTTTTCCAATACGGTGATTCCCCCGCCAAGGATAGCCTGTGTTAGACGTTCAATCGCCAGTGTCTATTGAAATGACACCCTGTGTCATCATAAACATGCTGGAGGCTATGTGTAGACCACTATTTGAATGGTGTGTTTGTGCGTGGCTGGTAGTGTTGCGTGTATGCATGCAAGCTTGTAAAGGGGTCTGTAGTGAGGACCAGCGCGAGTTCTGTCTGGGGAACACAATTTTCCTCCCCTGCAGGATGATTTTCTGTTCCTCACTTGTTACATTTGCACCTTCCAGCTCCTGAACCCTCCATAACTCACTTCCTCGTCAGCTGATGGGCATCTACTCATCTACTGTGTGTGTTCTATTATTTTTTGGTTTTGTTTTTCCATCCCACTTAGGAATGGTTTCTAGTATAGTGGACCGTGTCATCATCACACTTGGAGCCCCTGCTGGACTCCCTCGTAACGAGACGACGTTTGCAGCCTTACTGAAAAAGCAAGGATACAGCACAGCGATCATAGGTAACAAGTGGCCAAAGGCATGACTTATTTACTATAAAGAGATAATATGTGTTGTTCTATTCTTTTTTTAAAGATTTATTGATTTATTTGAGAGAGCACTAGCGGGAGGGGCAGAGGGGAACGGAGAGGGAATCTGAAGCAGACTCTGGGTTGAGCATGGAGCCCGACGTAGGGCTTGAGCTCACAACCCTGAGATCACAACCTGAGCAGAAACCAAGAGTCTGATGCTTAACTGACTGCGCCATCCAGGTGCCCCTGTATTCTCTACTTGACACGCTTTTCTTGGAAGTCCTTTATTTCAGAATAAGCGTGCATCTTGGCTATGGCAGAGAAGACCCTCCATATGATGTAGGCCCTACATCTGCCATTTCATTGGCTACCTCTGACCTTTCTCTTTACTTTTCAACATTAATCTGCTTAATATATTATATGGTCTTTCTCAAGTAAACGTGTCCCCCATGTCCTCCAGAACTCTCTTTCATTGTTGTGTTTTGCTCACCTGGGACCCACTATCAGAATGACCCTCCCCATCCAACACACACTCACACACACACCCTCCTTCCTAAATGGCACCTGTTTATCCTTTTAAGACATAATTCAGGCACAACAGGAGGCCCCTTCCCACCTGACCCCCAGACCTTGCCAGATGGCCACCCCATGTGTTTCTGTATCACCCTGTGTTCTTCATCTTTGCATAGAACCCACCATACTATGATGGTCTTACTACATTATTCTCTGCTGACTCTGAAATCCTTCATCTCATTCACCATGTATGATTTAAGAAATGTGACGAGCCCTCTCAAGAACACACAAGTAGCTTTATGCATCATTAACTTCTTATGGAGTGTCAACTTTTGTCTCCACCATATATCCATCACCCAAATAGAAAAAAAAAATGTATTTAAAAAAAACGCCTTTTGAAAAAGGTCTACACCCTGTATCTGTCACCTAGATCAAGATAAGGAGCATTTCAGTTGCCTCAGAAAGTTTCCACTGGCCGCTTCCAGTCTGTCCCCCTGGGTTAGCTCCTCCTTTCACCGCTCCCACAGCTCAAGAGAGTCAATGCAGAAGAGAAAACTGTGCTGCTCCCTTTGGCAATGATTAAGTCCGCATTTAGTCTCCAGATTGCATTGCATTGGGATGGTAATGATCATGATCCCTACTTAATTGCATTGCACATTGATGCAATCATTGGTAACTTACAGGCAGAAGGGATGTCTGAGAATAATTTCAAAGATAGGGAAATTGCTTCTTTCCAAGGCTGAGAGACACATGAGATGTTTTAATGCCAATGTTGCACAATAAAATCAAATTTGTCCAAATATTCAGCATCTCTGTGCTTGAATATTTTCTCAATATAAGTTCTCTTGCCCACCTCATTATTTCATTAAAATGGAACCATGGATGTTGTACGGATGTCTTTTTTCTCACTGCCAAAGATGATAGATGTCAACCAATGATGACTCATTGGAAGCTAAACTTACTGTCCCCATTTCACAGCCTGGGTTTCAATTGGCATGAAAATAACATGTCATTTTATTTTACTATTTTTTGGGAGGCTAAATACATATGCTGTTTTATTAATTATTTTAAAATATGGCAGACTAGTACCCTCTCATTACTTTTGTTATTTTTTGTTTCTGTTTGCTTTTTAATTTTTTTTCAAGCCATTGATACGTTTATTAACTCACATAAAATAAATCTGGGGTAGGGTCATTCCAGAGTTGGTTAATTCTGGGGTTCAACAATTATTTCAAGGACCTCAGTTTCTTCCACTTTTTCCATTTTTTAAATTATTAACATATAATGTAATATTTGTTTCAGGAGTACAGGTCTGTGATTCATCAGTCTTACACAATACTCAGCACTCACCACAACACATACCCTTCCCAATGTCCATCACCCAGCCACCCCATCTCTCCCATAGCACGCCATTTTAAATCAATTTTTGTAACCAATTTCACATTGATAAGAGGAGACAATCTTAGTGGAGGTGCAGGACAGAAAAACCTGGGCCATAGCCTTGCTTCTCATCTGTTTACCCCCTCAGGTGCTCAGAGATATGAGTACATGCATCCCTCATGTAGTCCTAACTCCACGCAGGGAACCATTCATGTTTTAGTAGATACACACGATCATACTCTCTTAGAGTCCACATGCCAACAGGATGTCCATGGGTCTTTTTGTTACTCTTCAAGGTGTGGCAAGTTTTATCAAATAAAGTTCAGTGAACTTTAGTAGGAGACCTGGGATTTCCATCCAGCAAACGATCCAACCATCTATCATCCATGCTTGATCCATCCTCCATCATTCATCCATATCTATCTATCATCTATCTATCATCTATCTATCATCTATCTATCATCTATCCATACTCCCTGTTGTCCATCCATCTTATATCATATACATCTCATTATCTAATATCAATTATCTACCTACTCATCTATCTATCCACCACATATAATCTACCCTGTCTCTGTCATGTATTTATCTTTGTTGCTATGATTTTTTTCTTTCTGTGAATGAGAAACTGCCCAGTTTACATCCTTACTACAAACTCACAACTGTATTTTCCTCCCTTGATTTTTCATCCTATCTTGTCACTCACAACCAGATCCTAACACAAATTTCTGTGAACTATAGGAGAGCAAAAGATGAATTGGGTGCTGACGAAACTCAGATTTTTAGGCAAAAGAAAACTATTTGCTGCTCCATTTTTGTGCACAAGTCATTCGTTTTGAAGGAAGAGTACTGACGTGGTCTTCATGGTGTGCGAGCATACTATGCTTTATTTGTCTCTTTGTAATTTCAGGCAAATGGCATGAAGGCTTAAACTGCCAGTCCCGACATGACCAGTGCCATCATCCATATCATTATGGGTTTGATTACTTCTACGGCATGCCATTCACTCTGATCGACCCCTGCTGGCCAGATCCCTCTCGTGACACAGAACTAACCATCGAGAACAAAATCTGGTTTTGTGTGCAGCTGGTTGCCATTGCTGCACTCACTCTCACCTTGGCCAAACTGAGTGGTTTCATCTCTCTTCCCTGGTCCCTCATCCTCTCTATGATTCTTTTTATTTTTCTGCTGGGCTACTTTTGGTTCTCCAGTTACACATCTCCTCTGTACTGGGATTGCCTCCTAATGCGAGAGCACGATATCACCGAACAGCCCATGAAGGCAGAGCGAGCTGGCTCCATCATGGTGAAGGAGGCAATTTCATTTATGGAAAGGTAAAGGTAATTTACAAAAAAAAAAAAAAATCCATGTATCTTAATGGATTTAAGACACAGTATTTTAAAGACAGGAGTCTTTTAAAAACATGACACGATGAGCATTTTTTTTTAAGGTAAAAGCTGATGATTTGAACAATATTGAATTAAGAAATGGAATATTACTAGCTAGGGCTAGACAATACAATACCATATGTTTTGGAGGCAAGCTGGACTCTTCGTGCAGTACCTAAGGAGGGCTATCTCGTTTGAGTTCTTGTTATTAAAAATCACAATTTCTCCATTGGTCTTGAAATTCATATTTGGTCAGACCAAACAGGTAGACTCACACTAGACTCAAAATTACAAATCCAGCTTGTTAATTTATATTGCATATGCATATGCATTTATGTGCATACTGTCTGCCTATTAATGCACAATGGGAAATGTATTTTCCAGGAAACTAGATAGTAGAATAAGTTGACCACTGCACTGTTTTCCTACTAGGAAAGAAACTTCTTTGCGAAATCAAAATCAGAGGGCTTATCGTTAAGCATGAGGTATGTAAGTGATATTGTTCGGCTGAGATCAGTGGTGATAATTATAAAGCCCAATGCATCCAGAACATAATTGCTGGAAACTTTCCAGAGGAGTCACATTTATGGGCCTCCAGTTGTTGCATTTTTTTAAGAGGCTGTGAACACATTTTTTACTCACCGTTTCAACATTGCCCAAGGCTTTAGCTTTACCAATCACCATCCTGGGGTCTGGACTTCAAAGACAAGTTCACAGTTAGTAATGACAACAGATGTACAAGCCCATGATAAGAAATAAGCTAATGGGCATAAATCCAGGTGCTATCAGTCCAAACTGTAGAGACTTTCCAAGATATCAGGGAAGCCATACTTGAGAACACACGTTAACTAAATCTTCAAAGGTGAGCAAGAACAAGATGAAGAACGGGTACCAGGCATTACTGCATGAAACTCAAGCACAAGGCAGATAGGTCCTCAGCTAATGAGGACAGCAGATAATGCAAATGCCACTCTGAAAAATTTCTGCTCTGATGAGATATCAAAATGAGAAGAATGGGAAAAAAAGAATTTTTTTTTAATTTTTTTATTGTTATGTTAATCACCATATATTACATCATTAGTTTTTGGTGCAGTGTTCCATGATTCATTGTTTGTTCATAACACCCAGTGCTCCATGCAGAACGTGCCCTCCTCAAGGAAAAAAAGAATTTTTTTAAAAAGTTGTACCATGGTGAGCTGGGTTAAATGGCATCCTTCCAAAATTCATGTCCACCTGGAAGCTCAGAAAGTGATCTTATTTGGGAATAGGGTCTTCAGAGGTGGAATTTGTGAGTATGAGATCATCCTGGCGGTAGGGATCTGTAAGCTGGTGTGTTTGACGGGCAAGTAGAGTTGTTTAGTGGTGCAAAGGATCTTGGGCAATCTGTAGCTAGCTTTGTCTTTACCTTATAGCCAAGGTGGGCACAATACAAATTTAGACTCTGAGAGAGATTAAACCACCTTTGCCTTGTAGATGCAATGGAATGGCTGGTTTCTTTTAGGGCAAACTCATTTCCTGGAAACTTCCATATGTACAGAGGTGCAGATTCTTTGCAAAAGGACACATTAAAATGTGTCTGAAGACACCTGCACATGTTGTTGCTTACTGTTTACATTAGTACATCAAGAACAAATGCTGGGGTGTGAAAATGTGCTTCCATCACCAAAACCTGTGTTGGTGTCTATATGTCTATATGATCCACAGTGGCACCATGTGGAAAGTGAACAGGGACTCCGAAGATTTGGAAGCTACTCCATTGATTAGTGATGTGGCCAGGAGCAAGTGGCTTAGGTTCATGGATGTTAGAAATTGCTTTTATCTGGATTCTTGGTGTGTGAGTTTCCTGTGGCTGCTAGAACAGATTTCTGCAAGTGGGAGTGGCTTAAAGCAACACAAGTTTATTATTTTACTGTGCTGGAAGTCAGGAACCTGAATCTCCTCTTACAGGGCTAAAAGCGAGGCATTGGCAGGACTAGCTCATTCTGGAGGCTCTAAGGAAGAGTCCATTTCTTGTCCCAGGTTGGAAGGGCTGCAGGGTTTCCTTGATATATAGCTGTCTGGCTGCATCACTGCTTCTGTTACCTCCTATCCACACTATTTTTTGCCTGATTTTTACTGTGTTGGGGTCCCTCTTACAAGGACCCTTGTGATTGCATTGGGTCCACAACCAGATAATCCAGGATTATCTCCCCATCTCAAGATCCTGAACCTAATCCCATCTGCAAATTTCCTTTTGCAACATTAAGCAACATCCATATAATCTCAATCCTCAGTACCGCGTGCCGACCATCCTTTTCTTTTAAGGACACCGGTTCTTGGGTTCTGGTCCCACCCTACACCAAGATGACCTCCTCTCCACTAATTGCATCTCCAAAGACCCCATTCTTAAATGAGATCACATTCTGAGCCTCGAGGTAGGCACCAGTTTTGAAGGGATGCCATTAAACCCAGCTCACCATGACCCAACTTTTTTTCATATGTCATCAGAGAAGAAATTTCCCTAAGAGTGGCATTTGTGTTGTGTGCTGCCCTAGTTAGCTGATGACCTACCTTGTCAGGGCTTGAAATGGGTCAACCTCATTTCCTGTGTCCTCCCAGGAGACCTGAAGGTATGCAGACAGCTTGCCCAGATTGTTCTGTCCATGCTTGCTTGGGAGTTGTGAAAGAGTTGGCGTTTCTAAGAAACCACTCCTGAGCCACCATCCCTTGGTGTGATTCTGGCCTGAGACTTTATCAGCCATGAGAAAAGTGTGCCAAGCAGAGCTGAATGGGCTTGTGAGCTGCGTTGTGCCAGGCAGGGCCACTCAAGAATCGAGCCATCCCACACATGTCCTGGGGAGCGGTCCAGATGTTGGAGGATGTTGGCATCCACCCCAGCCAGGATGTTCTCTCCAAGGGGCTGTCTCATGCTTTCATCCCCTCTCCTGGGGCATGCAGATAATGAGTGGACACTGGGTCTGTGTGACAAAAAATGGTGTGGTTCCCTTTCGCAGACTTTGCAGACTCATAAGCGGAATGATTGATGTCTCCCCAGGCACCGCGAAGGACCTTTCCTCCTTGTGTTCTCCTTTCTGCATGTACATGTGCCGCTCCCCACGACGACTGACTTCATCGGGACCAGCAAGTATGGTTTATATGGGGACAACGTGCAGGAGATGGACTCCATGGTTGGTAAGTGGCGGGACCTACGGAGACCAGAAGTCTGTGCTTTAATAGTTCAGGACGTCCAGACACATGCCTCCCCGCCCCAGGCAGCCTCAATGAAGTAGCAGGTGGAAGCCTGCGACAAAGTCAGCACAAAACCACGCGCAATGCTTGCCTTGTCCCTGTGAGTCCCCGAGTTTCCATGATACGTATATTAGCAAATCAGACTCAAGTTTTCTGAGAAGGAAGACAGCAAAGCACATGATGCTGGCCTTGTGTGTTGGCAGGACAGAAGCTTTGGGTTACAATCATCTCCAAACGTAGGATGTTGTCATGGAATGGATTTTAGTAAGCAGAGAGAGGCTTTAGAAATCCAGTCTGACCAGGGCACCGGCTGGCTCAATAGGTTGCATGCCTGACTCTTGGTTTCGGCTCAGGTCATGATCTCGAGATCCTGGGATCAAGCCCTGCCTTGGGCTGTGTGCTTAATGCAAAATCTGCTTCTCCCTCTCCCTCTGCTCTTCCCCCTGCACACTCTCTCTCTTTCATAAATAAATAAATAAATAAGTAGCAGACTCCCCGCTAAGCAGAGAGCCCAATGCCAGGCTTGACCCTAGGACCCCGAGATCATGACCTGAGCCGAAGGCAGATGCTTAACTGACTGAGCCACCTAGGCACCTCTAAAAATTATTTTAAATATAAATACTATTTAATGAAACATAGGCACAGATGTCTACACTTAAGAAGGCATTATGTGTGTGTGTGTCTGGGTGTGTGGTGTGTGTAGCGGGTGTGATCACTAAAAACAGGCAAACAAAGAATAAAACCGAATTCTATTTGCTTTAAAATTTTAAATCAAGACAAGGTTTTCAAAATATCTAAGCTAATAAAACAGACGATGTGGCATTAAGACACCAAATAAGGGGCTTTGGGTGCGGTTTGATCTCCATGGGATTTTTTCCGTGCTGTTCAGTAATGACACAGCTATCCATGGGTGTGCTGAATATTTGCGGAAAAGCCAGGGTATTTGAAAGCCATATTTTGAAAGAGTGTCCCTGAGGTTCACAGACCTTTGGTACCTATGGGCTGTGAATGTGTTGTCTGTCCAGTTGGAACTGAGCTTTCAGGAAAAATGATCATCTGTTTCGATGTGTAATTTCAGAAATACTAAAACGTTTATTTTTCCCCAAAATATCCACCTTGGAAGCTAAAACAAAACCCCAAGTCTTGGAAATTGCTGCTCTCCTTGTTAGAAAGTTTTATTGATTCCTGATTGGGATATCATACTGATGCATTTGTTAAAGTGCCCTTTTAACTGTTAAACAGTGGGATCTATTGATTGAACGAACCCTCTGATGCATGGGGCATGCAAGTGTGTTCTGGAGGGATCCCCATAAACATTCTAGGAGATGGGGACCATACTCAGCATTGTTATCCCTCTTGGCAGATGAGGGAACAAGGGCACAAGATATTGGGGGCTTGCTCAAGGTTACAGGGCATGCTATATTAGTATATACTATAGCAATAATATAAATAATAATATAGGCATTGAGATAATACATGTTATTGATATAATTATGCAGTATGCTCCTAGTATGGAATTAGTGTAATGTTATAATTAGTTTATTATGCTTATATATATATATATATAGCTTAATATATATGCACAAACATATATGTCCTACAATGTTTCTCTGTTAGAAATATATACCAAAAGTAATACTTTTTCTTTATGTTAAAAATAACCCATTTCAAGATACAATAGGTGATAGGGTATTATTCATAGCAGCTCCAATATCAACAATCAATATATAGAAATATGTTCAAAAAGTAAGTGATCACATAGAACACAACTGAGTCCTTAGAGAAGACTTCAGTAAATAAAAATATACCAGATTCTGGATGGGAACGGTGACTCATAAAATATTAGGGATTCCAAAATTAATATCGAGGCTTAATGTGATTCTAATGAAAGTATCCATTACTCTTACCTGGGGAGCCCACCTTACCAAGATGATGATGAAGTACACAGATGGGAACAAAGTGATAAGAAACGAAACTGCCCAAGGACATCGGATGGGAGTCCAGTTAAGAGAAAGGATCAAGATGCACTTGCGTGGTTGCAAAGAAAGAGTTATCAAGAATAGAATTTAAGGGACGCCTGGGTGGTTCAGTCGGTTAGGCATCTGCCTTCAGCTCAGGTCATGATCCCAGGATCCTGGGATCAAGCCTCGTGTTGGGCTCCCTGCTCAGAGGGGAGCCTGTTTCTCCTTCTCTGTCTACCGCTCCCCCTGTTGGTGCCCTCTCTTCTCGCTGTCAAATAAATAAATAAAATCTAAAAAAAAAAAAATAGAACTTAAAACACTAAACTACATGCAGAAGGTTTGACTTTCAGATCAGGGAAGCAGAAATAGGTGGCCATGGAGACGGTCCAGTGAGGAGAACGCAGCAGGGAGGAAATTAACTCAGAGTGGCAGGGTTGGAATATCTTGGGCAAAGTCGGTGTTGGGGGTTTCATTGTGTCCCCCAAAAGAAAGGTCCACGTCCTAACTCCTGGAATCTGTGAATGTGCCAGCATTTGGAAATAGGGCCTTTGCAGATGGGATTAGGTTATGGTGAGGTCATTAGGGTGGGTCCTAATGCCATGGGACAAGTTTGCGTGCAAGAAGACAAGAAGCATGAACACAGGCATACCACAGAAGACCCGTCTGCCTTGTGAAGGCCCAGATGCATGCACGGATGAGGAGACCACGTGAGCGCAGAGCTGCTAGAACACATTGAAGTCACAAGAGAGGCAGAGACCTCGAAACTTCCTGAAATACCACAAGTGTGCATCATGAACAGCTCACCTGATGCTCCTTGCAGAGGAACTTTTAGCAACGATGTAACATGCTTTCATTCGTTAATAAAGGAGTCTGTATAAATCGAGAACAGAAACAGTGAAACCCCCAAAAGAAAAATCAGCAAAAGCTCAATATAACTTATAAGTTAAAAGTATAAATGTTGGTGTCCACATAATAAGACATAATAAAAAATAAATGATTTTTAGGCAATAGTAGTGTAACAATGAATACTAGTAAAATTGTAAAGAATGAATCCATTTTCACTCCTAATTTAATATAATCATCTGTCCAACATGAGGCACTGATGAGGAATTCAGAAAACGTGGCTATTCTTGAGCTCACACACCACCCACCGGAAGCAGGTGCTTCGTGGATGAGAAAGAGTTTTGTAGTGAAATGCACCGCAAGTCGGACTGGCGTTATAACCCAAAGCTCATGATGACATTCATGATATGTGTCCCTTTTTTTTACTCTTTCAGGCAAGATTCTCGGTGCCATCGATGATTTTGGTCTGAGGAACCACACGCTTGTCTACTTTACATCAGACCACGGGGGGCATTTGGAGGCACGGGTGGGCCATTCCCAGCGTGGCGGGTGGAACGGAATATACAAAGGTGAGGAGTGGGAATCGGGAGTGGGGTATGGTTGTGAATAAATTCTCCCATGTTCATGATAACGGGCATCCATGAAGTGAACAGACGAACCCGTGAAAAAGTGAACAAGTGCATTTTATTTGACTCTGGGTAAAATAAAGTGGAGTGAGTAACCAATGATACATTATGGGGGAGGCTAGCCCTTCTGCTGAAGGTGCATCTAGAAATCTGCCTCCATGGCCACCCTGCGAGATGATAAAGCATCAACTTAACCACATGCTTTTGAGTTGAATATCTACCTACTCACTGATTCCATGTACAAGGCTGTTGATAGAAGATTCAGTGTGGTAGGCAGAGTACAGAGTATGAAACCCAGAGTGTCTTTGATGATTAAGGAAGCTTGGGTGCCCTCTTGTGAGGATATGGCTTAGCACACAAAGTAGCAAGCCTCTGTCTGGTTTTATAATTAAATGCACAGATACCAGCCCCATGTCCAGGCAGGGCAGTTAGTGCATGAAAACGTGTTCCGTTAGCCACCACATTGGCCTGGTCCATAGTATGCGCCTTGATGTGGTAAGAAAATTATCTGGAAAATGTTCAGTGCATGCTATCCTATCTACTGGAAGACATGTCAAAGCTTTTTCCAGAGGAAAATATAATATTCATGTTTTGCCACTGAATGCAAAACAACCCAGCCTAGATTTGCATGAATAATGATAATACAGATTCAGTAGGAAATAATGATTGTTGCATGAATGGGATAGTCTCTGCCTCAGTCTGGCCACAGGGCATGGATGTCTGCTTTTTTAGGGCTTCTACAAGTAAAGTGCATACTTAGGAAAGCAAATAAATCCTATAAGGGAAAGTGTTCTTATTGAACTCTATTTTTACCTAGGAAGACATCTTTTTAAAAATCTCCATTTCTCCATGTGCTGTGATTGAAACTCTACTTTAAGTAATTTAATGAACTAATAAAACTCCATTAAGACCATAGAATGGCCTTTCCTCCTGGTTCACTCAAGGGAACCCTAGTTTATAACTCTTGTCTTAGGGTCATTGTTGCCTCCTGGGTACATGCTCTATAATACCCTGGTTTGGGGTAATAAATTAGCATATACCTATACTATTCTGTTCAGTTTGTTTTCAGGTTGCTGGATTCAGTAGGGAACAAAACCAAAGAATCAGTGCCTTCATGGAACTTACATTTTAGCGGAGGGAGGCACACCAGGAAAAAGAGAATATATAAATTCTATGATATGTTAGAGGATAGTAAAAATCTCCAAAAAAAAGGAAAGAAGAGCAGAAAAACTTCTGGGGTGGGCAGGGGGACTGTCGTTTTAAAGGAAGTTTGCCACCGAGAAAGTACCTTTGAGCAAACGTATGAAGGCAGCTGGGGACGTAGCAGGTGTATTTGTGGGGTAACAGTGTTGTAGGCAGACAAAATAGCCTGTACAAATGTTGCATACAGAATACGATTGGTTAGTCAATTAAAAACCTATCAGCAGCCCAGGGAAACATAAATCCACGGACATGTTCTGCAGGACTCTGTATGGGGTGGGCTCTGAGCACATGGTCTGCATTGATACTCACTTACATTTCTATGCAGTCTTGCTACCATGACCATTTTAACTGGCACTCTGTTACCTCACCTTATAGGTGGGAAAGGCATGGCCGGCTGGGAAGGTGGAATCCGTGTTCCAGGACTTATCCGCTGGCCGGGAAGATTGCCAGCTGGGAAAATGATTGAGGAACCTACAAGTTTAATGGACGTGTTCCCCACGCTAGCGGCTATGTCGGGAGGCATGGTTCCTCAGGACAGGTGATGTCACACCCTCCGTTCACATCATCTTTGTTCTCAGAGCATTCGGGACAGAGGCAACAAAGTCTATCTTAACGGGTTGGACGTTGTCCCCAGTACCTAGGGAAGTTTAGTTTCATCTCTGGCTAGGTCTACTGAGCGTTATTGGTGTGGCAGACAACAGTCTTAAATGACTATGGCACATCCCAGACACTGGATGGCCTCCTCTGGGGAGGAAAATGGACAGAGGGAGTTTGGAGATGAAGTTGTGGTGGGCAAAACACTCATGCAAGAGAAGAAACGATTTGCTGCACTCTATTGTGCAAGATCCAGAAGGCAGATGTGAAGGTAAGGCATTCCATGGGTCCTTAGAACTCTGTTGTGACTATTTTGAATTTGAGCAAGAGGAGAGCCTTCATATCGCATGGCGCCACTCCCTGGGAGCAAATGACCAAGGCAGGCTTGCGGGTGACTTCTTCATAAGCTTATTCCAGCGGCTCCAAGCCTCTGCCACATGTCCCTTGTAAGTCCAAACACAGATTCCAATGTGTCCTTCTTCATGCAAGGGACCTCATCTCTTTCTGAAGCAAAATAGAATGCCTCCTGAAGCAAATCAGAAACAGCGACAAAGAAAGACCTCCTCACTCTTTTTTCTTCTTACCTTCTTTTTAGCAAATCATAGGATTTATTGAGAATTTATATAAAATAACAACAGAATGCAAATCCCCTCTACTAAGAAGTGTATTTATCAATTTCAGCTAAATGACCTATTAAAAAAATAGTAATATTAGTGGAAATCTACTTTTTTTTAAACTGAGCCAATCATAGTCATAAAAATAACTTTCCAGTCTATCAGTGGGGTTCACTGACTTTGGGACATTACTATACTTTATATATTGGACTCACAAAAGGTTATGCAGAATTATGATCTCAAGAAATATTGTCCTCTGAGCTCTGATTAGGATTTTCTTTCATAGAATTGATCTGGTTTTTATTTTTTTCAGAATTAACTCTAAAAATGTCCTATCTTTATTCCCCATATTTTTTTTTTTTATTCTTTAATGGACAACTGAGGTGAAGGACTCCATGAGATTCTAAAAGGAAACTTGGTTCTTATGATTAAAGTTGCATTGGACATTTTCATAGAGGTCTTTGTGTAGACATCAATGCTTTATTTCTTTGCAGTAAATGCCCAAGAGTGGTAAATCTGGGTCATTTTATCAATATGTGTTGATATACTGTTGATATATTTTTATGAGAAACTTGGATTGACTTTCAAAACGGCTGCCCCATCTGGCATTCCCACCAGCGACGTGTAAGATTTCTAGTTGCTCCACATCTTTGGTCACACTTGGTATGGTCACTCTTTTCCATCTTCCATTATAGTAACCTTGTAGGCAAATCTCATGGTGGTGTTAGAATGTGTTTCCCTCGTGACGAATGATGTTGAACATCTCTCCGTGTACTGGCCATCCATGTCCCTTCTTTGTGAATTGTCTAGTCAAATCATCTGTCCGTAATTATTTTTACATTGGGAATTTTATTTTCTTATTGTTGAATTGTAAGAGTTCTTTACATATTGTGAACACAAGTTCCTTATCAGATCTGTGTTTTGTCAATCGTATCTTCCAATCTCTGGCTCGCCTTCATTCTCTTACATTATTATCTGAAAAGCAGACATTTTCAGTTTTGATAAGGGTCAATTTACTTTTTTTCTTTTATAGATTGTGATTTTTGTAATATTTTTAAAAAGCATTTTTCTACTCAAAGGTCACACACAGATTTTCCTCTATGATTTCTTCTGGTGGTTTCTTTAGTTTCAGGTTTTACATTTAGGCTTATGGTCCGTATTGAGTTAATTTTTCATGTAGTGTGAGGTATGGGTTGAGCTTTATTTTTCTTGCATTTAGATATTCAGTTGTTCTAGTGCCATTTAAAGAAAGACTCTCCTTCCTCCACTGGATTACCTTGGACATTTGTTGAAAATCAATTGCTTGATATATGCATTAGTCTGTTTCTTGGACTCTCTTGTTTCACTGATTCCTCTGCGCACCCTTATGACCATACTACACTGGCTTGATTACCCTTGCTAAATTTTGGTAAATTTTGGAACTATTTAGTTGAATCCTCAAACTACTTTCTTCTTTTTCAAAATTATTTAAGCTATTCCAGATTGTTCTCCCATGTCAGTTTTAGAATACATTTCTCACTTTGTACAAAAAAGCCGTCTGGGATTTTGGCTGAGATTACATTAAATCTATAGGTCGCCTTGTTGAAAATCAAGATCTTAACAATGTTGAGTCTTCCAATCTATGAACATTGTTTCTCTCTCCTTTCAGTTCTCTTATCGGATGTTTTGTGGCATCAGCACACAAAATTTTAGTATTAGAAAAAGGTATCCCTCGATATTTCATGTTTTGTGATGCTGTAGTAAATGGTATTTTTAAAAATGTAACTCCCGGTTGTTCATTGCTAAGATACAGAAATAAAATTCTATACTGGTGACCTTACCCAACTTAATTAGTTGCATAGATTTTTAAGGGATTATCAACACAGGCAATCGTTGTATCTGAGAATAAAGACAATGTTATTTCTTTTACTATCATTTTTAGGATGATGTGACACCTATTATTGTATTTTTTATTACAAGGTAGGTTTTATTTTTTTCTAACATGAGGGAGAAGATCTGTTTTCTAATATAAGTTAAAAAGCATCAGATTTTTAGAGGTTCGTTTTTTTTTAAAAGATTTTATTTATTTATTTATAGAGAGCACACAAAAGAGTGGGAGGGACCGAGGGAGAGAGACAACCTCAAGCAGATTCCAAGCTGAGCCCGGAACCTGATGCAGGGCTCGATCTCACAGCCCTGAGATCAGGACCTGAGCTGAAATCAAGAGTCAGACACTTAACCGACCGAGCCACCCAAACACCCCTAAGAGGTTCTACAAGATCACGTTTCAGGGTAGCAAGGCAACTGCAGATGAAATTTTGATTTGTGAAGTCATCAGGAACACTGAGCTTTTGAGAACTTCTGTGGCCAGGGACCCAAGTGCTCTTTAGATGGACACACATTGATGCATTCCTCTGTCTTGTCATTTCACTGCAAAACCTTAGAGTTTGTTTGTTTGTTTGTTTTTTCCTGTCTTTCGCATAAGAATGTAATGTTCCTGACAGTGTGCATGGATTTCTGGAACAGTCAGCCCACTGTGCTCTGGGTCCAGGAAATGTCATGGAATGCACGGAGCATCCCTCCAAAAGCTCGCTGGCCCACCTCCCTCACCTGATGTCCTTTGTGTGTGTCTGCAGGGTGATTGATGGCCGGAACCTCATGCCCTTGCTTCAGGGTGAAGTGCAGCGCTCGGAGCATGAGTTCCTGTTCCATTACTGTGGCGCATTTCTCCACGCTGTGCGCTGGCACCCCAAGGACAGTGAGTACCTGCAGATGCCAAGGTCACGGTCGCTCAAGTCCACGCTCAAGTCCAACACTTTGTTCCTTTCTCCCTCCCCCTCACCCCCAGACCAGTCCTTTTATTCTGGGGTGACCACTGAAAATACCTTGTTGGAAAACTTCCCAAGAACCACTCTCTTTAGAAAGGCGGGGGGATGTCTTGAAGAAATATGCCTGTTGAGAAGCAGAACGAATGGATGCTTCCAAATGTCAAGTTGTACTACACGATTTTGATTTCTTAGTATTGTTCTAAAGATTGAATGATATAGAGCATTAACTCGTGGGCAAAGAGAAAGGCCAGGACAAATGCTTGAGAAGGTAGAAGAACACAAGCTCTTCTGAACTTCTTCTGAGCACAAGGTCAGTTGGCACAGGGGTTGGATGTCTCTGACATGTCTTTTCTGGTCCAGGTGAGACAGTGTGGAAGGTTCATTACGTGACACCCGTATTCCAGCCACCGGGAGCCGGAGCCTGCTATGAGACTCTCTATTGCCGATGTTCGGGCAACCTGGTCACCTACCATGACCCTCCTTTGCTCTTCGACATCACCAGGGACCCCTCTGAGTCCACACCTCTGACGCAGGACACGGAGCCCTTGTTTGATGTAGTGATCCAAACGGTGGCCAACGCCGTGAAGGAACACAAGAAAAGCATCCTTCCTGTCCAGCAACAGTTGACAGAATTGAATTACGACAACCCGTGGCTGAAGCCTTGCTGTGGTGTGTTCCCGTTCTGTCTGTGTGACACGGAGCGGAGCACCTCAGCTGTGGAGGCGTAAGGAGAAGCAACAATTGAGATCAGGCGGCCAACATCAGCTGATGTTGGCACCTGCAAAATTTCAAGGAAGGAATTGGAGAGGCAATGGATTTGTGTACCGCTCCAGATTACTGAATGCCCATTGGTTGTGATGGTGTCTGTTAACTTCTTTTCTGCTCTTGGTGATAAGTATGTATCTAAACATGTCTTTTGGTGCTAGAAAACAAGCATTCACATCCTTTGGCCCCATTGGCTCTGCTGCTCTCCAAAGCAAACTCTCCATGTAAGGTCCTGTGTGTATCCAACTCGTTGCTTGGGAAAAGGGAAAATGCCAACCATTAAAGCATCATAATTGAAATTATGATTGAATTTGCATTGAATAATTGAAATAATTGCAATCTGGGTAATTGAATAGTTGACAAATAACAATGGATGAAATCATAGCGCATGGAAAGGAAGTAGTCTAAAGTAGCCGTTAAGCAGACCAAAAGGATTTATTTTCATCCACAGAAACTGAGTTGAGAGTAGGACATCAAAAGCCTGGGAGGGATCCCTGTGTGGATTTTCCCCTGAAGATGGGCCAGAGCTCTGATACAATGATTGCCTGTGTTGATAATCCCTTAAAAATCTATGCAACTAATTAAGTTGGGTAAGGTCACCAGTATAGAATTTTATTTCTGTATCTTAGCAATGAACAACCGGGAGTTACATTTTTTAAAAATACCATTTACTACAGCATCACAAAACATGAAATATCGAGGGATACCTTTTTCTAATCTTGAAATATCGAGGGAAACCTTTTTTCTGATCTTCTTTCCTTCTTCCTGCATCACCATGATGTACGTATGACTCCTTGCCTGAGTTTGCTAGGGCTGCCTTCACAGATCGCCAGAAGCATGGTGGCTCCAAACACAGAGATTTGTTCTCTCTCAGTGCTGGAAGCCAGAAACCCAAAATCAAAGCATGGGCAGGACCGTGCTTCCTCTGAAAGTCTGGGTAGAATCCTTCGCTGCTTGGATCTGTCCCAACTCCTGGTGGTGGCCAGCAATGCTTGGTGTCCCTTGACTTGTGGATATACCAGTTCTGTCCCTGTCTCCAACTTCTTGGGACCTTCTTCCCTTTCTGTGAGCCCACCCCCAAATTTCCCTCCCTTTAAAAGGACACCTGTCATTATATTAGTAGGACGTCATCCTAACAACTGCAAAGATCCTATTTCCAAATAAGGAAACGTTCACAGGTAATAGGGTTGAGGACATCAACATATGCTTTCGAGGGAGACCATTCAATCCACAACACTCCTACATAACCAATAAACTATCTGTAATTGTTCCGTAACTTGCTCGGCAGAACACGGCTTGTGTTGTTGGACTGATATCAGACCCCTGACCACCCTACCGAGTCCCCATGCATAACTCTTGAACACAAATAACCGTATTTATATTGGATATTGAACAAGGATTTTGTTTTTCTCCTAAGTGATCCCAGGTAGCCATCTTGGACCTTATTCATCCATAAGAGGATTATTTACAAAAAGGCTGATTCATGTCTCCACCACTCATTTTCCTACAGTTTCCAACACATCCTTATTTGATGATCCACCTTATGAGACGTTTCATTTTGAATTTAGGATGTCACAGAAGATAACCTGAGAAAGATCTTCTGAGACTTTCTCACCAACGCCCCTTATTTTGTGGGTGAAGGAGATAGAGTGTGCCGTGATGAAGGGGATTGACCGAGGCCACATAGGAGCATGAGCAGGATGACCTGCTCGAGACTGCGGGTTGGTGACCCCTGGATTCAGGGGTCCTGTTATATCCTAGCTGTGTCCCTTCCATGTTCCCAAGTCACACATTGCCCTGATGTCTGTAGGAAAAAGCAAGCCATGTCCAGCTGAGGGCACACTTTCCATTGGGCACCATGGAGAGCAAGTGCGCTTGCTCTTTTTTTTTTTTTTTTTTTTTTTAGGATTCAGTAATTTATCTCGAGTCACACAGTTACTCACAAGTTAGGATTCAAACCTGAGCAGTTTGGCTCCAGAACTGATGCTTTTACCTACCCCACAAAGCCACACAAGGCTGTGGATAATCTTGTTTTACAGATAAGGAAACTGAGGCTCAGAGGGATTAAGAAACTTGTTCACAGTCACAGAGCTAGCAAGTGATAGAACCAAAATTTGATCCCAGTCAGCCGGATTCCACAGCCTCTTCATCACCAGGTCAACTATGACTTCCAGCCCAGGAGGCCTTACAAGTGACTTTAGACAACCCTTGCCCACTCAGAGCCAAGGGCACAAGGGCAGCAACGGATGGTTTACAAATAGATCCTCTCTTACGACGGCTGGTTCATTCTGTTTGTTTCTTTACAGCGTAACGTAAGAGGAGGGGGTTTAGGTTTGAGCGTGAGTTTCACCAGTTTAAGTCAGCGGTAAGCATAGTGTTTTCATGGGGATTAAAACACTTAGTACAGTTTCTGATCTGGCACCGGTACATACTTAATGAGTATTGAGTGACACCAGTCAGGTGCCTTTGGGCTACCTCCTGCTTTAGTGGTTCCATCGGCAAAATGCCAGTAACAACTGGATCTCCATCACAGCACTTTTGTGAAGATTCGTGGAGATAATTTCTATAAAAGACTTAGCACATGGCCCCATACAGAACACTAGATAAGTATTCGCTTTTCCAAGAGCTGTTTTGAAGATACCTTTAAATTTTTGAGTTAAAGTATGAGGTCTGTCTGGGGTGCCTGGGTGGCTCAGTCGGTTAAGCATCTGCCTTACAGTATTGTGTAAACATAACTTCTAAATGCACCAAGAAAACAAAACGAACAAGCAAAACACAAAAAAATGCATTTGACTCGCTTTATTCCAACACCAGCTTTATTGAGGCGGTCTGGAACCAAACCAGCAATATCTCCGAGGGACACCTGTAAAGTTTAAGGATATACACCATATTGGGGTATTAGAAACATATCAATAACTTTATGGTCTTTGGATTGCAATATTACAACCCTCACATTTTATGTCTAAATAAGGGTTGAAGGAGTAACACTACCTTTTGTTAAGTAGGACAAATCATTCCAAAAGTTGCTTTAAAAAATATTAGCACTACCTTTTGTTAAATAGGACAAATCATGCCAAAAGTTGCTTTAAAAATATTTTTTTTCTGTCAAATATGGTCAAATGAGAAGATTTGAATATTTGAATATTTCTGAGTCTTGAGGCACCTGGGTGGCTCAGTTGGTTAAGCATCTGCCTTCAGCTCAGGTCATGATCTCAGGGTCCTGGGATGGAGCCCCGTGTTGAGCTCTCTGCTTAGCAGGGAGGGAGTCTGCTTCTCCCTCTCCCTCTGCCCCCCTCCCTGCTCACGTGCACTCTCTCTCTCAAATAAATAAAATCTTTAAAATGTAAAGTATGTCGTAAATCAAAGTGGCTCATGCCTTGGCCGTTTGTCAAAACGGCCGTGGATTAACCATTGTCTCAAAATGGAGTTGTAGATCATAAAATTCTCTCTACAGAGGCGCCTGGGTGACTCAGTCGGTTAAACGTCTGACTCGTCTTCATTTTGGCTCAGGTCATGATCTCGGGGTCCTGGGATCGAGCCCCAGGTTTGGCTCCCTGCTCAGCAGGGAGTGTGCTAAAGACTCTCTCTCCCTCTCCCTCTGCCCCTCCCCCTGCTCGTGCTCTTTCTTTCTCTCTCTAAAATAAACAAATAAATCTTTTAAAAAAATAAGACAAAATAAAACAAAATCCTCTCTAGATATATAGTAACTTAAAAATGTCTATTTTCTAAGTTGGTATCATGGAGGCTGTACCTTCTTTTCATTTTGCTGTGAAACTAAAATGCTTTAAAAATATTTTATATATAAAAAATTTCTTTCCTTTCTGCCATCCTTAATAGCTAATAATCTAAGCTTTACTGAGCGTGTGATCCTTTCAGTCATTAGATTAATTTAACCACTAGGGGGCACACAAATATAGCTCTGTACATCCCTGACTCAAAATCCCTAAGAAACAACTTTCTAAATGTATACATTTCTTTCATTTTTTTTTTTAAATAAAGGTAGCATAAGTTTAAACTCCATTGCTGAAAAGGGAATTTTCAAGGGACGGACTCTCCTTTCAATGTATCTGCTCTGACTGGATCAAGAAAGTGGCCCCCACGTGCTTTGTGCATCTTTAGGGGTAATTATGTTACGTACACCCCTCAAATTGATGGGATTGGGGGAGTATGACCTAAATTTTCTAGCAGGAATCACAGAAAGCAAAAATTAAAGAAGGACACACAGTCAGAACGGGAGAGAACACTCAGTGTGCATAAATTATCATCTGGATTTTTCTAAGCAATAATACGTTGATTACAAGTAGTATCTGTGATGTGTTTTGCTCATCCATCCCGGCAATGGTGAAGCACTAATCGAACACCTAGAAGATTCCAGACAAACATGGAGCAAAGATGTCTCCTTTCTCCTGTCTAAGACCCTCTTGTTCCAGGCACTGGGAAAAGAACGGTAACTCAAGCTGGGATATGCGCACAAATACTTCTAATATGCTTTGTTGCACTCAGCCGCTACTCTTCCGATCTGGATATAACGTGTCTAAAGAAGCAGTGCATTTTAAAATCCAAATCTCTCATGAAATGTGACTCTGGATGCCAGTGGGTTTCTGGAGGAAATCCCCAGTTGGATGGATTGGCAGATGGGAAAGACCCGGAGGGCTAGCATTTATGTGGCCTCTGGTACTGAAACCCAACCTCTGGCCAGAATGAGTGTCCAGGACACAGCGGGCTGTGTCCAGAAACAGCCCAGGTCTTCAAGAAGGTCAATCCGTGTGGCTCGTCTGGATTCCTCGGGGAGGGGGATTTGGGATGAGGGGCAGTTAGCCAGCCACCTCTGGATGGTGCCAAGGCAACAGTAGATATTTTCCCCTGGCATATTCTGTAGGACGCGTGTCAGGATGGAAATATGGATTTCTGACTCAGAAAGCTTGCTACCGCCTCCCCAGGCATGTTCTACGCCATTTCTACTGCATTTAGATAAAAGGCAAATGAAACTTCCACCAGGGAAATGCAAATATCCCACCATACCTCCCTCACCGTTATCCTTCCTTAACTGTAAGGAAATCCCTGCTTCTTTTTAGCGGAATTTTAATCAGTGATCCAGACGCCTTGTCACCCCGAAATCCAAATTGAGGTCTGTGCCTGAGGGACCGCTCCAAAAATCTAATTAAGAAATATGCACAATTTGCATGTTGCAAAGACAGGCTTTGTGTATCTGAACCTACTTTGTGAGTTCTCAGTCTGAGCGATAACCACATACGCAAGTTCAGTCTTGGGGTGTCCTCTTTTGTGGTCAGGACGGGGCTGTGTCATTTGAGGGGCACCAGGCGGAATGAAAACCCTGGGCTCTGTCTTTCAAAATCTTTAAGGATGTGGGATGGGGATGGCAGAGCGTTAAGCCAGGTGTGGCCGTCGCGGGGGGGACAGGCTTCTGTGTGACTGTATAGGGTGTGCATCAGGAAGCCCGCCCTGACTGCAGGTGATTTCCCTGCCAAGTGTCTTCCAGGACCTGTGCTGGCATTCCGGGACGAGCTGCGGTACTTATCAAAAGCATCTGACATTTGAGGTGGGACTGGATGTGCATAAACCTGTAGCGAATGCTCCTGATGGCTAAGATAAGAGCTATATTTAGGCTGACGCTGAAAGATGGGAAGGAGCTGACGTTGCAAGGATCCAGCGGTGGAGGAAAGACATACAACTAGGGTTTATGACCCGAGATGGGTGGCTTCCAGCGGGTCCCTGCAGGCCTGCATGAAATGGGGAAAAAGCGGTTGAGGTCCCACACAGCAGCTTGTAGGATGTGCCTAAGGGGCAGGGAAGGCGTGTTGGCTTTTAAGGAGGGCGGGTCTTTATTTGGCCATCACTCCAGCTGCTGTGGGGGTGAAGGAGGTCATACACGGGACACAGGCACAGGAGGGGAGATGGTGGTGGCAGCGGGCTGCGTGGCCGATGATGGTGGCCTCGCCCACAGGAACGGTATCAGAGATGGCGAAGGATGCCTGGCTTTTCAACATGTATCGCCAGTAGAAGTAACCGGACTTGCTGCTAGTTGGTTCTGAGGAAGGGATGCAAAGGAACACAAAGGATGCTATCGCAGATGACTTCCTGCTGCTTTGTTTAAGCCGATGGAGAGATGCTGGGGCCATTTGCAAAGACGGTGGCTGGAGGGAGGAATCCACAGGTGGAAAGCTCCGAGTTTGAGGTGGGGCCACCAAATGTCCAGGTGGGAATACCAAGGAGGCTGGACATGGTGAGGACTGGGTAAGGTCTGGGGATGAGAGGGGGGCTCCCTGGGTTTGTTCCCTCACACATTCAAGAGCAAAAAGAGAGACATGTTCCCTTTCTACATGGCGTAGACTTGTACGCTTTGTATGCAAGCCCAGGAGAGACCACGTGGGGATCCCTCCCGAACTGGGATTTGCAGAATGCCCATGTTGTCCAGCAGGAGCAGGAATAAAAGAAAGAGTCTGCCGGTGTTAATGAAGTAATTTCCAAGTCACACTTGCCCCCGATTGAAGGTCAGTCTTTCCATGACTGTGATGACAGTGGTTTGAATCTGTAAGTTCACAAGCTCAACGCTGGCTTGGGAAAAGCTCTTATGCCGAACAAGTTGTACCGACTACCTCTGAATTCCCTTTCCCCTGTGGGTCTGTTTTTCCTTCCTTCTGATAAAGGGAAGACGTTCTACCTTGAGTGTTTAATTTTGTACACGAAGCATCTCTGGCAGGTGGAAAGCGGTGTGTCATCTCCGTTCCGGTCTCTGCAATGCTATTGCTTTCCCTGGAGTTGGAGACAGCAAGACAGGCAGGATGTGGCACAGACAGGAAAAGCTCTGGGGAACAACTTTTTTAGGCCAGGAAACCAAGACTCAGCTGGACACCCACACACCTTTGAGAGGCCGGGCCTTCACAGCCCCACTTCCAAACAGGTGCCCATTCTGCTTTCATCCAGGAGTGATTCCTGCATAAAGAGACAAAGGAAATGGGTGTTGCTAAAAACTTAGAGGCCAAGAGATCCAGGAAATATCTGTAGGAGTGTCCTGGGGGAGCTATAACAAATGACCAGAGACAAAGTGATTTAAAACCACAGGAATTCATCCTCCTCCAGCTCTGGAGACCAGAAGTCTGAGATCCAGGCGGGGCAGGCAGCTGAGATCCAGGCGGGGCAGGGCTGCTGGGATCCAGGAAGGGCAGGGCTGTTGAGATCCAGGTGACGCAGGACAGTGCTCCCTCCTGAGGCTTCAGGGGAGGGTCCTTCCTGCCTCTTCCAGCTTCTGGGGCTCCAGGCATCCCTGGGCTTGTGGCCACATCCCTCCTGTCTCTACCTCTGTCCTCACATGGCTTTTCCTCTGTGTCTGTGTCTCCTCTTCTGTCTCTTATAAAGACAGTGATACTGGATTTAGGGTCCACCGTAAACTAAAATGACCTCATTTCAAGATCCTTAACTTTATTCCAACTGTAAAAGTCTTTTTTTTCCCCAAATAAATTCAGTTTGAAAAGTTCTGGAATGAAGACTTGGACATATATTTCGGGAGTCACCATTTAACCCACAAAAGTTGCCATATTAGGTATCTGCCCAGTGGCCAGTGGATTATACTGGGTTTCTGTGTGTTTCTGAGGGTTGAAAGGTAACCGATCACAAACTGTTATTCCTGGCCTACCACTTGGGTGTTTTAGCAAAATTAAAAAGTCTCTACGTTTGCTTTAATGAATCTTTATTGTAAATAGCAGGGAATCGACGGTTACTGGTTTGACTTGAGTCTTGGATGAATTTGAGGAAAAGTCAAAAGTTCTTAAAACCTTACTACTTCCTGCCAGCTCACCAGACACCTTTTATGCTTCAGAACCAGCAAGAGAAATATAATTTCCGAGGGAGCAGAATTCCATGTACGTGTCGACGTCAATGGAAAAAGTAGCTGGTTGGAAACGGGTAGAAAAATGAAGGCAGAATGACTTTCAAGATTTCGTTTCATTAAAAACAAAGCTTGCTGGTTCTGACCTAAAGGAAAGCACATTTCTTTTTCTTTTTTTTTTTTTGTAAAGGAAAGAATTCCAATATTTGGAGAAAATGGATTGATATTGGCAGCAGAAGAGCTGCTGAATGTATAAAATGGCTATTCTGGTGGGAGAAACTCTGAAATGGTTCTTTGAAATGCCTCATCTTATATGTTATGTTAACCTGAGTTGTGCAGATGTCTAAGCCCAGAAGATACGTGAGGGCCCATGCGTCATGCAGCTGCACAGAATTTTGTGTATAAAGAAACAAGTCTAGGGGACGCCTGGGGGGCTCAGTTGGTTAACTGTCTGTCTTCGACCCAGGTTATGATCCCAGGGTCCTGGGGATGGAACCCCGCATCGGGCTCCCTGCTCAGCGGGAAGCCTGCTTCTCCCTCTGCTCCTCCCCCTGCCCATGCTCTCTCTCTCAAATGAATAAATAAACTCTTAAAAAAAAAATGAGGGCGCCTGGGTGGCTCAGTTGGTTAAGCGACTGCCTTCGGCTCAGGTCATGATCCTGGAGTCCCGGGATTGAGTTCCGCATCGGTCTCCCTGCTCGGCAGGGAGTCTGCTTCTCCCTCTGACCCTCCCCCCTCTCATGTTCTCTCTCATTCTTTCTCTCAAATAAATAAAAAAAATCTTAAAAAAATGAAACAAGCCTATGTCTATCGGTTCTGCTTATTGGCAAAATTAAATAAACACCCTTGATTATTGTGCCTGTTTGGGTTTGCAAATGCTTGGTATACACCCAACTGCAAATCTAGGGGAAGCGTTTTATCTTGCCCTTCATGGCTCATAGGTGCTTTTTAAAAAAGCCATGTGGAAATTCCACTCCCATGAAAAAAAATTCTTCCACTTCAAATACTATAAGCCCAACTGGTGCTTTTGAAACAGTGGGATCAACCCAGAGTCTAAACTCTTTAGCTTTCTAAACATCACTCGTGGAGTTGAAATATTAACGGAAATTGTTAAAATGTTAGAAGAATTCTGAACAGATGGATATACGATAAACCGCAAGGCATCACTGACCTTTAACAAAAGCAGAGAGTAATTCTAAAAATTGATGTTGAAACTATAATTGGGTCACACACACACACAAACCTATGGCAAATCTTATTTATACCAGACAAATGTTAAGTTCATCATTGCCTCTCTCTCGTTAATGCATATCCCAGATCTTGTCACCATGCGTGAAATCTAGACTCACTTGTTGTTTTTGCAGAGTTACATGGAATCATTTATTAAATCCAAATGGAATCACAGCTTAGCTGGCTTCACTGCCAAAGGGCTCTGATCACTTCCTGCAGAGAAAGGAATGTGGACTCTTTGCAAATGCCTCCTACACAGAACACGCTGTTGAAAATGTGGTCGCTGCTTGGTTTCACATCGTTATGTCGATATCGTCCTGGGGAAAGGGATGAAACCATGCAGATGCATAGGTAGGTGATAGATGAATAGATAGATAGATAGATACATAGATAGGATGGATGGATGGATGGACAATGAATAAATAACAGGTAGATATGGATGGACAGATGGATGGATGGATAGATGGATGGATGGATGGATGGATGGATAGATGGATGGGTGAGTGAGTGGTAGAATGGATGGATGGATGGATGGATGGATGGATGGATGGATGGGTGGGTGAGTGGTAGAATGGATGGATGGATGGATGGATGGATGGATGGATGGATGGATGGATGGATGGATAGATGGATGGGTGAGTGAGTGGTAGAATGGATGGATGGATGGATGGATGGATGGATGGATGGATGGATGGGTGGGTGGGTGGATGGATGAATAGATAGATACATAGAGGGCGCCTGGGTGGCTCAGTTGGTTAAGCAACTGCCTTCAACTCAGGTCATGATCCCAGAGTCCTGGGATCGAGTCCCGCACCGGGCTCCCTGCTCGGCAGGGAGTCTGCTTTTCCCTCTCACCCTATCCCCTCTTGTGCTCTCTCTCTCTCTCTCTGTCTCAAATAAATAAAATAAAATCTTTAAAAAAAGATAGATACGTAGAAAGATATGATGGATGGATAGATAGATAAGATGGATGGATGTATGGAGGGATGGATGGACAGATGGATTGATGGATGGATGGATGGATGGATGGATGGATGGATGGATGGATAGATAACAGATGGATGGATGGATGGATGGATGGATGGATAGATAACAGATGGATGGATGGATGGATGGATGGACAGATGGATGGATGGATGGATAGATAGATGATAGATGGTAGTAGATATGATTGCTAGATAACAAATGACAGATAAATGATATATAGATTCATGTGAAGATATTTTATTGGTTAATCATTCAATTTTGTTACTTACTTGAATCAAGAATTACACAGACATGTCAAGTAGTGAAAAAAATGTCCAAGCACCACTTTTTCTTAAGACTATCTTATTCTATGGTATATAGAAGACTGTCATCCAAGGCCACCCTCTTAACTTTATTAATACTTCTGAAAGCAGCACTCACTGATTAGTAGAGACTTTCACTAAGAATTTTTGGATGTTGAATCAGATTGTCAGTTGCTACAACAGCCCGAATGAACTTTCTGAAAGTTGGCTGCAATGTTCCGTCTGTGTCAGGCAGGGCAATGGAAGGGGACAGAAAGTTGTTATTGCCATTAAGCACTTTGGAGAGTTTCAACCATCAGCAAACGTCTCTATGTATCCTCAATCATCTTTAAGGTGACATTGTCCTGTTTGGCATCCATCCTTGTGAAGCACATGTATGTTCACAGCAAATCTTCCTCTATGTGTTTGCAGACTTGCTTCCCATGTGAAACCGAGGACAGTTGGAAGCTCAGATAATTTTTCAAGGTTTTTCTACATGGGCATCTCGACTGTAGTGCACAGTAGGAGAGTGGTGCTCCTCATCACGGATGAGGGCTGCGTGATGGCATGTCATGCAAAACCCCAAGACCCTCCCCCCCCCGCAAATGCCAGGCAGGCTTGACTCAATTTGCAAACGACAAGAAGCAACCCCACCTTTCCATATCATCCTCAGGAGGGTCCTTGACAGTGGAGCCCCGGGGGAGGGACAAGGTGTTCACAAAGAGCTCCTTTTCAGAATCAGAATGTGCAAAAGCATCACAATGAACATAAAAGAGCATGAAACAGAGCATCCAGCTGACAGCCGGAGCCTGAGTGTGAGTGCCCACTTCGGCAAGGGGGCTTCCCCTTAAACACCAGCTCGCTGGCACCTCCTGATGCCCCCCGCCCACCTCTCCCAGAAAGTCAAGGCGCCCTCTATGTATCTATCTATCCATCCATCCAGCCACCCACAGAAAACCCAGAGTTTGCCTGGGCCCTAAATTAGGATGGGCACGCCCATGACTGCCACAACGTGGGAGGAATTTCCCCGATGAGTCAGGATCCAGAAAAATAAGTCGGGGCTTTCCATCTGCTCTCCTGGGGAATGGAGAAAATCTAGTTATCTGACTATGGGGATTTATTTTCTGTCTAGTTGTCTTGCTTGAGGCCTGGGGTGTGTTGGCTTTTTAAATGTACCTGCCCATGGAGTGGGACTCCCTGTCCCCCACTCTCTCCATCTTGTCTCTCCATCTCTGTGTGTCTTTCTTGCCTATTAAATATACAGACGCTTGGTCTCGGTGGCTCAGCAGGGTGGTTCACACCTGGCTGTGAGGGTGACCCTACCCACTCATTTTGCAGAGATGAGTCCCCCATGGAAGCCCAGGGGGGAGAGTGATGGCATTTATTTACACAAAGACCCCCCCCCAGGGGTCTCCCAAGAAGGATGGAATTCAGCCAGCTGCAGGGCAGGGAAGACAAAGTCCCCTGACCCAATCCCATTCCTCTTCTGGACCCCTTGCTCAGGATTTTTCCTCCTGAGCATCCGCGGATTCAGTCTTGCTCAGGGTGGTTTGGGGTGTGGGGCAGGCTGGTTTCTGTGCCGCCGTGCATCCACCGGGATGGTGTGGCCCGTGTGAGCTCTGGGGCGATTTTCCAAGTGCCGAGAATGTGTTGATCCGAGCATTTTTGTTTTGTTGAGAATCAGGTTGAAGGGGGGACGTGTCTTTTCTGTCTGTGATGTTTAGAATAGTCTCCCCGTTGCAAGGATGGGCGCTAAGAAACTGTAGGACCGTCTAGTGCCCACCATTGAGACATGCCGACACTCTTTAGAGTTATTTGCATACTTTTAGGGGACCCGGGACACCTGCCTTCTCTGTCCCTTACTGTCCCGTGTGGTGGTTCACCGTCTTCCAGCATTGCAAGCTCCAGAATTGGTGTCTTCCATCTCAGTGAGGTTTAGCAGCTGCAGAACTTGATCACCTGTTTTTCTCACTACGGTGAAAATGAAACGTACGTGTACTTTTTCTGCAAGGACGGTCGGCTTTTTATTTTTCTCAGTCCAGGTCGTGCGGCGGGCTGCTGGGGTTCGGGGCTGGCTGCCCCCAAATGTGCCAACTCTGAATTAAAATTGGTTAGGACACAGCCGGTGCAAGATGCATATGGGGGCTCTGTCTGTGGCCTGGATGCAGGAGAGAAGTGTGCATTGGTGGCCGCTGGGCACCTGGATGTGGGGAGGTGTCTTGATGTCCAGACACAGGGAGCCGGGGGTCGACCAGGCTGTACGCACAATGCTTGTGTTACTTTTCCTGATTTGGTGTCCAAGCCCAGCCTCGTTTGCCCCGTGGATTCCTCACCGATCTGTTGCTTCCTTGTCTGAAGGGGACAGAGGCGGCCAGCTCCAGTCACCTCCCTCCTGTGTCTACGAGCCCCATTCATACAGGATTAAACTGATGTCTCTTTCCTCCAGTCGATGTGTCTGGAGTCAGTTTCCCTACCAGACCCATGGAGGCAACCTGGAAGGGACGGACGGAAAAGCACCCGAGGCCTCCACCAGGGAAAGGTTGCGGGAGTTGGGGTACGGTTTCCTTTGGGGGCATGGAGCTGCGGAGTGTGATCAAAACACACATGAAAGGTCCCACGCCGGGCACAGGGGCAGACACACATACACACACAGACGCGGAACCGAGATATTTATTCCTGAATGGACTTTCCTCCCCGCCCCCAACCGCACACACCCCAGGCCCTGTTTATTGTGCACCTGTTTCCCCATCAGAGATGCTAGCCCCTCGGCTGCCCAGTGAAGGGTGTTTATGTGCAAAGCCCAGGGCATGGTGCACATTTCCACTTCATTTCTCTTACATCTTCCAAACTGGGAGCACATAAGCCATATCTGGAAGAAGGAAGTTTTCCTCAAAATCTGTGGTTTCAGGGTGTGACCTCTACTTTTCTTTCTACTTTTTCGTTTTGGAGAAGGGATGGCGGGGACGGTGTTGTGTGTGGCGGGAGGGCTGGTGTTCCCCGGGGCGTGTTTTGGGGTCAGAGACGAGGGGAATTAGGAAGGTTGCTGGTGTTGGGTGCGGATCTCAGGCACAACTGGACGGACCCAGCTTCTGAGCCAGTTGAGGCTGCTTGGCGTGAAAATGCTTCACCAGCTCAGCGCCGCATGAAAGCCAAGTAGGTGGAACATACATGATATGAAACCCTTGTCTGCCAGAGAAAATGCGATGGGGATTATTGCCACCAGACAGACTCCACTCGGATTTACGCTTATTTAAACTTATCCTTGTACACGGTGCTGTCTTGCTACCAAAAAAATGGCCACAAACATGCAGAATGAGAAAAATAAATCTTCGAATTCAATGGTACGCATAGAAGAATCAAGCATTATGTATATGGTGAACTAAAGGTGATTGTGAACCCACAGCCGCAAGAAAAGCTCTTTACCTTTCCCAAACTCCTAAAAATAGAGCATATAAATTTCCCCTTTTGTAAAAGGAAATCTACATTTGCAGAGATGGCTCTTACTAGAAAGACAGTTAATTCCAGCGACGTTTCTCATTACCTGAGAGAGTCCTGTATACATAACAAGACAATGCTATTTATCACACACTTCCTCCACTCCCTTCCCATATTTTGCCTCCTCCTACAGGAAGCCCAAACTCCTTTTCCTTTGTATAGTCTAAGTTGCTACACAAACCCTAATCATCCGACCGCCTCCTTCAGCCACAGCTTTCTTTGTGAACTCCCACGGGCACATAAGTACATAATTCAAACTAGTTGTTCTCTTATGAGTCTCTTATCAGCTTAATTTGCAAGCCCCAGGTACAGAACGTAGCAGGGTAGAGGAAAATGATGTTTCCCTCCCCTATTCTTGGCTTGTAAAAGCATCACCCCATTCTCTGCCTCTGTCTTCACAAGCACTTCTCTAGATCGGTGTCCTCGCCTCTTCTTCAAAGGACACCAGCCATGCCTCCTTCAGCTATATCTTTCTTTGTGAACGCCCACGGGTAGATAAATACATAATTCAAACTAGTTATTCTCTTATGCGTCTACGATCGGTTTAATTTGCGGGCTTCAGTTACAGAACCTAACAGGGTAGAGGAAAAAGATTTTTCCCTCCCGTACTCCTGGCTTGTAGAAGCATCACCCCAATCTCTGCCTCTCTCTTCACAAGCACTTCTTCTCTAGATCCATGTCCTCTCTCCTTCTTCGAAGGACACCAGCCTTTGGATTCGGGGCGTACTTTACTCCAGTACGACCTCATCTTAACCTGCAATGATCCTCTTTCCGAATAATGTCAGGTTCTGAAGTTCCAGGGAGATGTGCATTTTGAAGGGGGACACCATTCAACCCACAACAGCATGCAAGGGCACACCTTGCATCATCTTCCGCGAGAAGATGGGAAGGAAGGACGAGGAGGTCAGTGGGTCCGGGAGCTGGAAGCGGGGCGAATTCCCTGCTGACGGGTGTTGTCTTTCCTGGAAGTACGTGGTGAGGTTACCTCTTACGTGTGTTGGGATGAGGTCAGCTGTAGTAGAGTCTTGATGTTTTCGGAGAACGGAAGGTTGGAACCTCAGGGGGAGGGTGGGGTGGCTGGAGGCTCTGGTTTGGGGTTGGGGCCCCCACTGTGCCAGTTCTGGTGGGGAAGCGCCTTCTGGGTCAAGGGGAGTCTCTGGCACTTGGGGTTCCCCCAAAGACACCCATTTTCCAGTTAGATGTTTGGGTGGACAGTGGGTCACAGACTTACAAATTGGGGAGAATCCTTCAAATGCTGGGCCACGGGATATATGGTGGAGGCGTGGGACACAGGAAGAGGGGGTCCTAATAAGATCCAGCATGGGAGGCCAGACATCAGAGTGATCTTTTGAAATACGGGCGCCTTTTTCTCCCTTCGGTCAAGGCTCCTCCCCTCACCGACTCGTCTGAACACCGTCACTTCCTAGCACAAGATACTAAGCACACGGCAGGAGCGTGGCGTCTGCCAGTCTAATAATCCTACAAGAATAGATTTTGTGGCTCAGGCTGTCTTGTGTGCACGTTCCCGCCAACACGTGGGATGCCACGTGTCTTCTCCGTGATACCCACCCTAACCGGTGTGGGGAGATCCCTCGCTGCGGTTTCGATGTGCTTTTCCCTGGTGACTCGTGATATCGAGCCCCTGTTCCTGCACCTGTCGGCCACACGTGCACCTTGTTTGCGTGAGCTGGACATGGGTGAGCCGTGTGCGGAAAGGTCACCACGCTGTCAGCTGACATGTTTTATGGGAGTGGCTCTTGGAGTGGCTTGCTTATCCAGCCACCCGGAAAGTAGGCTCTCGGCAGATGAGAGGTGTAGAAAATGAGCCACCGTGCCTTTTTAGAACATTCAAGCATATGTTTTTTTTAATAATCATTTTCTCCTTATACTTTACAAAAATATATGTATATTTTTACGTAAGGATCCATTGATAAAATGTGAGACGTCCTTGTGAAAACAGGCTTGTCTATATGCAACGGCTGTGGTCCTCATGGGTCCTCATGGTCTTCATGCGGGCAGCCAACTGTTTGTCAGAAATCAGAGTCAGGGGCGCCTGGCTGGCTCCATCCGTGGAGTGTGAGACTCTTGACCTCAGGGCTGTGAGTTCGAATCCCATGTTGGGGGTTGAGATGACTTTATAAACACACACACACACACACACACACACACACAGAAATCAGTGGGAAGCTGGGACTGTGTGTGTCTTCCGTGGAAACCCACAATCAGGTCCAGTGAATCTCTCTTTTGTCGTGCTTTTGGAAATACCTGCACTCCTCAAATATCAGGAGTACTGATATTTTGTACTGATATCCATACTTTGGATACCTGCACTCCTGAAATATCAGGCCTCCTGTTCCCTGAAGAGATGTTTACAGGTGTTAAAGCCAACGTTGAGTTATATGGTCCCGCATCAATCCCAAAGCCTCAGGAAGCTGAGGGTTTGCTGGGGGCACAGAGATCCGGTAGTGAGACGTGTGGCTCATTGGATTCTTGGATCCAATGTATTGGAGCTGATGCCGTCCACGGCGTCTCCGCGAGGCTGAGAACCATCCCTTCCAAGAACCTGACAGGTGCTCTTCCCAATGTGTTTTCCCGACGCCCGTGAAAAATAAGGCTGTTTCGGGCATTCTTAGCAGTGTGATGCTACCTCAGAAAGCAACTTTGTGAATGCACAGACCGTTGGGAGAAGCCAGGGATCCAGGCATATCAGGAAATATGTTAAAATGGCAGGGGAGATCATATTTGTCGTGACGTGGTGTATAGCATGGAAATAAAGGTGAGCCATCTGAATGCCGACCAAGGGGAGACTGGACAGATCAGCATACAGAGCTTCACCATGCAAAACCAAGAGGATTTGCTCGTCTGTGTTTTACAGACGGAGGTGACTAGGCAGGCTGTCCCCGTCCTCCCAGCGCATGAGTCAGGCTGCCTTGTGTTCGGCCCGGACACGAGATTCGACGGATGTGAGCCGCGGGGTAACGGAAGGTCTGCGGAGCTGGGGACAGGTGACGCGGACGTGTGCGAGGGCGGGAACGGAGGCCAGAGCGCCTGGGTGGGCTTTGCAAGATGCGTGGCCGGTGACAATTATCTAGAAGGGAGAGAAGGGCAGTAGGCTCAGGGCTGCTAGTGAGGGGATAGCAGGTGCCAAAGCTCAGAGCCGTGAGACTGCAGACGTTGGGCGCTGAAAATAAGGACCAGGGGACAGACACTTCATGAAAGATGGAGAGATACGGTGAGGGAATCATGAAGATGACCCAAGCAAGACTATGCAAAGGCTGTTTGTTCAGAGCTGGTGAGGGAGCCGGCCATGGGCATCTGTGTTGGGCAGAGACTCCAAGACGAACAGCAGGATGCAGGTGAGTCCTGGCATGGGAAGAAGCCAGAAGCAGCTCACCCGAAGCAGGGCATCCTACGAGATCGTTCAGGGGTGGATCTTGTGCTGTCTGGGTTTGACCCTAAGGGGGAGTCTGGGGCGACAGTTGGGGATCTTGGCAGTCATTGATCCAAGTCCTGGACTTTTGGGGCCGGTGGCTTCAGGGGCTCCTGGGCTGTGTGGGCAGCTCACTTGCAGGTCGTGGGTCAGAACTCTGTCCAGCTGGTGTGGCCGTGGCCCGTGTGGCTATGCGGGCTCTGCACGGTAAGGATCCAGGAGCACTTGTCGGGAACGAATGTCATGGACGTGTCTGAGCTCAGGGAGTTTTCCTTCTCTTCTGTTATCCGTTGAGTCCTTCCGTATCCTGTGTCCTGCACGCACTGGGTTTTCTGTGATGGGAGAAATCATCTGTGTCTGTGAGGAGCGTTCCGGGTGCAGGGAGTGGCTCCATGTGCCAACCCCCAAGCGAGCAGGCTCCTGAGGATTTTTCTGAGCCCGTCTGGGGGTGCAAGCTGCCTCTTGGTGGCATCAGGCATGTGTGAGCCCCCCAGGAGGATGCAAGACAGAAACCATCTCTCCCAGTGCTTTGCTATGTGCAGTTACTGTCTGCATGCTTCTGAACACTGCAGTTGCATCTCATGAAACTCCAGGAGGAATGTCCCCAAAGGCTGAAATTCCCTTAGCCAGTATCATTTTTAATGCAAACCATCTGCTTGAACAGAAAAAAAAAAATAGAAGGGGGAAAAAAAAAAGAAATCATGACCTCAGTTTGCTGCACAACAGACGATTCTCTGGTTTTTCACCAAGAGGCAGAGCACTAATTAATTTTAAAAATGCTGACCTCTTTTGAATTATTTTAGTCCTCGAGATGAAAACCATGTGTCACGATTGTGTGTGTTTTTACCCTTCTATAGGCTTCAAACTCTGGGTGTTTTTGAAAGCCTTCTGTACCTCTCGAAGCCTCAAATACCTCATTGTGAACGAGCGTCTTAGGTGACTTTGCTCAGGACCAACGGAACAAAGACATGCATTGTAAGCATGAGAGAGGCAGGAGGGGGTTTGAAGGAGAAAAGGCCAGAAACACCAGTAGGACAGGTAGGAGAAGTGAAGAAAAGTGTACCCAGCTTGTAATTTTGTCTAGAGGTGGCCAAAATAGGCAAATTATATGACCCGAGTCAGCCAGAGCTGAGACCCAGGGAAAGGGGGAAAAGACAACATGAATAGGGTTGTGTGCAAATATAATGACAGGGAGGCTGGGGGCTGAATGCAGGTGTGTGTTTGTGTGCCTGTGTGTGTCTGTGTCAATGACCAAGAGTTTACTGGTCCTCAAAAGAGAATATTGATTCAGAGCGCCTGGGTAGCTCAGTTGGTTGAACATCTGACTTTATCTCAGCTCAGGTCTTAATCTCCGGATTGTGAGTTTGAGCCCCGCATTGGGCTCCACGCTAGGCGTGGGCCTACTTAAAAATAAAATAAAAACGGGGCACCCAGGTGTCTCAGTCGGATAAGCATCCGACTCTTGATTTTGGCTCAGGTCGTGGTCTCAGGGTCGTGAGATTGAGCCCCGCATGGGGCTCTGTGCTCAGCATGGAGTCTTCTTGTACTTTTCCCTCCCCTTCTGCCCCTCTCCCTGTTCTCTCTCTCTCTCTCTAAAATAAATAAAATCTTTAAAAAATAAATACATAAAATAAAAAATAAATGTAAAAAAGAATACTGATTCAAACTATAATGAGGTTTGAATCAAGGGTGTCTTGCTTCAAGGAGGATCCGTGACTTACTGACTCATCCTTATGCTTGCCAATCAAATGTGTTCTGGGGGAAAAAAAAGTGGAGAAATTTCAGCATCAGATAAAAAGATGAAAAATAGAGTTACAGGAGTGGGTCCATGCCCTCCGCTGGCTGGGCTGCTTTGGGTCAATGCCATCTCCTAGTCACCATATCTTTCTTACAAGTGACTAAGTGACAGGAACATCAGAGTGCTTTGTGCCTACAGGTTATTCATGTCCCCTTTCTGCACCTTTTGTGGATTTTCTCAACACCATATATAGAATTGGTGAGCAAGAAACATCCATGACCATGAAAGGGATACGTAGGGAAAAGTGGTCTTGATAACATGGGATAACTTATGATTCAGTGTCTTGTACGTCGTCACAGTGAAGGCCTGTTCTCTGCATCACCAGATCGGATGAATTAGAAAGTCACCCACGTCTTGTCAGCACCGGATAAAGCCAGACACCGTGAGCTCAAGGACACTGTGACGAGCCAGCGTTTTTGCAGAGTAGGGAACTCTTAACACATAATGAGGTAATGTGTGGTTTTCCCAGAATTGCTTTTTGAATAAATGGGGGGGGGGCGGGGGATGTGGACACAGAAATCTGTGAAAGATGTTAAAATGTCAACATCAAAGCCAAAAGTAGTTGGAGCTCTAAACATTCACTTACATTACATCCCACAGGGAAATGTGGGTCCTTCAAAAGTGAATCAGGAAGATAAATCACTTATGATGGAATTTAACTGAGATTTGGAAAAAGCCATGCTCAGGAAAGATTGCAAAATGTGCTTATTTTATTGCAAAGAAATGCTGTCACAATTTAATTGTTAAAAAAATCTCTAGGGTGATATCAGAGAAAGAACAAGAAATAAGACTTTTAGGGATGATGAATAACTTTGGCAAATTTAACTGACCGAGTTAACCAGATAATACCACCTCGTTTTCAGGATATGGATGCAGCCTATGCCCCTTCAGTAAGATTGTTGCGACGTGGAGAACATAATAAAGGCGTATAGTATCTTATATACGGTAGAGTCCACCTGACCCGCACGACAGGGACTGGACATATACTCCCATATATATGGCACAGTCCTGCTCACCTGGAGGGCTGGAGCTGCACATATACTACCATATATACGGCAGGCTGCCTCTCACCTAGAGGACTGGGACTGGACATATACTCCCATATATATGGCACAGTCCTGCTCACCTGGAGGGCTGGAGCTGCACATATACTACCATATATACGGCAGGCTCCCTCTCACCTAGAGGACTGGGACTGGACATATACTCCCATATATACGGCAGACTCCCCCTCGCCTGGAAAGCTAAACCTGGACATATACTACCATATATACGGCAGGCTGCCTCTCACCTAGAGGACTGGGACTGGACATATACTCCCATATATACGGCAGACTCCCCCTCGCCTGGAAAGCTAAACCTGGACATATACTACCATATATACGGCAGGCTCCCTCTCACCTAGAGGACTGGGACTGGACATATGCTCCCATATATATGGCACAGTCCTGCTCACCTGGAGGGCTGGAGCTGGGCAAATACTCCCATATATATGGCACAGTCCCCCTCACCTGGAGGGCTGGAGCTGGGCAAATACTCCCATATATGCGGCAGGCTCCCCCTGACCTGCAGGACTGGGGCCAGGGCAGGTACTGTCATATACAGGGTAGTAATTGACCCGGGTGCATAATGACACCGTTGAAGGCATGCTTGCACCTGTCCACCGACAGGTCATACCACCTGTGGATTGGGCCCACCCGGGCCCCCATACGCACCCCCAGTGCATGCAGTCCCATGCCTGACCCCACGTACTGGTGGGGAGCCACACCGCCAGGAAAACGCCCCCAAGAAAGCCTGGGCACCCAGTCCTGATCCCATAATTCTGAATATGCAGCGGTACTCCTTTCCTTGGGCGTTGCATTGAGTTGCATTTCTGCCCAGTGTCCCTCTTCCTTACACAGGGGAACGCCCTGGGAATAGGGGTGATGGCTAGCTGCCTCTGTTTACCTTCGTCTTCGTCAGGGTTTTGCAGAGAAACAGAGCCAATAGGATATGCATAGGCACGTGCAGGTGTGTCTTAAGGAACTGACTCATGCAGTCAATTGGGGGGCCAGCCAGTCTGAAATCTGTAGGGCCGGCCTGCCACGCAGGTAGGTGTTGATGTTGCCGTCTGGGGTCAGGATTCTGCAGGGCAGCAGGCTGGGAGCTCCAACACAATCTCCTTTTCGTGGTGGGAGCCCACTTTGGTTTTTTTCTTTTTCCTTTTTTTTTTTTTTTTTTTTTTGCTTAAGGTCTTCAACTGATTGGACCAGGCCCACCCACCTTGTGGCAAATCATCTACTTTATTAAAACTCAGTTGATTGTAGATATTCATCCCTTTGGCAAGACAGCTTCCCAACAACGCTGTGTCTAGTGTTTGACCAAACAGCTGGGCACCACCGCTTTCCGAGTTGGTGTAATATTGACCTGCACATCTTGCAGTGCTCAATACAGCGCATTGAGGTGGAGGGCTGGAGCAGGGCAGGGGGGAGGGGAAGGTGTGTCTTAGAAATCCATCGCCAATTTGCTGAGAAGAGCCCACTGACGGAGACTCTTGGCTCGCTGCGTGTGTGAACTTGGCGGAGCCGTAGGCTGCACCCACGTTTGGGCAGACATGATTCTGCGTGTTTGTGGGAGTGTTTCAGGAAGAGATTAGCCCTGAATCAGAGCACGGAGTGGAGCAGAAGGCCTTCCCCGAGGCGGGTGGGCTGTATCCAATCAGTTGAAGGCCAACTAGGTCAAAAACAGCTCTTTCCTGAGTAAGAGAGAATTTCTCCTGCCTGATTGCTCTTGAACCAGGACATCTTTGTTTTCCTGCCTTCGGAGTGTGTGTGGAATGTTGGCTCTTCTGGGTCTCCAGCCTGCTGGCATTGGGATGAGAACTTAACACTATTGGGTACGTATCCTGGGGCTCCAGCTTTGCCAAATTACCCTACAGATCGTGGGACTTGTGAGCCTCCATACCTACATCAGCTAATTTCTTATAATAAGTTTCTCTGTTTATATATGTGTGTGTGTTTATATATATATGTGTATATATGGAAAGTTGTATGTGTAACTATGTAGAGTATGTAAATATATTTGTTATAAACATTAAACATAACTAATAGGATGTACTTGCATGTGTATTTATATATATATATATAAAGTTACAAGAGGGTGTATACGCATGTGTTTATATATATATAAAGTTATATATGTAACTCTATATAGTATGTATATATATTGATTATAAACATTAAATATAACTAATAGGGTGTATATGTGCGTATTTATATATATGTACATACATATAAAGTTATATATGTAATTCTATATAGTATGTGTATATGTATTAGTTATAAACATTAAATAGGACTAATAGGGTGTATATGCATATGTATTTTTATATATATAAAGTTATATATGTAACTCTATATAGCATATATATATATTGATTATAATCATTAAATTTAACTAATAGGGTGTATATGTGTGTGTATTTAGATATATATATAAATTTATATGCTTATATATAGTATATATACATTAGTTATTAACATTAAATATAACTAATAGGGTGTATATGTGTGCATGTTTAGATATATGTACATATACATAAAGTTATATGTTTATTTACAGTATGTATATAGTTAGAAACATTAAATATAATAGGGTGTATATGTGTGTTTTTAGATATATGTACATATATAGTTATATGTTTATATATATAGTATGTATATATGTTATAAACATTAAATATAACTAAGAGCATATATGTGTATGTAGATATAAAACCCATAGAACGTGTGTATATGTTTATAATAGGAAGATGTGTGTACATATCGCATCTATTTCTCTGTATCTAAAAATAATGAGTCATTACTTCCAATGACAAGTTAGCCTGCATGAATCCCTGTGCTGACCCCTTTACAAAAAAAATTTATCTAAAAATAATGAATTATTCCTTATACTGAAAGGTGAGCATGTGTTGATCCCTTTACAAAGAATCCTCCTGGGGAGGATTAGCCAACTTGACTTATGCTGAGATCTGCAAAAAGAAACCCTATTCCCTGGTTCAGCTCCCCTAGGCCCCACAGAGCTGGGAAGCCAGATTTTCTCCCTATTGTCCTCGTTTTGCAAGAGAAAAGGCTGAGGCCCAGATCGGAAGGGGAGCTAGGGACTGAAGCCTGACGGAGCCTGTGTTCTGCCCCCACAAGCAGGGGATCGGTCAACTCTCAGATGCTCCCTGCAATGTCCGTCTAGACTATGAGTCCCTTTTCGTTATGCACGCAGAGTTCACAGGTGCTCTGCTTTTATGCTTTTATGCTGCGGAATAGGAAACAAAATAAGGGGCATGTATTTTCATGAGGAGTAAAATCATGTCCTGGATCACCCAGGGATGCATGCGGGAAAAGGTGCAGGGAAGCACACAATTTACGTGCTGGATTCCTGCAGCACGCGCGGGGTCTGGTTTCTTGGAACTGACCTATTGGGGACCTCCCAGGCAGCCCCCTTGGGGGTGCAGGAAGAGAAGTATCCTGGCCTTGACCCCTCCAGGAAATCCTACAGCCTGCTGGGCCTGGGGGAAGGACACCTGTTATTTACACGGCCTGGGGTAGGGGGTGGAGAATGAGAGGCAGTTAAAAGTCTATCCAGGTATTAGGCTCCACGCTGGGCATGGAGCCTACTTAAAAAAATTTTTTTTTATTAAATAAAAGTATATCTAAGCAAAGAATACACATTTCCTAGCCGCAGTGAATAAGGGAACTCAGCATCTCCACTTCCAAGGTCACCTACATTTTCTAGCACAACTACAAGTATCGCACACACACACAAAACCCCAAATACAAATATCCAAAGAAAAGGCACTCCTTTTGCTTTGTGTTTTGTCTTTTTAGATGATAGACTATTTCCAGAGGGGTTTCCAGTTTACAAAAAAAAAAAAAAATAAGTGGGAAGTTCAGAAGGTTTTCTGTACCCAGTCGTCCTCAGAGTTTGCGCTATTGTAAACATCTTGAAATAATGGGACACATTTGTTACCATGAAGGTAACCATGAGGCCAGGGTGTGGGTTTTGGCAAATACGCTGTACGTGGGTCCACTGCAGTGTCCACTGCAGTATCCACTGCAGATATGGAATGCCTCGGTTGGATGTGATTGATCCAGGGGGATGCAAGCAGAATGGATTGATGATTCCTGACAGTTGGATGCTAACCATTTGTAAAAATCAATTTGCTTGCTTGGCATCCATCTGAGAATCAGTCTGGCAAAGAGATACAAAGCGTGGACAAAGTTCATGCTATTCCACACCGAAAATGCCCTGCAGGCGGTTGCAGAGGCCATAAGCCAACAGGGGACCCTGTGATTTATTAAGAACATAAATTGACAAGCATCCCATGTTTAGGATTGAGGGGTGAAGTGCGCAGCATGAGTGCAATATGCTTTAAGGAAACCGAGGAAAAGAGCATCTTTAGCCCTGAAACAAGGGGTCATGGAGACAGAATCCCAAGACCCAGGCTGTGCTCGTTTCCCCCGTTTACCCCATGTCACTCACACCCGTTAAGCTGTCCACCCACTGTTCCCCAAAGCCAGCACCAAACATCTGTGTCTTCATGTCCTTACAAAGGCTCCCATGTCCCATAAAATACACACTCTGCACATCCGGATGCGTCTCTTCTGCTCATGTGTCCTTGTCGGGTTCATTTTCACATCCAGGCGGGGACCCTAAGAGGGTCCACTTCCCTCTCGAGGCAGGGATCAGCTGAGTAGAGTGTGAGAAGCCCCCACTGAATGGAAGGCACATGGGACCAAACAATAAAATCAATGAAAAGTCACACCCCATAAAGCACACGATACACATGGCGTGCAAACACAGAGCAACGTTGGATCGGCACAAACGGCACAAAGCGTACGTCCTTTGCAGGCGTTTTGAAAGTGGTGTGTGTCCTTTCTCCGGAAACACGTTTCATTGAAACATCGCTCCTGTGGTTTCAACGGAAAGAGGGAGGTTGGGGTCGCGCCAGAATGTGTGTGTTTGGCATATTGATTATTTCGAGCTGCCAACACTTGAAAACCAGCAGGTGTGGTTCTCTCTGAATTCACCTGCCTACCGTTCCCCCCAAAGGGAACCGATTGTCGGCAGTGCCCTTGTGGGGCATCATCAGCTAGGAAGGTGGACGCTGGTTACAGCACAGGACACGGACGTGGACCCCACAGGCACACAGACTCTGTCACAAACTTCTGTGTCTGGCTCCCGGCCCCGGGGGTAATGTCTGTGAAATCCGTCCTTGCTGGGGTATGTCACTCTAGCGTGTCTTTGCCTTGCCGTGGAATATGTATGAACACACGGTGTTTATTTACTCGTTTTATGGTTGTGGAGCAATTGGGCTCTTTCCAATTTGGAGGAAGTCGTAAACTTTGGTTATTCCACTTTTGTTTTCTTTTTGATGATAGTCACCCTATGCACAGACACACACATGCATGTATGTACATACAAATATGTATTTTGTATATTGTGTATATGTAGCATATATATTGTATACTGTATACATTGTGTATCGTATATACTATATATTGTATATATTTTGTATATTGTATATATTTTGTATATTGTATAAATATATTGTATATTGTATATATTTATATATATATACACACACGCATATTGTATATTGTATGTATATCGTATATTGTATATATCTCATATATTGTATATATTTTGTATTTGTATATATAGTATATTGTATATATTTCGTATTTTGTATAAATATATTGCATGTTATATATATTTGGTATATTGTACATATATTTTGCATATTGTATAGATATACTATATATTGTATATATATTTGTATATATATACATGCATATTGTATATTGTATATATACACATGCATATTGTATATTGTATATATATCATATATTATATATCTCATATATTGTATATATTTTGTATATTGTATATATGTCATATATTGTATATATTTTGTATATTGTATATGTACTGTATGCTGTGTACATTTTGTATATTGTATGTATATACTGTATATATATTTGTATATACATACATGCATGTGTAGACAGATAGCGTGTGTGTGTGATGCTGCACAGGCATGGGGCCATATGGAACACATAATTCAGAAAAGCTGTGTTCTTTTCTGATGCTATTTTAACTGATTATACTGCTGAGCTAATAATAACTACTCTGCTAAAATTATTGACATGCGGGTGATTGAATCCAGACACTGTCAGTTTCAATTTCCCCTTGCACAAATGCTTTTCTTATTACGCTTGAAGTCAGCTAGCTCACCTGTACATAGACAGTACGAATGAATGAGTGTGTTCCAATAAAACTTTATAGACACACAAATGTGAGTTCCATATAATCTTCACATGTTCATGAACTAATTTTGCTTTTGATTTCCTCCCCCCTTCCCCGCAACCATTTAAAAATATACAAGCCATTGTTTCAAGGGCCCTGCAAAGACAGGCAGCAGAAGGCACTGGGGTGGGCGCGGGTTGCTGACCGCTGATTTCTCGAGTGTTGGGTTTGTGAATTCGAAGTGAATTTGCGAAGGAAGGATAAGAAATGCCAGAGAAGAAATTATAAACATGGTGTGTTTATTGCAGGATTTCTCAGCTAAATGCTAGTTGCGTTTGGCATTTGCAAGACGGTGTCCTGTTTCTTCTCTATTATGGGACGGTGTTGCCCAGCTGAGCCACTGCAAAGTGTATCCTGTTACAGGCTTCCCTCTCCTGCTGCCTGGGCCACATCTGGGCCACGTCTGAAACAGTCAGTTCAGAGCAAACCCTTCTTAGCAGTAAACGTTGGTGGCTTTTGTCCACATCAGTACCCCGAGACCAAACAGGGATGCTTTCATTAAAATAAAAGACATCACTGGTTTTAAGGGCATGTTCCTCCCTTCCAAGATGAAGGAGCAACAGTGTTACAAAATATATATATATATATATATATATATATATATATATATATATATATATATATATACCACTTTTTCTCATTTCCTCCCCATGAATGTGCAGGACAGTGAGAAAGGAGGTGGTCTTCTTTACAGAGGGCTGCAGACCTGGGAACCCACGACCGTCCACTGGATGGAATAAAGATTTGAAAGTGGATAGGGTGGCATGAAAAGAAGGAAAATCTGCTCCGACTATAGCTGACCCAGAAATGCTCTTTGGGGAAGGACATTTCTCTACACCTATGAGGAAATGCAAAATGGGATATGTCCAAAGAATTAAATGAGGCAAAGGATTTTTGGAAGGACTCATGAACCTTTATTTTTCCAAAGGCAGCTTCCTTGATGTACAGCATGCATCGGACTGGGTCACGGACGGTGTTGGTTACAAGTGTGTTGCCCGCAAATCTACCCAGGAAAAGTACAACACCGTATAGTTTTTCTTATCCTCCTGTGTCCCTATTAGTTCTTGGTTTTTTGTTTCTTTGTTTTTTCCCTGAGATTCTTATCTAGCAAGCATAATAAAAACAAACATGAAATAAACATATGCTTTGCATTGAATTATCTAAAGGTGACCCGTCACATTAGCTTGAGAAAAGCAATGTGAAGGGTGAATGGGTCAGACCCACAACCGCCACAGGACATCAGACCAGCAGACAGATTTGAGCAGGAATGGTTCAAAGTGGGTAATAAACATGCAAATTGACAGATTGACCCCCAGTTCACCAGCATTCAGAGAAAGGGCGTCTGCACCACACTGAGATAGATTTTAAGGATCCCATTGTGAGGGAAAAGTAGTCTTGCAACTGAAGGCTGTGGGAAACCCACAGACGCAGGAGGAGTTTTCCTCTGTCCTGCCCTTATCTGCCTAAAAGCAGGGCATAAATTTCCCTTTGGAAAGGTGTCCCCCTTGTCCTGTGTGAGGAAGAGCAGTGTGACTCTTAACATGGCAGGTGGGGAGTGGGCACCAAGATGAGTCTACCAAAAGAAAACTTACTGAAAAACTTGTAAAAAAAAAAAAACCCTTAAAACCCACCCATCTTCTGTTAGTTTCACCCATAAGTCCTAGTCACTTTTCCACAATTTAGCACCTCTCAAAGCCCAAACCCCCTTTCCTTAAAATTATATATATAGTATAAAATTATATATATATATATATATAATTATATATATATATATATATATATATATATATATATATATACTCCTGAATGTAGCTACTTCCTTGAGTTTTCACTTCCTTTCTGGGAACGTCAGTGCCTCTAAAATATTCATAAAATTATATGTCAGACTGTCCTTTAACAGTTTCATTCACAGCCTTCAGGAACAGTACCTAAGAGCATATAGGGAAAGTTTTTCATTCCAACTGCAGTCAATGTTTCAACACCCGGGATGTGGAAAATGGCACATCTGCTTCCCAAAAGCTTGTCTGCAGTTATTCACTATTCCTTATTTTTTTCCCACATTGTTCTTCAGTTCATCATGTCAACTATAGCACTAAACTCATCTCGTTTCCTCCCTTAGCCCAACTGACTATCAGATCTCTCCCTGACCGTGGCACCCTCTCTGTCATGTCTTCTGGCTCTTGAACACTGTGACCTCTTAGTCCAAAATCAGCAGCAAATGCAGGATTTATAATATTCACCAGTTTGGGTTCATCCTTCCAACACGTTTGTAAGAGCTGGTACAAAAATATGCAATTGGCTTGCCTGGCCCATTTAAAGCCCCACTAAGTCTCTCAAACCCGATTTCTTCCCACTGTGTTCTTGCTTGCTTTATCCTGGCTGGATGGGGTTTATTTCTGGTCCTTAACCTGGTGGACTTAATGTCCATGCAGAGGTGGTTTACCAGTTGCCCAGACTTTGTGCAAGACCTGCTTCTGCATCAGAATGCCCTGGGGTGCGGGGGGGGGGGGGAAGGGGCTGGGATCACTCCCCGGTTGTTGCCCCCTACCCTGTAAAGTTTGTGGGACAGTGGGTTTGGGGTGGAGTCTGCCCTTTACGTGAGCTCTGTGCAAGCTCATGCTGACCTGCAGCCTTCCAAGGCTGAGCAGCGAGCACCCCCTCCCATGCTCCAGGGAGTCTGGTTTATGATGACACCTGATATAGCCCCTAATTCCTTCCCACCTTGGCACTCATCCTAAAACAGATACCTACCAGACCTTTGTAAATTTAATTATTTTTTTTGCAATAGAATTTATTTTGAAATCGTTTTAGATGTGCAGGAAATTGCAAAGATGTATTTGCACTCTGGTTAGCGTCCTTGGGCGTGGTGCATCTGTCAAAGCTACAAACGCAGCATGGGTTTCGCGACATTACTCATAACTCAATGACTGACTTCAGTTGGGTTTCACCAGTTTTCCCACTGGCGTCCCCTCTCTACTCCAGGATCCAGCTCAGATGAGTGATGAATGGCTCTCACTCATGAGATGCAAAAGAGTGTCTTCAAGGAGGTTGGTGGGAGTAAAATGGCAAACAATGTGGGTGTTCACAGCGTCAAAATCTGAGCACAGCCTGGCTCATGGACACTGTCCAATAAATGCACCTGTGCAGGCTTGTTTAAAAAAAAGTAAGGTTACAAGGAGCTGGAGGGAGGGAGAAATTGGGAGTTTGTGTTTAATGGGCACAGAGTTTTGGTTTTGAAAGATGCCATAGTCCTGGAGATGGATGGCACAGCAACGCGAATCTACCTCCCACCACTGACCGGGACACTTAAAAATGGTTAAGACAGTCAATTTTGCTATGTAGATTTGACCATACTTTTTATTTCTTTTCTTTGCCTTTCTTTTCTTTTCCCACAATTTTTAGAAAGGTATTTAGCAAGTTGGTTATTTAGGTGAAAAGCTAAACCAAAAGAAAAAAAATTAGCATGTACAATAAAGCCCTGTTTTTTTTTTTTAAAGATTTATTTATTTATTTTGAGAGAGTGAGAATGAGCGAGAGAGAGAGTACATGAGAGGGGGGAGGGTTAGAGGTAGAAGCAGGCTCCTCGCTGAGCAGGGAGCCCGATGCGGGACTCGATCCCGGGACTCCAGGATCATGACCTGAGCCGAAGGCAGTCGCTTAACCGACTGAGCCACCCAGGTGCCCTAAAGCCCTGTTTATAAGCAAAAGTGAGCAGGACCTATATGTGTCTATGCACATTTATTTGTATGGCTCTCTTGGGTTCAGGTGCATACACAGGTACATAAAGGTGGAATAATGCGTGACCTTGGTGGGTTTATGATGGAAAACACAGAAAAAGTTGGTGTGGAAACTCTTCATGAGATATTTTCTCTGCTATATTGAGTTTGGCAACCGTTCTGCCGAAGGTAAATGCACCTGTGCAATCCGGGAGTTCTGGAAAGTTCCATCCCTGGAACCAAAAAATGTAGGTGTTTCCAAATCGGTGTGGATTTGGGTGTTGTCATTGTTTTTCAAATTTGAGTCTTTATGTAAAAACCTTTAGTGTCCATCCATGTCTGACTTTCAAACACAAGCAAATGTCAAGATAAATGAGGATGTAATAAAGAAGGGTTCTCTGTGAATACTGTTTATCCTTGTGGGTCAGGCTTTACAGATAATTTTCCAGGTTGCTTTTCTATTTATCACTTTAATTTTTGGTGCAGAGAACTTATGAATCCAGAACGACCAACCATACCCGTTCAATTTTTTCTTTTAATTGTGGGTAATAACATTTCTCTCACCTCTTATACCTTCCTCCCTCCCTCCCTCCCTTCCTTCCTTCATCCTTCCTTCCTCTTTCCTTCCTTCCTTCCTTGAATGGCTTCACTGAAAACATCTAATTTTTAGACCCTTATGACAAGTGTATCCTTCTGCTCCAACTCAACTGGAGAAGGAGGATGCTGATGAACAGATCCAGAGAGCCAATTAGTTAATGGGGAGGGGGCTTTGAGAGTTATTCAGACCGTCCCTGATTTACAATGGTTCCACTTATGATGGTTTGAGTTTATGGTGGTACAAAAGCGATCAGCATTTGGTAGAAACTGTGCTTGGAATTTTGAATTTGGACATTTTCTGGGGCTAGGGACACGTGGTACCGTCTTCTGTCACCATGTTGGACAGCAAGCCATTGCTCCCAGCAGGCACACAATTGTAAGGGTCAACAACCTCTGCACTGACGACCATTCTACACCCACACAATCGCTCTGTGTGTTCCTTTCAGTACAGGATTCAGTGCATTGCCTGAGATCATCCACACATTTGTGTGAGATGACTTTGCCAAACTGTAGCTACCATGAGTGTTGGAAGCATGTGTCAGGCAGGCTGCGCTAAGCTATGACGTCTGGGAGGTTCTGAGTTTTAAATGCATTTTGACTTAGGATATTTTCAAATCAAGACGGGTTTATCGGGACATCACCCCAATGGTAGGTGGAGGAAGATGCGTACATCAGTAAAGAATATGGTTTTGTGGATGAAGCCCCATCCCATCTATGTCTTCCCAGGGTGATGGGCGTGGGAGTGCACCTGCGGAGCTGACTGCTAAGACACAGAGCAATAAACAGAAACCATGTACGCATCCTTTGTCATGTGACACTGCATGGATCAGCTCTTCTCTTGCAATTTCAGCTTTACCTTCCAAACAAGATGGATCATCTCAAACATCCCTTGTGAAATCTCTGAGTCCTATGTAAGAAAGAGCAAGATAATTTTCCCAAACCTTTTTATTCATTTATTTTTGGTAATGCAGACAGATTTTCATCCGTCGTATTCCTTGTTTCCAATAAAGCTTTGGGAATGAGATGTGGGACATCCACGGGCTATTCAAAGTGAACTTTTACTCCAACACCAGAAAGGATGATTCACTTTTGAGAAAGGTTGGATCACTCAGTTGTCACTACCTTTTAAGGAAGGAGTAAGACCTGGAGGGGGTTTTTACACAGCAGAATGCCTCCTAAATGCGATTCTCACATGAGAAGTGGCAGAAGGTTATAAAGCACATCTAAATTTCATGAAATAAGCATACCGAAGTAGAAACAGGTGTAAATTTGAAAGGAGACAAAATGAGGTAACCTTGAGTAATGGTATATCCAATGAAACAGATCTGCTAATGGAATAAAGAAATCCAGCCTGAGAACTCAGTGACCCTTTTGAACCACTGACTCAAACACAAGACGTTAACTTGTTAATGATCAATAATGACTCACGTGTGAAGGGCTAGGAATTTTAAACATCTGTCACTTAACATGTTCTCATTCCCCCAATCGAGCCTTCTGGCCATAAATAAATCAGTCACAATTATGGCTCAGCCTCTGGCTTGACCTGATCTGTGTTAATGAATAAAAGGAATGAGAAATATGCTAGTATATTCCATATTTTATGATTTATTATTTTTTTTACTCCTGTGACTTTATCTTGGCCCCAATTACCCCGTAGCCTGACCTCATTCTTGCCTTGAAATATGACAGTATGCATTATCTTCAATAGCTGCTAATTGCTCCATTCCAAAGTCATTGTTGAGGGAAGATAGGAAAAATATAAATAGGAATATTTCATATGCCTGCCAAGTATTCATTATTTTTCTTCTTCTTCTTTTTTAACCAATCTGCCCTCATCTGATGGAACCATTTTTCATGAAGCTGAAATTGGTGTTTGTACCTGACCACATTGCCATTTCACCCAGATCATCAGTACAAGGACACCCAAAGACTCTTAGAGAAGGGACAATTTTAAGAGGTCCATCTTGGTAGTTGGGTTGTCTGAGCATCCTCAGGCCCTGGAACTGAGTCACGGCATGAAATTGCCCCCTTGCCGTTGACCCTAGCCGGTAATTCCAGCAACTGTCCCATCCTTGGCTTAACTAATGAACACAGGAGTTCGAGATAAGGCTTTTGCACAGTGCTGTAGCTGACCCAGGAACACCTGGAGAAGTGGTGACATGGGTTGGCTCTGAGTGTTCACAGTGTCGAAACACTGAAGTGATTTGAATGTTTCCTAAAGCAAAGAGGCAACAGGAGTAGAGCTCAACTCAATTAAAAAAAAAAAAAAAAGTGGTGCACGCCCTTGGAGGCATAGACTTGACCTCAGCTGGGCAGGGTCTGCCCTCCTCTGGGCAGGGTTATGTGTGAACTGCCAACCTGGCCTTGACAGGTTTCTTCTTCTTTGTTCCATTTCACTAGACTCTTTGGCTGACACATTCTCTCTTTCTGGATATGTTCATACATGCCTTCAGGTTTGGTTGTGCTCTATGAGTCACTCTGTCTCCTTGAGGTGAAGATCTCTATCTCCTTCTGTTATGATTTATTACAGTTTACATTTTCTCTCTGGCAACTCTTCCTTTCCAGGTAACATGTGTACCTTGCCCACACTACAGTCTCCAAAAGAACAAATAAACACATGAACGCTCAGTTTGATTCTAAATGATAACAACCCTGGTGGTCATGATCATCTGTTTAGGGAAGACCGTCTGTGACTTGGTGGTGGTTGTGATCATCTGTCCAGGAAGAATAGTCTGTGACTGATTGGTAACAGTCACAGCCATCTGTGTCCAGGGAGGATGGTCTATGACTGATGGGTGGTGTTTGAGATCATCTGTCCAGAGAGAAAAATCTATGACTGTTTGGTTATGATCGTGATCACCTCTATCCAGGAAAAACATATCTATGACCAAGATGGTGAGCTCTGATTGTCTCTGTCCAGGGGGAGCACTCAATAACCGAGATAGTGGGTGGTGATCATCTTATTCCCAGTTTTACGAGAACAGACGTTTGAAATGTAGGATTTTCTACATCAGTCTCTGGTCCAAGAATGCTTTGCTGTCTAAGAGGCTCAAGATTTCCTGACAGAGTGGGCTCCTGGGAAAAACTGAGTAGAGGGTAGGTCAAACTTGTTCTGGGGGTCCTGCAGTCCTACCTCCTGCAAGCTTGCTGCCCCCAAAAGACATCCTTTGGGCACCTCCCTGCCCATGTGAGATGTTCACTATGTCTGTGCTGCCGAGAGGGTCTTCCATGTTCTAGAAATGTTTCCCTTCCTTCCTTAGGTCAAGCGGTGCATGTCCCATTGACCCCTTTCTTGAGGCCCTTGGCCTTTGAGCAATGACCACAGTGATGGCGTGAATGGCCTTCCTAATGGTCCTGGGGGCTTCTAAGTCAATGTGTAATGTTTACAGGTGTACTTGCATCTCATATTGGAAATTTGATTGCCTTGGCCAGTTGACAGACAGGGCTTAGCAAAGGATCAGGGACCCATCAGAAGTTCTCCTGGAATCCCTGCATGCTGATGCTGAAAATCCCATCCCTGACGCTGACAATGCCATCCCCGATGGCAGTGGTTCGGTCTCACTGGCTGGATTGAGTTGGAAACTTCTTCTATGCATGTTTGGATAAGTCTAAACTTTGTTGAAGACATTAGATTCGTTCCTCTCTCTCTTTCCCTTTATTTTTTAAAAAGATTTACTTATTTTTAGAGAAAGAGAATGAAAGTGAGCAGGAGTAGGGGCAGAGGGAGAGGGAGAGGGAGAGGAATCCTAAGTAGACTCCCTGCTGACTGTAGAGCCCAACAAGGGGCTCGATCCCAGAACCCTGAGATCATGACCTGAGCTGAAATCAAGCGTGGGCTGCTCAACCAACTGAGCCACCCGGGCGCCCATCTTTCTTTTCCTTTAAAAGAAAGATAAATGTATTGCCTCCAGTTGTGTCATGTTACATAGAGTAGACAGACACAGGCCAGGACTGAGCGTGGTGGAAACCATTTTTCTCATTTGTGCAGGAAGGACTACATGGCTGTAAAGCGGAGGTGGGACTCAGAGAACGGTTCAGAAGCACAGGTGGGATGGTGGAGGAATTCTGAGGGGACCAAGGAAGGCTCTTTGGCAGGGGGATCACTGGACACAGACATGAAATTCTTCTACCCATGAGTACTTGTAACACAGGTTTTGGTGCTAAGAGTCCAGGTAGGAGAGGGCAATACGGTGGCCGCCATGTAGCAGGGACCCGAGTTGAGCACAGCGGGACCAGAGGAAGTACCTTGGGGAACTCCACAAATGGTACGTAGGGTCTTCCAAGATCCCTGGAGATACCACCCATGGGGGAAAGCAAAGAGTCATTTCCACGTCGCTAATTAGACTGAATATTTGGACACACAACCTGGAGGGAAATTGACAGTTGAGCACATACCCATCCCTATAATTCTGTGTCATGTTTAAGTTAGTTTATGGGGGCTGTTCTTAGCAGAGCAGATATTGTTAAGGTTTTTATGTCCGTCTTTCCTTGCCAACCGGAGAATGGAACAGAGAAAGAAAAGTTGGGAGAGACGTCAGGCTAGTGTTCGTAGAAAGTTCATCTTAGAATCATTAATATTATTCCATTTGAAATCGTTAATTATTATAGCATTTGAGAGAAACAAGTCCCTCTGTGGAAAGGCCCGATCTTTGTTTTTGAACGAGGACGCCTCTCTGTGGCCCGTCTCTCTGGTGCTTTCTTTTACGAGTGCCCTTTGCCCATGGAAGATTGCTTGTGCACGGTTTCACGGTGGGCTTCAGAGCAACCTGGCCCACACAGCCAGCTTGGATATGCTGGTCTCTGTTGCAGGCTGCAGCCGTGGCAGCCCCTGTGCAGCCACGGGGCTGGTGGTGGAGGGCATTCATGCAGACGGGGAAAGTGCATGCCCATTCCTGGAGGCAGAAGGAGCATGATCTGACCGGACCTTCACCAACAGAACAAGCCACTTCCTAGCCCTTAGGGAGACACAAAGGAGAGGTGGCCAGGCAGAGGGGCTGCCCGTGGAGAGGTAAATCGCCATCCCTTCCCCCGTGGAAGCAAAGCTTCCCCTCCTACAGTGGGTAGGATCTGTCGGGAATGTCTTAACTTTTGAAGTTAGGCAACGGTGAGATCACCAGCCCCAAAGCGCTGATAGGGTTTCAGTGGAGTTCACTTGCATTCAGTTTGTTTAGAATGGGAGTTTCCTGCCCAGGGCCTTCCAATTGCACATGGGAGACTGGCCCCCTGAGAGTCAGCAAGCCCACAGCTCCCCGGGCTGAGCAAACGGTCCCACGGGCCGGCCGGGTGGTGACAGTTGCTTTGTGTACTTGTCGAGAAACAAAAGGCGATGCAAGGGGATCACAAACGGTGAGGAGGAGCAGCAGGGGGGACGGGATTTACACGGTGCCTGCGGCCAGGGCTTTGATGTGGGGGCAGGCTCCGTTGGATTCTGTCTGCCAGACACCCTTAAGGAGGAATTAGGAAGAAAGCAGGAAGTCCCTGCGGGGTTTCCATGGCACCGGGTCTGTTGTGATACTTTGGCTGCAAGCTGTTTCCCTCTGTCCCAAGCCAGCACCAACTGGGCGGGCAGGCGGAGAGATGGTCTATGGTAAAAAGGCCACAGGGCTGGAAGCGGTTCCTGACGTGCAGACCAGAGTGGGACAGAGAATGAAATTGTCATTTGAGGCATGTCCCAAGCCTGCTTCAGATATGAGGGGCACAGACCCTTTACAGCAAGCACAAGGGGCTTGTTTGGTGAGCAGGCATATTCGATGTGGTGTGAAGGTACAGGGCAAGGTGTACGCAGCAGGGACCAGGAATGCACGGGAAGCAGCCGTGACGTCCTTCAGCAGGTCAATGCCTAAATAAACCGGGGTCCGCCCAGACGATGGAATATTATTCAGTGTTAAGAGTAACTGAGCGATCAAACCACGAAAAGACATGGAAGAAGCTTAAATGCACGTCACTAAGGGGAAGAAGCTAATCTAAAAAGGTTTTATACCCTATGATTTCAGCTCTAGGACATTCTGGAAAAGGCGAAACAACAGAGATGGTAAAAAGATTGGGGGTTGCCTGGGATGGGGGGAAGGAGGGATGAGCAGGTGGGGCACGGAGTGTTTTTAGGGCAGTGAAACTACTCTGTATGACACCATAGTGGTGCATACATGTGATTGCACATTTGCCCAAACCCATAGAATGTGCACCCTCAAGAATAAACTCTAATGCACATTAAACTATGCGTCTGGGCGGTGATGTTGTGTGGCCGCGGGCTCATCACGTGCACCAAATGCACCCTCTGGTGGGGATGCTGATGATGGGGGGAGGCTGTGCATGTGTGGGGACAAGCAGTGGTGCATGGGAAACCTGCACGTGCTTCTCAATTTTGTTGTAAACCTAAACCTACTCTGAAAACATCTTATTTATGCTTTTGATTCCCTTGCCTTTGCAGACATGTCTAGCAAGAAGTTGCTGTGGCCAAGGTCACAGAGGTTGCTGCCCGTGTTCTCCTCTAGGATTTTGATGGATTCCTGCATCACATTGAGGTCTTTCATCCATATTGAGTTTATCTTTGTGTAGGGTGTAAGAGAATGGAGTGTCATTCTTCTGCATGCGGCTGTCCAGTCTTCCCAACACCATTTGTTGAAGAGACTGTCCTTCTTCCAGTGGATATTCTCTGCTGCTGTGTCAAAGATGAGTTGACCATAGAGTTCAGAGTCTATTTCTGAGTTCTCTGTTCTGTACCATTGATCTATGTGTCTGTTTTTGCGCCAGTACCATACTGTCTTGAGGATGACAGCTTTGTAATAGAGCTGGAAGTCAGGCATTGTGATGCCCCCGGCTTTGGTCTTCTTTTTCAACATTCCTCTGGCTATTTGGGGTCTTTTCTGGTTCCATACAAATTTTAGGATTATTTGTTTCAGTTCTGTGAAAAGTGCTGGTGTTATTTTGATAGGGATTGCATTGAATGTATAGATTACTTTGGCAGCATAGACATTTTAACAATATTTATTCTTTCAATCCAATGGAATATTACTCAGCCATCAGAGAGGATGAATACTTACCATTTACATCGACATGGCTGGAACTGGAGGGTATTATACTGAGCAAAATAAGTCAATCACAGAAAGACAGTAATCATATGGTTTCACTCATATATGGAATACAGGAGACAGCACAGAGGATCATAAGGGAAGGGAGGGAAAACTGAAGGGGAAGTCATCAGAGAAGGAGAAAAACCATGACAGACTCTTAACTCTGGGAAATAACCTGAGGGTTGTGGAAGGGGAGGTGGGGGGGGGATGGGGTAACTGGGTGATGAGCATTAAGGAGGGCACGTGATGTGATGAGCATCGGGTGTTATATGCTACTAATGAATCATGGAACACTACATCTGAAACCAATGATGTGCTATATGTTGGCTAATTGAATTGAAATTAAAAAAATAAAAACATCTTATCTAAAAAAGAGAAAATTAAAGCATGTATTGATACATGCTACTGGATGGACGATCTCAAAAGCCATAACGGTAAGTGGGAGAAGCCAGAGGCCACTCATTGTAGATTCCATGTATGGGAAGTGCTCAGCAGAGGCACATCCATTAGGCACAGCAGATTACCTGGGAACGGAGCCAGTGGAAAGGGGTTAACTGTAAATGAACTCATAGGGATTTATTGGCGTGATGGAAATGTCATAAGCTTGGTTAACAGTGAGACCGCCGACCTCGGTAAACTTACTAAAATTAACTCGTACACTTAAGTGAACTTTACGATAGGTAAATGATACCCGCGTCATGGAGAACAATGGAGGCAGAATGCACGAAAGCCAGAGTTCTGCTGGGGTTGATTAAACACCGTGTAAGAATAATAAAGTCCCAGTGTGGAATGCTAAGCCCTGTTTACAGGGCCTGGGTTCTTGCATTTTAGGACTGAACTCTGGACCTGGCTTTTATTTGTAGCCTCCGTTAAGGAGCTCATCTGCAATTTAACCTGAGCCTGGATTAGAATACCTGAAGTCATTAGTTCAGAACTGTTGGACCTGGGATTGCATTACAGCTTTGCCCTGCTGGCTGTTGACTGTTGGCAATAGTTTCCTCACGTGGGAACATGTGTAATAATACTTGTATCTCAGGGCCAAGGAAAAGCATTGATAGATAGATGAGATCGATGGTGGATGGATGGATCAAATAAATAGATGATGGATGGATGAATGGATGGATGGCTGAATGGTTGGATGGATGAGATAAATAGATGATGGATGGATGAATTGATGGATGAATGGAGAGATGGATCAATACATCAGTTGATCGACAGATTGAGAGATAGATGATAGGTAGATAGATAGATAGATAGATGAATAGATAGATAGATAATCTGTTGAAAGATTTCCCCAAAATTAAAATTTTAAAATGATCCTTATTGGGACTTATGAAATTTTCTGCATCCTCCTGGTCATTGTTGAGACATGTCTTCAAATCTTGTACATCCAGTCAATTAAGGAAAAGCATTTGGCCTGTAGGATTAGCTGCATGGAGACAGAGGAGAGAGGTGTTTGGCTCATGCCATACTGTGTATATTTACAGTCCTTGCTCACCCTCAAGTGCCTCCCACATGGAACTGCAGTCTGGAATGAGTGGCCTGCACATCTCACACAATACTTTCTCCCAAAGGCAAGTAAAGCATGGCCGGCTTCATCTGAAGCAGAGCAAACATTGTTTGTACTCAAAGTCTTCGTATTTTCCTACCAAACCTTGCTCAAGATTAAATGCTACCAACACAGATAGATATGGCAGTTTGCTTCTGGGTTATTTCTCTCCACGCTATGCTCCCTCCATCCCAGTACCAGCCTTGTCTCCACGAGCTCTTGCCTCTACCCAAATCATGTGGTGCCCTCCGCACCTCCCTGTGGGAGACTGCTTTCCAACAAGGATTAGGTGATGGTCATCGGATTCGTATGAACTTGAGCCAGTGTGTTTCTAGTGCCATGGCGATTTGCATCTACATTCCATCGCTGCTCAGTCCATGCAAAAGGAAGATCACAGGTCCCAACCGAGTGGGGCTGGTGTGTTGTAGAGTGCAAGGAAAACCCTTTCCCTGGTCCCACCCAGCCACATGCAGAAGAACGACACTGGACCATTCTCTTACACCATATACAATCACACTCATACATAATCACAGCTCCTCATGTAAAACTATGTAAAAACTATGTAATCACGTAAAGGTTGTATCAGAAAACAACCGAGTTCGATTTCTGTCTCTACCACCTGTGGGTTCATGACCTATGATAAGTCATTTCGGCTCTTTGAGCTCCAGTGTCTTCACAGGTCAAGATGGAAACACCTGTTTCATGATCAGTCATGTTCACTTGGAGGGGTTAAGTGGCAAGGTCCCCCAAATGTCAACATTTAAGCCAGCAAAGTTTCATTTCCTCATATCACCCTGTGCCCACGGAGCATCTCCAGGGGTTCTTGCTCACTGAAGTCACTTCCAGTCCTGCCTATGGGTTTCGTCCTCCTGGATCACAGCAGACAGGTCAGAATTCACAGCAGCGTCCCCACTCAGCTACAGGGGGGACTCATGCTGTGTTTCCAGAAGCACAGAGCTGGAAATATTTCGTGCTCGGCAAACATGGCCACCCGCAGACTTGTTAGATGTGCCTTTGTGGTCATCCTTTTTTATAGTTGTTTCCCCCATGGGAAGAAAGGAGTAGAGGACACACAAAACAGACCACCTGAAATGCCAGTCACTGGTATTTTCCCCACTCTGTATTTAGATAATCATTAGTGGCTTTTTTGAGGTCAACTCCCTTCTTGAGGACTGGATCATACAGATCCACACTTCAGACTCATGCTTATTTTGGGGGTTCATATCCATTCTAAATCAGATTTTAAAACACATAAATGGGGAAGGCTCCGTAAGCATTTCCCCGTGGCTATTTTTACAGGAGTCCTGTCTTGCAATTGGACCAAAAAAAAAAAAAAGGTCAACATAAAAACTCACATTTGGGTCCATTGAAACCAGATGCCTATATGGATCACAACCCTACAGAGTTTCATTTTGTTTTGTTTTCAAATACAAGAGTATGTGATTCAAAGGTCCACCCCTTTGTGTATTAACAAAAGGAGGTGGGGTGACAAGGTAGCTATGGGTGCTTACCTCTTCATTTTGAATCTCCCTGACTCAGCGGATACAAAGAGACTTCCGTCTCCCTTCAGCCGCTCACATGCACACGGCATGTGTTTTTGCCCCCGAAGCACTGAGACTTCCACTGGATCCATTATTTTGTGGGGATTTTATTGGTGGTTGATGGCTCAGGGGAGCATTTCAGAGCAAAGTAACAAAACTGGCCAGAAAAGGTTTTTATTCCCTCTTCCCACAAATACTTTCTAAACAAAAGAGTCTGTTCACTTTCTATAAAGTAAGCATGGCTGTGGCTTCAGAGCTGTGGATATGGCCCATTGGCCGTGAACAGGTGCTAAGAAATCCTGCTGCTCGTCCGTACCGATGGCGAAGGATGCGTCTCTGATTTCCTCCCCTGGCTACCGTCTTGTCCTCCCAGGAGGCTCAGATGTTTGTCCTCCTGAAGATCAGCTCTTCCTGGACCGCGTCGTCATTAACCAGTAGCCTCATCCCTGTGGGTATAACCTGCGTTTTCTGTATTCAGGCGAATAATGCAGTCAGTGACTCCGCCTTATGAGCAAAATCACCTAAGACCCAAAGACGAGCCATTGCTCATGTTTAAAAATTACCTAAGAATCACTCCTGGGTATCATTAGGAGCTAAAGCTGTGGAACAAACTCAAAGTAATGCATTAGATTTCTGTAAATATTGGCTTTGGGTCGACTTTTTTTTGAAAAGGCAAGGGGTTAATGGGGAAACCTTTACAAATGGCGTCTGTAATTAAATATGACTGTTTAGAGTGCATTAGGTTGTGGTTGGGGGGAAAGAGAAATTGGCTTTCTCATAGTATAAAAAACCCACAAATAAGTAAATACATATTCTCGAAGAGAGTTCCCTTTGCAGAGAAGATTTCCATGTGGTTGCTATTTGCCAACTGAAAAGCCCAGTAGGCTGGAAGAATTTACTGGAGAGGGTAGTAGAGGACAGATACTCTGCGGTGTTCTTTTTTTTTTAGGATTCGTTTGGGGAATTAATTCTTCAAACTCAGGGTTATTGCCAGGTACTTCACAGTAACCAAGAAATTGTTGTTTCTGTACAGGAAGTAGAGCCTGCCTTCACGGCGTTTGGCCCATGTTGTGGGAGTCAGGTACAGGCACCGGTGTCCTTCTATTGCCCCATGAGCAAGGGTGGTACCCATTTGGCTGTGGAAAATATGGAGTCAACCATCCCTATATAGGCCACCTGAGAGCAGGACCCTCTCTCGTTTGTGTGGGGTGCCTTCCTTCTGCCCTTCCTCCTTCTCTGGTTTCCATGAAAGTGGTCAATGGAGGGAGAGGGGTGACTGTGTGAATATGGAGTCTTCTCATGGGTGCCCTTTTTGGGGGGCGCCACAGACATCTCACTATGGTCAGTGTTCTTCAGCTGCACGTGAAGGGTCCTCCGTGGTGGGTTCCTGTTAGAGGCCATGCGCAAGCACCGTCGTGCACTCCTAAGTAAATCTCAGTGTACACACTAGACATCTGCACGCACACCGTAGACACAGGGCATTGGTCTGTCTGAAGGCGCTGAACAGAGGACTCAGTTGGCAAAATTCTAACACAAAGCTTGCCAAAACAGGCCAGTTTTCTCCATGTTCTTAAATTGCGAGGACTCACAAGTGGCCATGGTTTTTAACTTACATGGTGCTCATGGAAGCTTTCTGGGGAAGATGGTGGCCATCAGTCGTTTCTCTGGATTCCTTCATGAAGTTGCCAGAGAGAGAGTTTTTATGTCCAAGGCTCCTGATGGGAGATGCATGCTTCCCACTGTCTGATCCTATCTCTGCAAACTTTGGCGTCCCAAAGCACCATCACTTCCTAGGTTGGTGTGACTCAACCAACTCCCATGGATTGTGTGCTAGAATACCGGCTTTCTGCAAAATGTCAATCCCAGACAGTGGTCTTGGTGGTATTGGTCCAGTCCATGAACAGCCTTGAAAATTGGTAATTAATATGTCATGTCAGTACCAACTCATCCTGCTTTCTGTGCCCAACTGAAGCCCGATTAAGTTCTCAGTGTGTTAATCCAATTAGGGTTTTCCTTGTGCCCAATCCCATTGGAGGACCCAGGCAATACAAGGGAAAGGCACGTCAGTCTCCAGGTATAGGGTGTTGACTCGAGCCTTCCACAGTGGACATGAAAATAGGTCCCTTTCACAGTAAGGGAATGCTCTTTTTACTAAAAATTATGATAGTTTGTTCATACAGGATTTGGGGGGGGGGGGCATTTGTTTTATTAAAATATTGCATTCATTGAATTTTTTTGTGCCCCTTGAAATTTTCATGCCTGAAGTGGTTGATCCCACTTGTGTAATGTAGCCCTGCCTTGAGTATCATGGCTTATTTTTGAAGTATATATATATATATTTATAGTATATATAATATAACTTTTGTATATTATATATATAGTTGTGCATATAGTATATATACACATGTGTTTGTGCATATATATACTTTTGTGTATATATAATTTTACACATACAGAATTATATATGTATATATGTATATGTATACATGTATATGTGTATGCATGTTATATACACACGTCTATATGCATATATATAATTTTGGATGTAGAGAATTTTATATGTTTAAAATATAATATATATTATATTAACCACAGCTTTCTAATTGTATCAAAATACATTACATATGTGTGTAGATACATATTTATATATAATTTTTAAAAAGCTATATCATAAGCAGATGTGTATATGTATATGCACATATAATTTTGTATGCATGAAATTGTATACATATACAATATAGTATCTATGCATGTACAATGACATACTTTTAACCAGCTATATATACACACACGCATAGGTGTACATAATTTTTATATGGATAAAAATTGTATACATGTAAGAAGATATATTTTAAATGAGTCACATACATATACACACATACACGTGTGTATATATGAATATTATATGCATAAAACATATTATATGTACTTACACAGATGTCATTTAATACATGTACATATGTATATATGATTTTTTTTAACCCGGTGTGGTGGCCAAGGCTCAGGTAGGATAAAGTGGAAGAAGCAACCACCTCGGTACAAAATTTCATCAATGAGTAAATCCAGCAGCCAAAATACAAAATATTTTAATTACACACACACACACACACACACACACACACACACACACACACACACACACTGCTCAGGGACCATAAGCCTTTTCCCATAAAGCAGAGAAATGGAGTGTGCAGTGAGCCTTGCTTCGTAAGTTAAGATACTAATCTGTTTCATAAGAGACCTGACCTCTGCCCGCAGCTTTGGGGAGGGGACCCCTAAGTCTGTGCAATGGTTCTGACTGATAGGAGTCTCTGTTTTTGGCCAGAGACCTTGGAGCACTGGATCTTCTAATGTGATTTTGGGTGGTAGGCTGGCTGGGTGGTCACAGCAGACCGTTTTGGGGGCAGTTATCCACACTAGAGGTAGTGTTGTCATGTCAGGTGGGGGCTATGGGTCGGAGAGTGTCAGCTCAGACCTCAGGAAGGGCTGGAGACATGTGGGCCATTGGCCATGGAGTGCCTAGTAGAGACAGAGGCCTACCTGAGCTCCCCTGGTTGGCATTGCTTGATGCACATAGTTACACATCATTGTCAGGGAGCTCCTACTATCCTCAGAAACACAGGGACGGGTCCACAGGAGCTCTGCCTTTGGGACTTTCCTGGACCCTGGGCCATGCTCTTTTTCCTGGGGCAGATTTCAATCTGCCTCCTTTGTCCTGTGCCCACAGTATACACCAAAACTGCGAGTACAAACACTCTCAGGGAATCCTGGGGTCCTTCTCGTGAATTTCTAAAACTGAGGGTGACCTCAAGAGCCCCAAAACCTGTAGCTGGTATCAGAAGTGGGGGGGTGGTCTACCAGAAACGGTTCCCTCTAAAGGGAAAGTGGCTACCTCTTGCGTGTATGCTGTCTTAGAACCAATGAAATATAGCTCTTGGAGGTTCCTTTCGATCTTGGGCTTCATCACAGCAAAATCTGTTCTATTTTTGTTCGTGTGTGTGTGTGTGTGTGTGTGTGTGTGTGTGTGTGTATGAGAGAGAGACACACGGTTGGGGCTGTCTAATGAGGTTCTAATAATAATGCTTCAGAATTACTGGAATTCAAACCTACGAGTAGAAACCTGGAAATGCATGGGCTAAGCATGACTGGCCTTTGCTTTTCATATTTTTCTGGTGATTTATCTTCTTTGCTTACTTGCATCCGCACATCTGTTTGCATTTAAATCTAGCGGAAGGAACCTGGGGAGGCTCCAATTTATTTTTTGTGGAGGGATTGGGAAACACAGGAACGCCACCCCCATCTCTCCCCCACACTGATCCCAGTTCATGATAAGGAGCATCTGCATTTTCCACACTGGCGACATCCAGCAGGGAGCAGATTTCCTTCCAGAAAGAGCTCCTTGCTGGCCTGCCTGTGACTTTTAGGAAGGCAAGTGATAAACTGCCATAACCCATTTCCGTAGAGTCTGCCACAAATGGCTTGCAACCATTGGACCGTTTGGGAACAAAGAAGGCTTTTTTATACTGAAATGTGACCGATGTCAGAGTATGCAAGAGAAGACCTGCCTTCTGTCTATGGCGTTGTTGGCTTTGCAGTGGGTAGAATTGGAAGCAGGTTATCAAGGCAGGGATGTGGGTCCAGCTTTCCAATATGAATAACAGATGGATATGTAGAGAAACTTGGCAGATGCAGGATTTTGGTGGGTGATGGTGTGAATATCACCATCCTGTGAGCCAGTGGGGCCAGTGGGGAGCCTGGTGACCACCATGAGGATGGATCCTGTAGATTGAAATTCCCGTCCCCGATTTCAAGCCATGGCTTCTCTCAGGCATAGCTGTGCCCACCTGACATGTGTCTGGAAACACAGTACGTTGGCAAAAGGAATTCCTTTCATGCACAGAACTGGGGAAGGTGCACACATCCACCTCAATACCACCATTTTTATGAAGCCAGACAAATACTTCAAAAGTGTGTGGTGAGTGAGTAACAAGTTGTGTTTGTGGCTCAATGGTAATATTTCGGAAGAGCCCACGTTGACTCGGCATGATCTCTACACTGTGCAGACACAATTTATTTTCCCTAAGACTTGGGATCCAAGAGGCCGACACCAGCTTGCTCCCCAGGAACCAGTTGGGTGAAGTCATACAAATCCCGAGCCCTTGCACGGAGATGATCTTGGGGAATCCCCAAACTGTGGGTGATGTGAATATTTCTATGAGCACAAAACTATTTTACAAGACAAAAAATAAGTCTCTTCTTTGTGTTCAGGGTGGTGGCAGACACGTCTCCAAGAAAGCATGCATGTATCTTGTGTTTTATTTTATTTGTTTATTGGATTCTGAGTTTTCTCTGCAAGAAAGACGTTGTTGGAGATTCTCAACTTATAAAAATATATTGTGCCCAAAAAGGCGCCCTTGGGAATGTTTGCAGCTGTATTACTAGATGATGAATTTATTACAGTTTCTGTAATTCTTCCAATCTTTAGAGTAACCAAACGCAGACGTTCCTCAAGAATAAACCAGCACATAGATGCTGAGTTAACACTTATGTAAGATTGCTGTTTCTTCAGCCTCAGGGGGACAGGAGGTACATGCTGACCTAAGCAAGTGCCCTTTTAGGTCACCGATGCAGCGTTTTGTCGTGCAAAATGGACCATGCAGCTCTCCATGAAGGAGGAGGATTTTATGTTTCACGGTGCCCGTCAAAAGCTATTACTGGTTTGGAGTAGGTTCGATCAGCCACAAGTACAATTGCGTTTTATTGCTAGTGGAGGAAATGAGAAGAGTAATGAAGTTCATCTTCCAAAACAATAGCACGGGTTGAAGGAAAACCCAAGCACAACTGATTTCGTGAGTCTTACAAGATTTCACACGACTTCCTCAATGTTTAAATCCTTATCAGGTTATTCAAGGGGCTGGCAAATGATGACCTTCAGGTCACATCACACTTCCCGCCTGTTCTTGTCTGACTGTGAGCCAAGTGTGGTTTCTACACTTTCAAATACTTTAGAAAGTTCAAAGGATGGATATCTTGTGACACGATGTTTTATGGGCACACAGTCATGCTAATTCACTTATGGATCACCTTTGGCTGCGTTCTCTCAGCAATGGCCAATGAGGTGTTGCAGCAGCCCATATGGTCCACAAGGCTGCAAATATTTATTATCTGGCCTTTCGGAAAGTTTGCTGCTCCCCAGTTTGGAAAGTTAGTTAGGCAAGCCCTGGTTTCGGAATTCTGTGGGCTGGGGAACGGACATGTAAGTAGGATGTCATCTGTGCACTCAGGGTTCTTGCAAATAACATGAGGAGACAGGACAGGAGAAGAGTTACACATTAGAAATCAGAGATCCCGAAAGGGGAAGGGTCACACTGATGCTGGAAAACCATAAGGAAGACATGCAACGGGGAGCAGGATCTTTGGGAATTAGTAGGGACGAGCCAAGACTTGGGGAAGAAGGCGCATCAGAATTGCGGGCAATCCTTCTTCAAGGTGGATGAGTTGGGAATGGCCATCCTTCTAGTTGGGTATGTTCCCCGGGATGTCAAAAGCATCTTTTTGGATGGGACTCAACATCTCAATCTACTATTCTGTCCCCCCCCTCGCCACACTGTATCCACAGCCTCAGAGCAACCCCTCTTGTTGAAACCCATGGCCCCTTTCCAGCCCCGTATCTGTAAATGGTGAGTCCATGATTCCTGACTTGATGGACAGTGATGGGAAGAGAGACAGAGGACAGGTGTGTGTTCTCTGGATGGAATCTACCCTGTACGTTTGATTTTCCACCATGGGAAATCCCATGAAATGTGTGAAAAGTCAGTCAGCTTCTTGGAAAGTTATTTCACACTGCCACATGTTGGGCATTAGATCATAAATGAGATAACTTCCATGCAAAGTGCAGTAGGGAATCCAGTAAGATTGCAGGAAAAAAATTGTGAAACACCACATTTACAAAATCACGGTTCTAGGGTTTTGATGTCTTTGGAATATGCTTTGGCTTCCCCCTGCAATTTAAAAGTGACTTCTTTGTTTGAAAGCCAATATTTGTTCCCTAAGGTAATGAGCAACAAGTGATTCCATAAAAGAGGTTATACAGTAAAGGTATTGGTTGGGAAAGTATGTCCACTGGTCACCAGGCTCCACTCTGGAATACTTTTAAGTGCTCTAAAATCTTGTATTTGCTGTCATTTAACCTGTATTATCTTGTGTGAATGGAATATGCTGAAATTATCATTTGGCAAAGGGCTTTGTCAACTGGAAAGAAGGAAGAAGGGAATAAGGAAGGAGGGAGGGAGGAAGGAAGGAAGGAAGGAAGGAAGGAAGGAAGGAAGGAAGGAAGGAAAAGTCACCATATGAAAGAGGAAAGGAAAGATACCCTAATTATCACAAGGGCTATGAACACAATTATTTTCCTTATTGTCGGAGGTGGCCCATGGTGCCAATGGAGCCATCAGTGGTACCATGGGGCCAATGGAACCACCATGTTGTTCGTTGCCTTAAAGTACTGGTGGCAGAGCTTTATGTGACCTATGAGACCATCGGACAAGCCCAAGGCTGTCCACCAATGTCCTGGAAAGTTCCATCCATGTCCCAGCATCTGCTTCACTGGGCACAGAGCCCTGCTCAGAATTTAACCAGGAAAATGGGTCAGAGGCGGGTGAGCGCAGAAAAGGGAAACAGACATCAGAATGGGATAAATATCATTGATAATATGCTTATGCTACACACACATGTTCGTTGTAGCCCTATTCCTACTTGTAACGGCCAAAAGGTGGACGCAACCCAAGGGTCCATGGATGGATGGATGGATAAACAAAATGTGGTCCATGCATAAAATGCAATATGACACAGCCTTGAAAAGAAAGGATGTTCTGCACCTGCTGTGATGTGGTTGGACCTTGAGGACATGGTGCTGAATGACACAACCTAGACACAAAAGGGCAAATCCTGTGTGATTCCACGTACACGGGGCCCCTAGAGGAGTTCCATCCACAGAGACAGAGAGTAGATGGTGGGACCAGGGGCTGGGGACGGGGACGGGGAGATAGTGTTTGATGGGGACAGAGCTTCAGGTTGGAGAGATGGAAAGTTCTGGAGATGATGGTGGGGATGTTTGTACAACAGTATGAATGTGCTCAATGCCACTGAGCTCTGCACTTAAGGTTAGAATGGTATATTTTATGTTCCTGGTATTTTACCATAATCTTAAAAATTTTAAAATGATGCTGATGCTTTGTTATGGAGTCAACATTCATTCTTGGGAGAATCTTCAAGGTCTGAATAAAAACCATCAGCCTGGGTTCTGGAGTAAGGAAGCAGTAGGTTAATTTTGTTTGCTTCTGAACAGCTGGGCCACTTGGCCTGTCCCTCATGTTTGCAGAGCATTTGGCTGCTTAATGTGCTCCTGGCAAAACCCCCAAGAACAGTTTGTAAACAGAGCCTAAAGCAGCGTGGGGAAGGGCTGTGTCATGGGAGCTGGGACACACTGGGAAGGCAAGGGTCCATGATGAATCTGGGGTGACCCAGAAGAAGGCACGTGAGCTCTGGCCTGTGCTGTGATGCACCACAGCCTCTGTGTGCCTCATGAGGAATGCCCCCTTATTTGGGCAGTTGTGGGGGTGCGGATCTGGCCAGCCCCGCTCAGGTCTCACCCCAGGGAGGGGGGAATGTCCAGTTTGATAAGTTGTGACCTGCTTGCAGAGTGCTTTGATGCGTCCTCCCCTCCACAGAGGGATAGAACCCCATAGCATCTCCAAAAGAGCTGGAATCTGCTGGGGCTTCTAATCCACCTGGAAAAATGCATTACCAAATGCCAACAGACTTGCAGATATTTGGGGACAATAAACAGCATAAGCAGGTGAGAGAGGTTGAGCACAGATGGATTAATCCTGTGAGGGACATGGATCCTGCAGGGAAGCCACTCATTCGTACCCTGGAGGGGGCTGGGAGAGGCAACTATTCCCCAAAGCAGAAGCAGGGTGAAATGAGAACGGAGGATGGGAATGGAGCTTGGAGGTTCCCTTATATAATTGCTGCCCTTAAAATTGAAGAAACTCGGTGCAGGAGCTGAATTTTAGCAGAGAGATGGCAGACACCCTCATGAATGACACAGCGGAGAGATAAACTTGTATGATGCAGAACAAGATACAGATGTAGACAGAGGATGAGATCAGCTTTCAGAAAACCGGCGTGGTGGTGTTTCACTCGGGTAGCTGTGCCCAAGGAGGTTGTGGTTGCGTCACATCTGGAGGGGTTGCTGGTGGCATGGGGTGGGTGGAGACCAGAGATGCTGCTCAATGCCCCACGGTGCACAGGATGCCCCCCATCAGAGTGGTGCAGTCCCAGATGCCAACAGTACTAGGGCTGAAAGACTCTGGGTGAGATCCAGCAGATCCAATCCTACCTTAATAAAATGTTTCAAAAAATAGAGGAAAGACACAATGGTTGGAGAAAATACAAAGAAATTGTGTGTGCATGCATGTGTGTGTATAATAATGTACCAATATTTCATATATAAATATAAACAAAATACATAAAATAAATACAATAAATATACAATACACAGTAAAATGTATCAAATATGTATTTATAAATATGTACATAATTTATTTGATGACATATATATACTCTATGTATATACGTATGCATATATAATAAAATGCATAAATGTTATACATAATGTAAATAAAATATGTATATATAAAAATGTATGAATGTTATATGTAATATAAATAAAATATGTTATATAAAAATGTATGAATGTTATATGTTATCTAAATAAAATGTTTATATATCATAAAATATGTGTTATATAATATAGATAAAAGATATACATATAACAACATATATAAATATTATGTGTAAATATACATATATATTTATTGGCAGAGTAAAAAAAACCCACTTACAATTTCAAATGGAAAGGTGTGATCAACAAGAAAAAAGTACAAAGATGGCTATGAGAGATTGCAAAAAAGGTGACTCAACCCACCAAGAGGTGGTTTATGTCCCCACCACTGAATGGGGGTTGCCTTGTGAGTCAGGGGTGACCATGCAATTCAGGGAAAGCGAAGTCATGGAAATTCCAACTCTTGTTGCAAGGGGCTTGTGGTTTCCCTTCTAACAGCCCATAAAGAAGCGCAAGGCAGCCTGCCGTGTTGTGGGACATAAAGAACTTTTTGTCCCCATTGCCCTGGCCAACAGCCAGGCACTCTCCATAAGCACAGTCACCAGGAGCTGAGCACAGATGCGTGAGTGACCATGGCTGACCCGATCATCAGCCCACAGGACAATGAGCTCCACAGTGATTGTTGCCTGAGGCCACTAAAATTTAGGGTGATTCGTTACACAGCGAGAACTAGCTGATGCATTGGCACCAATGCAGACCCCTATCCTCGAAAGATAAAGAGAAAGTGAAGTTACCCCGGGTGAAACAATTGTCAGACTCCACTCAATATCTCGTCAACAATACTGGACATGAAGAGACCATGGAGCAAAGCCCTCCACTGTCTGTGAGGACATTTTCCCCCCCCCCCTCGTAGAATTCCAAGCCTGGTCAAACTTGTGAGTCAACAGGAGGGGAGGGGAGAAAGGCGTGGATGTGGAAAACATCAGCAAGTTGACATAGTAGACCTCCTTTCTGCAAACAAAACCAAACAAAACAAAATTCGATGTATTCCAGACCAAGGAGGAAGAAAAGGCGGAGCCCGAGGAGCAGTAGGGTTAATCCACAGGGATCACAGTAGACAGGCTTCAACAGCTCCCAGAAAATGTTTTCGGGAAGACAGCATACAGTGGGATTGTCAGAGTTGGACCCAGAAGATCTTATGGAGGAGAGGAAGGATGTTACTTCTTCAACAAAAGGAAAATAATTAGAAAAAAACGACTTGCTGTGCTGTTCAAATTAGGTCTTAATGTGAAGCAAACCAAAATGTGGAAGGACTCGTTTTTTACTAGGTAATGAAATGTAAGAAACAATACTCTCAGGAAAAACAAAACAAAGACAATTCTCCATTGTTCAAGGCAATTCCAAAGGGACAACAACAACAACAACAAAAAACCACTGTGAATTCACCAAAATCCTTTGAATTAATAATGTTTCAGTTAAAATAATCTTCTCACGTTGGGTGTAATTCTGTTTTCCTCTTAAACTGACTTTCTACTTCACTGGATATAATAATTTTTCTTGGGGGGATTATGCCAAGACTGGTTTAAGCTTTAAATTGTTTCATTTTCACTTTTTAAAAATATTTTATTTATTTATTTGAAAGAGAGAGTGAGAGCATGAGCAGAAGGGAGGGGCAGGGGGAGAAGCAGACTCCCTGCCGAGCAGGGAGCCAGATGTGGGGGCTCAACCCCAGGACCCTGAGATCATGACCTAAGCTGTAGGCAGATGCTTAACCTACTGAGCCACCCAGGCGCCCCTTTCATTTCAATTTTAATGCAGTCCTTTTATGAGTGTTTATCAAATTAGCCTTATAATTGTTTTATTCAAGAAATAACTACATTTTGCTCCTTGAGAGGCTGAGCTCCTAAGACATATTATATGGTTTTAAAAAATTCACTATCTTCAGGTCCTTTTACTTTTAACTTAGCAGCATTGTTTACAAAATAGTATCTTCTTTTGTGACATGTGATATTCAGTTCAGGTGTCTTTCTTTCCATTAAGTGAAATGAACTTGCTTTTAAAGTGAAAACATGAGCTGTCACTATCTCTGGGGGAGGCAATCGGGGACAATTTTAATTTTCTTCTGATACTTTTCAATTTCCTGAATTTTGTCTCTTATCCTATTATGTCCTAATTAGAAAGTAAGAATGACTAACCCCACCAAGGTTTACATGGCCTTAGAAGGAGTTACTTGTGTTGACTTTCAGGTCAGACTCTAGTTTCCATTTTGCAGAAATTACTGGATTGGTCTCTATCCCCTTTCCAACCTTTCCAAACCAACAAATAAAATCTTTAAAAAGGAGGGGGGGGTGGTCTTTTCATTCTGCATCACTTTTCAAGTAAAAGAGAACTTCTAATAGTTCCCTGGATGATCTAAACTCATGTCTCTACAAAAGTGTTGTACATCTACGCTTAACCCACACAGGATGTGGAAAGTGGAACCAGGCATGCTTAGCTTGGTACAACCATCATTTCCCCAAAATCCTTCCTTGGAATATATAACCTTATGAAGGAGTAATGCAATCCCACCAAAATGTGGGCTCTGCCAGCAACAATTAAGCAGAGGGAAGGTGAAGATTGGCATCAAGTTTTCAATAAGAGTCTGCTGAATTAATATAGTACCTGTGTCCCAAAAATTTTTCTCTTCTGCAATCACTGTACTCAAGAGCTCTGAGTACCAGGATATTTTTTCTAGGCAGCATCTAGTTAACCGTGAAAAATCAAAGATTCACAGTTCTTTCTTCTTCTTCTTCTTCTTCTTCTTCTTCTTCTTCTTCTTCTTCTTCTTCTTCTTCTTCTTCTTCTTCTTCTTCTTCTTCTTCGCTTCTCTCTTTAGAAATCTTTCGACATATTTCATTTTCCTTTCTTGAATAACTTGTTAAAATTAGCCAGAACAACATCAAAAACTAATGATGTAATGTATGGTGATTAACATAACAGTAAAAAATTAAAAAAAAAATAAGTCGGAACATCTGTAAGAACACTTGCATTGGCTAATTTCAAACTAGTGTACCTCCAATATCATGGAAATTCTGTTTCACGCTAGCTTGAATAACTGTGGTCCACACATAGAGGGAATGTTAGTGCTATCATTTTCCCAAGTTATATTGTCAAAGTGCTTCGATGTGGTGATCCATTTGGTTTCACTGGTGGTGTCTATCCTTTGTGAGAACTTAAGTGTGGGGAGCCAGCCCGGCTCTGTGGTCAGGAAGGCAGGACCTCCACATTTCCTCTTTATGAAGCATTGTCTTCTTAGAATGCCACTGGGCTTTCTATACTGGCATCTCAGTGGTCACATACTTGCACAGAGCATGGAGAATCTCTATAGTTTTTAAATCAGTATTATCTTTGGATAAGAATGGGGAAGAGCTCATCTTGTCCAAGTTTGAAAGAAAAGAATTTTTCTATGTGAAAACGAAAGTCCCTGTTGAGAGAGAGGAATGGCATAATCATACACATTAAGCCATCAGCAAAATTTCACAGGATCAGAAACCCTCCAAGGAACTCCATCTTTGTTTGAGTGTCCACGTTTGAGATTAAATTACACAGTTATTTGGATGTTTCAGGTATGAAAACTGCTCAAAGGAAAAATTGGATTCTGTTGTTGCCAGTAGAACTGGTCCATCTATGTTATATAATTTTAGTAGCTACATATTGAAATCTGCATTTCACTTTCATCACTGGTCACATTGATAGGTGCTAGAGATCAGCCATAAAAACACAGACTGAATGTTTTGAAAGATTCCTTGTAGCATCTTAATTCTTTGAGGCTCTGAATTGTGTTTTATAAGTTGCCCAAATTAATTAGATTTCACATCACGTAGGTACTTCTGGGTTAATTGATCACCTAGCATCTCCCTCTGAGATTAAACTTAAGATAAATACCGGATGTTATTACCTAACACAGTAAAATAAATAATGCCTGTGTCCTTGTACCTTATGAATGTTCTATTTTAAGTGCTCCTTCTTACCTTTAAATTTTGTTCTTTTTTCTGTCTCATTGTTAGTGTAAGGAAATGCAACTGAATTCTGTGCACTGATTTTGTATCCTGACACATTGCTGAATTCCTGTATGAGTTCTAGCAATTTTTGGGTGGAGTCTTTTGGGCTTTCCACATAAAGTATCATGTCATCTGCTTTAATCATCAAGACAGCATGGTACTGGCACAAAAACAGACACATAGATCAGTGGAACAAAATAGAGAACCCAGAAATGAACCCTCAACTCTATGGTCAACTAATCTTCTATGAAGCAGGAAGTTCAATGGAAAAAAGATAGTCTCTTCAACAAATGGTGTTGGGAAAATTGGATAGCCACATGTAGAAGAATGACACTGGACCACTTCCTTACACCACACACAAAAATAGACTCAAAATGGATGAAAGACCTAAACGTGAGACAGGAGTCCATCAAAATCCTAAAGGAGAACACAGGCAGCAACCTCTTTGACCTAGGCTGCAGCAACTTCTTGCTAGACACATCTTCAAAGGCAAGGGAAACAAAAGCAAAAATGAACTATTGGGACGTCATTGAAATAAAAAGCTTTTGCACAACAAAGGATACAGTCGACAAAACCAAAAGACAACTGACAGAATGGGAGAAGATATTTGCAAATGTCTTATCAGATAAAGGGTTAGTATCCAACATCCATAAAGAACTTACCAAACTCAACACCCCAAAACAAATAATGCAGTCAAAAAATGGGCAGAAGACACGAACAGACATTTCTCCAAAGAAGACTTCCAAATAGCCAATAGACACATGAAAAAAATGCTCAACATCACTCGGCATCAGGGAAATAGAAACCAAAACCACAAGGAGATACCACCCGACACCAGTCAGAATGGCTAAAATTAACAAGTCAGGAAACAACAAATGTTGGTGAGGATGCAGAGAAAGGGGAACCCTCTTACACTGTTGTTGGCAAGGCAAGTTTGTGCAGGCCCTCTGGAAAACAGTATGGAGTTTCCTCAAAAAGTTGAAAATAGAGCTACCCTATGACCTAGCAATTGCACTACTGGGTGTTTACCCCAAAGATACAAATGTAGGGATCCAAGGGGGCACCTGCACCCCAATGTTTATAGCAGCAATGTTCACAATACTCAAACTATGGAAAGAGTCCCAGATGTCCACTGACAGATGAATGGATAAAGAAGAAGTGGTATATATATATATATATAATGGAATATTGCTCAGCCATCAAAAAATGAAATCTTGCCATTTGCAATGATGTGGATGGAACTAGAAGGTATTATGCTAAGCCAAATAAGTCAATCAGAGAAAGATAATTATATGATCTCACTCATATGTGAAATTTAAGAAACAAAACAGAGGAGCATAGGGGAAGAGAGGGAAAAATAAAACAAGAGGAAATCAGAGAGGGAGACAAACCATAAGAGACTCTTAACTTTAGGAAACAAACTGAGGGTTGCTGGAGGGGAGGGGGGAGGGATGGGGTAATGGGTGATGGGCATTAAGGAGGGCATGTGATATAATGAGTGTTGGGTGTTATATGCAACTAATGAATCACTGAACTCTACCTCTAAAACTAATAATATACTATATGCTAACTAATTCAACTTAAATAAAATTAGTTTTAAAAAACAACTTTGTTCTTTTTCCATCTAAAGTGGGAATATTTTAAAGTGGTTCTTTGTGGGCTCCTAAAGCTTGAATTCCCTTTTCTCTTTATCATCTTTGAATCAAATTCAGTATGTATATGTCGACATTATCTACTCCAGGGAGCTGAAAATTAGCAACCTGTTTTCTTGCTTGTAACCTTCTGATTCTTGGGGGGGGGGGGAGGACCATTTGATGACTGTATTTAAATCTTTTGCCCAAGGTTTGCAATTTATTCCTAGTTTATTTACAGCAAAAATAATTAAATATGTAATTAAAATTAAATGTATGAAAGTGAGAGATTGTGAAATACTGGCATTCCTAGTGGTGTTACCATGGGTGAATTTTGATTTTTTTTAAGATTTTATTTTTAAGTAATCTCTATACCCAATGAAGGGCTTGAACTTACAACCCTGAGATCAAGAGTTGCACACTGTACTGACTGAGACAGCCAGGTGATCTTGATTTTTTTTTTCTTAATGTACATCCCTCATTTTCAGCAATTAATATTGCTGTGAATATGTTGGGATCAATGGTCTGACTTTTCTGTCCGTCATCCACTCAGGCTGCCCCATGAGACACGTGTGGTAACTGGTAGATACATGTGGTATGGCCAAGACCCAACACCATCATGGAGATAATGCTGGTTGGTCAGTTATTTGTTGGCTTATTCCTCTGTGTCTCCTCCTAAGGGAAATAATTACCTCAATTAGGGTAATTGAGGCTTTCCACTTCTCTACTAAATATTCACTTAATGGTGCTTCTTTTTGAATTACAAAAATGTTGGGTTTATAGAGCCAGGACAGCTAAATTGTAGGTTTCTCCTCTCCCTGAAAAAAAAAATTTTTTTTTTTTTTGATCTGAAATGAAAGCATTGAGCATTTAAATCCAAGAGAAAAAAACATGTGGAATGATTCATGCTCCTTTGGTGTTGGTGCAATTCATCCTTGATTTCTTTGCCAGCAATATGGTGGCCATATTTCCTAACCATACATAGCCCACATGCCTGGGAGGGTAGAGTGCAGAGGGACAAAGACAGACATTGAAGCTAGGAACTAGAGCTTGTATTGGAGCTCTTGTTCCAGAATGGACCTCTTTCATGCCCTTGATTCCCTATTGGTCCCATTAGCCTGTGTCTCCTTGTCTACAGAATAAGGACGATTGTACCTGCATTCTACTTTTTGTTGTAAGGCTGGTGTGGATTAGGTTTCAGTAAACATGAGTTTCCATCCTTTCTTTTTCCCTCCTAAGTGGGAAAGAGTATTTTGAATTGGGGCTGATCTCAGAAGTCCTGGCCACACAGCCCCCAGATTAGCAGCTTCTCTGTCTTCTCCAGGGGAGTGAGTCTGGAAGAAGCCTGGAGGCTCATTCACCATCACCACCACCACCATCATGCACCGCTGGCCCTGGGGCTAGGAGATATCTCATAAACCGGCTGCTGATAAAGCTGGGTAGCTTGCCTCTTATGTTTGAGGGCAGAGTCATGATTCTAACTGGACCCAGAGAGTTTGGCAGTAAGCAAACATGTTTCAATGTGGAGAAAACTCTAACTGGGACAGGACATGCTGTCCAGGCTTGGTCACTAATAGTGATAAGAAACAGTCTTTCTGCGAGCTGGAGAGGGTGAGGGAGCTTTGATAAAAGTGAACAATTATCATTATCACATAATTTGCTCTTAGTGGAGATAGAGACGTTTGTGTATTAACTGTAACAAATTTCTGCTTTAATTTTTCTCTCTCTTGGCTCATGTTCATGGTTTTCACTGTGGTCTGATAACACTTATAAAATCCCCTTGGTGAGATCCATGATGTTTCCAGATTATAGGGTGCGTACCCTTTATACACTTGCTTGTGTACATGCATATGTAATGATCGATGAGGGTTAATGCTAGATCCAGTATTTTAAAGGATTCATTCTATTCATCTTTTTTCTCTCCAGACCATATTATTTTTCCTTCTGAAACCATCACTGTTGAGCTAACATCACCACATTTATGATGCCATTAAAAATGATGCATCAGATTCATGCAAAATAAGTTCAGAGAGCCATTGGTGAAGTTTTGGTTGCTTTCTTTTTTACTGTCTCCAGAGGCAGAATAAAGGCTAGATGAAGAGTTGCCCCAGAGATCTCCCCACTAACGGCCTCATTCTGTTCAGTACCACCCACCTGGTTCCCAGCCACTAGCCCACAAATTCGTGGCCACACAGCCTCCTTCCAAATCATGGTCTTTCCATCCGTCATGCTTGGCACAACTGCCCGGTTGTTCTGGCTTCCCTGGTGCCTCTTTGACACTAGGGCATCCACCATCTTTGCACACACATCAATCCCAGGGTTCTCTGCTGGTGACCAGTTCTCCCCAGTGGCCTCACACGCACTTTCCTCACGGATAGGGAAGATGCTCTGGCAACTCGGACGGCCATGAAACTTGACCCCACTGCCACGCCCTCAGCCCTCCCTGGGGAATCTGGTGTTTACTCCAGAGCCCAGCTGCCTTGTCCAGCAGAAACCAAACTTCTCCCATGTGCAAAGTTTCTGATGAAGCCATTAACATAACCAATAAGGGTGGGCTTCTTAAAAAGGAATTGACACACAGAATAACAGTTTCAAATGTCAGTAACAAGAAGGGGAGGGTCTTTTGCAGGGAATTCATGGTGAAATTATAGGAGCCTCTGATTATACAATTTGGTCTCAGTCTGAATTATCTCCTGAGCTCACAGATATGTTTTTCCTTCTCCTGTGACTGTTTCACCAAGGAGAAACAAGAGCATGCCTGACTATACTGGAAATCAGCAAATGCCCAACCTCTGGCTAAGTGCACATCTGTATCTATCTATCTCTATTATTTATCTATTCATCTGCCTGTCCATCAACATCCAACCATCCTATTATCTATCAATTATCTATCTATCTATTATCTATCTATCTATCTATCATCTATAGGCCCATCCATCCATCTACTACATATCTAAATCCATCCATCCATCCATCATCCATCCATCCACATCCATCCATCCATTATCCATATCATCCACATCCATCCATCCATCATATCCATCATCCATCCATCATATCCATCCATATCATCCATCCAACCATCCATCCATCCATCATCCATCCATCCATCCATCCATCTATCCATCCATCCATCCATCCATCCATCCATCCATCCATCCATCTATCTATCCATCCATCTATCTATCCATCCATCCATCCATCCATCCATCTATCCATCCATCCATCCATCATATCTCTCTATCTATCCATCCATCTATCTATCCATCCATCCATCCATCCATCCATCCATCCATCCATCCATCCATCCATCATCCATCCATCCATCCATCCATCCATCCATCCATCCATCCATCCATCCATCCATCTATCCATCCATCCATCCATCCATCCATCCATCCATCCATCCATCCATCTATCCATCCATCCATCCATCTATCCATCCATCCATCCATCCATCCATCCATCCATCCATCCATCTATCCATCCATCCATCCCATCCATCCATCCATCCATCCATCCATCCATCTATCCATCCATCCATCTATCCATCCATCCATCCATCTATCCATCCATCCATCTATCCATCCATCCATCCATCCATCCATCCATCCATCCATCCATCTATCCATCCATCCATCCATCCATCCATCCATCCATCCATCCACCCATCCATCCATCCATCCATCCATCCATCCTTCTATGTATCTATGATCTATTATCTATCATCATCTGTCTACAATCAATACGCCACTCCTAGAAAGTTCAAAGGGGTTTTTTGGAAAGTTGAAAGTCTTCTGTCCGCTAACCAGATAATTCAGAATGGGATGGAAACTGCCTTTGTAACAACTGAGAGGGAAGCCCGAGTTGTTGGAAGAAGAGGAAAGGGTAAACTTTACTTTCTTCCAGATATAATGCATGGGCCATCATTACTTGAGAAAGAAAGATCTCCCTTTCGATCCACACCTTCATGTCAAATGCAAGCCTGCCTTTCAATCAAGCACATCTGTGACTAAGGAGGACGTTAGGAGAAGGAAGGGAAAATGAAGGGGGGCGGGAATCAGAGGGGGAGACGAACCATGAGAGACTATGGGCTCCAGGAATCAAACTGAGGGTTTTAGAGGGGAGGAGTTTGGGGGCATAGGTGAACACAGGAGGGCACGTACTGCATGGAGCACTGGGTGTTATATGCAAACAATGAATCATGGATCACTACATCAAGAACTAATGATGTAATGTATGGTGACTAACATAACATAATAAAGAAAAGAAAAGGAAACACCTGTGTGCTAAACTCCATCTGAGAACCAGCTTGTGAGGGAACTGCAGCCCTCCCTGACCTCCAACTCTGCACCTGTCACACACAATCTGGCTGGCACACTGTGGTTTTCTCCTGCCATGCACACGGTTGGAATCCTGCACAGATCCTGATGTGCCCTAGTGAATGTTAGGATCTGGGTGATAAGTGCCTGCAGACGTACCATCTCCTTCCTAAGACCATCCTCACCTTAAATCAGCCCCCTCTTACAACACCTTGTCAACACACAACTCTGAATCCAACGTTATGAACTCATCTGAAATGTAGGCATGTCTTCCCCCTTGGCCTTCTGGATGGCCTTCCTCCCTTTTCAACCCCACTTCTTCCTTTCCAGAGCCCCAGACCTAATTTAAACCCACTTCCTCTGAAGCACACCTGAGTAATCCATTCCACGTACACACCTTCCCTACTCAGAAGCCATATCCCGTGTGCTAAGTGTGAACCGATACTCAAATCCTTGTTATTAGCTCTCTGAAAATGTTTATATTTTATCTGTTTCAAATAACCTTTATAATTGATTAAATAAAGACAATTGAACAAAAAAATCATTTTTCAGTAAATAAAATTGAATTTCTAAACAATTGCTAGCGTTTACTTTGAAATAATACAAACATAAAATTTTTCTTGTGAAATAAGTAAAATTGACACAATGTTTAGTTGAATAAAACAGAAATACAGAAAACTGCCCCGAACAGATGTGGCTTGGGGAATTTTTAGAAGGGAGATACTGTGGGGTTGCCATCAGGTGGAGACCTTTGCAAGCTGTCCTGAAGTCTCCCCCATGTTCCCCATTCTGATCCACTCAAGAATGTAAGCAGGTTGCTTGCAGAATCATGGCAGGTGTCAAACCCTGCTCCAAACACATAAGGAAGATTCCCGGTGATGTGTGATGTTAACGGACTGAAGATATTTTAGCATGTATTTCTAAAAGGGATTTGACGTGATGCCTCATGACAGTTGAAAAGGCTTCCTGATGTCTTTTAGGGAATAAAGACATCTCAACAAAATGCTCCTCATTTTCTAGGCTTCGCATTGTCTAGGTAGAGGAAGAAACTCCACGTATCTTAATCTGTCTGCACATTATCCTAAAAATATTTTAAGCGGAGACTTAATAAGAAAATGCACTACTTTGCAGAAATATTCCATTAATGTTCACACTGAGGATTGACTGAACAGAGGGAATAGCAATAGAAGGGCCATTTTGGAGATACACTCTCAGTTGGGCAGGATTGTTTTCGATATTACTGGATTTCATTAGGTGTAAAAATGCAACACAGTCAGAGGTCACAGGGATAATAAGGGCTGGCCCTCCTTGGAGAAATAGTAACTTAAATGCAGTATTCAGCATATAGAAAATGTCAACAACGCAAGGCATAAGAATATAATGAAGAGCAAAATACCCACTGTCAATGTCAGAACTGGATTATTAATGATCCCTGGCATCGATCTACGTTCTGTTCATCTCTTACTTCCACCTGGAATTAACTACTGTCTAGAATTTAGAGTATCTCATTTCCTTGATTTTAAAATTTCATTAACATAAATACGAGTAAGTCTAAATCATATATATGTGTGTATTTGTGTGTGCAGATATACAAGATATTAAATTAGACACAGCCTACAAATATATAAACATCACTAACATATCATATATAGTTAGATTGATTTGATACTTGAACTTAGTACTTTCTATTAACTTTAGTGCTTATACTTTAGTACTAACTTTAGTGTTTAGTACTTTAGTACTTAGACTTCCTTTTTCACCCAATATTCTACAACTTAGATTTTCATATTGTTGTCTATGTCTGTATTTCACTTTTTTGTCTTCTTTCCTTCCTTCCTTCCTTCTTCTTTCTCTTTCTTTCTTTTCTTTCTTTTTCTTTCTTTCTTTTTCTTTCTTTCTTTCTTTCTTTCTTTCTTTCTTTCTTTCTTTCTTTCTTTCTTTCTTTCTCTTTTTCTTTCTTTCTTTCTTTCTTCCTTTCATTTCCTGCTTCAAAGTACCCTGTTAAGGGAGCTAACCACAATGTATTTCTACATTTTCTTGTTGATGGATACTTGGATTCCTGCCAGGGTTGGTTATCAGCAACAGGGATGGTATGAGCACTCAGGTATGTGTGTTGAGGTGCACCCCTTAATGGTTTTCCCCAGAATATGCACCCAGGAGAGGAGTTCTTGCGTCATGGTGATGTGATTAGAAACAATGCATTCTGCAAAGTAATTTTCCAAGGATGTTGTAGCAATTGCATACCCAAGGTCATTGTCTACGTGTCCTCTGTCATTCCACATTTCTCTCCCATGCTTGACATTTTCAGAATGTGTATATTTTGTTAATCAAATGGAAATAGACATTTATCATGTTGTAGTTTTGATTTACGTTTCCCTGAAGGAATGGAGTGGATCATCATTTCAAGTGTATTGGGGCCACATGTATATCCCTCTTGACTGGATTTCCTGCTTATTGATTTCACTGAGTTTTCTAATGGCTTGTGTCTTTCCTATAAATGCAGGTTTTATGCATGTCCTAGATATGCTTCATTTGAATCCTTTGTTTAAGAGTGCTCCCATTTTCACTGTTTATGGCATCTTTTGATACACAGAAGTTCTTAATTGTAAGCTAGTTCACATGGCATTTTCTTCAATGGTTAACGTGTTTGTGTCTCAAAACAATCCGTCTGGGCTCCAAGGAGAGAAAGATATTTTTTCTGTGTGTTTTCTTGAGGAAATTTAACGATAATCCATCTGGAGTTTGTGTGTGTGTGTGTGTGTGTGTGTGTATTCATATGGTTTTCATTTTTTCCATATGGAAAGCCAATTGTTGCAACACTATTGGATAGCTGCTTGTTTATGGACTGATCAGTCTTCTCCCCTCTGTTGTGTGTTGTAGCACATACTGGCCTCACCATTTCCAATCCTAGGTCCCGTGGCCATTTGCCTGGGGCCTTTATCTGACCACTGGAGCCTGATGGACCATAGATGTAGCAGAGGCAGGTCAGAATGCCGGGGATTTAGGGCATATGAGAAACAGCCCTCATGTAAACCATGACAACCATTGGTGGGTAGTGTAATCTGCCTTAGGCCACAGCTGGGATAGCTCAGAGGCACATTCAACACTTTCTCCAAAACCCTTGGCAGGATTGAGCCCCAGCTTCCCATGACGGTGACCGGCTCCATACACACCCCATTCATTGACCTCCTCCATTCCTTGTCTCACATCCCCACTTCCTGTTGGTGCTTCCCCCCCCAAAATCAACTCCTAACTACAGTTTTTGAGGGGAGGTCTTGTTCTGAGGGAGTCCAGTCTATACACACACATCACGATCTACTGTATCTATCTGTCATCTGTGTATGTATGTATCCATCCAACCACCATATCTGTCTAGCCATCAATCTATCATCTATCACATCCATCCATCCACCAGTCATCCCTCCATCCCTCCATCCATCCATCCATCCATCCACCAGTCATCCCTCCCTCCATCCATCCATCCATCCATCCGTCATCCATCCATCCATCCATCCATCCATCCATCCGTCATCCATCCATCCTCCATCCATCCATCCGTCATCCATCCATCCATCCATCCATCCATCCGTCATCCATCCATCCATCCATCCATCATCCATCCATCCATCATCCATCCATCCATCCATCATCCCATCCATCCATCCGTCATCCCTCCATCCTCCATCCATCCATCCGTCATCCATCCATCCACTCATTCATTTATCCATCTATCATCTGTCTATCCATCCATCATATCTATCTATCATCATCTATTTATCTATATATCTATCTGTTGGATTCACCTGGAATACCTTTATCTACACCCAGAACTTCCTTATTCTCTTGTTAGCATTTTAAGTACTGCAAGATGTGGTTTAAAAATGATATTTTGTGTAGCATTTTTAGTTGTCTTCAGTGGGGCAGTCTATCCAAATTGCTTGCTCCTCCATCACCCAGCTCAGAAGAATTTTGGAGTCATAGGTTCTATGAAGGACCTTATTTGTGATTTTTATTCAAAATGCATTTAATCTGTCGATGCAACATGGGGGAATTAACATCTTTATCCTAGTGAGTGTTCTTATCATGAACATGGGATATCCATGCATTTAATTAGCTCTCATATAACAGATTTTCAATACATGTTTACAAGTTTTTGCATATAGGTTTTGTCTATTATTCAATAAATTTGTTCTCAAGTGTCTTAAGACTTTTTTTCTGTTCTTATAAAAGATCTTATTTAATATTCTAATTTTTGTTGCTGATGCAGAGACATTAAATTGTATATATTATACTCACAGCTAAAAACTATTTTTATATTTATATACATATATTTATTTATTTTAAATCCTGTAGACCTGTTGTATTTTTATACAAATTGTTCACAAATGTACTTTTATCTTTCTCACATTCATGCCATGAATTTCTCTCTCCCTCTCTCCCTCTCCTCCTTAGAAATTCCACCAGTGTGTTGAACAGAAATAGTGAACAGGAATTCTTGTGTCATTACTGACTTAAAGGAGATAATTCTAACAGATCCCATTAAGAATGACTTTTGCTTTCAGTATCTTTAAATAAATTTGATTGGCCTGGAGTTTTCTTTTCTTAGACTTTTCTGGTCTAGCGTTTGGGCTCCAGGTTACTTTAGCACCAAAAGATGAATAAGTGAGTAGTTATTTTTCCATCTCTTGGATTTCTATGTATTTTAGAATAATTGGCATCTTGAACCTTCGGTAGAGCTTGTCTGTAAATAATCTGGATCTGGGATCTTATAGATGACATACATTTTCCATGATCATTTTTTCTTTGACCAGGAGTGACTCCCAAATTTAAGTTTAAATTTGGGAATGTGCTTTCCTCCAGGAAAATGGACTTTATTCTGTTGGCAGACTGAGGTTACCTGGGATCACATCATCCATCCCAAAAGCCTGGGCTCTGGGGGAGTCCACATGTCACTGCTCCATCTCCAAGTATGGCTTCTATGCCATGAGTTTAGTGGTGCCATAGATATCTACTCTCAAGGCAACCCACCTGCCTGGCCACCTTCTTGTAAAGACCCAGTTCACCTGCTTCTACTCTTCTGGGGTGCAGCTTGGGAAATAGTGGAGACACCTGCCACTCTTGTCATACATCAACGGTGATAGAATGCCATTTTGAGGTCCCAGTTTTGCAACAAGAGGGCTCCTCAAAGTACATAACCCACCATAAAACTGAAGTAGAGGTGTGAGTTTTGTTTTTGTTTTTGTTTTTGTTTTTGTTTTTTGTAGGGCCATGAATTATATTCAGTGGGTCATTGGATATTGGACCTTTGGCTTTTTTGTGTATGTGGCCCTGGTGATATTCCTCTTCCTCTGAATATCTCCCCTCCCCATCTCTGCTGAATGTCTAGCTTAACATTCAGGACTTGTAATCAGGAAAAATACCTAAAGACACTATACCTCAGCAGGAGGTTGCTGTTCAAATCGCCATGATTAAGAGAAGGTCACGTCTGGGGATTCCGTGAAGTCCCAGCTTGGATGTTAACAGTCTGAGGGCTCCATGTCTTCCAGCAGCTCATCAAGGGTTGGGTCAGGTCTCCCAGCTGCCCAGATGCAGGCAGTTACTGCAGCCCACATAAGTCTCCACCTGCCTGACTGCTCCTGCTGTTGGTTTTATATCACACACTGTGTCTTTTTATTGCATTTCCGTGGGGGCGCTGTTTCACGTCATCCTGTAATTGTTGCGTGAGCGAGTCTGGCTTCCCTTCAAAGTTCAGCACAGTCTCGACAAAAACAAATCCATGTGACCCTCATGGATCAATCTCACCTTGGCGATGAGTCTACCAAAGACAGGTGTCATGACACTCAACTTAGGGCATGTTAAAAAAAATGCTCCATAAACTATAAAGTATTGTATTAATCATTATTCACCTTACAAACTTATGTTGTAGGCATTTCCATTTGTGTTCATGTTCCAGATGAGTAAAACGTTTTAAAAAATGTTTTGAGCACAGATAAATGGTTGATTGCATTTCCATTGTTTCTACTATGTGAGTTCAACATTTCTTAAAATAAAGATAGTTTATATTCAGAAGGTAAGAAAGAAATAGTCTCTGAATAAAATAGTGGTCTTTCTCCAAAGACCTATTAGCAACATGACCCTCGGAAGTATGAGTAGATAGATTGATAACTAGTTGGGTAGACATATTTATTGTTCTTATTTTGTCTCAGATCAATGAAATATTTATTTCAGCCCACTGCAATCAAGGATGAGTTCCTGTTTGATGTTTGCCAACCGCACTTGGAGAAGTTTGGGGCATGTGGGATATTTTCAGTCAATACTTTGATGTAATTAGATAAAACTGGGTTGAGCTCAGTGATAGGGGCATATTGTAAGTGTTTCTAGGGCTCTTATAACAAAGTAACACAGAATGACTTGAAACTGCAGAAACTGCTTGTCTTATGGCTGAAAGTCCAAAATCGAGGTGTGAGCAGGGCCACGTGCCTTCTGAAACCTCCTGCAGCTTCCGCTGTTGTCCGCAAAACTTGGCATTCTTTGGCTTGTGGCCACATTGCCTCCATTTCTTCCTTCATCGACACACATGGACTTTTCTCACCGTGTACCTCATGTACCTGTGTCTTCCTGTGGCATTCTCAGTTTCTTATAAGGCCACCAGTCCCATTGGATTAGGACCCACCTTAATGGCCTCACATTGGCTTATTTATATCTGCAAAGACCTTATTTCCAAATAAGGTCCCATTCACAAATACTGGGGCTGTGGACTTGAACATAGCTTTTTCAGAAACACAATTCACCCCACACAAGGTATAAGAGACAAGGCAGCAATAATAACCACAAAGTCAATTTATAGACCCTGATGTTGGAGTCCATCAGGTTAACCTCCATGCCCAGAACATGTAGCCTAAGCTCAGCTCTTAAATATTTAGAATATGGCTGAGCCCCAGATAAAAATGGAACGAGTCTATAGAGCTTCATAAACATTTTCAGATCAGGGGAGTATTCCTGTTACTGGAAATAGTTGCCTCATATAGGAAAACCAAGCCACATACATACCTGAGTCATGCTGTGGGTGCTCTCCTGGACCCTAGATATCCCCAGGGTCCTTAGATCTTAATTCCAAGAGGGGCCAGCTTGCAGAGTCATAACTGCCAGGCAAGCCAGAGCACACTGACTGGAGAAGTTGGATGGGTTTTCAAGGACAAATGGAAAATGATGAAAGTCTTGGCAAAAGGCTGGTGGTGAAACATGTCTAAAGAAGAAGAAGAATAAAACACTTGGAAGAAAATGGGAACAGATTAAGGGGTTCTGTATAACTTGCCATATGTTTGCAAATTTAACAAATTCTCAGGCACACAGACAATGTCTCTTGGCAGCCACCACACAGAAAACTGGGCAGGTTACTTACTCACCGAGTATTGACTAGCCATGTGCCATCACTGATGGTCTGGATGGGGATGGTGGGTGCCAGGGAAAGGGTGGGTAATGGAGGCTTACAGAGTAGTGTAGGAGTCCACTCGGGCTACCATCACAAAGCAGCAAAGTTCGGGCAACTTGACCAACAGTCATGTGGAGGCTGGATGTCCAAGGTCAAAGTGTGGTCAGAGTTGGTTTTTTGTGAGGGCTCTCATCCTGGTTCATAGATGGGCACCTTCTCACTGTGTCCTTCAATGGCCTTTCCTTTGTGCACACACACAGAAACGACCAGCAGATAGAGAGGAGAGATCAGCTCTCCAGTTCTAATGTCTACAAAGAGGCAGTGGGTGGAGTGGACAGGGCAGTCAAGATGAGGCCACTCTTATCGTCCTCATGGCGGGTGGGGGGAAGCGGGGGAGCACATAGACATGGCGGCCGGGTGGCTTCAAATACCCAAGAGCATGTGTGAAGTCAGTGCTGGCCACAAACAGAAATCTAGGGACATCATGCAAATGAGATTTCCACAAACTCCTCTGCAAACTCTGGTTTTCCAGATATTGGTAGGGGCTCTGAGGAACGAAGAAACAGAGAAACACACAGAGACAGAGACACAGAGATACCGAGACACACACACACACACACACACACACACACACACAGATGTTTTATGGTCAAATAAGATCGGAAAACGTATGGTGGGTCTTGTCACTGCCTTTAAACGGTTGGTATGTTTTGCAGTAAGAGGTGGGGCAGGTGCAGCTGGGGGTGCTTATTTTCCTTTTCTTACTCGCCACCTCTTCCTCTGCAGGAACACATTCTGAAGCCCTGAGGGAAAGCAGGAGGGCAGGATAGCCAGGAGAGGCCATGCCTGCAGAGCAGGGTCCAGACCCGCTTGGAGCCATCTGTCATCCTTCTCTGCCACACAGATGTCCCCAGGACTTTGAAGCCCAGCTCTGGCAGCGATGCAAGGCCTTCTTCCTGAATTGCTCTATTTTGCTAACCTCCTGCAGCCTGGGACGCCAAAACTCTCCCATTTGATGACAGAGCTCTCTGGGTTCCCTGTGTGGGTTGCAGGCCTCCCTGTCCCCCGTGCCACATCCTGGGTCCTCCGGGGACATCTGTGCATAGATCTAACCCCAGGCACACGGACTGGCCAGAGCGCCTCCACCCGCCTGTCGCTCACTCCAACTGCCCAGAGAGGCACCGCGTTCACCCAGAGTCGAGGAGAACCCTACTGGGAAGAGAAGGCATTCCATACACCGCATGGTGGTGCCTCCCTCATCCCTCACTGAGTCCAGAACTCTGACCTTGTGTGAATGCACAAAGGGAACCCTGCCACAGAATAGCAGTGTCAAATGTGGACATTATGTTCTAAGAGTGAAGAGAGATTTGCTTAGATCTACTACACGTATGGCCTATATTACTGTGAGCATTTGGTTCCTAATGGCCACAAACTGGGGCCTAAAAGAACAGGAATCCATTCTCCACCACCTCCGGAGACCAGAACTGTGAGATCCAGGCGGGGCAGGACCGCTGAGATCCAGGCGGGGCAGGACCGCTGAGATCCAGGCGGGGCAGGGCTGGGCTCCCTCCTGAGGCTTCAGGGGAGGGTCCTTCCTGCCTCTTCCAATCGGCTCCAAGTGTCCCTGGGCTTGTGTCCATGTCCCTCTCGTCTCTGGCTCTGTCCTCACGTGGCTTCTCCTCTGTGTCTGTGTCTTCTCTTCCGTCCCTCACAAGGACACCTGCCATTGGATTTAGGGCCACCCTCGTCCAGGATGAGCTCATCTCAGATCTTTCACTTCATCCCATCTGCAAAGACCTTATTTCCACATAAGGCAACATTCTCAGGTTCCAGGGATTTGACACGGGCCTATCTTTTGCAGCCTAATCCAGTATGAAAAATAGAAAGACTCAATACTAAAAAACAACACGAATAAAGGTATGCTTTGTGGGAAGTCTCTTCTCCATATGGAGCCTCTTCTGAAAAACTAAAGTCTTGCATACTCAAAGCATAATCTGAGATACAAACTGGTATAAAAGTAGATTGCATCTCTGTAGGCAGAACATGAGTTAGTTTTCACCGATGTGACTGTGTAGGGAAAGGAGCTTTTCTCTGAACCAGGTTGACAAACTCAATTGTACAGAAGAGCCACCTCAATATTAGTGGTATGTTTTCTCAAGTGTGAATTGTCATCCATTTATAATCTCTGCTGCTGGAGACTGTTACTGAACCTAGCAAAGCAGGGGACCCAGGAAGGTGTACTTCCCCAAAGCCCTGACCCTATAGGACTCTGAATACTGAACTTACATCCTGAGCCAGGGAGTTAGTGATATCTCTGTGAATAAAGCCAGCACGTCACATTGAACATGACATTATTTTTGGAAGGATGAATTGCAAAAGCTTCTCCTGGCAGAGAACCTGCCTATGGAATCCGCCTTTGATGCACGACGAATAATATTGGGATTGTTGTTAAGTCTTATGAGACTGTTTTTTAAAAAAAAAAATCTGGGAAAGATTTTGCTTAATTTAAAACAGGAACGAAGAGCCAGAGGGAAAGTCAGAACAGTCTTGGAGGGTCAGCCTTTGGTGGGAAATGCAGCAGAAAGAGATCTTGGTTATCCGAGGTCTTCCGTGAGTGGAGTTCAGGAAAAACAAATCATTGAACTTTTACCAGGAAACTTGGCTTAACGAGGATTTTATTGCACATCTGGAAGGTGTTCTCAGGTGTCCAGAGCCTTTAATATGAGTTTGTGAGAACGAGGGCATGTGTTTCTACAGCGAGGCTCTCCGTCCCTGCAAGCTGCAGACATCAGGATGCTCAACTATTACGTGTGTAGTTAAGGATGTCGGATGGATTTGATTGATTTCGCTAAATCAGTGTAGACAGAAGGAGAATCTCATAACCGAGTTTAATCTGTAGACGTCGTTAGGAAAGGACGGGGTGTGTTCTCCTCATGAGATCCTTGACAGTTTCTGTCACAGAATCATTGGATGCTGTACATTATTCCCACTTCATATTCCGTGGACACATCATCTCTAGATGATGCTAAACCCACCTCTCAGCCCCAAAGCCAGGAATGCACGTCCGCCATATTTCTGTTCCAGTGGATTTTATTTTGCAGTGGATTTTGTTTCTACCACGGTATCCCTGGGGCATCCGGACATGCCCGGGATATACAATCATTACTACAATGCAACCTAATGACACCCCTTTGAAACAACTATGAGTCTACTTCCCATAAAAATCAGATTAAGTATTTCTATTACTTTTAAGTGTTGGAAATGAAGAACCGTAAACCAGTGTTATTCAAAGGCCTTCAAAGCAACTCAGAGAAGAAAACCTGCCTCGTTTCTTTGCCCAGGAGCCCAGAGGCTTGCGTTCTGCCCAACGTGTGATTCGAGCAGATAAAAATAAATCAAATGAGTTTCAGATGTCTGTTCCCAGATAAGTTGTCCAAGTCTGGGAACTGCAGAGGGTCAAGCGCTTCTTTGTGTTGCTTGCCAAAGATCGGTTCTGAAATCCTTTGCTATTGGTGTAAAAGAGGTCACCAAAGAAGCACAGTCTTTTGTTTTTTTGGGTTTTTTGGGGGGAAGGAAACACGTAGGGTCAAGGTAGGAAGCAGGATGAAAACAGTGCAAGAGTCACACGTGATGCTTTTTAAGGAGATCTGCCTTTTTATTGATATTTTTCTTCCCACCCTTGTATTGAGTTGAAGAATGCACGGATTTCCCTGAATCCCTTAAATGTCCTCTGCAAATGGTGGCGGGGATGGGGTGATAAGATTCCTACCACCAAGGATGCATACTGAAAAATTCTTGCCAAGCTCCAGAGTCTTATAGTTCCACGTGTGTTTCTGAGAAAGGGTTGTTTTCCTTGACAATAAATTATGGGAAGCGGTCTTGGCATGTGTCTATGTGCCGGAAAGCTCATGCACAGGAGATGACTCAGTTTCCCCACTGGTGCATGGGGAGGAAACGGTGCACTTTTGTACAACATAGACACATGTGCATGCTGACTTCTATTTATCATCACAGGTGGGCACCAGCTCTTTGTTGGATTTCCAGAACCCTCGCTGGGGGAATTAGGCATGCCAGTCCGCCATTTCTTTTGCTTTGGATTTGCTGGCCAGGCTGCTAGCACCTTCTCCACCCCGAGGCTGTCTGGATCCATCATCAAACCCCCCACCACACTGAACAACAGCAGGAGCCCGTGTCTGGACTCAGAGGGGGTCCCCGGTGCACCCTGGTGTCTGAGCACAGCTGGGGCAGCAGAACATGTGCGGGAACAGAAATCCTGACCGAGGGACCCCACACAATGCCACCTGTCTGATTTGCCAGTTGGCTCCTGGGCCTGATGGGGATTCGGTGCTCACTAAGAGTCTCCTGGTGTTTGAGACAACATGCCTTCCTTCCTTTAATCTTGTGATCCAGCTTTGCTTTTAAAAGCTGTATCTTTAAAACTCTTTTCTTCCCCAAATAGTGTTTTTTGCAAAGTTCAGTGTACTGTTGGTAAGACATACAGCAAGAGTGCTTCAAACACATGCTGGGATGCCGTGGCCATGGGGAGGCTTGCCCTCCCTCCCATGCCGGATCCTTGAGGGGCTTAGAAATCGAGCACTAAGCAAATAAATGTCTGCTCTCATCCTTCCTTTGCCTGAAGTTTTGAAGCTAAGAGATTTATTATTACTGGTGTTCTCGTTTGTATTCCATCGTCCCGTGATTCTAGGCCATGCTCTGAGTCCCTTGATGGGCTCTATGGCAACAGAGGCAAGAGCTCATCTTTGCTGATTGGGGGGCGCCTCTGCCTTGTGTCCTAAACCTTGATGAACAGACCTCGCAGGACTGACTCATAGGTGTGATTTATATCTTCAAGACTATTCTTGAAAGAGTCGGTGTAGGCAAACCTGCTTTCTTGAAAAGTATTGGTGATCTGGTAAGCAAAGATTTTGTGTGCCCGAAAGGACGGGGGGTGCATGCTCTGCATTCCCTGGGCTCTGAGGGGAGGATCTTGGAGAATCTACCGAAAGTCCTCCAAGCAGAAAATGCATCCTCATGGGGACCTTGATCCTTAACTGAGGCAAGGTGAGGGGTGTGATAGATAGCATCCGGATTTCCTCTTGACTTGTCCTCGTGCGTTCCCGTTAATTATGGGATTCGCGAAAAGACGTAATTATGATGGTCTCCAAGCAAATATCGTCATACAGAGGAAGTATTGCTCTTCTGCACCCATGATTCTGTTCTTCCTAGTGGAGTCCTAGGGTTTTTTTAATGTGTCCATCCCCCCCACCACACACACACATATGCATGCACACACATAGGCCCACTCTTTATGAGAAAACCTGCTCTCTCTGAATGGCGGGCGAGACCTCACCTTTCGCTTTTTTAATTATTGGGATTATTTTTATAGTTTTAATTGCCGACCCAGCTTGTGAAACTTTAAATCTCGGTGGTGCCTGTACTTGGCAGTAAGAAAATGTCCTTTGACGTTTGTTTGTGAAAAAACAAAGGGGGGGCCCCGAAAAGTTGGGCACCACAAACGAGCTCTTTCTTCTTTACCAAAAACCCCATTTCTTGACTGTGTCCCTTTAAGTGGACTTGAAAGTGATGCTATCCACGTTTTCGATAAAAAACCTTTTAATCATCGGTGACGCTGAGTGTGTGGTCCCTGTGGATAGGCTGCCCTGGCCTGCTGGGTGACCCTCCTCTCCTCGCTTGGCTAACCTTCAACCAGGTTCCTGGCTCCATGTGCCAAGAGCACAACCGAATTGTTTGCAGACATTCTGGTAACTCGTTGGGTTGATTCCTTAAACCTTAGTCGTTGCATCCTTTTCTTTCAGAGGTGTTATGAGTTTGCGGGATCTAAGACTAGTCATTGCGTCCGTTTGCCACCGACACTTCGACTCCCTTGAGAAAGACCACTCTCTGCAATCTGATTATTTTCTTTTGCACTTTGTGTTTTTGTCACCGCTCACTAGAACCCCTGTTTCTGGAAGATGCACACGTTGCTGCATCAACACGGCCAAAGCAGGTGCATTTTCGAGGCGACCTCCCTTCCCCGTGGGATGCAGGGAGGTGGGGGTCCCCACACTTCCTTCAGAGCAGGCTCCCCATGCCACGGGTCTATAAAGATCAGCCCTTGAAAGCACTTTTAACTTGAAAGGACTACATTTCAGGTTTTCCCCAACACCCAATGGCAAAAGGAAAGGGAAGTCTTACACTGTAAACTCACCAACAATCTCACACGCTGTGTTCTTTCCAGCGTTTTGATGAACACATAGTTGTTTTTGGTATAAAACCATTTTTAAGTGAAAGCATCTGAGGGTTGTTGGAAGAATTCGTGTTACGGTTTTGTCTGTCCCTCTAATTTAGTGCGTTTCTGTTGTAAAGAGGGATTAGCGATCTCAGAATTCCCAGGAACGGTGCTGAGGAAGACGCGGACCCAAACCTAGGAATTGTAGCGATCACGTGACTTCCGTTTCTGAGATGATCAATAATAAGTAAAGACGGTACCTTTTGAAGTACAAACACTGTTAATTGGTGTTAAATAGATTGTCGGCCAAGAACATGAATGCTAAATTCAGTATTTGTGAATTGGCTTTTTTTGAGTATTTCTGGAATTGCATGATTTCGAAATATTCCTTCTAAAGACATATAGGATTCAGTTTTCTATCTCTAATGGTTATGAATCTTCTGGAAGGACCTGCATTTCTGTGAGCCTCAGTGTCTGTCTCTGACAAACAGAAAATGGGCTATATGTAAAACGTTTTCATATATGATGCTTGTATTCTCTTATCATATCTATTCAAGAGACATGATTCCAACCCAAACCATTGTATTGAACTTGCCACTGTGCTAACGAGCTTTTTAAAAACTGTCGCCAATCTTCATCTGTCCTTGTGATCTACTAACGTCAGAAGACACCTGATATAAAAATGTGAAACAAGAGATTTCAAATCGCAGAGATTAATGTCCAACCCATAGCCCAATATTTATTATTTTTTTAAGAAAACATTTCTCTGGATTATGTGCAATTATTTTCTGTTTTTTTCCCCCTTGGAAAATAAGATTAAGTAATGGGAACAGTCAGGTCTGGCTTTTTAACGTGAACCAAATATACTCAAGTGTTTCATTTTTGCCAAACACAAAGCAGATTTTTTCAGACAAGGCTTTTCTTCAAGTTCTCTTAAAATTTCATACTCAGAGTACTTTGTCCATATATGTTTACAAGATTGATAGTTTATGCATAATACTGTTCCCTATGTAGGTCAGTCATTAGAGTGTACGTCTTGAACTTGTGCACTTGTACAGTGCTATATGTCAACTATATCTCAATAAAACTGAAAGAAAAAATGCTTTGGGGACATCAAAACTCCTGTTTTTATCAAAAGAAACTATCCCATTTTCCAGAATTAACAAACTTGAATACTCTTGGCTTTCTTCTTCTTCTTCTTCTTCTTCTTCTTCTTCTTCTTCTTCTTCTTCTTCTTCTTCTTCTTCTTCTTCTTCTTCTTCTTCTTTCTTCGTCTTTGTCTTCTTCGTCTTCTTCTTCTTTCTTCTTCTTCTTCTTTTCTTCTTCTTTCTTCTTCTTTCTTCTTCTTCTTTTCTTCTTCTTCTTTCTTCTTCTTCTTTCTTCTTCTTCTTCTTCTTCTTCTTCTTTCTTTCTTTTTCTTCTTTCTTCTTCTTTTCTTCTTCTTCTTCTTCTTCTTCTTCTTCTTCTTCTTCTTCTTCTTCTTCTTCTTCTTCCTCTTCTTCTCTTTCTTCTTTCTTCTTTTAGAGAAACAAGACATGGAAGGTGTTTCATTAGATTTGTTCTTGTTTTGATGACTTCTTGATTGCCCTTTGTATGCCTCCCCTGTTAACAAAACTCTATGAACTTTCCATTAAAATTAGAATGTCTGTTTGATATTTTGTTTGCTATTTCCAAAATTCTTATAGTTAACATGTGCATGACTGCATGACACTGATCCCTTTTTTTGTTTCCGAATGTAGAACATCATAGGCAGATGCCAGATGTCAAATGTCGAGGTCACACACGTGTGTCTCCAAAGTCATCATCTGCCCTCCACTTTCTTGCTCTACAAAACCATTTGGTCCAATTGTCATGGATCAATCTTCCTAAATATTGGTTTTATCAATTCTTGTCTCCAAATCCCCTGCAATGGCTCCCCATTGCCTACAGGCTAGAGGGTTTCATGGACCGTCAAGAGTGGAAGGCACCCTGGGGCCATGATTGCCACCATCCACACACACAAAGAGGAAGAAATCGAGGGCAAACTCCCCTCCATTGGCTGATACTGTGATTACATCTTGAGATTTCTTCAAGGTGATGGTAGAGTCATGCATGCATAGCATGTATATGGGTACTCTGCTTCCTCCGTGTCTTTCCACATGCCAGCAACATCACCTGGGCATAAGATGCAGACAATGTTCAAAGTGATCTTTCTTAAAAGGAGCTACTGGAGGGCACCCGGGTGGCTCCGTCAGTGAAGCATCTACCTTCAGCTCAGGTCATGATCCCAGAGTCCTTGGGATCAAGACCCGCATCGGGCTCCCTGCTCAACAGGGAGTCTGCTTCTCCCTCTGCCCCATCCACCCAGCTCATGCTCTCTCTCTCTCAAATAAATAAATAAAATATTTTTTATTAAAAAGCAAGTACTGGATGCCATAGCATTGATTTCTTTCCTTCTAACCACACTCATTTTTTTCACTTTAAATTTTCTTTTCACGAGACGTAATCATGAAGTTGAGAAGAATTTACCCACGTGTGCAAAAGTGAACAGAACCCTATCGAGTCCTGGAAAAACGTAGCAACAAAAGTCAAGAATAAGTCAAGATGTGTGTTGTGGTCTGCCTGTTTGTGTCCCCCACCCCCAAATTCGTATGTCAAAATCCTGCCTTGCAAGGTGATGATATCAGACAATGGGGCTTTTGGGAGGGGATTAGTGCATGATGGGCCAAGGGCCATTCCAGCGAAAAGATTGTTGCCCATGAACCATGAAGCACATGCTCATCACACACGGCATCTGTTGGTGGCTTGATCTTGCACTGAGTTAGTGGTAATTAGTGATGCAGGAATGGAATATTAATTAGACTGTGACTTTGCCTTATGTTACCAAAATTAGGGCAAAAGTCTCTGATTATACATCTGGGATGAACAAAACCATCTCCAAACCATCTCCAGTTCTCAAAAATAAAGTGTTAATTGTCATGAGCAGTGAGTGGTATGGAGATCCCCGTCGTCCAATAAAGAAAATGGAATTTGCTGAGAAGCATTCTTAAAGGTTATTTTTATTGTGCCAGGTACCAGCGTCAGGAAATGTTTGAAGGGCAACGTTTAAATACATCACAGCAATTTTCGAAAGCATGGCACATGTACTCGGGGACTTTTGCTCTTTTATTAGCTGTGTGTCTTCATGGAACTAATTTTTACTGCAGTTGTTACTGTCGTGTTTGCTGCAACAAGAATGCATGTGTTAAATAACGTTTTAAGGTGCATTGCAACTATAAAATCCTTTATTAATTTTTGTGACGTGGAAGGCTCACCTGGAATTCCATTTCTTGCATGGGCTGGCATTGATCTTGAGAGCTGGAGCAGGTAGGGGATAAGCTTGCCTTCCAGTGGAGGACAGTTAATAAAGGTGTGCAATGTTTTTTTTGGTATGTCAAAATGTGGGTCAACCTTAGGACTTTTTTTTAAAGATTTTATTTATTCATTTGAGAGAGAGAAAAAGAACGAGAATAAGTGGGGTGGGGGGCAGAGGGAGAAGGAGAAGCAGACTTCCTACCAAGCAGGGAGCCCAATGCAGGGCTTGATCCCAGGACCCTGAGATCATGACCCGAGCTGAAGACAGATGCTGAACCGACTGAGCCACCCAGGCACCCCAGCCTTAGGACATTTTAAAGCCTTCCAGCTTTGAAGGAAAAAGAAAAACCCTCCAGAACCCCAAGTATGGAAATAGAGTGAAAGGCTTTCAGGTTTGTCTCTTGAGGGGGCTTAACAGATCATGCTGCGTATTCCTTGAGACTCCTGGAAAATTGTGCCTTCCTGTGTCACACCTGTTTTGTGGCATTTCTTGGGTCTTTCTTTTAATGACCATGTGCATATATGATTTCATTAGAAGCCAAACAACAGGCCTTTGATCGCATGTGGAAGTGGGTGGGGTATAAATTAGGTCTCAGTGAGCATGCATCTGGCTGCCCTAGGCACTTCTGTGGTTTGTGGTGCAGAATTGCGGTGTGCGTGGGCTTGCCACAGGGAACACCCCGGCTCTGATGTGCACAGACAGGTGAGTCCAATAACCGGTGTGGATAAATGGGAGGGAAGAGTTAATTATGGTTTTTTTTTTTAAATAACTTTTTTGAGTTAAAATTCATGAACAATGCCATTCATCTCCTCAAGGTGTGCAACTCAATGGTGTTTAGTACATGCACATGGGAGAGCAACCCCATTGCTTACAGTAAAGTTCAGAACATTTTCATCATCCTCCTCTTCCCAAAAAACCATATTCTTCAGCTACCTCCACTGCATCCCTTCATCATCCCCCACACCAACCCCCTGGCGGACACTCTCTGCATCTCTGGATCTACCTATTCTGGACATTTGTTATTGATGGGATCATACTCTGTGTGACGGCTTTCTTCCACTTGGGTCATCTTTGAGTTTTATCCGTTTTGTAGCAGGAATCAGTACTTTGCTTCTTTCTGTGGCTGAAGAATCATCCATTGTCTGTATATATACCCCATATTTGAATGATTTTTTTTTAAGACTCCAAGGGTCACTAAAAAAAAAAAAAAAAAAAAGACACCAAGGGTCACAGACAAGTCTGCTGACTGTAGATCAGATTCTGGATGTGATTTCTTTTAGCAGAGTTTTGTGCTTGGACAGGTAATGCAGGTGGCTGTCCTTGGCCTTCATCGCTGTTAGGAACAAGGAGTCCTGTTTGCTTACCTCTCTGTCTCAAACCCCACATTGTCTGTGTGATAGCATCCAGAATAACCTGGAAGAGAGGCTTTGGCTGGGCCAGTGGAGAACGTCCACAGGGATCAGATCATGCCCCAAACAGCTATTTTGTTAAGGTCAAAGCTAGCTTGGGAGCAAAGGAATTGGGTGCAACCTGTGAGGGGCTTTTTCCTCCATCTCCATGTAGAACCAAACCCACCCACTCAGTTCCCTACAAGACAGAGCAATGCCTGAGGCGAGGAAAACACGGAGGCAGGTGCACCCTCAGGGGAGGGGGGCGTTCCACACCATTACCCTCACTTCTGACACCATTTGTAAATTTGGGGTCCCCAAGAGCACCCTTACTGCTGACATCAGTTGCAAGTTTGGAAGAGTCTCCCAAAACACCCCAGCCACGAGGTGAACTGCTGTAAGCTGCCAGGTCACAGGTCTACGTGGCCAGAGCTTTGTGCAGTCTCTGTCTGGCCACCTGAAAAACCTGACACTTCAACACAGCATGCAGTTTGGATCCCCCCAGCATCTTTGGGGGTGTCTGCTAGACCCAGACCTGTGGCCTTTGAGAAGCCGATGAATGCACAGCCCTCCCCGCTGGGTTGTGAGGCCACTGCAAAGTCAATAGGGGTGTCAGAGAGAAATAAGGACCTCTGTGTGTTGCCTCTCCAGCTGGACTGGAAAGGGGGCTTGGCAGGTGGCCCAAGCACGTTCCTCACACCTCCGCCAGTGAGCTTATTCTGCTGGGTGGAGATTAGAACAGCTGTTAAGCCTTCTCTTAACAGCGACCTCTGAGCCAGTGATTTCCACCTGGAGGAGGAAGGGGATGGTGGACACACACCTGTTGCAGGTAGACCCAGAGAGGCACAGAGAGAGATAGAGAGAGAGAGAGCCAGGAGAGGACACTCATAAAAAATCGTAAGTCTGCCTGTGATTTCCTCCAGAGATCTAGAAAGAGCTCCCTTCCACTCCCCATGGAATATATTTGAAAAGGATGTAGGAGACAAAATAAAAATTGCTCTGTGATTACACCCAATGAGTCATCCTTGTTCAACACAGCAGTTACATATGTTTCTTCCCCCAAGAGCCTTCAAGAAATACCGGGCGTATGGTGTCATATGTTGGACCTCAATGGAGTGGTTGAAGGGTAAGACCTGGGGGTTGCTGGAGAATTCCTCCTGGACTCCCCTCTGACCAAGCACTGTAATGAAAGGGGCAGTGGTGACATCTGGAAAGAAACAGAGAGAATCAAGCCTGGTGGTCTTCAGAGCCTCATATGTTTCCAGAGTCCTATCCCTCCGACAATGACTGTCTTTCTGCTTCTCCTAGCACACAATCCCAGGCTCCAACTGGGTGCCAGTGGCCATGCATCCAAGATGTATGCACCACGGAACATCTTGACCTGTAGGAAGGAAGGAGGGTGCATGCCCGGTCTTGACCCTAAGTGTTCTATGCGTCTGGACAACTGTAAGGGTACACACTGCTAGGAAGACCATGGTCAACTTCACAGGGAATAGGGGGGCTTCTTGTTCAGAATAGTGATGTCTGGACAGGCAGAGGAGGATGATGTGAAAATGTCAGAGCCTGAATGACTCAAGCTCACTTAGGGCAGACTAGGCTTCATGGCCTGGCATTCATGTCCAGTCGTGAGTGAGGACAGGGGCCAGCCAAGCACTGGTGGCATTGACCAGCACATCCATCACTGGCTGGCTTCAATCCCAACACAAGATATCCACCTCGAAGCCCAAATGTCCCTCCTACCCTGGGCTTGGGGCTTGGCAAGATATCTCTAGGTGGAATGGGTTGTTGATCTCATGGTTGTTTTATGTGTCTCTGAGATTGTCTCCTTGGACCCCTCGGCTTGAGTTTTCCAGTGAGGACACTGGAATGATGACTGATGTTCATTAACACGTGGTTGGCTGACACCATGACACTGGCCTTGCTTTTGCCTTCGGGAGTCTTAGCAAATGGAAGTCAGATTCCTGCACCAATGAGGCCCTCACTTGCCTTCCATGGCTCATCCTACTGAACTGTCCTGATGGTCCCTGATTTTTCCACGGGACTTGCCCACTGCGAGCCCCTTCCCGGCCATGGGACCTCTGAGTACAGGCAACTGCATGATTCTACATTGCAGGCTTTGCCTTGCAGCTCAAATAACCTTCAAGGAAACCCTTCAGACATTGCAATGAACAAACCCTCTTGACCAGAGGCCAATAAAAATACCCCTGATATTAAATTCTACTGCACTGTGGCAAGATAATCAGAGGAAGGCCACTTCCATTCACTGAAACTTTAGCAAAAAAAGAACAGTATTCTGCCTACAGACAGCCCACCAACACACAACCCCAGGGATGGAGGGACGTTTGGTCTTCAAAGTGGACACTTCATGTCAGGGTTGAAAATACACGCCGCCCCCAAGATGTGGTTGGCCCCTGTCCTCATGCGTGGCCCCTCCATGTCTAGAGTCTGCTGAGCCTGGCTTTTTGGTGGCTCCGAGGCTGGTCTAGAGGAAGTCACTGGCCCACTGGTAGGCAAGCTTTTCTGGGGGCACCTTTGTTTGGGAAGACACATGGTAATTCCAAGATGAATGAGCTGGTACTGTGCTGAGTTGTGAATGAGTGGTTAGGTCCTTTTTTCCCCATCCTGTTGGTGGTGGGTGGTGATTAAGGGCTTCTCTTGAGTCAAGGGGATCCGAGTGGTGTTTTCCTGAGATTAGTCTGGCGACAGCATGCACCATGGTTCCTGGCCTCTCCCCAATGCTGAGCATGTATTAGACACTTGAGGGACTTATTAAGGAGGAGAATATACAGGCAAAATGATACTTTAATCATACATCGCTGGCTAAATATAACCCAGAGGGAGCCGATCTTGTGAAACGCACCAACAACTGAAAACATTTGCATGAATTCGGTCTTTTACTTTCTGCCTGAGATTCTGAGAGCGATTTCATTGACGTTTGGCTAAATTGGATACATTTTATGTCGATAGTACCAGAAGCAATGCATCCTTAAAGATGAATATGTCATGTCAGGGCCATCTAGAGACTTTTCCCCTAATACAAGAGTTTCCGTTTTTGACCACCCATGGTATTGTTCAGAGCTGTACTTTATACTTGGATGGTTGTCTGAGACACAGCTGAGCTTGTTGACTTTCTGAGATGTCCCATAGATAAAAGCAGATTCAGTCTGCTTATTTCCCATTCTTTACGCTAGCAAATGTCATCACTCAATGGCATATAATACCAGTTGGCTTTTTTTTTAATCAAATAATCCACATTGAAATCTAATGTTGGGTCTCAAAGCAGGGAATACTATTAGGAGTGATGTACTTACTTTTGCTTGGAGGCTACAAAAGGGTATGTGTCCAAGTGGTCCGGACTACTGGTCTGGTTTTCAGTGGGCTGTCATTGATCCACCTATTGATTGTAGACCACCCTGTGTCCAGCCGAGTGTAAAGAAAGCCATCCACCCCAGCAGAAGCAGGTAGAAAGAGAGCAAGTGTTTCAATGGGCTGCTTTTCACTAATAGTCAGGATGGAGCACATAGAATATAGCTTGAGTGCACCTTATAAGTGACGCCATGCTAAAATCTCTTGTTTTAAATATTAGTTTTTTGTAGGGATTGTTTTTTGTTCATCTAATGATATATAAATTATTTATATATAATATATAAGTTATATAATATATAGTATATAATTCTATTGATATAATACATAATATATAATAATATATGTAAAAACAATAAAATATATATATATATATAATGTGTGTATATTTTTTCTTACATTAAAAATGTACAGCAAAATACTTTGGCCATGTGATTTTTGAAGGAACACTATTTTATTTTATGGAATCATGATCTGGTGAGAACATGGACTTTCAAAAATATGATATGCCAGTTTTCTGAGGATCAATAACTTTTATCAGCCTAGCAGAGTAACACAAGCGGAAAGTAGGATTTCTTCCCCAATTTGGAGGTCCCCCCTCGATGGATTTATGCTTCATTTATGCTGCATTTGTGCTAGAATAAACTGTGTGGGGGTGTCATTTTCTCATATCCCCTGGATTTTCAAGGCATCCGTATTGGAGGTCTTTTGTGAACATTGTTTTCACAACTGTTAAACCTTGGGTTCAGATCTGTAAAATGGACATCACACAGGCCTTCGAGAAGTATAAACCCAAGTGGGTAAATTGTAGCAGGAATCCATTTCGGGCTCCAAATTATTCAGTTTGGTGATCCACAGTAGATGGAATGGTAACTGCCCATCCCCCTGTCCTTACTTGGTGGTCCGTAACTGCACCCAAGCATCGGTGCAGATCCTGCCATGTGAGTTTAACTGTAGGATCGAGGAGGACTCAGTGGGCGTCTTTGGTCCTGGCAGAAATTAGTTCAGTGTCAGCATTGAGAGTCACATCTGGACCCGGGTTGGTTAGCCCTCCTGGAAGCCTGTTCTCTGGCACGGAAAGAGAGGACATATATAATTAGTTTGAAAAATCTTAGAGAACTTTGATCAGCCTGCACAGCTGTGCGATGCTAGTGAGTTTTCTGAAATGTGCAGAGCAAAAAAAAAATGTTGTCATTTCCTCAGCAACATGCATCTAGAGGCACGCCAGGTTTGGATGTGTCCGTCGGACATGAGGTCAGACTAAGGGATGCAGAAAACTTTGAGTAAAGGTGAAAGCTCATCCTGGATGTCTTTAAAATGGCAAAGGCAACAAAAACGTGTGAGGACATTTACGACCCCAAGTCAACGCACGAGGTTGAAACAATTTGGGGTGCGGTTTGGAGACACAGAATAAAAAGGATGAGACAGATGCCATGTGTGATGGGCACAAGAGTTCTAGGAGGTTTTAGAAGAGCAGCCCCCCCCCCCAGGAGTGACTCTGCCCCCCAACTAGGGGACACCTGGCTATGTCTGGGGACATTTTTGGTTGTCATACTGCGAAAAGAGGATGCTCCTGGCATCTGGTGGTGGAGACCAGAGATGCTGCTCAATGCCCCACATTACACTGGACACCCCACCCCAGACAGCGGTCCAGCCCCGAATGTTGCCAGTACGAACGCTGAGAAACTGCATGTAAGCATGACAGACCATTTGCTGTTGGTTTGTCCATCTATCTATGGTAGTTGTTCACCACTGAGGGGCAAACTCACCTCCCCCTTGGGGTGGGGGACATTTGGCAATGTCTGGGGACAGTTGCAGGCCATTACTGGTGGCATAATTGGCTCACAGGTATTTCATGAGTGGGGAGTAAGGATGCCTCAAGAAAGCGCCCCCACCACCAAGAATTATCCAGCCCAAAATAGAAGTTGTGCTGAGGTCAAGAAAGTCTTTCTGATAAATGACGTGGATATGGTAACATAAAACGGAAACCCTGAGGGAACACCACTGTCCCAATAGGGTGGAGAGTGGCTGGATCTATGCTTTGCATTTGTGTTGCTTTTGCTTTGTTTAGTTCCTGCACGGGAGGGGGGCACGAGACAAAAACAGAGAGCAACCAGAAGTAGGATGCCCAGGGGATATCTCCGGGTGGGGGCACCAAGAACAACCTACCAACACTAGGGAGGCTAAACGGAACATGAGAGAAGAAACTATTTCATATCTGCTCTTAAACTGTGCACGCCTTTCTGTCTCTTTCATTCCCTACACTTGTGGCAAAGCCTGATGCGCACAATGAGATCATGTGTGACTTAGTTCCCTTGCTCATCCGTTCATCCATTTCCAGAGGAAATGAAAGGGTTGTGCGTGATTGACTTGACAAGGGGCAGAAGAGGGACAGTACGTGTTGGCTGGACATGTGATTAATGGAATGAGCTAGTGAGGTCAAGCCACCCCAACTCCTATACCTTTCATTTGCTGTACTCCTAAGAAAGGCATCTGTTTTCTGTCACTCACAAAATGGGGCAGGGAGTGCAGCTTATCTACACCCCAAAGACCAATGTGACCATAAAGGGCAACCCTCATCGGAGCGCCTCTTCCCCAGGTATGAGGTCATGGGGTTGCAGATGACAAGGTGACATCTTTGGCCATGTGGTGGGCAGGTCACCTTCCTTCATACCTGGAGAGAAGCTCAGCCTAAGCCGATGAGGATGCCATGGGATAGCATCTCATGATTATAGGTTATGGGCTTGCCTTCCAGCTGAAATAACCTTATAGGAAATTGTTTTGATGTTTTAATAAATAAACTCTCACGAATAAGAGCCAACAAAAATACCCCTTATATTAAATCCTGCTGTGCTCCAGTAGGGTAATCACAGAGGTCATTCCGCATCGGAATGTTAGGAAAGGTACAGTCTGCTAAGATTATAATGAAACCCATTTGGCTCATTCCTTATCTAGAAAAGGGGGCTGAATTCATATAGGCTGGCTGTCTTCCAGACCCTAGGCAAGTGTCCAAATCCAACCTACATTTTCTTTACCTCCAAGTAACTTGACCCCATCTTGATGATTAATAGCACAAATCTTTCCCAACCAGAATTCCAGAGTTTTATTTGGGAAGACAAATTCATGTGTAAATTGGAGTTAATGTAAACAGTAACTTACTTATATGCACAGATATATATGTATGTTTTATATACGTGTATGAATACATGAAAAAATACAAAAATATAAATACGTAATTATACATTACATATAAATGTACATAAATAATATATAAATATGTATACTAATATTTATATGTATATATATATACTAATGCATCATCCATGCAAACTATCAACACCACATCACAGTGTAACTCAGTAGACTGCAGTTTGTCTTTGGTTCTGGGGATACCTTTGTGATATGCAGTGAATTATCTACAGTTTCTTCATATCTATACATGAACTGAAATAGTTGTTATAATCTGGAGAGTGACATGATGTTTAGTTTGTGACAAACCCACACATTTTCATGCCTTAGGTTTTACCCAGGGCTGGAATTTGCATCTCTTTGGTTGTATTTGAAGCTAGCTGTGCCATGTGCGTTCTGACCTTCATGTGCTTTTGACAAATGGAAGGATGTAAAAGGAAGCGTGTCTGTGAGGTGCTGTGAACGTGCAATACACTGTGGCCAGCTATCCGGCCGGGGGCAGAACGGCCACTGAAAACATGGGCAGCGAGTGTCTCATTAAATGAGAATGACACCATTTTCCCCCTCTCTGCTTCATGCTAAATTTAGCTATGGGGTTGCTTCATTTTGCTGTTCATGGAAGTGAACTGAAGTCACGCTTATTTTTGGTTAATGTCTCAGCAGAATGAGCTTTCCAACTCGGTTGCTAATGTTTCTGATTGAATTGTTGTGTTCCACCCCGTGAAGAAGACTGTGCATGCCAGGATATGGGTATGTAAAATTACACAGATGCAAACCCAACATATTGTGGTGAGAGTAGAGGCCACGAAGAGGGGAAGAAATGGTCCCTACTCTTCGGCATCTCAGAAACTAGTCTGGAGAAGAGACATTTCAAGAACCAACAGATAATCAAAGCACGCAAGGGCAATGAGAGAGGTCGTAAAACACACAGCAAGGGAATGGACAGGGAGGGGAGATCCATGCTGGTTTGGGGAGATTATGAGAGTTTTCAAGACAGAGCTTACACTAACTGGGGCTCTAAGTTTGCCTAAAAATTCAAACAAGAACAGAAGAGCAAAGATTCTCCCAACCAAGTGTAGCAGACGCAAAGAGCAGCGTGGAGAGATGAGGTCCCACCTGCAAGATGCAGAGCGAGGCGTGGTGGCCGTGGTGGAGTGGGGAATGACAGGGGAGGGTGGAAGTCATGTGCAGAGCCAGAGTGGCTTTGCCGGATATAAGAGCTCTGCTCAGAACCGGGATGTCTTTCCCTAGGGAAAGTGTTACCGGCACGTGGTGAGATGGGGCTTTAGGTCATCTCTGTGCTGGGAGGGATGCAGCTAACGGAAAGAGAGAAGGAAAGAAAGAGAGATCGGAAGAGAGAGATGGAGTGGGCAGAAAGAGTGATGGAAGGGAAGAAGGAAGAAAGGAGGAAAGGAAGGGAGGGAGGGAGGGAGGGAGGAAAGAAGGAAGCATAGATACATAGATAGATAGATAGACAGACAGATAGATAGACAGATGGATAGACACAGACCAACATAGAGAGATGTCCAAAAACAATTACAAGAATCAGCACTGGGATGGTGAATGCCGACACCAGCGTTACTGTTCTTTTTCCTTTCCTTTTTTCTTATTTTTACTACAACCGGGGTATTACTAAGGAGACTGACATCATGTAAGGGAAACATCTCATCTGCTCATTCTCATGTGTCTATCTCCCTCTAAAATGCAAATTCTCACCATTTCCCTACCTTTTAATGCACATAACGTGAAATTGACCATTGTAATAACTTTAAAGTGTATAACCCAGTGGCATTAAATTCATTTCTGAATATTGTGCAACCATCACCACTTCCCAGTTCCACAATGTTTTAATCACCCCATACCTATAGCAGCAGGATTCATAACAACCAAAAGGTGGAAACAACCCAGCTGCCCACTGATAGAAGGAAGGATGGATAAACACAAGGTGGTTCATCCATGGATGGACTATGACTCAGCCATGAAAGACAACAAAGCTCTGACAGTTCCTACCCCGTAGATGGACCTTGGAAACATGACGCTCAGTGAGAGAAAGCAGACACACAAGGCCATAGAGTATATGATTCCATTTATATGACACGTCCCCATCCTTTTTTTAAAGTCCATATACAAATTGATAGGAGCCTTCGCAGAGCTAACTGCAAGAAGAGGCAGACAGAGACCAAACAGAACTCTGACAAGTAAAATCTCCTCCAAAATGAAATCCACAATCTTACCTTCAATAGCAAATAGGTCCTCCTGCACCTCATGGTGAAGTCTTCAGAGTTGCTGTTTGCACCTTGGTGATAGGAGTGTCTGGGCTAGATCATGTCCAGATCCTTATGCCAGCTGGTTTAAGGATTTGTTCTCCAGGAGGGTAGATTATGCAAGTGCATTAAAGAAACACCATCATGCCCTCTGCAAAGCGCGGTGCCCTGCATTTTCTGTGATTTCCTTAGATGCCTCTCTCTTCCGCCAATCTGGATAGGTCATGCTGTCAGGGACACATGTGTGTTCTTTCCCAGTGCCCCGGGGGATGGTGGCCACATGGCGAGCCTTGGGAAAGTCACTGTTGAGTGAATGAGTGAATAAATAAATGAACTGATTCATTCCTGATAAGACCCAAGCACACTGGATGAATCATCCATAATGCTGGCATATCAGAGCTTTGGTTTATGTGCAGTCAACCCACAGCTGTCAAGGAGAAAAACACCACATTTTAATTCATCTGTACCAATTATTTAGATAGCCTCTCAAAACTGTTTTGTTCAGGATGTAGCCAAATAAACAGAAACCTGTAAACTCAACTGCATAAAAGGTTTTCCTCCAAGCAGACAGAGACATAATTTAAGAGTTTCAAAGTGCTTTTTGGGGGAATCACTGAATCATAGAGCCAGCAAGGGCTATGGCCTCAGCTCTTACTGGTCTGGGGAGATCTAATTGCACCATGACATCTTGTCCACTAGATGTTCCCTCTGTTGAGGGAACGTGATCCTGGGCTCATCCAGCTGGAGGTGGTGAGAGTGCTGTCCATCCTCTGTTGTGTTTGGTCTCTGGGTTCAGATTGGAAATCGCACTCAAGCTGCCTAAACACATTTCCGTGGATGGTCACATCGTAAAAATCTCGTTCCAGACACAAACCCATGTGAATGGTCTTTGCCAGGTCTCCATCCTGTGTCCCACATAAAGATTGACGATGCCCACCAAGATCTTTATGGTTCCTGTTCCTTCTTCTCCTGTAAAATGTAGGAGAGCCCAAACTTCCTAAATTAGCACCATATGCCTGCCTCTCTGCTCTGCAGGGTTTCATGAGCCTGATTCCCTGAGGGGGCAAGGTTAAGGAATTCCCTTTCCAGGATAAGAGTAACCAACATGTTTGGTGGGGTCCCACCCTCAAGGCCATAGCAAGCATGCTGCAAAAGCTGAAAAAAAAAATGCTTTTAGACATATGACTGTACTTATACTTTTTAATATTTTAGGATTTTAGCTTTTTACATTTTTTTTTTGGCTCCAGGCATTCCTTGGCTTGTGGCCACATTCGAAATCTGCCTCTGTGTTCACATGTCTTTTCTGTGTCTCTCCTCTTCTGTCTGTTATAAGGACATCTGTCATTGGATTGAGGGCCACCCTGACCCAGGATGACCTTAACCTGATCCTTATTTTAAGTACCTCTGCAAATGCTCTGTTTACCAATCAGTTCCCATTCACAGGTAGCCAGTGTTAGGATGTGGACATATGTCTCCAGGGCTACCATTCAACCCACTATAATACGGATGCTTCCTAACTGATGTGGGCAGAAATGTGCTTCCCAGTGAACACATGCTGCCCTTGGCTTTGGTGGCTTGCTGACTTTTTGGGATGAGAAGGCATCTTCCTGTTTCAAGCTCCATCCTTTGCAGAACATTTAGCTCTTACTGAGCTGTCCGCTTTTATGTTCTTCCAAGATGTCTTTAAATGGCATGGAGGCTCGTTATTCATGCTTCTTTCCCTTGTTCTCACACTGGGAAGCCTAAAATACTGTTAATTCACCGAGGAGCATTTCAAACGATGTCAGAGTCAATTATATCACCCCTACCACTGTTTCTTTTTTCCACAAATTCCTTTGTATTAAAACCAAACACAACAATAACAGTAGCAAAAGCAACCATGGCACACCAGCTTTACTTAGATCAGAGGAATCTAGAAAACATCCCCCACCCTTTGCCAACATCTTCCTCCTGTGGCCACTGCAAAGTTAGGGTAACTGGTCGGCAACCAAAAGACTTCGCTAAAGGTTTCCCTGTTGGTAGACACTTGCGCAGAGTATAACATGGTTCAACCTAATGACCATAGGTCAACATTTCAGAGCGGTGAGGAAGCAAACAGTTGTCCAGTTCCTAGAAGGAGCTCTCACTCTTCCCAAGTTGGGGGATGAGAGGAGATTTTGTGAATCTGGACACTGTTCAGCAGAGGACTCCCCCCCAGAAAAGGCAGAAGTGTTCTTGCAAGCTCATCCGGCACTGCCGCCACCCTCCCCGGCCAACTGTGAAGCTGTGCCACATTCTGTGAGCAGTTGTGCTGACCAGAGCATGGTCTCGGGGAGGTTGTCCATGCTGTGTCCTTAGTAAGGATCCCACCCTCAAGCATTTCCTGGAGGTCAGAAGAGAAATGTACACGGGTCCTTTGGGTGCAAACACAGCATCAAGACTCAGTTGGTCCAAGCAGGGAGCTTGTTCACCTTATTTATCTATGCTTCTGAGCAATGCCCAGTAGGACTCAAGCATATCCCAGATGCTCCATGAACGAACCCATGGATAAACGATGCAGTTGGCATCACATAAGCCAAATTCCTCAGGGCATCAGAGATGCTACCTACAGAGCTCCAAATTTGGCATTCACTTTTAATTCATGTGAACCAAACGTGTACACTTGTTCTTTGCCAACAAGGCAAAACTGCTAAGCATACATTCTTTCTAAACATACTTCCCACAGTGGAGGACAAGTCCAGATTTTACCTTTTTCCTTCTAGAGCTTCCCAGCTTGTCTTCACTTTGCATTAGCTGGGTTTGCCCATTTATTGTCTTTGAAAAAATGATGTGATTTATGGGTCCTGTCTGTCAGCCACAATTCTGAAGCACAGATGATAAGCATGTGTTTTTCATAGACTTTCCACTTAATGCAAATTTTTACATTCCCCCATTCCTTTTCCCTGTAACCGATTGTCATTAAAGAGCTTTTGTAGGATGAATGCCATCTTAACTCAATTCTGGGAACACGCTAAGATAGGAATTTGGCATGTTATTGCAATCCTATACTCCCAAGTTACCTCCTGGAAAACCTTGGGTTTATTTTGTTTCACTTCTCTGGGCATTTGTGTGGCTGTTCTCTTTGCTCTGGTGTTGAATCAGGAAAGTCATCTGCAGGAGCACCTGGCTGACTCAGTCAGCAGAGCATGTGACTCTTGATCTCAGGGTGGTGAGTTTGAGCCCCATGTTGGGTGTAGAGATTACTTAAAAATAAAATCTTTTAAAAAGTTAAAAAATAAAGTCATCTGCACAAATATAATGAAATGAATACGTTACATGTCAATTATGTCTTAATTAAAAAAAAAGAAGTATCATCTGCTACTTTCTGTGGTTCTCTGCATATGGGGTGTAGTGAGTAGGTTAAATGATGGCCCTGAAAGTTATTTTTATATCTTAATCTCTGCAGTCTGTAAGTGTGACTGTCTATGGTCCAATGGTCTCTGTAGATGTAATTAAGTTAAGGGTCTTGAGATGACGAGGTCATCCTGGATTATCCACCTGTCTCTAAATCCAAGGATGGGTAATCTTTTTTTTTTTTTTAAAGATTTATTTATTTGAGAGAGTGAGAGTGAACAAGGGAGAGGGGCAGAGGGAAAGAGAGTCTTTTAAGCAGATTCCACGCTGAGCAGGAGCCTGATGCAGGGCTTGATCTCAAGACCCTGAGATCAGGACCTTTGCCGAAACCAAGAGTCAGTCACTTAACCTACTACGCCACCCAGTGCCCCAAGGATGAGGATCCTTGTATGCCATGCATAGAGGAATATATGGACAGAGCAGAAGGATACAGTGTGGCTGTAAAGTCAGATATTTCAAGGGATGTGTTCACAAGGCAAGGAATGCCTACAGATACGAGAAGCTGGGATAGGCAAAGAATGAATTCTCCCTCTGCATATGCCAAGAGAGTGCAGGAATCCCAACACCTTGATTTTGGATGTGTGGTCTCCAGAAGTGTGAGAGGATACATTTCTGCTGTCATAAGCCATCCAGATTGTGATCATTTGTTAACAGGAACCACGGGAAACTCATGCCCTAAGTGTTTGCACACTTGAGATTGTGTGCTTGTCATTTCTTCTCCTGTTTGAAACAGACACTTGGTCAAAGTCAACATTCAGGAAATGATTGCTTTCCTAAAGCACCATTCTTTATGATGCCAGGCTGTAAATGAGATTCTTTTTCCATAAAGGCTATTTTACATTATATTCAGACACGATTCAGTACAGCAGTTTCATGCATTTGATTTCTCTGATATCCCACCTCCTTAACAAATGGATGCCTTTTGCATTGTGACCGGATGGTATTAAGAAATGGAAACCGGTTCCTCCTTATAACACTGTGTAGATCATTTTATTGCCCTGATGCTTATCAAATGCCTATTTTGAGTCCAGTATCGGGCTAAGCACCAGTAATGCAGAAATGAGACAACCCAACAGGTTTCGATTTGATGGAGGTCACCATCCAGGAGAAATAAAAATTAGGATTACAGTCAGTTCTTGTTATCCACAGTTGTGATGTCCTACAAAGTCACCACAAACATGGAATTCATCAATACTGAACCATAAGTACAAGATTAGGGTCCTGGGAGACTCTGGTGACACCACCAAACACAGCTTGTGTGTTTTTATTTAAAGACACCTTATCAACTAGGTATTTGTTGGTTCATTTGCATTGGACTCACGGCCAACAACACTAGAACTCATGCCTGAACAAAGCTCACCTGACACACGTATTTTCTCTCTAAGGCACACCCCAACCTTCTTATCCTTGGGAGCCCTAGATAGCTCTTTAGGAGTACACATGGGGCCATTTTAAGCAGACAATCATGAACAGGAAGCACAGAAACAAGAAAAACGTGGTGCCCAACAGACCGCATGAAGGACACTTGATTTGCTGTTTGAGAATGGAAATGAGAAGGCAGAGTGTCACCCTGGTCCCCCTTAGCTGAGATTGTATGTAGCAGGAGACACATTTTTCACCACTCTGTGCTTGTCTGAAAATGACAGCAAAAGGGCCAAGAGTATTGATTGGGGGATTACCAATCAGCTTTAGGGGGTAGATGTACTGGTGGATATGGAATCTGTAAATAAGGAGGACCAACTGTGCTTGTAAACCTGAGCAGGGGCACCTGGGTGGCTCAGTCGGTGAAGCGTCTGCCCTCAGCTCAGGTCATAGTCTCAGGGTCCTGGGATCGAGCCCCGCATCGGGTTCCCTGCTCAGTGGGGAGTCTGCTTCTCCCTCTCCTTCTGCTCTTCCCCCACCTCATGCTCTCTCTCTCTCTCAGATCAATAAATAAAATCTTTTTTTTTTTTTAAAAAAAGCTCAGGTTTGCAAACTTTTATAATGACACACCACTAACTCTTAAGGTCTTTAGTCCATTCTTCTGGCTGTGGATTTCTGTTGTGTTTGTTTGGTTATTTTATGAAGAACATGTGTGAAAACCACCATGCAAAGGCATTTGCATGCTTTTATTTTTCTCCTTACTCCATACAAACTGGTCTGTGCAATAATCACTATTATTGTTTTTTTGTTTTTGTTTTTGTTTTTTTTTAAAGATTGCTCTTGAAGGAATTTGGATATGTGCCCAAACTTGGAAGTGGTTGCTCTAGGAATCCTTGCTAGGTCAGAAGAACACCAAAAGTTATTATTGGGCATAAAAAGGTGAACGGCCTCTGCATTTCTGGGTTTCTTGACCTCTTCTTCAGCACTTCCTCTTGGTCTGTGTGTAGTTCCCATGAACTCCCCTTCTCCTTGACCACACCCCTGTCACTTCTCTGTCCCCATCACTCTATGCCAGACTCCTAGCATTGCAAATCACAGCACAAAAGTCATTTTGTTCTGGAAACTGACCACGTTCATCTACCTGCAGTGAAACTTCCTCCTTCTTTCTCTGGGGCTTTATTCCAGCATGATATTTGCACTCGCTGGTCTGCCTTGTGTCCGTGATCTCTCTGCAGGTGTCCCCATCTTCCCCAACTGAGTCTCATCTATGCAGACAACGACTCTGTCAGCTGCACTGGTAAAGGGGCTCTGCATGCACCACGGTGTGTTTTGAGTCTGTGCATGTTCGTGGATTGGTGGAAACCTATCAACAACACAGAGATGGGCAAGATGGGTTCAAAGCATGTCACGCCGGCTCGCACAGGTGTGAAATGATCCAAGGTGTGCGGGAGAAGGGTTTGATTGTGGATCTGGTGGATACAGCAAGGAAGGGCTGTTTTTCCACCTATGGGTGTGAACACTGGGGTGCTGGCAAGAGTTTTGACAGACCCTGGAGACCAGCTGCTTGGGTTTCAATTCTGAGTAGCAGCAATCCTTATGTCTACGGTGACAGTAAGAATTACACAGGGACAGGTAGGCACCCCACACCCACACTGTTGGCTGTATCAGGAGCACTGTGTCCACATTGGCCCACACCACCATTAGCAACGTATTAAATACAGTTCCTCGCCTGGGGGCACCTATTTTAAAGCCGCCTCATTGGATGTTTCTTTGATTTCAACCACTAGGCTAAAAGAAATAAATATGACTTTAAAAAACGGATTTCCATTGGAGCCTCTTAAATACAACATGGAGGTGGACAGGTAAATGAGATCCAGGTGCCTCCTTCTGCTTGGTCTGACCCGTGATATGAATCTGTTGTGACTGGCTTTTCCTCAGCTCTGATGCATGCACGTAGTTGTTCTCTGCTTTGCACTGAACCAGGAAAGGGAGGCTTTAAGGCATTTGGTGAGCTATCTTGAGAGTGATTTTAAAGAGCAAAAAGCATGCAAGAACATACATGTCTACCATTATCTTCAGGTGGGGCAAGAGGGAGGCCTTTTTTTTTTTTTTCATAATGTGCATGTTTTCTGGTGCTACGTTTTTAAAAATTGGGGCAAAAACCACACAGTATAAAATGCATCATCTTAGCCATTTTTAAGCGTATAGTTTGGTAGTGCTAAGTATATTCATATCATTGTGCCACACATATCCAAAACACGTTTCATCTTGCAGAACTGAAACTTTATACTCATATATGCCATTTGCTTTTATAAAAATAATTTTATTTTATTTATTGTATTCATCATGATAAGTGCACTCCTTAATTCCCATCCCCTATTCCCCCATCTGCCCACCTTCCTCTCCTCTGGTGACCATCAGTGTGTTCTCTAGAGTTAAGAGTCTGTTTCTTAATTTGTCGATCTCTGTCTCTCCTTTTTTTCCTTTGCTTGTTTGTTTTGTTTCTTCAATTCCACATATGAGTGAAATCGTATGGTATTTGTCTTTCTCTGACTGGCTTATCTCGCTTAACATAATACTCTTTAGCTCTATCCACTTCTTTGTAAATGGCAAGCTTTCATTCCTTTTTATGGCTGAGTAATAGTCCATTGTCTATATATACCACATCTTCTTTATCAGGCCATTTGCTTTCAAGTCGGTGCTTGATACTCAACAAGTGAAAACATTTTTTAGAAGTGTGAGTTTAAAATGAGATTAGTATATAGAATTGTTTACCATCATACCAGATATACAGTAGGCACTCAATAAAAGAGAGCTGTTAAAAAATATATGATTATATGAAGTAGGACTGAAGAAACATGGCATATCATTAAAGCATGTTTTTAGTGTTCTGGAGAAATGTTCTCAGATTCCTCCAATATTTGATTATTAGGTCTCAAATATAAAAATATCGTTTAAAAAAAACTGTGTAAGATTGTAGAAATGGTTAAGCTGTTTGAGAGGCATGAAAACACACAAATACACACATGTACACAGGTAGATAACAATCTCTGCCCTTTGGTGGTTTAGAGGAAGAAAAATAAAATCTTCCTCTACCCTCTTATGTTCAGTCCCTGGGATCCTGTAAATTAAACCAACAAAAGACAAATTAACAGGAGAAAAGGTATGCACATTTTATTGAATATTAATATTTTTAAGTTAATCTGTTTACCAAGACCTTAAAAAACAATCTAGTGAGAGAGAAGCAGCATTAATTAAAAACTCAGTGGCTGGTATTCAATCTACAAGAGATTTCTGTAGATTGACATAGTATCCTGAAACCTTGCTAACTTATTAGTTCTACTAGCTTTTTTTGTAGCTGTCTTAGGATTTTCTACATAGATGATCATATCACCAGTGAATAAAGACAGTTCTACTTCTTCTCTCCTGATAGAATGGCTTTTATTTACTTATTTACCAATTTTTAAGCCTTATTTCAATAACTAGGATCTCTAGTATAACGTTAAACACAAAGGATGAGAATGTGCTGTAGGTTTTTTGGTTTTTTGTTTTTTGGGTTTTTTTTTGTGTGTGTGTGTGGATGCCTTTTATAAAGTTGAGGAAGTTTTTTTCTTTTCTCAGTTTACTGAGAGTTTTTAGCATGAATAGATGTTGGATTTTTGTCAAATTATTTCCCTGCATCTGTTGAGAGGATCATGTGGTTTTCCTTTCTCATTCTGTTAACATGGTGAATTCCATGGACGGGTTTGAGACTGCTAACTCATCTTGCTTGGCTATTTTGTGTTTTGAGACCCGTGTCAACCACATTAGAACAAGCCTAGTGATGGAAAATGGGGACCTCTCTGTATTATAGTCTTGGGCAGATTCCAAGTCACATCCATCCTGAAGGGTAAAGCCAAGGAGGTTGGCGGTGCACTGCCTGGGGACCAAGAAGGGACAATGGGAGAAAATAATTCATGGCCATGTCTCTATTCTATGTCAGGACATTCAATAAATAGGCTTCCTTACTGTGTTTCACTGCCTGTCCAATTCAGTTGAACCACATTGGTGAACTGAATAGAATTTTAAATGTCTGTCTTGAATTTTCCAAAGCTGGTATGAAATCCATTGTTTAACAAATGCAAACGCTCGCCATGATAGAAGCTGAAAAATCACTTTGAGGTCTGATTACACATGAGAACCACAGGAAGCTGTAAATTTTGATAGTTTGAAATGGTGTGTGGCTGTTTGATATAAAACAACCATGACTAAGGAATCTGATCTGCCCTCAGCTACTTAGCTAGTTAGCTCTGCTTTTGCTACTTGGTGAAGACATTTTTGGTTGTAGTGGCCACATGCAAAAATCCCGTCTATAAGGTCATTTTGGAGCCCAAAAATGACAGACCCCAAATGTGTCAGCTTTTGTTGCCTTCTTTGCATTTCTAACAGAAATAAATCCCATGACTGAGTTAGCCAAGCATTTGCCTGGTAAGGGATATTCATATTGTGTCTGACCAAAGGCTCACATAAAATAAACTTGATACATTCACAGCTCCCTAACATACTGGTTTTCTTAGGCTCCAGATGTTACACATTAAATAGATGTGATGCATTTTATGACGCAGGACTTTTTCTTGGTTTTACCTTACCCTGCTATAGCATTTTGTATTTTTTGCAACAGCCTTGTCTCCTTTCATTTCAGTGAAAAAGGTGATGTGGTCCCATAATAGGATGTATCTATTTCTGCCATTGGTTGTACCATATTCTGGATACTTTCCTGGCTCTCAGACCCTTGAAAGCAACATCTGTGACATGTACTTCATACCTGACCCAGAAGAGAAGACAAAAAATTTGGGTAGAGTCAAGGTTGCCATGAAATATGGAAAGTGCTGTGCTGAGGAACGCCACTAAGTGTTGGAAACATGAAGGTGAATGAAAAGAGGAACCCCTTAGGTAGTTCACTTAGATAGAGAGGGAAAGTCCATAAGGGGAAACCCCACAGGGTGGGTGTTATAGGGGGTTAATAGAAGAGGTAACACTTGTACCAGACCTCAGAGAACAAACTGGAACTTACAAGATGGGGAAATTAGGCAAGAAGTTTCCAGGCAGAGAAATGTGTGAGCTCTGTGGTTGGGAACACACACGTGTTGTTGGAACATGGCAAGGATTTCAGGGTGCATTGGAAGTGAGGGAGCAGATAGGCAACTCGGGGTGAATTTTAAGGCATAAACTGGGGACTGAGACATGGAGGGGTTCCCAGCTTTAAGGGGTCGGGAACATATCTTTTGTCAATAGGGAGCCAACTAAAGATTTTCATGTCATATTATGTTACTGAATCACAAGAAAGGCAAGCGAGGACATACTTTTTTTTTTTTAATTGAAAGAGAGTTGATACAGACTATTACATTAGTTTCAGGTGTAGAACAAAGTGATTCAACAACTCTATGTGTTATGCTGTGCTCACCACGAGGGTAGCTACCATCTGTCACCATACAACACTACCATAATATCATTGACTATGCTCCCTATGTTGTGGTTTTCATCCCCATGACTTATTCATTCCGTAACATAGTTCAGTCCATACATCCTACTCTCCTGCACGCATTTTGCCCATCCGCCAATGGCAACCTCTAGTCTGTTCTCTATATTTCATGGGTCTGTTTGGCAACTGCCATTCAACAAGGTCTTTGGACCAGCCATGCCAGTAGCCTTCATCCTTGACTTCACCAGGCACCGAGAGCACAAGCCCAGTGCAATCATCCTGTAAGCAGACCATTTGTGTTGAAAAGGAAACTGTTGCTGTCACTTGGACCTGCCTCTTCAGTAACACGGTCAAACCCTGAGATGAATTACAGATGCAGTAACAAGACTACTCTTCGTGTCCAAGTCTGGTTGGTGAAGATGGGAGGCTGACAGCATCAGTCCTGCCTACAGACGTCCCTCTCCTTGACAGATTTGTTTCTCCTGGTGGCTCTTTGCAATGTCCGTGGCTGTGTCTTTAGCATATACTCTCCCTTTGGCTTTGCTAGGGCAGTACCAAGTTCTCCCAGTCAGCATGATGTTACAGCCACACCAAGCGAATGCCTGACTGACTGTGGGCTGGCTCCGTGTGCCAACACCCCTTCCCACTGCTCCATCAGTCGGCTAATCCCTGAAGGGACTTTCGTTCCAAGGGGGCCTTCTGCCTTACAGCTGCCTCTGTGCAGCTACCCTGAATCACCGCACCGTGCAAAGCCCGTGTGTGGGATCAGCTTCTCAACCCACCCGACAACATCCTGCGTGTCGAAGCCTGCCGTCCCCGCTCTGGGTCTGGAGCAACCTGGTGTTTATGTTTTGAGTAGAAGAGGTTCAACTGGATGCAGCAAATAAATATCATGGAGCAGCTGTGCATGCGGGGACTTGTGCACTCAGGGAGTCACAGGCACTCGCTCTGCTACTCAAAGAAAAGGTGACCTGGAGAAAATGAGCTGAAGCTTGAGAGTTTATAAGAAATGTCTGTGTGGCTCCCTGGGACTGCCAGTAAATATTTCAGTTACAGACACATTTTCCACAATTAATGACTCTATGTGTGGGCAGGAAATGGGGTTGGTATGAGAAGTTGGAATAACATTCTAAGACTGCAAATCTTTAATGAGTGTGGAGAAAGAGGGAGAGAGTGAGGGAGGGAGAGAAGGTGCCACCCTCCCAGAAAAGAGAGTCCTTAATAGTTGAAAAAAACCAGAACAGAATGATTTGTGCCTTTCCCCATGTCCTCCTCTGTGCTAAGCCTCTCTTTCCATAGAGACTCTGTTTCTCCATCACCTAGTCCTTCCCCATTCATGGCAGATAGATGCTGTCACATTGTGACCCCAAGAGCCACAGCCGACTCAGAGCCCAGCAACAAGGGCCACGTAAGAATGGGGTAAAGCTGAAGACTCACCAAGGATCTGAAATTGCCATTCAAAGAAGGAAGAATTTCTATACCCAATAAAGGCAGCTTTTGTCCCAAAACACAGTCTCATTGTAGGGTTTTCTTTCTCGGGCACGTGGCCAAATACTGGCCTTCTCATCTCCATGCACTTAAAAGATGGGGACGATTTTCATCCCTTGGTGATGCCAGGTGGGAAATGCTTGGGTTTCAGATGAACTGCTACTGATTCAGAGTATCAGGGTGTCTGCAGGCCAGGTCACTGAGTCCCCTTCACCGCCTGGAACGCTTTCTGCAAACAAATGATGGAGGAAGTCTGTGCCCATCTGGTGTGCAGAAGACTCCCCTCTTCTCTCTGGTTGTCATTAAAGACCTGTGAAGCCCGTGGTGTGCCTCAGAGCAGGAGTCACAAAGGGCTGTCAAGCTGTCTCTTCAAGCTTCCCGTCTGTGGCTCCGGGGATCATTGGGGGCACGTGTAAAATCCATACCCACCACGTGGAAATTCCAGCAAGATAGGTGAGCGTCAGAATTTCTCATCCTTCTGAAAGTCAGATGAGGGATAATTATTTCCCCCAGTCCTCCCCCTCAGGGAAGGTCTGAATCAGTCAAGGGCATAACTGCCATTTTTAAGGGCACACATTTAGCTCTTGCTTGGGATTGGAACACTTGTTTTTTTCTCCCTTATGATCTCAGGAAAGAGTCAGCACTTCCGTTGGCTGTTGCTTCCAGCCTGATGGTTGACCACTGGGTTTCCAACGTGTTGGATTCTATTCTCTACCTTGATGGTTTGCAAAGTGGGGTGCCTTGGGACCTGTGGTACCAATGCCATTTGAACTCATTCAAGAATGAATCTATGTCGTCAGTAGCACAAGGTTGTCTCATGGGTCCTAAAACCACACATGTGTGAGATACTGTGGGGTAAGCAACATGGCGGACTATCTGTTCATGTACTCACACTCCCTAATCTAGGGACTGACCTCAAGCACACTGGCCAAACTTCCTCCCTCATGGAAGGGAGGAAGAGTATATTCACAAATTGGAAAGAACCTGAACTTTCATCTTGAATGGAAAACATGTCAGAAAAAATGGATTCCAGGGTAGACACAAGATATATACCTAACCACTGGGGAGGGGGCTCCTGAAGACAGAACGTTACTTAATTCAGAGAAAACCGCTGTGCTTATGACACTCAAAATGCCAAGTTAAAACAAGTGCAAACTGTGTTTAAAATATATAAAACTCAGTGTGAATGCATAAAAATAAGCCATGTGCTTATGTGGAACCTGAGGGTCTGCATTTCGGACGAGGCGATGCTGAGGCTGCTGGTCCTGGACCACACTTGGAGCACTGGAGCTGATGCGAAGGTCAGAAGAAAGGAAGAGACAGAGAAGGAGGAATTTAGTCTAGAAGAAATGAACCTGTGTCTCTGAGAGGAACATTTCCATAGATTTCAGGATTGGATGTAGAAGGAAGAGCACCAGCACCTCCATGGAAGACTGAAGTTTGGGATGACAGAGAGGGTGGTATATTGGAAATGTTCAGTGATTCTCCCGACATGCATGAGGGTCCCTTTAGTTATACATGTGCTTTGCTTCTCCCAGCCAAGACCCTCTGCAAAAAACAGATCTTGGCTTCCTGGAGAGGTGTGGATTTCGCTCAGCCCTCAGGCCAATGTGGTACGAACCCAACCTGATGCACACGTCCCTTCCAGAGTCCCCTGCAGGTTCAAGTGGAGGTTTCCTTCTGCAGAATTTGGCCTGAGATCCCAGCTGGCTTGCTTTATTTTTCCCTAAATATCACTCATACAATAGGTTTGTTGGGAGCACTTCCTCTTGTGGTCTGCTTCTGAGAAATCAGATCTAAGGCAGATGAATAAACCAACACTTAAAAATAAAATGAGATGGAACCTGAAGATTTTTTTAAAATAATTCAATTTAGTTCTTTTTGTAAGCATTGATGATAGCTTTGTTTTGCTTTTGCTTTTAAGATGAATGTATTAAATAGCTCAGGTGTTTATTTTTCTCTGTGGTGTCTATCCCCAAGAGGATCAATGCTGGCAATTTATAAGCATGAACTGTACTTCTTTGTAATATGAGTCTAGGGTACACAACAACACAGAGTGCTTCCCCAGGATGTTTCTGAACAAACAGGAGTATTACACTCAACACCGCACCTATCTGCTCTACAGAATATTCTTCCCTCCACCATGGCTACAATGAACTGATAGTGGGTATATGGCCATGCGACGCTTAGATGGGAGAAGCCAGGCACCCAGATCTCTGCCCATTCAGAAGGGCCAGAACAAATGAAAAAAGAAGCTTCAAAGACCTGGAGAAACAGCAGGCGAGTCTTATTATGTATACTTTTTGGAAAAGAACCAATCCTTCCTCGTTATCTCAACAAAGGAAATGAAACTCTACTTTTTTTTTTTAAAGAAAGGGACTATTTTAAACTCAAGAAAATTCAGTTTTGTCTTATAGTTTCGCTGTTTTGGCAGATAGCTAGACAGATTAAGATGGATGGATGGATAAGAATGGATGGATGGATGGATGGTTAGGTACATAGACAAGCAGATAGATATAAAATCCAGGTTTAGAAGGTTCCTCATGACTATCCATTGGTTGGCATGCCTCTCCATGATCTCAGTCATGGGTTGCAATGGGTCACATGTTTTGTAGCCAGGTAAGGTTTGTGCTTTCAGAGTACATCACCTAGAGGGCCACCATGTTGTTGTTTCTGTTATGCCCCACATGCTGGCAATCACAGGAGAATCACAGGCAATCACTGGCAATTGCCAGTATAATAATAGTCATCATTAACTACAGAAGAGACATAGCACATCTGTTGCCCACACATTGGGGTTCAAAGCCCAGCTCTGTTTCTTCCTCAGTGTTTCACCTAAAGCTGGTTCCTTCCTCTCCCTCAACTTGGGCTGGGAATCAAGTGGTTAATGAGGGTCTCCAGGGTGATCTGGAGGATTATGGACTTTTGTGTAAAATGTCTAGCCCAGGGCCTGGCTCAAATCCCCAGTAAAGAGTAGTTAGTATTATTAGGAATACGAATGAAAATTCCAGAATATCCCCATTCTATTTGATCTGGCAGATACTTGACCTGCTTAGAAGCCTGCTCTAGGGATGAATGATGGGGAACCTGGGACAAGTCGCTGCTGGTTGGCAGTGAGATGCTGACGGTCAGAGCTGCAATCTCCTGCTTCCATTTCAGACTCTCTGGGCACATTACCAGCATGGGCAGGAGCAGAGCTGAGGTGTAGTGGGTCTGATGTCAGAGGCTCAGAATACCACCTGACCTCTTTGAGTCCCAACCCCCGTCTGGCAAAGGGGCAAGTGATGTGCCTTTTACCCGGCATTCCTCACAATCTAGAGAAAGCACTAACCGGGCGATCAGCTGGTGTCAACTCTGCAGAACACTGGAGTTACCTTTCCCTTTTCTTAAGTCGATGACCTTGCTCTTCTCGCCAATTACTCTAGTTGCTCTTTAATGACCTCTGACCAAAAGCAACACATCTGGTGGCACAACGTTTTATGCAATCTACAAATGAACCCAAACCACTTCTGCATTGTGCAAAAATAGATCTATTATGTGATTTGTTACAAAAAAGATTTCAGACACAAGCTAGGCATCAAATATTTCCTTAAAGTCCACAACGTACACGGAAATCTTAATCTCATGAAGAAAAATACATGCAAGTGTTGACGTGTATTATTTTCTGGCCTTAATGATGGTGGTCTACCCTTTTCATCACAGAGCTCCCTTCTGTCTCTGTGAATGTCCTCTCTATCCTGGGTCCATCTGTGCATGCTCTGTGGTAGGACTTGTGTTTGAATGTTTCTGTGACCTGGTGTATGTGGCTTCCACTATGACACATCATTTGACTCCCGTAATAAAATAAGAAAATTATAACGGAGGGTTTTCCAAAACTGATGGCAGTACGTTTTGTTCTGCCTGACCCTTCCTTCGTGCTGCCATGGTGACAGTCCCCGAAAAATAAAATACAAATCCGGCGGTCGGCAACAGCACGCGGCACAATTCACCCCGACCTCTGCTTTGCGGGTGCGTTCCTTGCGATGTCAGCTCCAGCGTGATTCATTCTATAGGCATGCAAGAAGAGCTTTTGTGAGCCTTTGGTACAAGTGCAAGCTTCCAGGGGCTCCACCCTGACACTAAAGCTGCTTCCCAAGCCCAGACGAGCCCAGCTTGCTTTATTTATCCTGGCAAATTGGATGGCAGTCCACGGTTGGTTTGTTGGCACCAAGACAGTATGAACATCGTTTAACCTTTTAGACTGATGGGAGCTCGGCTCACCTCACTGACCATCAACCCTTTGTGACTATTAAACCCATACCTGCTGGATCTTCCCTGGGATGCCGGCGCCCCGGGTTTTGCAGAGCAGATGTGGTTCTTCCCCACCCCACCAGTTTTCTCTTGCTGGTTTCTACGGTTGCGAGCAGTAGCCCTGGAGACTCTGAATCCCTGGCCCAGGCTAAGAGGCCAGTCTGCGTCCCATTGTTGCCTTCAGACCTCTGTGGTTCTTTCTTGCAGACCCCTGGGGGGAAGGCTCTGTGTCTGGGTGTCCTCGTGATGCCCCCGGTCCCTCCACGTGGCCACGTGTGCACCAAATCAGTGTTCCTGCGTGCAGCTTTGCAGGCCAGTTGGGCCTGTGCTCCTGGGCCACGGTAGTCTGAGTGGACTTTATGGGGCTTTGTTACAACGGGCAGGTTTTCTTGGTTGGTGCTTTATGCCTCTACTTGGACCAACTCACAGGGGTTTTAGAGGAGGCTAATAAACGTCCAACAATCTGCAATCAGCACATGCTTGGGGTTATGACGACGGGATCTTGAAATCAAAATCAAAACCACCCGTTTTCCTTCCTCGTGTGCATGGCCCAGACTCCACACTGTTTGCCTCAGCTGCCGTGGGGTACTTGCCTTATACCCGTGCCTGTCTGCCCTGTGTTTCTTTGGCTCAGAGCGTATTCATGAATATCTAACTACCCCAACAAGTTAAACTTCAAAATAAGAGGGTCAGTAGAAAAAATCTTTAATGTAATTGTTTCTGAATCTGCTGACTTTAAATGGACATCTTGTCATTTCTAAATATTTGCTCAATACTCTCAATCCACCATCTAGAAAAAAAACTTCTAATGGGACAGCGTTAAAGTGGAGAACTTTCAATCCTTTTACTCTTGTTGAAGGGGATACATCACCCTTAGTCCCTCAGACCCAAATATTTTTTTGATATTGATATTTCTCTTTTTAATTTCAATTCAATTAGCCAACATATAGAACATCATTCGTCTTAGATGAAGTATTCCACAACGTATCAGTTGCGTGTAGCACCCAGTGCTCACCCCATCCCGAGCCCTCCTTCATGCCCATCACCCAGTTGCTCCATCCCCCCCCACCTCCCCTCCTGCAACCCTCAGTTTGTTTCCTAGAGTTAAGGGTCTTTCATGGTTTTTCTCCCTCTTTGATGACTTCCCTGATTTCTTGTTTTCCATGCAATCACCAAATCCTAAAGACTCTTCCTGTCTGATATTTCTCAACTTTCTTTCCTTCTTTCTATTTTTGCTCAGACCACCTTAAACTAAACCTTCATTAATCCTAACCTAAATTATGACAATTGTCTCCTGACTAATTTTACCAGGAGCCCAGTTCATTTTTCCCAATGGGAATCAATCCAACTCACCATCCCCTGCCATTATTTTTTTTTAGATTCATTAGTGGTCAAATAGTCTATGGTAGGTGGCTTAAAACAAGCAAAGCAAAAAAAAAAAAAAAAAAAAAAAAACTTACAACTGTTCCATGTTGACTATCCAATTCATCCCAGTATGGAACAGACTTCACAACACAGCACAAGGGGTGTCTCTGGGATTCTCTGGTACCCACACTCCAGGAAATCCACGTCCAAGCTAAACTGAACCACTGCCTGTTTCCCAAGGCACCAGGCCTCTGCATCCCCATGTCTTGCTCACGCTACTTCTCTGCCAGAGATGCTTCCCTTCCACTTGTGTTTGACCAAATCTTAACCATCTGTGAGCCATCTTCTTCCTAAGACCCCTTTTATCTCCAAATTTATTCCCCTTTTATAACTCTCCCACCTAATCATGCTAATGAGCATTTAGTAGGAGGTTTACTCTCTCATCGGGGTCACTGGGATGTCTGCCTTATTTTCTCCATGAAAGAGTGAATTGTTATCAATAGCAGGTGTTCAGTAAATATGAGGAGATGTGAATGAATGAGACATGTATACATAACAATATTGAATTATCCTTCTGTCTAGCTGAGGAGCTCCATGCAAGATGGATTAACCTCGGGATAAAGGTTTGATCTCAAAAGAAAACTCACTTCGTAAACACATCAGGCTGATGTTCATCAGGTATTAAAACAACAAACAGAATAAAAGTGGCGCCTTCATCACATAAACCCTCCATAAAGTAAAACCGGTTGCTACCCTGAGTTGCTTACAGACACAAGACAGAGTCTGGAAAAGAAAAAAAAGTTTGCAAGAACCTAAACACACACACATGCAGAGTTTGAGTGGGAAATGAAAGAATATGAATTATTCCAATTTACGCTGTTATTTTGTTCCATTTTCAAACCATGTGGAACTCATTCATTGTCTTTTCCATAGAGCACTCTGGTACACAGAGAGAATGATTTATTTGGAAACCAAAAGGGCCAGACTGGGTGGTAAGCTGACTTCTGAGAAAGTGAACGTGTGGAGCTTCAACAAGAAGACTCTTTAGAGAGAGATGGTGGGCACCTGTGAATTCCACTATAAATGTTCTACGCCATCCATCCCTTTGATCTCAGATCCCGTTCAGAGTCATGAACACTGATTCTTCAATTCTGTGGCTTGGACGTGCTTAGTGAAGTGGATTCTGTTTATTGTGGTAACTGTTTAAAAAGAGGGAGGGGCCTCTCTGTAGTTGATGTAGATAACTCCAGTTAGGAAACAGTTGTTTATGTATTTATGGAGTGGATCGAAAGTCCTGTAAAGTGACAAGGTCTGAGCTGATGCATCATTTCCTCAGGAAAATCTGGGAGCTCCTGGTCTGACTATATATGTGTGTTACAAATTCTGGGAGCGTCGTCTTCTTTATATTACTTATCACAACTGTGTCCATCAACCGATTACTGTTGAATCTTTGCACTCATTAACATTTTTGTCATGCTTTTGTCACATAGAATATGGTCAAAAGATATCTATTGAATAAATGCATGAATGTGATATCCTCTATAATACGTGATGGGCTAAGAAAACCAGCTCTCAATCACACACGCTCTGATTTGTAGTGTTTGCCCATTTCCATGGTGTAAATCCTCCACTGTGGTTGATTTCAAGCTACACCATAGTTGAACAGATGGCTTGCAGAACTCCTGGATGTTTGATCATTAGCTCCTCAGGCCAAGTTGAGCCTCTCTGGTGCATGACTCATTCACAGTGATGTGAATCTGGTTTCTTTGATTTATTCAACACCCCTTCTCAACAAAAGAGCACACTTCATAATTCAGAGCCAGAAAGATTATTCTTAAATGTGGTGAACATTTGCTTCAGGCTGCCTGGTGCAGGTTTTCTTGAGTAGAAAAGCCCTCGATCGTTCTTGCAGCATCTGGCAGAACCAGAACCAGATTTAGAACCAGAGGTCTGAGGGTAACCTAGGGAAAGCTGCTCCATAGACATTTTCCTTCTGCAAGAATCAGAAATGTTGCCAACCATTAACTTGGAACCTATAGCCAGTAGACTGGAATAAGAGAAATAATAAGAAATACAGCAATGGAGAGGAAAATAAACTCCAAGTGTTCACAGGCCATATCATCTTTTAAATAGCTTAGCTTAAAATGATGCAGATAAAAAAAAAAGACCTCCATAAGAAAATTTAGCAAAAGTGTTTGAGGATTCTATGCAGGAAAGAGCGGACCATTTCTGATACAGAAAGATGCTTATAAACAGAGGCACAACTTCTGACCTTGCATGGGAAGACACACGTATAAAACATATATTCATATATAATACGTAATAACATATGTAAAAATACCTTAAAAATATCACAAAAAATTCACGTATTTAAGACATTCTGGTTGAAATCTCAATCACTTTTTGTTATGAAATTTTTTAATGAAATTTATCTCAAGGCAAAAGTGGGTAAGAATACAAATGATATAATAAGAAAAAGATTAAAACTTGCACTGTCGTATTAAAACATGTTATAAAATACTCTGCAGTAGGCCAGGGGAAACAAATATAAGTTCAACTTCTATCCCCAGGGAAATGCTAAATTAATATGTGGCATTAGAATAACTGGTTTAATATTCAGACCAAAGAAGGTTAGATTTTCACCTCATACCACAGAGTCAAGTAGGTTCCACATGTTTAATGTTTTAATATTTAAAAAGGAAAAATATTATAAGAGCAGGTAGGGGAATATCTGATCTCAGAATGAAGAAAAGTTTTCTAAACAGAAGGGGGAAACCAGGAAAACATGAGAGATGCAGCTACCAACAATTTAAAAACTTTTGTACTTCCAAAAAAAAAAAAATTCAGTTGTAGAAACAAATTTGAAAGTAAAAGGATGAATGACAAAATATCACAAAATATCTGTTACATGTAGGACATTAATGCCTGATGGAACATTTGCTATATTTAGGATGTGTTAATGCCTTGTTATGTAAATTATTGTTATTACTCAAAAAACAAAGTCTGAACAGCTCAACAGAAATGTGGGGACAGACTAATGAATGCTTGCTTTAGGACACTGCCAAGTTATGTAGTTGTTAATTAATATGCATGAATGATAGAAAGAACATACTTCTTTTCTAAGTACCAGATTAGAAGCTGTTAATATGATAGCAAGTCTTGGGCATGACGTGTGGCGAAGTAGCTCTGTCATATGCCAGTGTGGGGACAATAGAAATTGGAAACCCTTTGGCAAGAACCTCAGACACATTCACATCCTCTACTGTAGCAATCCTACATCACAGAAGTTCAGAGATTAATGGCAGATTCTTGGCAGAGATGGCCAAAAAATATGAAATGATCCAGATGTCCACCAAGATAGGATGAAACACTTTATGGTGCATGCATGGAATGGGATATTAGTCCCATTAATGACACTGGAGTAAAAAATTCATAGATTGTTATGGAAAATAAGTGGACTTTAAACCACATGGTTTGGCACCCAAACAGAACTGAAATTTCATATGTATGTGTGTATATACATATAATATGTACAATAATTTTTGTGGGCACATACACTTACCCATATGTGAGCACGTTCAGTGTATTTTGAGTAATGGGATTGTGAATAATTTTCATTTATTCCTTTTATCTATATTGCTGTATCTTATCTATAACATTTATAATATGAAATGAAGGCTTTACAAAAACTCACTGTAGTACAAACCTTATGTGTGAAAACAGTAGAAATGTGGTCTTTCTCTCCCAAATGGCCCCCAATCTGCCTACCTTCTGGCCAATTCCTTCTGGCCCTCTAGCAACCTGGCCACATGGTGGGTGGCCTTTTGTGCACTTTTCTGCTTTCCGCTGGAAGGCTGTCAAGAAAGATTACTTTCCCCCATTTGAGATGTACTAAATCCAGTATTTTCTGTAGGAAAATATCTTCTTGGTTTTTTTTTTTTTTTTATTACTTTAAATCCTGGCTTGACAAAGGTCTCCTTTTCCAGAATCAATAATAAGAAAATGAAACTGCAGTGGGTACCAATCCTGTCCTCTGAAAATTGTGTTTTTAATCTTCCTTTTACTATTTATTTAAAATAGACCTCAACCTCCTACCATCATCCAGAAAGAAAAAAAAAAAAGCGCTTTTACACAGAATCTATTTTTATAATCATTCAGAGCCAAATCCTGAGGAATACCATAACCTCCAACATCTTATTCAATGTACCATTGAATTATTTTGACATATTGCACAAAAACTTATAGAACATAAAATAATAAAAGGGACTTTGTGATTCTTTATGTTATATGTAAAATCCCTTCAAAATTTTGTTCCTTTGCCTTTTATTATTGTTTTAAAATTCACATTGCCAGACATTAACAGAAAATAGCCTGTTTTTTTCCTTCCAAAAGCAGCGTGTCTACGTTTTTTTTTTTTTTTTTTTGTAACAGAAAGGTCGAATTCAGTTTTCACTAACACATCCCTGCTCTCAAGGCACTTTATGGCTTTTTAAAAAATTAAAATATACTTTTCTCTTTCTGTTTCTTAAACGATCAAGAGATAGGACCTCAGAGTCTGGATGTTTTGACTAGAGTGTTGTAGAAAATTTTAATGTAGGGCGCCCGGGTGCCTCAGTCAGTTAAGCGTCTGTCTTCGGCTCAGCTCATGATCCCAGGGTCCTGGGATCAAGCCCCACATTGGGGGCTCCCTTCTCATTGGAGATCGTGCCTCCCCCTCTCTCTCTGCTCCTGCTTGTGCATTTCTCTCTCTCTCAATAAGTAAATTTTTTTAAAAAAAAATTTTAGAAAAAAAAGAAAATTTTAATGTATGCCATGTTTAAAAATCCACCTGAAATACTGGCCTGGACTGGCAGGTGATCTCTCTCTGGGGCTCACAGATGGGAGAAATGCAGGATCGCCCCTCCACTAGTTCCTTGATCTAGAAGAAATCATGAATACTCAAAGCCCTCTCGTACATTTTAAATCACAGCATGTGAGAGAGATTTTGAAAATTACAACTCGTGTTCAAACTTGAGTTTGAACTCCTCTCTACCCACCAAGATGATCATAATAACGATAAAGGTAAGAGTAGCTGGTTTTTCCACATTTCCATAGAAAGCTCTTTCCAGGTATTACCTCATTTAGACATTGCAGTGTTTTTCTGGCTCATGGTCTTTTGTGGGACTATGTTGTGGGTAAAATAAATGGTTTAATCTCTTATGTGGGCCCGTTCTATGGGTAGAATGGGTAGAATAAACCTCAGCCTTGCAGAGGCATAAACCCAATAAGCATGGGTCTCCGCTTTCAAGGGCATCATGTTAGCCTGGAAGGGAGACGCCTGATTGGTGAGAATTAGTCACATGACCCCATCTGGAGGCAAGGGAGCCTGGGAAAGGTGATGTATCCTTTCTTCTTCGTGACTTAACCTGGAAGGGAGACATATCATTGGTGAGAATTAATCATATGACCCCACCTGGGTGCAAGGGAGACTGGGGAATATGGGGCATCCTTTCTTCATCAGCTTAGACTGAAAGGGGACACCTGATTGGTGAGATTTAGTCGCATGACTGGATCTGCCAGCAAGGGAGCCTGGGAAAGGTGGTGTATCCTTTCTTCTTCATCAGCTTAGCCAGGAAGGGAGACATATCACTGGTGAGACTTGGTCACATGCCCCCACCTGGATGCAAGGGAGACTGGGAAATGTGGTGCATCCTTTCTTCATCAGCTTAGACTGAAAGGGGACACCTGATTGGTGATATTTAGTCACATGACCCCATCTGGAGGCAAGGGAGCCTGGGAAATGTAGTCTGTGCCTGGGAAACTGCACTTCACCAACATTCTGCAATATGGCAGCAGATGCGTGAGAGTTCAGGGATAGCTAATCACCTTTGAGTCATGGAAATCACATTCTTATCAACATCTTAGCAGGGGAAGGGACTCAGAAACTTAGGAACTGCAAGCCAGATTTTGATCCAGGCTACCGTCTGTGGCAAGACTGCTTTTTAAAAATGTCTTCTGTGTACTAAAATGGGAGTAGCATACCAAATAAAATATTACCAAGATTTTTTTAATTCCTTTTTTTGGAGTTGTTTACAGAGTTATGTCTTCCCTCCTATGTGTGACTTTTGAAATTATCCAGCTCTACACTTGGAATCCCATCTGTTCATTTCTCCATCTCTTATTACGTATTCTAAGAGAAAAATACTTTTAAAATAAGAAATAATTATTGAGACTATATTAAGATGTGTGAAAGGGGCTGGAGACCACTCAGGATTGTGGCATTCTCCTTTATGGATGGAAGGCTTTTCATACATAAGAGTTACCTGCTCCAATGAGGTACAGTCGGTGGGGCAATGAGTCCCAAAAGGTACCAGGTATATTTTTATGGTGTGTCGACAAGGTGCAGCTAGGCCATAGTGTGCACACTGTGAGATTTATGTAGACATTTTCGATAGTAAAATATTCAGCAGGAAATTTAAAAATTGATTTAGTAGTCTGCTCAAATATGAGTCCTTGAATCTTGAATCCCAATATATTCATACATATATAATTTTATATTGATTTGTATATATTTTATACATTTATACATTATGTATTCTATCTACCTATCTACCTACACCTCTCTCTCTTCTGTTTTCTCACTGCTTTGCTCTCACATCTCAACGTGTTTCTGACAGTCCAGACCGGGACTGGACTTTCTTTTTACACAATCAAAAGGTGTCATAGAGTTTCCAAAACAAAACAAAACAAAAAATGCTTTTTCTTATCTTTCAGATGATTGACGCTACCCTAATATGTGGTAAGCACAGCTGCAGGATTTTTTTTTTTAAATAGGACTGACCATTGTCCCGTGATCCATATGTTATCTCAGTGGTTTTCCTAATAATCCTATAAAGTGAGTGGTGTCATTGTCATCTGACAACGGATGACAACATCATCGGAATACCTAGGTTCCCATAGCTGTTAAGGGACAGAACCTAAATTCATTCCCACATCTCCTTGTTTGAAAGCCTTGTTTTTCCTGCTCTATTCTAATAAGCCTCGTGGTTGAGCATAACCCAACCTAACACACAGGTTGCTTCTGGTCCTCGTTCTGTCACATGGCTCTGGATGGGCAGGTCACAGCCAAAGTCACATGGTGTAGGAGCAGACCATATCATCACTAAGAACTCTTCCTCAGGGGGCGCCTGGGTGGCTCAGTTGGTTAAGCGTCTGCCTTCGGCTCAGGTCATAATCCCAGGGTCCTGGGACTGAGCCCTGCATTGGGGTCCTCGCTCTGCGGGAGGCCTGCTTCTCCCTCTCCCACTCCCTTTGCTTGTGTTCCCTCTCTCGCTGTGTCTCTCTCTGTCAAATAAATAAAGAAAATCTTTAAAAAAAAGAAAGAGGAAAAGAAAGAACTCTTCCTCAGAATTCAAGTCTTCCAAGAGCGTTTGTGAAGCCTAAATTGAATACAGTGTGTGAACGTGCTTTGGAAACCACAGCTAGTTTAAAAGCTCCGGAAATAAAAGCTTAAGCATGGAAATAGCAATGCATATGAACTACACACAGTGGGTAAGTCTCTGTTCTAAGCACAGTATTTTCTATCTTAACAATTACCCTATAAGGTGGGTGTGCAGTGAGCTTCCTCTTTCTCCCAAGTCTGGAAACATAAGCACAGGAGCTTAAATAACACATACCCAGGTTTGGATGTCTATACGGGGAGGAGGACCCTGCAACATGGTGGAAATGGGCATATTAGATGCCCCCACAGAGCTTTAAACCATAAGGAAATGCACAGTGGGCCATGGTATAGACTTGCCAGACCACCTATTGACTCTCAGCACTAAACCTACCACTTGTTCATCTCCACCTTGACAGATTATGATCACAGAGGCTTCTCCCTCAAAGATTCTGGTTTAATTGGTTAAAGATATGGGTTAGTGTATTGGGTTGAATGATGGCCCCACAGAAGATATGTCCACATCCTAGACCCTGAAACCTATGAATGGACCTTACTTAGGAAAATAATCTTTGAAGACATAATTAGGTAAAACATCTCTAGATGAGCTTGTCCTGGATTATCCAAGTGGACCACCAGCTCCATGCCTGGAGCCCCAGAAGCTGGAAGAGGCAGGAAGGACCTTCCCTGGAGCCTCTGGAGGTGGGGAGCCTGCACCACCCGGGTCTCGGTGGCCCTGCCCTGCCTGGACCCTACACACCTGGTCCCCAGAACTGGGAGAGCATAAATTTCAATTCTTTCAAGCACCCCCTGAGTTGGTGGTAATTTGTTACACCAGCCCCAGGAAGTGATCACACCAGGACGTGAGGAATTTTTAATCTCCCCAGGTGATCACAACACGAAGCCAAGGAGGAGAACCACTGGCTTCTTAGGATGTAACAAGGTTAACTCTGTTAGGAAGGCTGAATGGCCAGACACTCAGGATGGAGTTAAAATGACCTTTGGGCTTTCCTTTCCAGAAATATCGGGTCCTCCTGGAACCCAGAAACTCACTGTACTGCCCCTAGTTTGGTCCTACTTGATAAAAAGTGCAGAAAAAGCTCCAGCAGGATGCAGCATCCTGCGGTCTAGATTTATGGCAGGATGGAGGCATCCCTCCCCACATCTAGACTCCAGTCCCGCTTCCCTAGAATGAGAGCTGCATGTGCCATTAGAAACCAAATCTTAAAGAGAATCGCCTGGGTTGGGTTTTGTTTTCCAGTGAAACCCTGGGAGCAATCAAAACCGGACAACTGGCACGCAGATTTACAAGCATATATACCAGATGTTAGAAGTTCGTGGAGAGTGGGGGTGGGGTAAGACTATCTCTTAGTTAACATATTATCTACAGGGGGCGGAGCAAGATGGCGGAGGAGTAGGAGACCTAGATTTTGTCTGGTCTCAGGAATTCAGCTGAATAGGGATCAAACCATTCTGAACACCTACGAACTCAACAGGAGATCGAACAGGAGAGTAGCAACAACTCTCTGAACAGAGAAGCGACCACTTACTGGAAGGTAGGACGTGCGGAGAAGTGAATCCGAGGCGATATTCGGGAGGATAGACGGCGGGGGAGGGGCCTCCGCCGGCCGCTTCTGGCAAGTGCTAGAGCCGCGGAGCACAAAATCGGACCTTTTAAAAGTTGGCTCGGTGGAGGGACGTCGCTGCAGTGGCTAAGCGGGGGGTGGAATCCTCCCGGGACAGTGTGGTCTCAGGACCCTTGGGGTCACAGAGAGACCGGGGGTGCCTGAGTGCGGCAGAGCTCCCAGGTGTCGGGGCGGGGAAGCCGGCTGCAGAGACGGAGCAGAGTCGCGGGCTCTCAGCTCGGGGTTGCCACAAACTGTGATCTGCGGCCCAGTCGGGGCACGGCTCCCCCAGCAGGGACCCAACAAGCAGCAGATCCGGGGAGACTCCCCTTCCTTCCCGGGGAGGAGCGGTGCGGGAACACACTGCAGGGATCTGCTGGGTTTGGAGACTCCGAGCGGGGTCGGGTGCCAGAGATAGCAACGCTCGGTCACAGGCCGGGTGAGCACGGAGTGCGGCCGGAGACCGGGGACACGGGAGTGACTGCTTTTCTCTGGGGGCGCACTGAGGAGTGGGGCCCCGAGTTCTCGGCTCCTCCGGGCGGAGACTGGGAGGCCGCCATTTTCGCCCTGGTCCTCCAAAGCTGTACCGAGAGCTTGCAGGGAACAAAAGCTCCTGAGAGCAAACTGGAGCAGCTTCCTTAGCCCGGACCAACAAGGGCGGGGCAATTCCGCCTCCGGCAAAGACATTTGGAAACCACAGCAACAGGCCCCTCCCCCAGAAGATCAGCACAAACAGCCAGCAAGCCAAGACCAAGTTGATCGATCAAGGAGAATAGGAGAACTCCAGCGCTAGGGGAATACTGCACATAGATTCATGGCTTCTTTTTTTTTTTTTTTTTTTTTTTTTTTTTACCATGATTCATTATTTCATCAAAGTTAATTTTTGTTGACTTTTTTTTATTTTTCTTTTTCCCTTTTTCAACCAACATCTTATAAATCCCTTTTTTTAAAAAAAAAACATTTTTTATTTTTTTTTCATTTTTAGAGTCATATTTTATCCCTTCATAGTAGTTATCCTTGTTTTTGGCATATATATATAAGTTGTTCTCTCTTTAAAATTTTGAGGTACAGTTTCTTCTAACAGATCAAAATATACCCTAAACCACTAGTGTATGGCTTTGTTCTAGTCTCCTGCCTGATCACATTCTCTCCCTTTTTCCTTTTTTTTTTTCCTTAAATCTTCTTTCTTTTTTCAAACAACTTATCTTACCAAGTCCTTTTATTAAATCTTTTATAATTTTCATCTTTACAGTCATCTTCCATCCCTTCATTGTATCAACCCTTATTTTGTACATATATGTCTTTCTTCCTTTAAAATTTTAGGAGGCACTTTTTTCTAACAGACCAAAATACGCCCAAAATCTAGTGTGTGGCACTGATCTATGCACTAGCCTGATCATATTTGATCATATTCTGCCTTTTTTGAATTGTTTTGTTTTTGTTTTTATCTTTTTTTCTTTTTTTTTTCTTTTTCTCTTTCTTTTTTCTTTCTTTCCCTTTCCTTTCCCCTGGTTTCAGGTCTTTTCTGATTTGTATACAGTATATTTGCTGGGGACGTTGTAAACCTGTTAGCCTTTTGTTCTCTCATTCATCTATTCTCCTCTGGACAAAATGACAAGACGAAAGAAATCACCTCAGCAAAAAGAACAAGAGGTAGTACCGTCAGCCAGGGACCTACTCAATACGGACATTAGTACGATGTCAGACCTAGAGTTCAGAATCATGACTTTAAAGATACTAGCTGGGCTTGAAAAAAGCGTGGAAGTTATTAGAGAAACCCTTTCTGGAGAAATAAAAGAACTAAAATCTAACCAAATCGAAATCAAAAAGGCTATTGATGAGGTGCAATCAAAAATGGGGGCACTGAATGCTAGGATAAATGAGGCAGAAGAGAGAATCAGCGATATAGAAGACCAAATGATGGAAAATAAAGAGGCTGAGAAAAAGAGAGAGAAACAACTACAGGATCACGAGGGCAGAATTCGAGAGATAAGTGATATGATAAGACGAAACAACATTAGAATAATTGGGATCCCAGAAGAAGAAGAGAGAGAGAGAGGGGCAGAAGGTATATTGGAGCAAATTATAGCAGAGAACTTCCCTAATGTGAGGAAGGAAACAGGCATCAAAATCCAGGAGGCACAGAGAACCCCTCTCAAAATCAATAAAAATAGGTCAACACCCCGACATCTAATAGTAAAACTTACGAGTCTCAGAGACAAAGAGAAAATCCTGAAAGCAGCTCGGGAGAAGAGATATGTAACCTACAATGGTAGAAACATTAGATTGGCAACAGACCTATCCACAGAGACCTGGCAGGCCAGAAAGGACTGGCAAGATATCTTCAGAGCACTAAACGAGAAAAATATGCAGCCAAGAATACTATATCCAGCTAGGCTATCATTGAAAATAGAAGGAGAGATAAAAAGCTTCCAGAACAAACAAAAACTAAAGGAATTTGCAAACACGAAACCAGCCCTCCAAGAAATATTGAGAGGGGTCCTCTAAGCAAAGAGAGAACCTAAAAGCAGCAAAGAGCAGAAACGAACACAGACAACAGACAGTTAACAGTCACCTTACAGGTAATACAATGGCACTAAATTCATACCTTTCAATAGTTACCCTGAATGTAAATGGGCTCAATGCCCCAATCAAAAGACACAGGCTATCAGATTGGATTAAAAAACAAGACCCATCCATATGCTGTCTGCAAGAGACTCATTTTACACCCAAAGACACCCCCAGATTGAAAGTGAGGGGGTGGAAAACCATTTACCATGCTAATGGACACCAAAAGAAAGCTGGGGTGGCAATCCTTATATCAGACAAACTAGATTTTAAAACAAAGACTGTAATAAGAGATGAGGAAGGACACTATATCCTACTTAAAGGGTCTATCCAACAAGAAGATCTAACAATTGTAAATATCTATGCCCCTAACATGGGAGCAGCCAATTATATAAGGCAATTAATAACAAAAGCAAAGAAACACATTGACAACAATACAATAATAGTGGGGGACTTTAACACCCCCCTGACTGAAATGGACAGATCATCTAAGCAAAAGATCAACAAGGAAATAAAGACTTTAAATGACACACTGGACCAAATGGACTTCACAGACATATTCAGAACATTCCATCCCAAAGCAACGGAATACACATTCTTCTCTAGTGCCCATGGAACATTCTCCAGAATTGATCACATCCTAGGTCACAAATCAGGTCTCAACCGGTACCAAAAGATTGGGATCATTCCCTGCATATTTTCAGACCACAATGCTTTGAAACTAGAACTCAACCACAAGAGGAAAGTTGGAAAGAACTCAAATACATGGAGGCTAAAGAGCATCCTACTAAAGAATGAATGGGTCAACCAAGAAATTAAAGAAGAATTAAAAAAATTCATGGAAACCAATGAAAATGAAAACACAACTGTTCAAAATCTTTGGGATACAGCAAAGGCAGTCCTGAGAGGAAAGTATATAGCAATACAAGCCTTTCTCAAGAAACAAGAAAGGTCTCAAATACACAACCTAACCCTACACCTAAAGGAGCTGGAGAAAGAACAACAAAGAAAGCCTAAACCCAGCAGGAGAAGAGAAATCATAAAGATCAGAGCAGAAATCAATGAACTAGAAACCAAAAGAACAGTAGAACAGATCAACGAAACTAGGAGCTGGTTCTTTGAAAGAATTAACAAGATTGATAAACCCCTGGCCAGACTGATCAAAAAGAAAAGAGAAATGACCCAAATCAACAAAATCATGAATGAAAGAGGAGAGATCACAAGCAACACCAAAGAAATACAAACAATTATAAGAACATATTATGAGCAACTCTATGCCAGCAAATTAGATAACCTGGAAGAAATGGGTGCATTCCTAGAGAAGTATCAACTACCAAAATTGAACCAGGAAGAAATAGAAAACCTGAACAGACCTATAACCACTAAGGAAATTGAAACAGTCATAAAAAATCTCCCAAGAAACAAAAGCCCAGGGCCAGATGGCTTCCCAGGGGAATTCTATCAGACATTTCAAGAAGAATTAATACCTATTCTCCTGAAACTGTTCCAAAAAATAGAAATGGAAGGGAAACTTCCAAACTCATTTTATGAGGCCAGCATTACCTTGATCCCAAAACCAGACAAAGACCCCATCAAAAAAGAGAATTACAGACCAATATCCTTGATGAACATGGATGCAAAAATTCTCACCAAAATACTAGCCAATAGGATCCAACAGTACATTAAAAGGATTATTCACCACGACCAAGTGGGATTTATCCCTGGGCTGCAAGGCTGGTTCAACATCCGCAAATCAATCAACGTGATACAATACATTAACAAAAGAAAGAACAAGAATCATATGATCCTCTCAATAGATGCAGAAAAAGCATTTGACAAAGTGCAACATCCTTTCTTGATCAAAACTCTTCAGAGTATAGGGATAGAGGGTACATACCTCAATATCATAAAAGCCATCTACGAAAAACCTACAGCGAATATCATTCTCAATGGGGAAAGGCTGAGAGCTTTTCCCCTAAGGTCAGGAACGCGGCAGGGATGTCCACTCTCACCACTGCTATTCAACATAGTATTAGAAGTCCTAGCCACAGCAATCAGACAACAAAAAGAAATCAAAGGCATCCAAATCGGCAAAGAGGAAGTCAAACTCTCACTCTTTGCAGATGATATGATACTGTATGTGGAAAACCCAAAAGACTCCACCCCAAAACTGCTAGAACTCATACAGGAATTCAGTAAAGTAGCAGGATATAAAATCAATGCACAGAAATCAGTGGCATTCCTATACACCAACAACAAGACAGAAGAGAGACAAATCAAGGAGTCGATCCCATTTACAATTGCACCCAAAACCATTAGATACCTAGGAATAAATCTAACCAAAGAGGCAAAGGATCTGTACTCAGAAAACTATAAAATACTCAGGAAAGAAATTGAAGAAGACACAAAGAAATGGAAAAACGTTCCATGCTCATGGATTGGGAGAATCAACCTTGTGAAGATGTCAATGCTACCTAGAGCAATCTACACATTCAATGCAATCCCCATCAAAATACCATCCACTTTTTTCAAAGAAACGGAACAAATAATCCTAAAATTTGTATGGAACCAGAAGAGACCCAGAATAGCCAGAGGAATACTGAAAAAGAAAAGCAAAGCTGGCGGCATCACAATTCCGGACTTCCAGCTCTATTACAAAGCTGTCATCATCAAGACAGTATGGTACTGGCACAAAAACAGACACATAGATCAATGGAACAGAATTGAGAGCCCAGAAATGGACCCTCAACTCTATGGTCAACTTATTTTTGACAAAGCAGGAAAGAATGTCCAATGGCAAAAAGACAGTCTCTTCAACAAATGGTGTTGGGAAAATTGGACAGCCACATGCAGAAGAATGAAACTGGACCATTTCCTTACACCACACACAAAAATAGACTCCAAATGGTTGAAAGACCTAAACGTGAGACAGGAGTCCATCCAAATCCTAAAGGAGAACACAGGTAGCAACCTTTTCGACCTTAGCCGCAGCAACTTCTTCCTAGAAACATCGCCAAAGGCACGGGAAGCCAGGGCAAAAATGAACTATTGGGATTTCATCAAGATAAAAAGCTTCTGCACAGCAAAAGAAACAGTCCACAAAACCAAAAGACAACCGACAGAATGGGAGAAAATATTTGCAAATGACATATCAGATAAAGGGCTGGTATCCAAAATCTATAAAGAACTTATCAAACTCAACACCCAAAGAACAAATAATCCAATCAAGAAATGGGCAGAAGACATGAACAGACATTTCTCCAAAGAAGACATCCAAATGGCCAACAGGCACATGAAAAAGTGCTCAACATCGCTTGGCATCAGGGAAATCCAAATCAAAACCTCAATGAGATACCACCTCACACCCGTCAGAATGGCTAAAATTAACAAGTCAGGAAACGACAGATGTTGGCGGGGATGTGGAGAAAGGGGAACCCTCCTACGCTGTTGGTGGGAATGCAAGCTGGTGCAACCCCTCTGGAAAACAGTATGGAGGTTCCTCAAACAGTTGAAATTAGAGCTACCGTTCGATCCAGCAATTGCACTACTGGGTATTTACCACAAAGATACAAATGTAGGGACCCGAAGGGGTACGTGTACCCCAATGTTTATAGCAGCAATGTCCACCATAGCCAAACTGTGGAAAGAGCCAAGATGCCCATCGACAGATGAATGGATAAAGAAGATGTGGTATATATACACAATGGAATATTATGCAGCCATCAAAAGGAATGAGATCTTGCCATTTGCAACGACGTGGATGGAACTGGAGGGTGTTATGCTGAGTGAAATAAGTCAATCAGAGAAAGACATGTATCACATGACCTCACTGATATGAGGAATTCTTAATCTCAGGAAACAAACTGAGGGTTGCTGGAGTGGTCGGGGGTGGGAGGGATGGGGTGGCTGGGTGATAGATATTGGGGAGGGTATGTGCTACGTTGAGCGCTGTGAATTGTGCAAGACTGTTGAATCACAGATCTGTACTTCTGAAACAAATAACGCAACATATTTTAAGAAAAAAGAAAAGAAGATAATAGAAGAGGAAGAAAAGGGGAGTATGTCAGAGGGGGAGACGAACCATGAGAGATGATGGACTCTGAAAAACAAACTGAGGGTTCTAGAGGGGAGGGGGGTAGGGGGATGGGTTAGCCTGGTGATGGGTATTGAGGAGGGCACGTTCTGCATGGAGCACTGGGTGTTATGAACAAACAATGAATCATGGAACACTGCACCAAAAACTAATGATGTAATATATGGTGATTAACATAACAATAAAAAATTAAAAAAAAAAAAAAAAACATATTATCTACAGATCATAATAGAACCATGTGTGCTCCCAATTAATGATCTGAAATCACACACATCCCCATCCTGGGCAAACTGATTTAAGTGTGTTTGCTCCTGGGGGAGTGGTCCTTGTCTCCCAGCCATCTCATTCTGCCCTGCCATCCACCTTATGATTTCTTCGTCATAAAGATGTCGCTTACCCTTCCATCTGATGGGGCCTTGGAGTCCCCTGGAATCCCAAAAGCTCTCTGAACCACAAGTAATGAATCTGAATGTCTCAGGCTTGTCTTAAGCTGACCTGTACATTTGTTTTACATTCTTTGAGAAGACATTAAGTGCAGACCACCAAATGCCTCTTTCTGCCATCCGATGTTGCCTACAGTGGGGCACGGCAAGTCCTTAAGGGTGTACATTGAGCCCACCCACAGAAGTGTATCTATGTATCCACCCACCCACCCATCCACCCACCCACCCACCCACCCATCCATCTATCCCTATATCTATCTATCTATCTATCTATCTCTCATCTTCATCTTCATCAGCATCATCCTCCATATATCTAACATCTATGGCAGTGGTTCTCAACTAGGGACAATTTTGCAGCAGCATTTGACAATATCTAGAGGCAACTTTTAGTTGTCACACCTAGAGTGGGGCATGCTACCAGCATCTATTAGGTAGAGACCAGGGATGGGGATGCTGCTCAAAACCCTACAGGGCAGAGGACGCCCCACCCCACAGAATCATCAGCCCCAGATGGGTGCAGAGGTTGAGAAGCCCTCTGGCTGAAGCTCTGTGTGTGGAGCATGAACTCTTGAGGCAGGATGTGTTTCCTGTACATCTGGGTACTCGCAGGGCCCCTCCCTGTATCTGGCACATAGTAAAGGCTGTGCGGATATACGTGAGCAAATGCATGGGCGAATGAGTGAGACACCGTCTATGCATCTCACAGCGTCATGAAAAGCCAATCTTCTTGCTTCAGTGACTGCCATTCATTAAAGATTGACAATCACTGTCCTTCTGTCAACACTGCCAGCCATGTTCTTCCCAAATCTTTCTCTTTACTTTTGTTTTTCCTCTTCGGGGAAGCACAACAATGACCGATTTGTATATTTGAGGAAGGCTAGTGCATGTACCCCAGATGTGGCTTTCCTAAAGAAAATTTCATGAGGGATTGCTAATAAGGCACCACAACCCCATCCCCAGACTGTCTTGCTCCATATTGGAACTGTCACCCCCCGGGACCGAGGGATCCCACCCTGAATTCCTGTCAAATACATCGTTGGAGCCACTTCCTTTGACTCTGTTTCCTTGCCTGCTACACCCTTGCAGAGAATAGAATAATTCTAATGTGGTGGGAAAAAAGCAGTTTTTCAAAATTGCTCTTTACCTGCAAAAGCACTTGAAATGCTCTTGTTTGGAAAATAGGAGTATTATCATTGCCCGGTTATTTGGAAAATATTATTTTATTATCAAATGTACATTATATTGACCTTAAAAATACAGTAAAGCAGTCATGGGGATAACATGTGTCCTATTTTCCATGAGCACACATTGACGGGGGGCAGGGGGTGGGTGGGGAGACACTTCCTGGTTTTTCCAGGAGGCTCTGGATTCATTGTGCAGGATCACGGCTTAGCTCTCTCCTGCCTTCTCCCCCTAACTTCAGCTCTCAGGATAAATCCACAAACAAAGAAATTCAATACCCCAGCCTCCCATACCATAAGGTTGCTGGGGAATGTAATATAATAGCGGTTACTGAATTTGCTCAAGGAAGCATAGGGGATTTGTTTTTACAATTGTATTTCCATGCCTGCTCTCATGTATCCAAGTCTTGTAAAGACCAATAATTTATTATTTTTAATGAGACAGAAAGTATTACTTTCTTTCTAGCCTCATCGTCTGATTGGAAAGAAAATATAAAATGTCTTTATGTAAGACATTATATAAAAAGTGAGTTCCAGGGAGAAAGTGAATTCCATTATATAAAAAAGTGAGTTCCATATAAAATGGTAGCTGTACTGTATGAAACTTGTACGTTACAAAAACATCAGTCACTGTGGTTCTAAGCCCTTATAGGGCAAGTTGGAGTTCTAATAAGTGAAAGATAGGTAGTCATTCTAAAACATTCTATCATATTAAGACTGCAGCAGGTTAACTAGGGGATGCATCTTCAACGGGGCAGCAAGGCACTGGTCATCTCTACGGTTTATTTTCAGTGAGTGCTCCTTAGGTGTGCCACAGACGCCCAGTAAAGCATAGGCACGGCGTCTGCAATGTGCGCCCAGCTCCGGTGAAACGCCACACAGGCGCAGGTGGCATGCCATCAACATCAACCAAAGTCCCTGGAGAGGCTGAACCTGTGTCTGCATTGCTTCCTTTCGCCGACAAGGCATAGGTCAAAGTCAACATGAACCTGAAACCCACCCGGGGGCCACTGTGCACCATGACGGATCAGTTAAGAGTTCTGACCATCCGGCCGCAGCAGCTTTCCTTACCAATGACGCTTTGTTCTAACTTTCCAAGCAATGGCCGTGGAGTCCATGTCCTGGGGGAGGCGTTTCAGTAGACGTGGATATAAGTAGTCTTTGAGTCAGTGCCTAGGATGTTCTTTGCGGTGCACTTGTAGAAGCCTGCGTCTCTGTGTGTGGCCTGCTGGATGGTCAAGGAGCCTTGGGGGTGAAGGAATCTGTTCCCATAGAGACGGGCCTGAGCCCCGGCGGTCAGGTGCGATTTGTCCGGCAGGTCCCAGGTGATCTCGGCTTTGGGAATCCCCATGGCCATGCAGTTCATCTTGACGGTGTTCCCGGGCCGCGTGTAGATGACGGGCGTTGGCTCACTGGTGATCCGGGGAGGGTATGCTATCACGATAACTGGAAAGTTCATGATGGAAGGGCCGTACTCAGTGTCCACCTTGCACACGTAGGTCCCCCTGTCGAACACGGAGGCGTCACGTACTGTGAGGGTGCCATTTTCCCAGAGGGAAAAGCGCCCCCGTGTTTGGGGGCCCTCTAAGAGCATGGTGTTGGGGAGCGTCCAAGAGAAGCCAGCCGGCCGGCCCCTTGGAGGGATGCAGTGCAGCTGCAGGGTCTCCCCATTGATGATGCTCACCAGATGGTGATACTGGTTGCTGCTCTCGGGTTTCAGCCCCACCTTCAGAGAAACCAGCCTCTCCGTGTAGCCGGCAGAGTTCCGGGCCACGCAGCGGTAAGCCCCAGCGTCCACGGAGGAGAGGCTGCTGATGTGCAACATGCCGTCACTCTTATGGTAGAACCTCTGCAGCTGCTGGCCGCTCTGGAGCTCCGTCCCATTGGGAAGGACCCACAGCAGGGTGGGCGTCGGGGTCCCTGCAGCCGAGCAGTTGAGACTTATGGTATGGCCGGCCATGGCTGTGATCTTCTCGCTGACCGGGTCGTGGAATATAGGCTTCTCCACGGGCTCCAAGACAGTGAGCTGGACAATCAGCCTGGCTTCCCCTCCCTCATTGCGACCAATGCATGCCAACTGCACGGAGTCGCTCTTCCTGAGACTCCTGATGTCCAGCGTGCCGTTGCGATGGATGGTGATCCGATTCCCATAGTAGGGGGCAGGCAGAACCACGCCCTCGGGAAAGGCCCACAAGACTCTCGGGGTGGGGATGCCTTCTGCCTGGCAGTCAATGAGTTTGCGGCTCCCGCCGGCAGCGATCTCCCGCACAGTGGTGATGGCATTGGGGTTCCCGTTGATGGTGGGCGACTGGACGTTGACGTGAATCCAGACTGTTTTCCTGTCCTCCCCTGCGCTGTTCCTGACCACGCAGGTATAATTGCCGCTGTCTGAGCGCTGGGCTTTCTGAATGAGGAGAGTGCCATCCTGATATATCTGGTACTTATCGGAGGAGGCGGGGATCAGCCTGTTGGTTGGAGAAAGCCACGTCACCCTGGGCGTGGGCTCCCCTTTGGCTTCACAGGCCACGGTGACCACGTCACCATAGGGGACCTGGACCACGGAGTACGTCTTGTTCCGGATGGCGGCGGGCTCGGTCACCACCTTGACCCGCACCCTCATCTCATCCTTACCAACCTGGTTTTCGGCAAAGCAGGTGTAATCCCCTTCCTCCCGCATGCCCACCTCATTGAAGTAGAGGGTCCCATTGTTGAAAACCACATAGCGCTTGGTACGGCCACCGCCATCATCAGACTGCATGAAGGAGTTGACCAGGCTGCCATCTGGGAGGCTCCAGGAGATCTCAGGGTTGGGAAGCCCGGTGGCCACACAGTCCACCTTCAGGTCACCCCCGTAGAAGACCTTATGGTCATTTTCCTCCTTGTGCTCGATCTTGGCCGGTTTCATGACCACGTTCACCTTGAGCACGACAAAGTCGTCTCCAACCTTGTTCCGGGCAACGCATAAGTAATCCCCCGAATCTTTGTCCGTGACGGATTTCACCACCAGGGTCCCATTGGCGAACACCTTGATTCTGGTGTCAAAGCTGACCAGAAAAACAAGAAAAAGAAGAGAATGTCAGTCTCCCATATGCTCCATCCTGGCTTTAGGTCACTGGAACGAAAGGAAAACATGTGGTTCTGGAAACTATCTGGGCACATGGCTGCTACTGCAAAATGTCACATGGGTTCTGCAGCCTGGAGGGGACTGCGCTGGACTGCATTCACAGGTGGAAATCATTGATTTACCACAAATAAAAACTCTGACTCGGTAGAGTCTGACCTTTGGCTGGCCTGGCCCCTGAGTCAAGGATGTGAAAGGCAGTCAAAGACGTCCAGCCTGTTAGTGTGGGTGTACGTGCATCTCGTATTTCCATGGCGGTCAGGGCTCAGCTTATAGTAATGATAAAATCAGGCAAAACGCGACAGCCATGGAGAGAATGAATCTGAGCGAACTCAATAAAGAAGTGGAGTTCTTCCTGAATAAGACGCTTCAATGTTTATCCTTGACAATCTTGTATTATACTATCTCCCATTATGAGGCTAGAGACTGCCAAGTGGCTACTCTATGCACCGTGTAATTGGGGTTATTTCCAGAGTTTCAATGCTAACATTGGGTCCTTTAGAACGTGGCAATATTGATGTGATGTCTTCTTCCCTAGAACTTGTACCTAAAGCTGGATGACATTCACCAGCCAGCACCCCAAGCCAGGGTTCCTTTCCCCTCTGTGAAATGATGACGTTGGACCTAAGCCCACACACCTCTGGGTTGATAGTTCAAAAGCTTTTCAGTTTAAAGGAGCCGGTAATGGGGAGAACAATAAGAAGGTCTTCACTATGTATGTGACCTTTTTCGAAATATTGAGGTGTCCTTGAGTGTCAGACTAACATAACATAATAAAATTAAATTAAATTTAAAAAAAAGAACTCATATTTTGAATAAGAGGTGGAAAGACTTGGGAGGTTCTTCCTTTAGAAGTGTCCAGATTGAAAAATCTCAATTACACATAATTTATAATGGTGGTATTGGAGAAGGAGGGGGTTGAATTTAAATCCATAAATATTTCCTAAACTCTGCATTATTCGAACAGTGTGTGTGGAACTGTGTTGTAAAGCTACCAAAAAAGAAGAAGAAGAACAAGAACAAGAACAAGAAACAGAAGTCTGCCTATGGTTGAATCAACCTGATTATTGTGAATAAAATACAAACAACTACTAACAATGACCAAATAAACTGTTTTGTTGGCCGCGAGTGCAAATCAAGTTAACATAAATCAGTAGGAGAGGAGCAAAGATATTTCAATGTGTCTTAGAGTTTAGAATCCAAAACTTTGGGCAGTAGCTCATGTCTGCCAGCATTTTGAAACTTCAAAGTGGTGATTTCTAGCTTCGGCCATGATCACAATCCACGGAGCAACCCAGAAACACAGACATGCCTACCCACCACTGGGCATCGGGCTTCAAGAAAAGCTCCAAGATCTGTATTTTTAAATAGTCCCAATGTGTAGACAAGGCATAGAGCCTGCTCTTTTATAAAACTCACGTGGGTTGTTTAATCACACTTTCTTAAGAATGTAATTAGTCAAAATTTAGTAACAGTGAAGCCGCAGAGACAGCGATCTATGATTTATGGGGAGATACTAGTAGAACAGTTCACATTTGTAGTGGGATCACATTCTTTTGCTGCCATTCATTCAACGCTGCCTGAGCCGTGCCAAAAAGAGCTGAAAACAGTTTTTCCGCACATGGCAGTACATCTGCCGAGCTGGGAGATAGTCCAGGGAAAACTGTGTACGTGGTATTCTGGATGGAGTGTGCAAGGTTCACTAGGCACCACCCAACTGTCTAAAGTTAACAGGCTGCGAGAAAGCGCGTTTGCCTTCTTCCTGCATTGGAAAGAGAGGGGGGGAGGCCAGGCACAGCTGCTCAGAGCCCCTGCGCGCTGGCTTCCCTCCCTGCGTCCTGGGTGGGACGGATGTCCACATGCATTCCTGCCTGAGCTGCTGGGCTGTGGATGCTGGAGACACACCATAAGCCAGGGTTTTTCCACCACATTCCATTTTGCCAACCATTGTCTCTGTGCTCTGTATCTTGAGACGCGTATTGAAGACACATTGGCACTTTTGGATCTAGCCGATGGTTTCTCAGCCTGGGCACTGCTGACATCTGGGGCTGGATGACTCTCTGGGGTGGGGCTTCCTGAGCGCTGTAGGGTGCTGAGTAGCATCCCCGGTCTCCACCTACCAGATGCCAGTGGCAGCCTCCACTCTAGTGTGACAACCAAAAACGTTCCCGGTCATTGATGAGTGTTCCCCGGTGGTGCCATCTGTCTAGCTGAAAACCACTGCGATAGATAGATGATAGTAGATAGATAGATAGATAGATAAGATGGATGGATGGATGGATGGATGGATGGATGGATGGATAGATGGACAGACAGACAGATGATAGATCAATTGTGTTTCATGCTAGGTCAGAGTGTCTCAGCCTGGGCACTCCTGACCGTTGAGCTTGGATGACTCTCTGGAACGGGGCATCCTGGGCACTGTAGGGCTTTAAGCAGCATCCCTGGTCTCCACCCACCACATGCCAGTGGAACCCCCATTCCCTGAGTTATGCCAATCAAAAATGTCTCCAAACATTGCACAATGTTCCCTGGGGCCAAAATCACTCAGGGGGTTGAGAACCAGTGCTCAAGGTCCATACATGTGGGAACGGAAGGCACTGGATGAGAGAAGGTGATTTTCTTCGAAGCCAAAATAAACTGTTAGAATTCCAGTTGTGCCAACCCGGTGCCCTAGTCACCTAACCCTTTAACTTTTTTGTGTTCACACCCTTTCATTCTTAAGCTAAGGCCGTTTTATGACAAGATCTGCAACTGCCTCTATAGCGTGTTTTGTTGAAATCATACAATACACAAAGAAGGCAACCTAAATGTGCTACCTAATATTATCACTTAACATACAAATAAATATAATCGTTGAAAGAAAAGTTATCAGTTCATTTCTTTGCTTGGAGAGGGAGACCGGCGGGAAAGGAGGAGAAAGTCCAAGTGTTTGTCCCAGTTTATAAAGACAAGATCTCACTGGGCTAAAACGAAATGTGCCCCCCCCTCCCCCGCGCGGCACACACAGGGATTCAGGTCTGTGCGTCTGTGCCCCGGACACAGAGTCATGCCCTTCTCTGACCGGCCCCATGGAGAGGGCTCCCAGGATGGCCCCAGGCATGTTTTAGGATGCGGTCCCCAGCACCCAAAGGGGAAGCAGGAGCAGGAGAGCGAGCCAGGAGCAGGCACGTACCTGAAGAGCGAGTCCATCATGCGCTTGGACGGCAGCCGCCAGAGGATGCGCGGCCAGGGGTCCCCCGAGGCGCTGCAGTCCAGGCGGAGGGTCGCGCCATAGCGCACGTCGGTCCTCTGCGGGGAGGTGCCGGTGATGCGCGCGTTGGCCACCGCGCGCTGCACGGTCAGCTGCACAGTCCTGCGCGCGGAGCCCACCAGGTTGGCGGCCACGCACTCGTAGCGGCCGCTGTCCTTGGGCGCCAGGTTACGGATGTAGAGTGTGCCATTGGGGAAGACAAACAAGTTCCCGTTGATGAACTGAGAAGGGCGGATCTGGGTCCCGTCCCACAGCACCCAGCGCACGCTGGGCAGGGGCGCGGCCTTGGCGGTGCAGTGGATGTGGATGCTGAGCCCCGGGGGCAGCGAGATGTTCTCCAGCTTCTCCTGGTGGATGACCGGGGGCAGGGCCGCCACGTGCAGGCGGATGGCCAGGCTGTCCGCGCCCGCCGCGTTGCTGGCCACGCACTGGTACACTCCTCTGTCTGAGAACGAGGCCTCTTTGATGGACAGGGTCCGGTTTTCGTGCAGCGTGACCCTGCCCTCCACGGGGGACACGGTCTGCCACACCCTCCTGTCCGGGAAAATCCAGGAGATCTGGGGGGCTGGGGTTCCCTTGGCCAGACACTCCATGGCGATAGTGTCTCCCAGGTAGACGGTGACGTCCTGGTAGTGGGAGGCGAGGATCTGGGGCTGCTGCACCGTGACGGACAGCAGGACCGCCATCCTGTCCACCCCGTGCAGGTTTTTGGCGGTGCACACGTACTGGCCTCGGTCCTGCACCTGTACCTTTCGGATGACAAACGTCCCATTCTTCAGGACCTCGAACCGTTGCACTCTGGTGTTAGGGGTCATGAGAGCACCTGCAACTCAAAACAAGTATAGTCAGGTTCTGCAGAGACACATCCTTTCAGGAAAAACCAAGAAGGAGGGCTGTTAGTGGTGTAGCTGAATTCTCCCCTTTATGTCCCAAACAGCAACAGCGAAGGCCAGCCCCCACCTCCAACATGGAGAAGACGGAACATTCTGTTGCACCATTTTTGACTCTTACACCAACGCCCCCTTCAAGCAAAGGGCAGCTAGCATGGGTTTTGTAGAGTGTTCTGGAAGCTTCCATGAGGCCCAGGTCCTCCCCAGGGGACCTCTTTGTCACTCCAGCTCCTAGAGACGCCGGCCGGCCTCACTGGCACAGGTGCTGACCTCTAGAGGTCCCCATGCTTGCAGCCACCGTCCACCTTTACCCACCGTCCACCTCTACCCGGCCAGGCTTTGGAGTCCAACATGAGCCAGAGTGAGCGGGTCATTTGCTGCCCAGTGTGGCTGTGTTGAACGCCAGGTCGTGCACTGTTACAATCGGGGGCATTTGCTTCTCTCTCGCCCCACCTTGTACTTCCTATGTTGTATATCACATCTTCCTGGGGCTCTGCCACAGTGAGGGTCGGTATTAACCGAGTGTTCCTGATGCTTTGACATCTGGGTCATGCTGACTCTGGTGGGAGGACAGCCCGTCCCAGAGCTAGGCAATTCCTACCGTTAACAACCAATTCACCATTTAAATGCAAAACAAGCAGTGCAGAGCCCGCATTCCCACCCCCTTGTCTATGGGGCTCTCACACGCCCAGGCCACCATGCACCTGCCTTCATCTTCCCAGGGCAGGTGCCAGACAAATAGGGGACCCCCTGTGCCCCAGAGCCCACTGAAATCAGTCAAGCCAGCCAGTGCCAAGCCTGCTCACCCTGCCTCACCTGTTTCTTCTTGCAGAAACCACAATAAATCTCTTGTGCAAGCTTCTCCCTCTCCCCCCGCCTGCCGACAGACCCTGGTCCTTCCCTGTATGGTCCCCTCCTCGTGGAGAGTGAATAATAAACGATCTTCCATGGCAGGCATTTCCTGATGTGCTGGCTTACGCTTTCTGAAGAATAACAAATCCCAGATTTAAAAACTGGAAAGCCCTGAGCTATAGCATTCTCTTCATCTCCCACACAGCTGGGTTCCTGGGTCCTGCTTCCAACACCGGCCATTCCGTGAGCTCTGACAGGCTCCCTCTGCTGCGGCCGGCAGGAGAAGCTGATTCGTGGCACGTGTACGTCTGGTGAGGGGACATGGCCTGGGGATGCTCTGATAGCACACAAGATACGGAAAACCCTACGGACTGATACAAATGGATGTTCCAGTAGAGAAAGAAAGGCACCATCCTTTGAGCATGAAAACCCCATGGTGTTCCCCATTTGCTCCTTCGAGCAACATTCCTTATTAAATCATTATGAAAACATATGACATCAATGACGAGCTGATCAAAGAAGTCCATAATTCCCCTGGGCCCAGAGCCTCTGTTGAACTTTGGAACACGTCCAGGTCTGGTGACATGAACCTAAGCAAAGAATGCACAGCTCCCTCAAGTGCTGTTGCAGAAATCATTCCTATATCATCAAAACGGAGAAGAGAAAAGGAACGGTCCCTCTGATCAGAAACCAGGCCTGAGGGATATGTCCGTGTTGGGGGGCGGGGGGAGAAAGGGAAAGGGCATGAGGTAAGTCTTTCACGGAGGCTGTGGCGTCTCGGATGGTACTTTTCTGTGTCACCTGACAACTGTTTCGCCATTCAAAGGAAATGGTCATTTTCACGAAGCTGAGTGCTCTTTGGGCATCCCAGAATTCCAAGTACAGGCCATTGTTATGGGCTGAATTGTGTCCCGCCAAAATTCATACGTTGAAGCCCCATCCCCTTGGATCTCAGAATATCACTAGTTGGAGATGGGGTCATTCAAGGGATCAAGAAGTTAAAATGAGGTCATTGAGGTGCACTGTAATCCAAGAGGACTTGTGTCCATACAGGAATAAGGGATGAGGAGAAAGACGTGCACAGAGGGGCGGCCACGTGAGGACACAGGGAGAAGACAGGGTCTACACGCCAAGGACAGAGGCCTTGGGAGGAACCAGCCTTGGCTCGCCTGGATCTCAGACTCCCACCCTCAGCCCCGCTTGGATCTCAGACTCCCAGGCTCCAGGCCCGGGAGAGAATAAAGGTCTGTCTGTAAGGCAGCTAGTCCGCGGTGCTTTGTTATGGCAACCCAAGCAAACGAATGTGACCACATCTCTAGGTTCAAATCAAAGCAATGTCTGATGAGCCCAGAACAAGCTGCATTTACATCTGGCAGCCAGTGGAAGGGCAAGGGCAATCTGCTCACTCTTCCTTACCTTCATGGCACCCCATATGGGTGGTGGAAGGGTTTTGTGCTGGGTTTCTCTGGGAAAAGGCAAGTGGTTCCTTTATAAAATATTCCCGAGCCTAGGTCATTCCCTACCCAAAGAACCTATGGCATGTCTCCAGAGTCCCATTAAAATCTCACAGACCTTAGAGCTCAAGAAAAGAGCTCTGGGTCCTTACTTCCTGTCCCCCTAAAGGAATATCCTTGTATCTAGGTTCTCAGATGTCCCTTTCTGTCCCATCCATCTGTCCTTTACCCAGACTCTGTAGTTTTGCTTGGGGTCACAGACTCAAGGGACCTCCTTCTACACCAACCCCGGTTAAAACGCAAACACATAAATGCCTTACCTGTAGAAACCTTTGTCCAGGTAATGAAAGGCGTGGGTTTCCCCGTGGCCTCACATGGGAACACGGCATCTGTCTCTGCAGTGACAGACACGGTCTGAGGGGATTTGGTGATAATTTGGGGCTTTTCCCCAACCGTCCAGAATTTGGATGCAGGGGCTCCTCCAGCAGAGAAGAGCTTTGAGGTGCTCTGATGGGAGCTTCTGGAAGGCTGGCCAGAAGATGCCACAAAGGGGATGGAGCTCCGGGTGGAGTAGACCACAGGGATGTTCTGTACGTTTGTGGATGGTGGCCCTGTAGCCCGGGGAGGGTGCAGTAATGGAGGTGCTGGGGGACCAAAGTCCATGTGGATGATGCTCTGAGAATGTATCCTATTGTAGGGACCTGGGTTGACTTTTCTCTCTCTTATCACAGGGGCAGGAGAGGTAGGCACCTGGGGTTTCGGAGTAACTCCCAACTGTGGGAAAGAGAGAGTCTTGTTGAAAAAGAAAGGGAACCTTCCATTGGGATAATGGGGGACTCTTGAACTTGGAAGCTTGCCAACAGGGTCTCTGAGATCCGGGATGTTGTTATTCCCAAACACTTTCGAGTTGCCGTTGAATCGGTCCGTCCCTTGGTCAGTAAACTTAGTGGAAATGCCAGGTTTGGGCTTAAGCGCTGGAACAACGGGAGCTGTCGTACTTGATAATCTTGGAGTCAGCAAGTGCTTATTCTCTGGCAAAACCCTTGAAGGATACGCCGTTATTCCTGGTTTGTTGGTCAAGTGACGAGGGGGCTGGAAAGTTACAAAGTATCTAAAGGAGCCTTCTGTGGCCGTATGTGTTGGCCTCACCGTCCCCCTCGGTGGGATCGGTTTGGCAGGAACTCTGGCTGGCTGGGGGAGGACTTGGATTCTCCCGCCCTGGTGCTTTCCATCGGGGCCCCGTGGGAGACTGTTTTGGGTCTTTCCATCAAAGGCTTCTTTTTCCAACTGTTGCTTTCGAGCTGAGTTAAATTTATCCTGGTTGGACGAAGGGGTGGATAATTCATTTGGCGTCAATACATGCTGAGTTCCCTCATTATTCACTGGGGGTGCTTTGGCTTCTGGGATCCCCACGTAATTCAAGAAAACATTTTCCTTGGAATCTGTTGATGTCGGAGGTGTCTTTGAAGCAAGAGGCGTGGGCTTCGTGAAGGTCTGTGCCAAGGACACAAGAGTGGTGGCTGAAAATGGGGATGTTGGCTCCCCCATTGGAGTAGGAGTCGGGGCGTGATGCCGAGGTCTAATTTCAGCTGGAGTGGTTTCGTGATGATCTTGAGCATGGATGGTGGTTTCTGCCTCACTTGAAGACAAGACAGTGGTTGAAGCAACCACTTCTTCCAGGTGAAACAGTGTAGAGGCTGCAACTGATGGTGGAAATTCCGAAGGAACACCCAGATCCTCCAACTGTTTAAGAAAGGGTGAGTCTGTAAGGCTTTCCACAGAGCTGGTAACAGGTGCATCTGTCTGCAGCCTCCCAGACTGGGCTCCCCTTGGGAGATTCCAGCGTGAGGTTCCTGGAAAGCCAAGGGGAGCCGATTCCTCCTGAAATTCTCCCACAGTGGAGACCTCAGAGCCAGGAGGTGATGTGGCATTAGTGAAGGAGTCGTCAGTGACTGAGCTGTCGGTTTTATAGTCATTGATGTTTCTGACTCCGTAATTCGTCATTTCTTCTCCATCCCATGCAGGCTTATAGGTGACTGGAATTGTCTCTTGGAATTTGCTGGGTGGTAAGTTCCTTTTTGTGGCAGTTGTCACAGAATCTTCCACTGTAGCTTTCCCATGCGGGTCGCCAGTTGTCAGGGAAATGGTTGTCGATAAGAGTACAGTTTCCGAATCGGGGGCAATGACATTTTTATGTTTGTTTTCTGGGGAAGGGCTGGGCATGGATGCAGAGTCTGGAGGGCTCACTGTAGAAGTGAAATGCCGATGTTTATTTGGCCTTTTCCCGTGTTTCCTTCGTGGGGTCCCCTTGGATACAGGTTCTGTCGCCTTCTTCATCTCCGACTGCTTGGGGGTACCAACGGTGCTGTCAACCCAAGATGTTGGCCCCGGTGCACTCCCCACATGGTCTGGAGCCTTTGCTTCAGGTACCTGAGCAGGTCGAGTAGAAAAAGCCTCCATTGGGGCAAAAGTCGTGGGCACCGTTTGTTTATGGCGGTGTCGAAATCTGTGGGGGCGGAATCTCCTCCTCCCATTGGGTCTCTTTCGGGAAGGGTGAGTGGTCAGCCCCAACGGCAAAGTGGCCTTTCTGGTTGGCGTCACTGCTGCCACCGTGGTGGTGTCTTTGTCAAAGAGAGTATCAAGCGTGGTTTCCCTGGGATGTTTAAAGGGAGTAATGCCATTCACTCTCAGGGCAGAGTTAAGCAGACTGGTAGATTCGACATGGTTTCCCATACTCTCAGGACTTGGGGAGTTTGTGGGGTGTCTCTCTGGCATATGTCCTTCCTGTAGTGCCTTGGAATTCTCCTCTGTGCCCTTTTCAATCAGCGGGCTGCCTTGGGTGCTTAAAGCACCTTTCGCAAGCCAAGTGTCATCTGTTTCTCCCTGTGGATGTCCTTCTGATGGGGCATCTGGCTCCCCTAACGTGAGCCCTTCTAATGGTTCAGATGTCCCAGAGTCACCAACCCACAAGATGGTGGTTGGTGTAAAGGGAGTGGAGGTCAGCTCTTCTGTGTTCTCTTCATCTGGTTGTGGGTTAGTCTCCCAGTCTGGGGGAATGTAGGGTACAGTCCCAGACTCAGCCAAGGAGATGGCACCCAACGGAGACTCATACTCATCTGACGTAGGCTCTGGCATGGATCCAGCATCTACTGCAGGCCGGCGTTCTGTGGCTGCGCTTTCACTGGCGGGCTCCTCATAGACCAGGTCCAGGGTCTGCAGAGTAGGAGAAGATTCATGAGCTACGGATATCAGGGTGCTGGCTATCGCCCACTTTGGGTCGGCCTCAGTGGGAGTGGTATCCTCAGTCTTGGAAAAGTCATGGTCAATGAATTCTTCCAGACGTGTGCTTGCCACTTTGGGCTCAGCAAGAATTACTCCATCGTGTCCACTTTCCAGTCCCAACCTGGTTGAGGACACAGTACTGGAAACCTGATCCTCCTCACCAAATAGAGACGCATCGGCTGAGGTTTCTTCGGCACTGGTTGTGGTCTGTGCGGGTGATACCGAGGGGGGAGGAACAGCAGGATGAAGGGGTGTCACTTCTGGACCCACAGATGGAGGCGTGGTGGTTTTAATAACTTGGGGTATTTCAGTTCCCTTTGGGAGATTTTTCCCACGTACTCTGGCTAAAATATCTGCCCAGCGCTCTGGATTAATCTGTTTGTTGGCCATATTTATCCTTCGCCTGGACTCAAACACTCTGCGACCTTCTGCGATGTTCGTCTCGGGTTCTTTTTCCGAATTCTTCCAGTGTTTGAGTTTTCTTCGCCCTTTCTTGGGTTTTTTACCTCCAGTGATGGCATCGTCTTTTGTTTTGATGAGTACCCCTTGGTCCTTTGTGTGTAGACCTGTCCTTGAAGTGTTCTCTTCGTCTCCTATGCCTGAACCCCCTTCGTCCTCCACGACATCTCCTGGCACTCTGGAAAGACTCTTCCCACCTGGGTGTCTGCCCTTTTTGGATGACCTGCTGGATCCTTTCTTATTCACTGTGACCCCCACAGTAAAGTGATCCGCCCCTTGCTGGTTGACAGCCACGCATCTGTAGTAACCGCCATCACTGACTTGGACCTTTGGGATGGAAAGAGTTCCATTTGCCAACACGTATGCATGTGAGGTGTTAGCCGAATTATTAATTATCCGTTTGTTTGGAAGAATCCAACTGAGCTGGGCTTCAGGGATGGCCAGAGCACTGCAAGGCAACATCACTGGCTCCCCTGGGTTCTTCTGAATTGTCACCATATGGCCATCGGGTGGCTGAGTGGCAGGAGGTTGCACAAGGACCCTGTATACCATCCGGTCCATTTCATCCCTCACCTGAGCAATGCACTGGTACAAACCCGAGTCCGACTGCTCTGTCGATCTGATCCTCAGCCAGCCGCTGGTGAGGATGGAGAACTTGCCATTTTCGTCCTCCATGGGTGCTTTGAGGACAGAGCCATCCGGAAGCACCCAGAAGATGGATGGACTCTCAGAAGCCTTCACGTTGCAGCTCAGCTGGCACGGGCCCCCTTCCAGCACAGTCTGAGCTCTTTGCACTGCCCCGCTGGGCTCGATCATCACCCAGCTTCTGCTCCGAGACTGCCTTGCGTCTTTGGTGGGCATGGTTAATGCATAGTGGGAATAATAGGAGAGCAGCACCTTTTTGGCCGTACTCTGACGTCGGTTGAGTTGGAGATCTATGGTCGGCTGCATGACCCATTCCGGTTCTGCAAGAATGTGGGCTCTGACCCCCGTGTAGTAGAGGGCATCGTCATCCACGTCTTGCCTGTAGTGGTAGGAGACCTTGGGGTCTTCGCTGAGCATGAGTTCTTGGTTCAGCCTCACAGGGACCTCACTGTAATAGGCAATCAGTTTCCACAGCTTCTCGTAGTTTTCCCGAGTCATTGGACACTCAAAGTCCAAGGCAATGGTCGCGTTTATATCAATCTCTTGAGGGTCCGTCTGGTTCAGGTGAATTTTGTACACATCCATTGGCTTCTTGATGTCACAGACCAAGTTCACTGTGTTCCCGTGCTCGTCAGTCATATTCAAAGAGATGTTCCATGGGGGGAATTGGAACCCCTCCAGAGAGAGCTGGCTGTCACCCTCCTCTTCTAGTTCCTGCTCCTCCTCGCCGTTCCTGCTCCTGTTCTGTCGCAGAGGGGACACTATGGAAGGCTTCAGACAAGTAATGTCCTTCAGCTTGTGAATCTCCTTTTGGTGCAGTGTGGGGGGACTGGAGCACAAGGTGCATAACTGACCACCTTCATAGGCTTTGTCCTTCTTACACTTCAGAGTCCCTAAAACAAATAAACAAACATGCTATAAGTTAATGAACCCAAGAACGGCATGCCTCGCACACGGCCGGAGGGTAAAGTCTTTGTGTGCCTCTTTATCACCTCAGTGCATGTCCCTCATGATTGAATACCTTCCTCATGTCTGTGACTTCATCAATGACCTTCAATCAATTTAGCACAGAGTGTGGTAAGGAACTACCATTTTAGAACTACTTGACAATGAATAATGAATACTTTTTTCAGAAATATTTTTGAGTATTTTTTTCAAAGCAACCCTATTCACACACATTATACAACTTACCTTCTCTAAGGGTCCAGGAGATTTTACCTAAACAAATGCAACCCGTGAAAACAGTTCCAGGTTAAAGGACCCACTTTTGCCATGAATCACATCATATGTACCTTTTATAATTTTTTTCTGTTGCTGTAATTTTTCATTTCAGGCTGTGTTTCCATTTTGGATTCACATTCTACTCTTCCAGGACATCAAGTCTTCCAGAATGTTCTCCTAATCTGGTCTGCTTCTTTCACTCTTTTGTCCATCTTGGCCCCCTGACTCATTACTGATGGAGAGTTCCTTGATTTGGTCTAGGCCCCCTTCCATCTCACTCTGCCCCGTCATCCATGGCCTCACCCACATGTAGGTTTCCATCATCATCTATTATCCAGTGATGGCTCCCATACGTGCTTCTCCCATCAACACATCTTATGAACTCCACACCCAGTTTTCTACTTGATGTGTCTGTTGCAAAGTCACAAAGTCTCCTCCAACTGACATTTGCAAGGCTGAATGATGTTTTCTCCCTGCTCCAGACCTAGGTGCCTTTTTATAGCAGTAAATGGAGCCACACTATCTCACATTGGGGAAGGGAGAAGAGTACGGTGCTCTGGATATCTGCCCTCTTCTTTCTATTCTCACTGGGAACGAACCAGTCAAAGGACCATCATCTATAACTTGGAAACACATGAAAGTGGGACATAAGGTGTGTGTGCAGAATGGTCCTAGATAGGCACAGGCCAAGATGCTAAGTAGAAATTGAGGGTAGCAAGACCTCTTAAGGGAGGTGATTTAAAAACAATTTTTTAAGGATTTTATTTATTTATCTGAGAGAGAGAGAGAGAGAAAGCACGAGCCGGGGAAGGGACAGGGGGCAAGCAGACTCCCCACCGAGTGTGGAGCCCGTCGTGGGGCTCCATCCCAGGAACCCAAGATCATGACCCGAGCTGAAGTCAGATGCTTAACCTACTGAGCCACCCAGGCGCCCCAAGGGAGGTGATGTTTTAACAAAGCTCTGAGGGCTGAAATTAAATCAGACCCTGTAACATCCAGCAGATGCATGGTCTCTGCGGGTCCAATGACACTGATTGGGAAATAAGTTTGGAAGGTATAAGGAAGCAAACAGACACCACTGTGGCTGTCGTGAGTGACTAAGTGGGGGACCTGCATGTTGCAGGAGGGTGGGCACGGTTGTGTAGGAACTCCTAGGAAGGAGTGTACGTTCCATCCCAAGAGCAATGGGAAACCCATGGACATTTAAACAGCAGTGTGGCAGGACCACACGCTTCCTCTGACAATTTGTTCTGACAACTGCTCTGGGTAGAGTTGATTGAAGGAGGGGTGATCACGGCTGCAAAGACCTGCCCAGAAGGCCTGACTCTCCTCCTAGAGAGAGAAGAAAGGAGCTGGACCCAAGCTGGAGGTCATGAGGATAGACATGAGCCAATAGACCTGGGATATGGTAAACCCAATGGGATTGAGGATGGGTTTCAAGGTACGGCTTGAGGGAGGGAGTAAAAGAAAGACAAAGAAATAAACGCTTCCTTATTTTGAATCAAAATCTACTGTCTGGCAATATCGACCCAACACTCCTGGTTTTCTGTTCTCTGGGTCAATGCAGAACATCCCTCTCCCCCATTCTTAAGAGAATAACATCATAGCCACTGCTGGCCTTCTCTTTTCCAAACTTCCTTGAACACCTCCTCATAGGACAGGGACGGGTGGAAAATCCCCCATTTAGCTGTAACCCAAAGCTGCACATAACACTCCAGATATCCAACTGAAGACAATCGTAGTCAACTATACATTAAGTGGTTAAATGATCATTGCTTTATATTTCACAGAAGGATACATCCATTATGGAACAGGGGTGTCTTAACATCAAGGTTGTACAACTTCCATGAATGTTTCCCGCCGTACCAACTTGGTGATGTGCTCTTCACAAGATAAAGCAACGTCAGAACATCAGAGAACAGAACCTTTCCAGAAGGGTCAGGAATGTGCCGCGGGGAGCCATGTTCGCTCTGCCCTCCCCTCTTACCTTTCGATTTGGCATCCCACTCCAGGAACCACTTCATCTCGCAGTCACATGACCACGGATTCCCATGCAGGTAAAGATTCTCCAGAAGCGGCATGTTCTGCAGCATCCCCGTGGGCAGAGTCCTGATCATGTTGTCGGCGAGGTAGAGGTGTCTTATGGTGGAGAGTCTGAAATAATCCAGAAACGTCAACGTGGAGAACGTGCCGGGATGGAGCTGGTGCAGCATGTTTCCCTCTAAGTGGAGAAGCCTCAGGGATGTTAAGCCATTGAAAGCTTGTGGGTGGATAAATTCGATCTTGTTGTGGTCAATGTGCAGCCTCATTAAGCTCCAGAGCCCCTGCAGGGTCTGTGCTGTGATCACACGCAGTTTGTTATAGCTGAACTTGAAAACCTACGGAGACAGGGGCGTAGCGGAAAATCCTGTTTATAATTTACAAAGCCACAGGCAGGGACAGAAACCAGAACAGAGGGCAGGGAAGTAATGACATGAAGCTGGTTTTTAACCTTAAAAAAAATGGCAATTTTATTAATCATTTGGGAGCATTAGATCGTTCCCACTATTCATTAATGGTCCTACAGGCTGTAATTACTGATGCTTGTAAAAGCGTGGGTTTACCTGGAGGGAGCTGAGGTCTCTTAAAGCCCCGTCGGGGATGCTGGGGATGTCATTGCCATGAATCATAAGGAGCTCCAACTTGGTCAGTCCCGCAAATGAGGTTTCTGACAAAGCCTGTATACTATTAAATCTAAAAAAAAAAAAAAATGATAATAGTAATTGGAATAAGAAACAGTGAAAGCTTAAATCCCATATGGGAAAGATCCTGCAGCCTGCCCAGGAGCAAGTTAGCCAAATGTTGACTCTGAGGTCTACTGGTGCCATTCCCAAAGCACATTTGTTGCTCTGTGTCCGTGTCCACTACCAGGGTCAAAAGGAAAGTGACGTATTTTTATTCGCTTTCATTCAGTTCAGGAATATTCGCTGGGAATTTTGACTAGGTACATGTTAATGGAGTCAGAGGCGATTTTAGGGAAACAAGTAGGATTTAAGTTCTAAAGGAAGTTGGTCCAAATGGCTATTCCTTGGAAACTTGCACTGAAAGTGTCAGTAATGGATGAATGACACACGGGTCATTGAATGCAGAGACTTAGCATGAATGCAAAGAAATAGGCAGCTTGGGAAGTAGCTTTGCATCACAAAACAAGAGAAGGAAGTGCTCCAGGCTCTAAAGGACCAAATGGAAGAACTAACTACCCAACACACCAACACCATATGTCACAAGCACAAGCGGCCATTTCTGATGGATTCTCTAAATTATTTGTAAACGTTCTGGTGTGTTTTGGGTTTTGTGTTTGCATCCACATTGGTAAAGATGTTTCCTTGACTAATCTGAAAATTCCTCATTGCTACATTGTTGGGGGCACAAGGGACTCCCCAGAGTCAATCCCTGGGGAAGGGATTCTGAAATGAATGAAGAATCCTGTAGTGGAGGGCATTTACTTTATGCCCCTGCTTCTGCTGAAACGGAACACATCTAGCCTGACATTCTGTATGACTTCTCCCTATCCTCTAGATAAAAGGAAACAGATCTGGAGACAATGCAGGTGAAGTGCTCGTAGCCTAAAACACCAGATGACGCCAGGTCTAATTTTCTTATACATATGTGCCTGAACCCAGACCCCAAATTCAAAGTCAAGACGTGGGTAATCACTCCTCTAAGAGCCAGGTCTAGGAAGCATCACCTTTCAGCTATAAATTCCAGGAAATACAATCTCTGAGAGCAAACCACTCACCTTCATTACTTGGAGCTCTTCATAGAATTACTTTAAACATTGCATTGTTTTATAAAATCAACTTACGCAAAGGAAAGGTCTGATGGAAGGAAATGTATCCTGTCTCATTAGAAAAATGCAATAGGGATTCAAAATAATGCATGGGGACAATAGAGTAAAAATGTAATCATGGTTCCTGTTTGTCATTTAACTCATGGAGTCAATAGACAATTAAATACAGAGGTTCCCCCTTCTGGATTGTATGGGCAGTGTCTGGAGACATGCTTGGGCATCACAACTGGGTGGGGGTGTGTTGGTGGCATCTGGTAAGTAGAGACCAAGGGTGCTGCTAAACACTCTCCAATGCACAGGAGGGCCACCCACAAGGAATGACTCAGCCCCTAATATCAAGAATTGGAGATTTGGAAACCTCCCAAGCAGAAGAGATTCTGCCTGTTGGTCTGTCTATCTGTCTATCTATCTATCTCTAGATCTATCTATCCATCTATGCATCCATCCATCCATCCATCCATCCATTCATCCATCCATCCATCCATCCATCCATCCATCCATTCATCCATCCATCATCTATCTACCTATCCATCAATCCATCCATCCATCATCTATGTATCCTTCCATTCATTGATTCATCCATTCATCCATCATATCTATCTATCTATCCACTGGTCCATCCATCTATCTACCCATCCATTCATTCATCCATCCATCCATCCATCCATCATATATCTACCTATTCATCCATTCGTCCATCCATCTACCATCTATCTATCCATCCATCCATCATATATCTACCTATTCATCCATTCGTCCATCCATCTACCATCTATCTATCCATCCATCCATCATCTACCTATTCATCAACCCATCCATCCATCATCATCTATCTATTTATTCATCCATCTACTATCTATCTATCTATCTATCTATCTGTCTATTTATCTATCTATCCATCTATGGTAGTGGTCTGAACTGGGTGGTCTTGCCCCCAGGGGACATTTGACAATATCTGGAGTCATTTTTGGAGATCACAGCTGGGAGAAGGGGAAGGTGCTACTGGCATCTAGTGGGAGGAGGTGAAGATGCCAGTCAACACCATGCAAAACAGGACAGCCCCTACAACAAAGAACTATCCTACACAAAAATGGAAATAGCGCCCCAAGTAGACTGAGGTTGAAAAACCAGAGTCTAACCCAAGATGGGATAGTCTATGAACTGATGCACTGCTTCATTCAGTTACTATTTAGGATTCTACAATGAAATCTGTCTGGGATGATGAACCTAACAGGGAATGGATGGAAGAATCTAAACTCCTTTCCATTTCTTGATGCCTGAGGTTTGCCTTGAAACAGTAAGTTAGTGGGAGAATCGTATCAGGTGAGGTAAGTGGGGTTGGCAGGCAATCTAGGAGCTGGGGCTCCAGGGGAAGGAGTGCGCTTCATGTGCTCCAACTTCAATAGGAAATGACTGGAAGGTTTTAAGAAAAGGAGCGACACAAACTAAGGTATGTGTGAAAACAATGCTCTACCACGTGGAGAGGGAGTAAGTAGAATCCCCCGAGAAGACCCTGAAGATAAAAAAAATAGAAAGACCAGAAGGAGGAGGCAGGTCTTGGGACAGAGGAGGTGAGAGTCAAAGGCTCAACCTCTAAAACAGGTCAGAAAGATTCTGATGTTCTTCAGCACATCTTAGTCCAAGGGGTGCTGTGCTCACTAGTGTTTTGTATCTATGTTGCCAAAACATTCTCACTTCCAACTGGGCATTCAGCTGTAACGGCGGGTGCCAAGGCGCAGGGAAGGACTGCGTGTGAGGACAGAGGAACAGCCCGGTTGGGACGCCCTCACGCCTGCGTGCATCCTCCCCCGTCCAGGATGGAGGGCCTACCAGCTAACCCATCCTACTGCATCCTCCTGATGCTTGTTCTTAACGGGCATCAGGGACCAACAGATGCACCTGTTGTTCATGGCAGAGCTATGAATGGGGAGACTTTGTGGGGACAGACAAAAGCCAAGGGGATTGCCTGAATGCCGAGTGGAGGAGGTATTTTCTTCCCTCTGAGGGCCCAATGCGTGTGGACGAAGCCTCTGTGCGCCCATCTAAAATCCAGCAGGGAGACGGGGAAATCAGCGTGGTGCTCAGGGAAGAGACTGGAACGAGTCTGCATGGAGAGTCTGCAACATTATCAGCCACTCGCCCTCCTGTGCACAATGCCTCCCTCACTTGTTGATTGAGGGTAACTGACCACGGAACCATGTCAAGTGAAATGTTTTCCAGTATCTCAGAAATATAGGTGACACTGCTTCACCAGTACCGGTTAGAATCGCAAAACAAATTCTAAAATTAGAAAAGGGCAGTGTGGGCATTTGGAAAATTCAGAAAGAGGTCATCAAAATGAGTCTTTTCATCAAGGGGAAAATAAAAGTCTTTAAAGGCCTAGAAATATGACACTAAGTGGATGATTTTTTTGGTTGTTGTTTGTTTACTCGAAAATACTTGGAAAGTAATTTTTGAAAAAGCTCTGGGACTGTCCAAACAGGAAACAGCAGATCTCTTTTTCCATGGTGACTGAGGACCCTGAAAACATCTGTGTGGGAATGAAAGATTTCATTAGTACTTTGCCAATAATCTCTCATTCCTTGAGAGTTTTCTCCTCCTTCCAGATGGCTAGAAGACAAATCAGACCCTGAGTCCTATCTGTATTAGATGTTGCTCTTCTTCCCCACCCCCCAGCAACAAAATGCACAATGACAGTCTCATGAATCTAGTTTGAGACTGATTTTCAGAGAAAGTGCTGAGAGAGAAGAGTGATCTTATTGATTGAAATGAAAACATGCCATATGGATTCATATTACCAATTAAGCCAGAGGGAAGTAACGTATGTCGGTGCAGTGAAGCTATTCCTTAACTGGCTTTCTTTTTCCTTTAATATCACACCACAGCATCTCAAAATACTATTGCCGTCAACAGGAAAAGAAAGCGTCTTGATATCTATGTTCTATTCCAGTGGCAAAGCATTTGGGGAGACCGTAATTCATAGTCTTTACCATTTAGAGTTGGTTAAAATGCAACCCGCAGAATCTATGTTCTAACTGAGAAATTAAGTTTCACCTGTACGAAATATGTCCATGTAAAGACAAGTAGAGGGAAAATGTCACAGAAATTATGAGGTATATACAGCTTGACAAGCCATGGTCTAGTGGTGTTGCTAGGATCAAGCCATCACATCGTTAACCTTGTGGTTAACTTGTGGAGGCGTGGCGCAACTTCCCCGCCCCAGTTTTCAACCAGAAGGCCAGTAGGGAAAACGCTGATACTCCAGACCCTCAATATACAAAAGGTGGCACATTCATGTCTTCTGGGCGGGACACACAGCGGAAAACCATTTCCTCCACCACCCCCATTCTCATACTTTCTCGGGGAATCCATGAAGGCCTGTGTGACAGTACCTCCAACTCTGTGCTCTGCCAAGGGGTCGGGCTTGAGGGACAAGGTGGTGAATCACAGCAATATGGGACAATATGCTGAGACTGGTTCACGAGGGCAATGATTTCTCTTAATTCTCATTCTCTTCTTCTACTGCTACTGGCCTCTACAAATGCAAGAAGTTCTTTTTTTTTTTTAACTCTGTGCTATAAGATGTCCAAGCATATATATACAATTATCTGTTCATTGACTCAGGTTTGGCCATTTCATTTTACTAAAATGTCCCATCAGTGGCCAGTCATCAAATCCCAAATTATTTTTGTTGTTTCGTAGGTGGTCGAAAATAGCTTATGTATTTTGTTGAGAAAGTCCAAGTAATTGTTTATAAAGTTACACATGAATACCTATAATTCATAGCAACTAATATTTATGTATAGAAAGCATTTCTGCATATGAAACAAAATTTTAAAATAAAGGAGTTCTATCTGAAATGCTGCATAAAAACATCTCTTAAAATATATCCCTATTTTAAAGAGGCAAAATCTGCAAGAACTCTTTTATTTCCCCAAGGTCACAGTCGCATCTTCCGGATAACTTACAGAATGTCAGAAATGTCCAATTTATTTTAAAATTATGTTTAATAGCTTCTGAAGTCTATTTAAGTAAGTCTATTTATATATTTACGTCTGTGTCTGATACATTCGTTCAGACCTACTATCTGGAAAATAATTGTTATCAAGGGAAATCTCTGGACACCCTGAAGTTGTTCAGGATGCTGGTTATTTAGCCTTGTGATAGTGGTTGCAGTTGATGGATAAATTCAGATAACCACCCCCAAAGGACTGCATGTAGTATAGTTAACATCCATCACCCCCGATTCTGCCCATATCGAGGTACGCAATGCTAGATAGAGCGACACGGAAAGGAATAAGCATTTGCAGTTACGTCAATGCACATACGTGTATGAAAAAAACAAAGAGGCTGAAACTGTTCAGTAAGAATGTGGTACAAACCCCAAATTGATTCTTTCCACATGTTTAGAAATCCCAGCGGGCACAGAAGCCAGGGAGCGAAATGTACAGTGGACCTCGCTAGGAACGTAGCAGGTGCAACGGTGAGGACAGGCGAGCGTGGGTCGAGGATGTCCCCAGAGCAGGATCAGCACCACGGAGAGGGCTGGCCAGTGCGCGTGCCTTGGCATCTTGTCGGGGTGCGTTATCCCTGGACACCTGTGGGGGAACCACAAAATGATATCCGTTTATGGCCAGGTAGCTCTTATGCTCAGCAAATTGTTGTTTCAAGTGTGCATTATGATTTGGAGCTTCCCAAGACATCATATGGTATCCTTTAGCGACACAAGGTATCTGAGCCAAGAAACACGAAACTTACTTTCCTCATCTTTCCCCGTTATCTTTAATCATTATGTAGGATGCAAGGTAATTGCTGATTTTGACACTACGGTTTGGAAATCTCAGTGTGTGATGAGCGAGGGTAGGGAATAGACACACCGACACACTAAAAATATATATATATATATATGTGTGTGTGTGTGTGTGTCTATATATACATATTCGTGTATATATATTTGTATATATGTAGAGAAGAGAGATACATTTGTGTTTCTATAATAATAAAGTAATTAAAATAACTATGTGTCTGCCTCCAATGTCAATTCCGAGCCATTACATGCTGTACGTATTTGAAGCAAAAAAAAAAAAAAAAAAAACTTATCAAGAAGGTCATTGAGAGTGTTTCCCTTTTTTAATGACATTATTTAAAGTTTTCAATATACCTTCTGAAAGTGTTTAAAGGATTCACATTCACTAACGAGAAATGTATTCCATTATATGCAGGTTTGTGTACTATCCTTAATTTTTCTTTTCTTGGAAGAGCCACAGGGTTGCCACGATGCACCATCGTTGTTCATCGGGGACACAATTTATAAAATGTGACATTAAATGACAAGGAAAGGAATTACCTGATGACATATGTTGAGGCAAAGGAAAAAGATCAGTGAAGTCATACACACAAAATGGAAATGCCTGGATGTTTCAAATAATGGGCTGCCTCAGCTGTCTGGTTTAGAATACCCGTGGTTATTTATTTTTTCATGCATTGGCCATCCCTTAATCATTTTATATGTTCGTCATCTCTTGAATGAAGTTTACTTAAAAATAGTAATGCACGTGGAAAGTAAAGTGCACAACACGGAAACGCGCCTGCTCTGGGCCAACGCTAACTGCTGATATCAAGCTCATGCGCTCACACAAGCTAGGGACACCCCAAATCCAGCTTTTCCGTCCTTTAATTCACTTCCAAATAGATATTCCTTTAAGCCCGTGTGCGTCCTCTCTTTGAGCTGCGCGTCAAGAGCTGACGGTGCAGACAGCCCTGCGGGAAGGAAACTCAGGCTTCACCTCTGCGCTCGGGGGCGAGAAGGTTCCTACAGCCCCACGGAGTGCAGCCTCCGCGGCTGCCTGCGCGCTTCCCCTCGGCGCTGGGCTCCGCCGCCCGCAACGCGCGCTGTGCCCATGGGCGGCCCCGGCCTCCTCCGCACCCTGCGCTCTCGCCAGGTCCTCCCGAGAGACCGAGAGCGCGCGCCCCCGGGAAGCCCAGGCCTGGCGCCGCGGGGGGAGGCGCCCTGAGCCAGCAGGGCAGCCGGGGCCCGCGGGGAACCCGGAGAGGCTGGGCCGGGGCGGGCTAGCTGGCTCGGCGGCCCTGCGCCCTGGCGGGCTTCCAGCGCCGCGCTCCAAGGAAAAGTTGGGCTTTCCCGGAACGCAGCTCGGGTGGCCCTGCGGGTAGCCCAGGCTGGGACCCGCACACCAGGAGCCGACTCTCCCGGGTGATGACTTCTCCAGCTTCCGTGCGGCTCAACCCCCAGCGGGCCGAGGGTCTCCCCCTTTCCAGGGGGAGAGGAGTAAGAGAAGAAACTTTAGCGCAGTGCGCCGAGGAACTCCGGGGAGGCCCCGCAGCTGTGCTGTCCCCTCCAACGCAGGGCGGACTCGCTTTCACTTGGGGGTCCCCTGGGCGCCTCCCTGGAAACCAGGGATGGGTCGGAGAGAGATTGCCAGGTCAGGGAGGGAAGCGGTAAAGGAGAAACGGATCCTCCCGCCAGATTCGGCTTGTCTCCTGCCTCCGCACTGGCCCCTCAGCCCCAGTGCCAGGGACACTGCCATGCGTCTCTTCGCCTTCGCCCTCGCCCAGCTTTTCCCTTGGCCGAACCCCAACTCCACCCCTGCAGCAGGGTCCGCGCCCCCTGGGCGCCCAGGCTGCTCTTGGTCCTCACCTGTCCTTCGGAATCCGCGACTCACGGGAGCGGGGCGCCCTGAGCATCCGCGGGGCCGGGGCGCGCGAGTCACCGCCGGGGGTCCGCCGGGGCCATGCCCTTCCCGGGCCGGGGGCGAGGCAGCGAGGCTTCCCAGCTCGGCGCGGAGAGCCGGATCCCTTTTATTCGCGGCGCCGAGAGGCTTCCCCGAGTCCACGCCTCGGCCCACCCCCACCCTGCCCTGCCCCACCCCGGGGAGACGGGGCGCGGGCCCGAGCCAAGGGACCCTGGCCGCGCGCGCTCTGCGCTCAGCCCTCCTCGCGCCTTTTCATTGCGCCTCGGCCCGGGAGCGCACGCCTCGCCCACTCCGGCTGGAAGAGCGGCCGCGGCCCAGCGCGCAAGGCTTTGGGGCAGAGTGTTCCCGGTCCCGGAGGCAGTCCGGGTACCAGGGGCTGCGGGCGAGGCAGGGAGCGCGCGGCGAGCCGCGGCACACGGTCCGCGCCCCGGACCGCTCTTCCTAGCAGGGCTGGAAGGACGCTTGCTTTCTTTCCGGGGAAGGGAGAAGGAGCAGGGTTTGCCCTCCTCCGGGCGGGACGCAGCTTTCTCTGGCTGCTTCTCTGCACCCGTGCGCAGGCGGGAGCCGGCTGCGCCCCGCCGGCAGCCCCCAGCTGCAGGCCGCGCTGCAACGTGAGACCCGCGGCCACGCCCTCCCGCGTCTCCTGTTGCTCCTGGACGCCCGCCTCTCTGCAGCCGCCAGAGTCCTCCTGCCAAAAAGGTGGAAGTGCGCTCCTCCCGCCCTGAGGAGCCTGCGGGGGCAGCGCCAGGGTAGGGACCTCTGGGGAGCCTCGGGGTGTTGGCTGGGGGGACGTGGGAACGAGCTGGGGAGAGGGCAAGGGACAAAAGGTCCAGAGGGTGGTGCGTCTATACCTCAGAAGGGGAGGGAAGAGAAGGCCGTCTGCCTTCCAGAAGGAATCCCACAGGAGGAAGGTAGGAAGGGCTCAGGTGAGTCCAATCACCAGCGGAGGACCCCCCCACCCCGCCCCCCGGGACAAAAGGAGAGAGCCACTGTGACCACAAAAAAAAAATGTGTCCAAGGGTCAACAGCCAGGAAAGGAACATTCCAGAGGTCCTGGTAGAGCCCGATGCATGCCCAGCACTCTGCCACCGGCTTTTAGGAGGTGGCCCCAAAGGAGCCCGGGGCTGAGTTGCTTCTGATGCATGGAGTCTGGGCTGCCTCAGTTTCTCCTAAGAAGCACAGTGTCCAGAATTCCTCTCCCCTTGCCCAGGGCGGCGTCCACAGCCAGGAAGATCAACCGAAGTCACTGTTTCCTAAATGGGTTGACTCCCTGGTTCTGTAGTTGGTTTTGACAATGTGCGTTGACATATTTTTCAGGGACTAGTTTTGGGGATTCTCTTTCTGGGAGTGCCCCAAGCCCACTGATTGGATTTATAAAAGTGTTGTCCCCAGAACATCTTCTGATATTTATTCATGGCATTGCTATTGCTCTACTCAGCTGAACCTTCTCTTCCCAGTGTCCATGCATGTTCTTTTCTGGAGGTACTTGTTCGAGTCTGTTTTTTGCTGCCCCTACCTTGATAATCTCCTCCCCAACTTCTTGTCATAGCATTTCCCAAATTCCCTGCCCACCCATGTGGCCCTTTGCTTAGTTATGGTGAATGACTTACCCGCTTCTAAAGAAATGGTAACATTCTGAAACCTGGAGACTGGCGTGGAGATAAGCATACACCAGGAGCTCAGTGGAATATGCATGGACAGAATGAAGGACCAGATGACGTTCAATTCTGCTAAGAAATGTGTAGATTAAGTCAGTCCACAACTTACACAACAAATGCATGAATATAGTGTTACGGATTCTCAGTGATTCTGTAATTTTAAAAAAATCAATACTTTGGTGCATTTAATCCTTTTGTTTTGACTTTGGTCTTGGCAGCATTGCCTGCTTCCTCGGTGGTTAACTCCATGGGCAGGAACTATGCTTTACTTGAGTCTCCACAAGTGCCGACAAAGTTCCTTGAATGCAGGAGGCTTAGAGACGCATGTAAGTTGAGTTAAGTTCACCTGTTTCTCCCTGTTGCACGATGGTGCAGGTTGGGGAGGGAAGAAGATGAAGGGCAGGTCAACCAGCTAGGAGAGCTTGTAGCTACCTCTAATGCGCTTGGAGCAGAGGAGTGGTATTGACTTCACTATTGGCCAGAGTCCACTGGAGTCCAGTGCCACGTGCCTTGATGGAGGCATGGTGCCTCTAGCCACGTGTCCGATACTGCTTTTCCGTGTTCCTACATGAAGTGGCAGTTCTCGCCTTGAACCAGAATTTTGACGATAGATACACTACGGACCGGATTGTGTCTCCTCCAAAGTCATAGGAACAAGCCTTACCCCTCCATGGGATGGTATGAGGAAGTGGGGCCTTTGGGACGTGATTGGGTTTAGATGAATTCCTGAGGATGGAGCCGCCATGGTGGGATTCGTGCTCTTGTAAGTGGAGGAAGAGATCGGAGGTTCCTATCTCTCTCCACCATGTGAGGTCACGGAGAGAAGACAGCCATCCATAAGCCAGGAAGAGTGTCCACTCTAGGAACCAGATCTGCCGGCTTCTTCACCTCGGATTTCCAGCCTCCAGAACCATAAGAAATAAATATCTTGTTGTCTAAGACCCCCAACCTATGGTATTTTGTTACAGACACCCAAGCTAAAACAATGTACTTGGTCATGAGCTCTTGCCTACTGTCGTCTTTGGTCTACAAGAGACATCTATTAGCACAAAAACGTGCTTTTTACAGGCCCCGTGGTACCATTTATGGGGGCAGCGACTCGTGTGCCCAGATGCCCCGGCGGCAGGCTGGTAGCAGGCAGCTTTCGGAAGGCGGATACATGGAAAAGGCATCACTGAGATGTGTCTGCTCTTGAAATTCAATGCTCTGCACGCGGGCATTCAGACAGAAATCCTAATGGCTTTGCCGGACCAGTCCCCGGCCTCCACCTCCTGCCCTTGACCAGGCTTTTCTTCTTAGGAACACGGGGATACGAAAACCTCATGGCTCAGAAATCCCTACAGTCCTTTGCTGTGGGGGACCCCCCACCTGTGAGCCTTGTCTGCACTGTTATGAGAACCTTGGCACTGTTCCTCTTGTTAGAAGGGTATAGACTTCCCCGGGCATGGCAGAGCAATTGGTAACTGAGTCAGATGGCTGCGCTCAAGCCTCCCCCCTCCTCCTGCTTGCTCTTAGCTGGGTAGCCCAGACCATGCCATTGGCCCTCCCTAAAATCAGCTTTTCCAAACATAAAAGAAGGACGGTGTGACGCCCACCTGTCAGGGGTAGGGTATCAACACATCAGGATAGGGCGTACAGAGAACCCAGGAGCTGCCCCATGTGTGTGTTAGTATCTACCATTGGGTGAACCTAGCCTCACTTATTTTTAGTGCGTTCTAGTGGCTTTCATCCTCCTTCCGCCCACTCTTTCCCCCAACACAGGCTCTCTGGGGGAGAGACCGGCAGTTTCTTGGATGGGGGGACGCTCCTAAGGGCTGTGGTTTTTGAACGGGAGAGTTTAATATTCTAAGAGAGGCCACGCATGGCCAGGGAATGACGTGGCTCTTTGCTTAACAAGGATTTTTAACGGCGCTTCTGGGTCACGTGACTGGCCTCCATCTCCACCACCCCCCCCAAGCCCCCCACTGCTGCCCGGCTGACCGTCAATCCTGCGGGGTGACCCAGAGACAGAGAAAAATGTCTACTCAGGAAATGTCTACTTGCATAGCTGGGAAATCCCTTGGGGTGCACGGATCGCTGGTGGGGACATATCTTTATTGGAGCAGAAACAGACTCTGCGGAACGTTCCGTGGGAAACTTGGCCCCGCGTGTGTCTAGGGTAAACCTTCAGGGAGGATGCAGACTACTGGCAATCTTGCCGAACGCGAGGGGGTATTTTTGCTCCGTTTGTTCGTAGATACAGCAGTCGGAAATTGCCCGCTCGGCTGCATGTGCTAAAATGCTTCCAGATTTTCCAAGCAGCGTAATTTAAAGCGGCGTAGCCTGCCGAAGGAAGGAGAGGTGTTTATCGGAGACACTCTGCAAATCTCCCAAGCACAGCAGGGTCATCTTTGCAAAACGGGCTGTGGAGAAAATTCTGCTCAGCTAGGAGGGCAGCAACGCACAGAAAAATCATGGTGTGTAGCTGCGAAGTCTGGGAGGCCTGTCGTGGGGGACACGCCAGAAGGGGTTTCTGGGCAACACAAAGGGTATCGGTCCATCCCGGCCCCTTAGCTGAGCAGAAGCGTCTTGAGCAAGGCAAGTCATGGGTACATACATGCTCCTTCACTCTGGGTCTCCAAATTGCGCTTGGAGGAAAACCACCGCAGGGGGATGAGGTCATGGAATTATTCCTCCCTCCTACCACCCTGCACACTGCACAGGCCGGGGGCAGGCAGACGGGGCAGGCAAGGAGATCTCAGCACTTACTAAAGCATCCCCTCGAAGACCTCAGCTCTGGATGGCAATTAGGCAGAAACCGAGATCCGGCTCACGTTTCAAAATAAGAACTGCCGAAGGCCTCGACTTTGACTTGAAAATACTCGTCTGAGAAAGATGTCCTATACTTGAGGAACATTCAACATGCTCAAAAAGGGTTGTGAAGACTTTTTTTTTTTTTTTTTGGAACAAGTCATTTTGGCCTGTGTTCATGCTGACTCTACAGGCCCAGTTCGAGCTGCCTGTTAGGAATGCACACCAAGTCTCTTCGAGGGCATTTCCGAGGGAAGCTCGCTCCTTTAGAAGCTCCTTCTGAGCTCTAAAGGCTGGTAGGACCCAGCCCTTCAGTGGGTCCCCCAAATTTCACCTGTGGGTGAATGCATGCATTCAGGACACCAGGTAAGGCTCCCGATTTTTGGTGAAGTCAAGTGGAAGGAGTAGCCTCATTAATGGACAGAAAATGCGTTTTGGAGAGAGTTTAAGTCATTCTGGAAACATACAAGTAAGAATAAATCCTCGTGCCCAGTGGCCCTACCCTGCATGTCAGGAAAGAGAAACATGCTGATTTTCCCCAGGTGGTCAATGCCCGTGTGTGTTTGTAGGCAGAACAGCTTAGGCATCCAAAAACAAAACACAACGAAAATCCGAACCGAAACAAAACCCCAAACTAAATTTCAAAGTCATCAAACATGCTTCGGAATGTGGTCTTTAAGGATGTAAATAGAATTCACTTATGAATAAAGTGGAAGGAACACTTGCATTCTTTGCCGGAACAAACCCTGGGTGTGCAGGTAAGCACACGTCCACATTCCCCAAACTGCCAGGAACACCTGTCGATTTTTCCCCCAAGGCAGCCTTCTGCTAGAGCCCACTTTCTCCCGGGCTGAAAAGGAGAACGCGGGTGCACATCTTTGGAGAGCAATAGTTTCACCAAAGCCTTCCCCATTCTCTGACACCTTTTTGAACCTTGGTATATAGAGAATAGGGTCCAAGAATGCAGACTCTGTTCTCGTAAACATTCTTTGTCCATTCTGAGGGTGTGTGTGTGTATATGGGAGAGCCTCTCTCTCCCTCTTATATTGTTCTTTCCTGATTCAGCCGGGCCAGCTGCTGCCCCGGGACCTTTGCACTGACTGTGTCTGTTTTGAGATTGATTTTCTTTCAACTCCCCCCAGGACCTCCTCCAGCACCTTGTCCTGGTCTTTGCTCAGTGGTTCCCTTTTGACCAGTCCTGCCCTGACCACTGCCCCTATAGTTTCCAATCTCGTCCCCTGCTTTATTTTTCTACAGTCTGGAGCCATGCAGAGGCAGGTGCACCCTAAGGGAGGTGGACGAGGCCAGCAGCTTCGAGTCCAAGGTTAGCATCCCCAGGGACTGCATGGTTTCGTGACTCCCAGAAACATTAACAGGACCTTCTCAGTACCCACTAAACCAATTCGCACCTCTATTGCTTTCCTAATTTGAGCTGAGTTGCTTTGTTGTTGTTTTTTAATGTGCAGTGAGGAAAGTTCTCAATGATAGAACAATCAGGGCTCAAATATAAACCCAAATTTTTTTAAAGATTTTATTTATTTATTTGAACGAGAGAGACTGAGTGAGAGAGAGCACATGAGCAGGGGAGAAGCAGAGCAGAGAACCCGCTGAGCAGGGAGCCTGACATGGGGTTTGATCCCAGAACCCTGGGATCATGACCTGAGCCTCAGGCGGGTGCTTAACCAACTGAGCCACTCAGGCGCCCCTAAACCCAACTTTTATAAGATGGTGTCAATTAGGACAAATGATCATGGAAGACTCAGCACTTTCTAGAACAGCAAAGCCAGTACTACACTGGTAAGAAAATGTACAAAAGAAAGCATATATTTGCTTTGTTTTCAGTCTTATTTTGTTTTATTATTATCGTGAAGTACAGCGAGGTCTCCGTGAGTCTCAGTCCTTCCTGAAAATGATTACTGAGATAACGGTCCATATTTTAAGCCAGTTTAAAGCCTGCAATCCTGGGGGCATTTCGTGCATTCACAGTGTTGTCAAGCATCACGACTATGTAGCTCCAAAATGTTTGCGTCATCCTCGAAGGAGACCCATTACGTGGTCACTCCCCATCCGCGTCTTCCAGCCCCCGACAACCGCTCACCTTGAGTTCAGACCCTATGCGTGAGTTTATCTGAGACACAGATGGAATCACACAGTACCTGGCCTCCCACGTCCAGATATCCATGCCCTCCTGCTAATCCGAGTGTCGAAAGGACACCATAAATCTGATCGTTGTCCCCTCCACTTTAGCAACTTTACCTTCGAACATCTGACTCTTGATTCCAGCTCAGGTCATGATCTCCGGGTCGTGAGATACAGCCTCGTGTGCATCAGGCTCTGTGCTGAGTGTGCAGTCGGCTTGGGATTCTCTCTCCCCCCCCACCGCTCCCTGCCCCCTGCTCGAGCTCTCTCTCTGTCTCTCTCTATCTCTAAAAAATAAAGATACAAAATAAAGGTGCTTCTCAAAGGCACTCACTGCAAATCAGGTGGCATAACTGGTATTTTTCAAAAATACACAAATTTAACAGTATAATCTGAGCCCCTGCTACTTCCAGTCCTAGAGGAACGTGCAGAGCACACGTGAATTAGGATCTTAAAACAGGAGATCTGTGTCGTGAAGGAACCACCCACCGTCTACCCACGCATCCTGCGGGAGCATCGAAGGGGGGCTGGTTTTGTTTACTGAGCCGCATGCCCTGGACCCTTCACTGACATACCCTGGATCCTTCATTGACAAGCGAGGTGCAGGGAAGTTATGTAACCGTTTCAAGTGGAGACTAAACATTTCAGGACTATTAAGTAAGTAAAAAAAGCAAAGTAACACGTTGATACATAACCCTCAACCCTGGGGCCAACACCTGGAAAATTATATTGTGTGTGTGTGTGTGTGTGTTTTAAGGAATACAGCTACAAGATACATGGTTTCCACATATGGAAACAATAACCTGCACATGTAACGTAAGCCACAGAATTAATTGCCACTAAGAACATTCTTGCAATCATGGGAGCGTGACCTTGATGGAGGGAATCCAGACGTCCGATGACCTGCATCCTTTTCTAGCTTTGGGTGTTGTTTTCTTTAAAGATTTTATTTATTGATTTTGCAGGGAGAGACACGGCGAGAGAGGGAACCCAAGCAGGGGAGTGGGAAGGTGTTAAAATCTCCGTCAAGGAACAGAAATCACAGCTGATGTGCTTAACTCCAGAATGACTGAAGTAACAGACATCACTGGGCTTGCAAAGGAAATAAAATGCAACAGGGGCGGTTTCCGATTTGGTTATATGTTGCGCATGGGATTTTATCACCCAGTCGGCGGCTGAATTAATTGGGTTACCTCCTTGCCAAGGGCCGGGCCAGACTTAATTGGTTGACTGTCCCCAGTGATAGGAGCTTGACTCTTTCAAAGGCAGGTGTGTTGCACATTCAGCCACAGCCCCATTACCCCCAAACTCCTCCTTTTGTACATTCCATGAGCCACAGGTGCACCCCGAAGGGCCAGGTAGGGTATCTGTGTGACCTCATCTTCATGGCACCCTTGTGACTGTTATGGAGAAAACAGTCCCTGTGCTTTCTGTGCATTATTTTCTTTGGAATAAACGCGTGCTTGTGCTTGTTCTGGCCGAGAGAACTTGCACCCGCCTTCGCTTATCTCCATCCTTTCAAAATGAAGCACCTGGCACTCATGGGTATCCAGGTGGGCCCACGTCCAGGAGACTGTAGGCTCTCTCCGTCAGCCAATACAGACTATCAATTTATATGTCTGAAATACAGCATATACGCAGCGCTTTACAGGAACAAAAATGTAGTTCTCTTTTATTCGAAGCCAACCCAGTTTCTTGGCTGTGTGTTCAGGCATAAAGGGGACTGGCATGATTTAAGTCGTCCAGGACAGTTGTAATGGAAATTGAACATCATGAAGGAAAAGTTAGTGGGTAGGTTGTGTTTGCCTGTTAGCTCCCAAGGGGAACGGTGACGATTTTTTTTCTGTGCAATTCCATCCTCAGGAATGCGTGTCATTCAGTTCCCAGAAGCCACCTCGAAAATCTTGGGATACCCCCCAAGACATGCAACGCAAACAGAAGTTCAGGTGCTCCACGAGGCTAGCCAGTGTCTCCACCCCGTATCCCACACCATGAAAACACCGAGGGGCCGCTGAGGAATATGTGAGAAGTAGCATTGTGGCCCCTCTGCCGAACCTCATGAAGGAAACGTGCTGGAGGTGCCAAGTGAGGGTTTTGCAATTGGCACAAAGCACGGCAATAATTCTTCTACTAAGAAATATCACGGAGAGAAGAGCAGGCAGAGAATATGTTGCCTCCGTATGGGAAGAAGTCCGGCAACTCTGTGTACAGCATCTCTGCACGTCCCAAGGCCACGGATAGACGGGATGTAGGTTTGCCTGTGAACGTTTGATGCATAAAGGGACATCCTTTGAACTGAATGGTTTGAAGACAGTGGGCCCAGTTTGAGGGCAGCGGGGAGCTAAGCCAACCAAGATTGCGCCATGTTTCCTGTCCTCCACGTGAAAGGCTGAAATGGGTCTTGTCTGTCTCGTGTTTCGGGAACACGTGGCCGTATGAATTGTCCACTCAGACAAAATAAGGAAAATGCTAAGTAAATAGGACTGCCTGAAACATGCAAGAGGAAATGTTTGCTTCCCTCCTCCTTCCCTTATGTCTTCTCTTCTTTCCTTCTGACTACACAAAGTGATCCCTCGGACCTGCCTGCCCATCTTGGCTCATGGTGCTCATGAGCTCCTTGGCTCATGACCCTTTCTCCTGCCCTGCAAGCAAGCCAGCAATGTTGGGTCAAGCCTTGCTAAGCAGCCACCTCTCTGGCTCCCTGTCTTCTGCTTCTTCTTCCATGCTCCTGAGCCCTTGTGGTTCCACTGGGTCCCCCTGCATAACCCAGGACCATCTCCTCATTTTAATATCACCTGCCTGGCAACCTGAATTCTGTCTGCTACCTTCATTCCCGTTGCCATGAAAGGTAACAAATTCCCAGTGTCCAGGGATTGGGACGTGGACATATTCTCCAGGTGGAGCCAGACTCTGCCTACTCCTTCCACTGATGCTCTTTGGGTTTCCCTTCTAAGAACGAGGTCTCCATCCATTGCCCCATCTTCTGTCGGATTTCCTCTTCATTTTAATAGACACCCTTTGCATATTCTCCATATTAACCTCTTGTCAGGTTGATATACCATGTGTGAGTAGCTGGAGGGGGGTACCTTTCTGTCTAGTTTATACGTTCCTTTTTCCTCAGAATCCAAATGCTTCATCAGGATACATTGAGGCACACTTGTTTTTTTTTCCAATGAATTTCATCTGGGAGTCATGAAAACCCAGACTGCAGGGGCAACTGGGTGGCTCAGTCACTAAGCATCTGCCTTCAGCTCGATCCTGGGATCCAGCCCTGCATGGGGCTCCCGGCTCCGTGGGAAGCCTGCTTCTCCCTCTCCCACTCCCCCTGCTTGTGTTCCCTCTCTCGCTGTGTCTCTCTCTGTCAAATAAATAAATAAAATCTTTAAAAAAAACAACCCAAATTGCCAAAAAGTTCATAATCATCTAATAAAAGGCTGTTAATTTTGTTGGTGTGAGAAAAACACAATTGATTCCTTTCAAAGAAGTCGGTACATTCACTTGATTCTCTTCATCACCTCCAGAGTTTATTTTGTAGGCATGAAATCATCATAGGATGGCTCGGAGTAGAGCCGGAGGCCCCAGGGCTTCTGTGCAAGTCATTTGCTTGGGGGTAGAGGGCCAGGAACACAAGTTCAGGAAGTGGAGGGTGCGGTGAAGCGGAGAAGGAGGGAAAGCCAATTTGAGGACACGTTAGTGACTTAGCTCTCAGTGCTGGCAGTGGGAGCTGGACCTGCAGGTCCTCCTGAGGATTTTAACTAATCTAAAAACTCTGCACAGGGAGAACAAGAGGGGAAGTTCTTTATCCATGTGCTTCCATCCCCACATTGGTCCAGATGGCTCCCCCTCCCTTCGGAATGTGCATGCCAAGAGCTGGAAAGATTCTTAGGACAGCTGAGTGACTCCAGCCAGGATGGGTTCTCGGGAAGCTGGGGCAGCAACGGTGGCCAGTAGAAGAGGATTCAAGACGTTTGACGTGGTAGGCAACTTCTCATCGATACGATAGGTCTGATGGATCAGGTCTTCCGTAGATTGGGTAGATTCTGAGACTGATAGGTAGATTCTTCTGACAGATTGGATCTTCCATAGCATTTAAAATTATGATAATGCCAACCATAATAGTTATTATTCTTAGGAGAAGGGTCCTGTATGTATGTCACTACGGCTTGTCCACTTTTGCTTTTCCGGGATGCAATGACCTCGCCAATGTTCTGGGGAACCATTATCTCTCCTTCTCCAAAAAATGGAAGAAAACAAATGTAATGATTTCCGCAGTCAGGAATGCTGGATTAAAGGGGCGCCTGGGTGGCTCCGTCGTTAACCGTCTGCCTTCAGGTCAGGTCATGATCCCGGGGTCCTGGGATCGAGTCCCGCATCGGGCTCCCTGCTCTGTGGGAAGCCTGCTTCTCCCTCTCCCACTCCCCCTGCTTGTGTTCCCTCTCTCGCTGTGTCTCTCTTTGTCAAATAAATGAATAAAATCTTTAGAAAAAAAAAAAGAATGCTAGATTAAAGTCAAAATCTCATCACTGAGAACAGATGTGGCATTGGTTGGGAATATTGGCCCCACTCATCTCAATCCAAGAGAGGGCTTGGACTGGCTTATATGAAAAAAAAAATTCAGTAATAATCTAGGGTCAGAATATGTGGATGGTTTGGGACTGTGTGGGTGTTTTTGCGAGGGGAAAGTAATAAGGATCTTGCAACCTAAGTTGGTGGATATAACCATGTTAATCCACGTGGGTAGGTAGGCAGATAGATGGATAAATAGGTAGGATGATTGATAGATGGATAGATGGATGATAGATAGATAGATGATGGCTGGCTGGATGGATAGATAATGGAAGGGTGGATGGATGGATGGGTGGATGGAGAGATGATGGATGGATGGATGGATGGATAGGTAGATGGATGGATAATGGATGGATGGATGGATAGATGATAGATAGATAGATAGATGGATAATAGGCAGCAATTAAAATGAAATGCAGTACCAACTGCCAGCCAAATACTGCACATAATGAATGAGGTAGAGGAAAACTTCTCCGCATTAGACTTCTGGGCTGCATGTAAATCAGAGATTCTCCACATTGGGGGAGAAGGTGAGTCAATTTCATATTAAATCCTTCTGCACTGATTGTCCAACTCTCCACTCAAAACCAGCTAGGACCCACATGATACCGGTATTGCATTAGCTTTGTGGGCAGAGGGAAGAAAGATGACATGGAATGGCAAAGAGAAGCCAAACAAAACTCAGAGAGAGAGAGAGAGAGAGAGAGTTTGCAAGAATAGAAGCTTTTTCGTTTTTCCTTAAACCTTAGTTTCCTAAACCACCAAGAGCCTGAAGAGCACAGGTTGGTGGGGCAGGACTGGATGACAGAGGAAAGGATAATCTGTTCTTGAGGACAGGTTGGGGGACAGCAGGGCTTGAGAGGTCCAGGTATAAATTTGTCCATGTGCTTTTGTTCTCAGGAGCCCCCAACAGACATTAGCATGTCCTCATGGATTCATTCTGTGGCCACTGTATCTTCGGCAAGGGGAGAAGGTAGGGCCGATCCGTTGGGATGGTCCCAGCAGCAAGGCTGGCTCAGGACCCAGGGACGGATGGGGCAGTTACCCAGAATGCCTTTCTCCTTCCTCGTGGCCATCGATCCACAGCTGTGGCACCTCCTACCTGGAGCTCTGCATGTGCGGACAGCAGCCCAGTGCTCCTTCGGGGGGGGGGGCTGTCCTGTACGCCCCCACTTTCTGGGGCAGTGCAGGCGCAGGATTCCCCGGACACGGTGGGGTTGCACGATTAGCTACAAGACTTCAGTTCCGTTAGATTTTCTGATGAATCTTTTTTTTTTTTTTTTTAGTGTAAGTATATCCTACATATTTCAGGGGTCATACTTAGACTAAAAAATTACCCATCGTTAATCTGAAGCTCCCCTCTCACTGGACATTCTATATTTTCATTTGCTAGATCTGACAGCCCCCACCACTGGCCATTTGCATTTTGAGAAGTAAAGGATGATAAGTAGGTTGGTATTAGACCAAAAATCTGGCTCTTGATCACTAGCAGATCGTCATTATTATTATTTCTTCTTGTTACTATGTTGGTTGATTTGGGTGGGAGAACTTCCCCGTTTGCCTCAAATCACACCACGCTAGGGACCCCTGTGGTACCCATCTGAGGTCAAACCTGTTTGGCGATTCGTGTTCATCAGCCCTTGGGTCCCTCGTCAAGGTCGGGATGCTCACAGACAAAGATGAACCATTGTACCCACAGAAGCTGAGCTTTTTTTTTTTTTTTTGAAAGTAGAAATGCAGACTGAATGTATTTTTGAAAATTCGTCTCCATCTGTGATACTAAAGTATTAATCCTACTGCTCTTTGATCATACCCGCCTCGTGCCTTCTGGGTGTTTCTAAAGTATGTTCCTCACATTTGCAAACAATTTCATGACCAGCATTCGAAAATAAAAGTGACATCAGTTCAAAAGACTAGAACGTCTTCATCCTGGTGCTGGAGTCAGAAGTAACCTTTGATGATATTCAAACCCTTTGGATCTTTAAGCCAACTACGTCCAAAATTGGGGTGGGGGGTTGGGGTGGGGGGAAAGATTTGACATTTTTAGAAATTTTCACTTGAACTCTTCTTATAGAGACCACAACCCAGAAAAAAGATCTGCCATGATTTTGCTTTAACAGAATATGCCATCAATGCAAAATGTAACACGTTTTAACTGAATGAGGCATATGGAGAATATCCATTACACGTGGAAGACATATTAATGAAAAGGAGGATAAACCATGATCTATGGCACGTCAGTGCCTGAAGGGAAAAAAATTAGCTTAATAAAGAGAAACAACTGCATCTACTTATATAATTTTGGCAAAGACATTGAAAATTGCCGCCATCTACAGCATACACACATTTTAACTGTCACTAAGCAGGTAGATTAAAAGGAGGGAAACGTGGTGGTCAAAAAATAATTTGATCAGAGGCGTTTCAAATGGAATGAAACAGATGGCAAGTGGCCATCCGTTAAGTTGCTCCACATCTTGGAAGGCAAATGGAAAAAATAAGCCAATTTCCAAATTAAAAAATAAAGCCTGAGCCGGAAGAATGTCTCCTTTTCTTTATTTCTTTTTTTTTTTTTAATTCTTTGTAAGTAACTCTCCCACTTACTGATCATCTGGGAATTTGTGGTTACAAATTGTTAACGTATAATTTGTTTCTAAGATTCCACATAGTGCCCCGGAATTGGAACAGATGCTCTTTTGGGGTTTAGCTTTGGTTTAGGGGGAAAAAAAAAGATGAGCTGTTGTAGGACTCTTTCTCAATACTGTTTACTTTGAAAGAGGTTTGAGATTCCTTTTTGGCCCATAATTTATCCTGCATTAAGTTAAAGGATTGTGAGAGCAAATCTCTGTTAAAGAAATCTTTTAAAAAGTTTACAGTGTAGATGAACTATGGAGGTATGTGGACTATTCTGGGGTGAATGTGTTTCTTGGAAGCCTGGTAAGAGCTTTTCAATATAAAATTGGTACTTTGTAATTCAGTATATTGTGGTATTGTGTGTACTGCTTTGCAGGGAGGAGAACCAAAATATAAGGATCTGAGAAACCCTTTTAGACCAGTGCTTATAAAGCCTTAATGTGCATATGAATGGCCCAGGGATCTTGTTAGAGTGTAGATTCTGGCTCCTGGTAGCAGGTCTGCAGTGGGCCCCCAAATTCGGCAATTCCAGTGGCTTCCAGGCAATGCTTTGGTCCAGGGGACCACACTTAGAGAAGCAGACCCATGAAGTCAGAATCTCCCGGAGCAGAATCTAGCACTGGATTGGTGTTTGAACTCCCCAGGTCACACTCATATGCAGTCAGGATTGAAACCCTGATGAGGGACCCAAACCCAGGACCCTGGGACCATAACCTGAGCTGAAGGCAGTTGCTTAACCGACAGAGCCACGCAAGCGCCCCTGTTTAAAGAAACTTTAAAAAACTTTCTTTATTCCTTTTTATTTTCATATTTATTCTTACGTTCATGATTTTTGTCATACATCCAGGTGAGAAGAAATGTGGAGGGGCACCTGGCTGGCTCACTTGGAAGACCATGCGACTCTCGATCTTACAGTCATGAGTCTGAGTCCCATGTTTGGTGTAAAGATTACTTAAAAATAACATCTTAAAAGAAAAAAATGTGGAGAAGTAAAATACGGAGGGAGGTGAAATGAGAAAAAATAGAATGAGAACAGAATAACATCTAAATAATGGCATCATGGCTATGGACCAAGTTCCGGGCAATGTTTCTCTCTCTCTTTAACACAGACACCTGGGTTTTCCAGAAGAGGAGAATAAGATCTCATGCTTATTGACTTATTATATAAGTCTCAGGACTTATAACATTCTGTTCACCTTAGCACAGCATGGATTCAAGGAGCCAGAACCTGGGAACCAACTTCCCAGTTTTGGGCACTCGATTCTCCATCACCCTAGCATCTGTGATCTGAGGAAGTTTGAGTGATCAAAAAAAAAAAAAAAAAAAATCAGGTCCTAAAGGCCAAAGGGGTCCAAATGCAAGAAATTCAATCACAGATGTATTCTTTCCATCACTCCTTTGGTGTTGACATTGCTTGTCAAGTGGGAAGAGGCCGTTCTTCGTGCCTGTGGAAGGAACCACCGTCATGGCAAGGTGGGAGGTAACAGGGCACATGAGGGAGAAGAGAAGAGAGACAGACAGATGGTTGAAACAGAAGCACTCAACCAGCACTCCGCTGGGCTCCAGCATAGGCAGGCGATAGCCCCACAAACTCACATTGTCCGCTGGGATGACACCACCATCTGCCTTTCCTGACACATCCACGCCGCTTCATCTGAAAGACACTGTTATTAGTTCTAAATATGTGCCTTGGGACTTTTTTTTCCCTACAAAACTAATTTCCTAAAGAACCAAACAGCGCCAACAGCCTGAACCCTCCTTTCTCTTGAGAACATCAGCAAGACCCAGTAGATTTCTCACCGTGCAGATTTACAAAAGCGTAGAACAGCCAGGGGTCAAGAGAAGAAAAGCCTAGGGCTTCCACCCGTGTTGCCCCTTTTGCAACTGCACAAGGTGGGGGAAACACAGGGCTGCCCTAAATTCTGTACTTCTAGAAACACACTTTGACAGCGACGAGGGCTTTGGGAGAACATGAGAAACAGATTTGCGCAGATTCTCTTGTCGAGAAATTTCACATTGAGAATTATCCGTTGGCACCTTATAGAAACCGCCAGTGAAACATACCTCGACAGAAGTCATCAATTCCAAATTCAGAGGACGGGGGTGGCTGAGAACTGGCTTCTCCTATGGCCACACTCCCGGTTTGTGTTGGAACAAAGTCACAAGGGTATTTAGTATCTTCTTACGCATAATAAGCTATTCCTGCTTCAACGGGTTCACCATTTTTCCTCAGTTATAATCTTCTGGTTGGACAAAGATTAAATAGAAAAAGCAAAAAAAAAAAAAGAATTTTTTTCCTAGCTTAAAGTTTCTGTTTCACACACACACACACACACACACACACACACACACACAAATCCCCATTTATTTATACTTTGAAAGAACTCCAAGATCCTGATGTGAAAAGAAGAATAAAACCCACATATAATGATTATGCAGAGCCCTGAAGTGCTCTGTTGTGTAGACTAGCGGTTAAGAACTCAGAGGCTGAAGCCAAATGCTGAGTTCAGACTCCAGCTCCCACTTGGGTAATCACAATCATCCTGACTCACTGGTTTCAGGGAGATAATGTCTGTGAAGCAATTAGCACAGGGCTTAGCACACAGACAACACTCAACCAATATTATTGTGATGCTTTTATAGCACTTTTGATTCCTTAGAACGGAGGACTCGGTTCATGTGTTTCTCCTTATTTTTATTTATTTATTTTTTTTACCGTCCGGACAATTAGCTCTTTCTTTTATGTCTTTACTATTCCAGACATGTGAACAAGACCTAGGAACAAGATGCTGAAGCCATGAGATAATTTAAGATTTGTGTGCAGAAGGAGGTAGACCATTAGGATATGAAAGTGTCCCCCAGGGAATGGTAGAATAACACATGGAAACAAAAATGACGAGCAATATGGAGACCAGGAAATACTGATTTATCATAATCCATCGCTCTTGCCAAAAATGATCTCAGCAAGCAGGGTTTTAGGTAAATAATACGTGGGAGGTTTTTAGTTGGAGATAGCCAATGCACCCATTGGAATTCCGAAAGGCAGTTCATGTGCGGTAAGTCATATCCTCTGTGCAACAGAGCAGTGCCCGGGCTCTGTACTCAAAGACCTTTGGTAGACTTCGTCAGCCCCCTCTATCTGCATGAGCAAAGCCAACCCTTTGCCAGGCCTAACTCACTGTCTAGACATGGAGATAATCTGCTGATTAGACTCAAGCATGGAGTCTTTGTTGGGTTGCTAGCTGCAAGCCTAACGTGCCAGATTACACCCGCCATATCTCACCTCCAGTAGACACCGGGATCCAACTTACAATGGCTTCTTTTGAAGCAGGAAACATTATTCCACAACCAGGATATTTTTCTTTGCAACCTGAAATGGCATGTGCTGCCTGGAGCAATGAGTCCTCTGTGTGTGTGTTGTCTTATTGCCTTGGCCCTAATAAACACTTCACCCTATATGGGTGGTTAGTCAAATTTGACAAAAATGTAAACATATGCAGGGTTTGAACTCAATCGATTTTGTACTTTATTAGGATGCTCTAAAAATGCTACGTTGTTCGTGTTTATGTTCTTTGTGTATGAGTTTCCATGAACCCGTTCAAGGGAGTCATACTTCTTGATCACCTTTCTGATTTACCCTGGAATCCTTTAAGTGACTGGACAGTTGCTGTTACTAAGACTTGGTTCAGTGAGTATTTGTGACAAGTTACTAATGAATGACAACTTTTATTGCTAAAGGGAAAAGAGATATACAAAATCCATTAATCTGTAAAAATTGAAACTCCTTGCCTGAACATCTGTGCCAAAGTTTCAAAACCCTATAAGCCATTGTTTTAAAATAAAGCTTTACATGATTTAAAGATCATGTCTTCTGCCCATGTGATTGGATTATTTGAGGGGTTTTGTGTCTGTGTGTGTGTGTGTGTGTGTGTGTGTGTGTGTGTGTGTGTGTTCAGTTGTATACGTTCTTTATATATTTTGGATACTAACCCTTCATCAGATATGTCATTTGCAAACATCTTCTCCCACTGGGTAGGTTGTCTTCTAGGTGTGTTGATTCTTTCCTTTACTGTGCAGAAGATTTTTATCTTGATGAAACCCCAATAGTTTATGTTTGCTTTTATTTCCCTTGCCTCAGGAGACATATCTAGAAAAATGTTGCTATGACAATGTCAGAGAAATTATGGCCCCATGCTCTCTTGTAGGATGTTTATGGTTTCAGGTCTCCCATTTAGGCCCTTAACCCATTATGAGTTTATTTTTGTTAGCTATAGTGGAATTAAAACAAAAATTGGAAAAATAAAGATCATGAATCAAAGCTGAAAATCGGGGAAGGGGGAAGCATGAAACAAATACCTTGAAGTAAGCTGCCCTGGTTCTCATTGACATTGAAAGACCTAGAAAGACGTACTGTGCATTGTGCCCAGACCTGAAGTGGTCTGGGCACAATGAGGACAGATATGAGTGGTGTGATGGGGAGAGCACCATGGCCTCATCTCAGGAGGAACCAGCCTCAGCCCTGCCTGGATCTCAGACGCCCAGCCTCCAGAATGGTGGGAAGACAAGGTCTGTTGTGTAACCCCCCCAGTCTGTGGTTGGTACAAGATGAAATGTTGCTGCTTTGTTACGGCGGCCCTAAGACACTAACACACGGATGGATGTGGGCGTTCAGAGCTGTGTCCTAAAGCCCTGAGATAGACTGCTCACTGAGTCAAGCTCTCTGAGCTCTGGGTCTCGCTCTGAGTGGATTCGTCATCTCATCTTCTTAACCTTTGACTGACCTCTGCAGAAGCAGCTGTATGCATCTCAACGTTAAAAATCTGCCTGGCATTAGTCAGCGTCACAGGGAGGCCCACCCTGGGTCTGGGGGAGCCACAGCATTTGTGGCTCCACCAAGGCTCCCAGAATATTTCTTCACATCAACACTGTGCTCGGCTGTTCCCTTCTGGAGGGTTGCAGAGGGGACACCTCTGTTTGTAGGGTCGAAGGGTCTTGGATGTAGAGGCAGTGTGCCTTGGAAGAGACCGTGGGAGAAAAGAGAATGAAGTGTCAGTCAGCTGAAGGCAAAGTCCTTCTCTGGGAGCGGGGGATGGTTGCGAGGAGAGGGGCAGCAAGTCTTTGGGGGAAATCGTGTGGGAGGGGGGAAATGGCGGGCTCAGGAAGGGGAGGCTGCAGGGCAGAGGAGGCAAAGCAAGGTGAGCAAGCCGAGAGAGGAAGGCAGGGAAGGAACCCGGCCACCCAGACTGCTTTGCTTGTGGCTCTGCTCTCCTCGCTGGCCGCCAGTCCTCTTGTGGCCTCAGCTCATCCCAGAGCTGCTGGTTCTCCCGCTCTGCTCCAGGCTCTGTCCACTGTGTGGGAGGCCAGCTTCCAGCTTCCTCTCCAGAAACTTGCCCCCCACCCCAGGCTGCAACCATGCTCTCCCCGACAACATTTCCCGTGGCCTCTGAGAGACCAGGAGACCACGGTGTACAATCCCATTCCAAGAGGGCATCACCTCCCGGTCGGGCTTCCGGGATGATGTGGGCTGTCTTCTCTCCCCCCACCCAGCAGGGCTGGCTGCTGGCCACACACTGGCCGCCCCCGGAGGGGGGCCCGATCCATCTGGACAAGAGGGCCTTCAAAGCCATGCAGCCTGGTCAGCAGGCGAGGCATGGAAATCACATTTGCTGAACACGCATTTCCATCCAGGAAAACAGAGCCGCTTCCCACTGAACAGACTTTGGGGAGGGGGGCGGCCGCGGTCCACCTCTGACTCCTTGTGGGACGTATCATGCCTCGTGAGTGAAATCGTGAATACATAGTTTCAGGAATAGTGTTCTGCTTTTCCTAGACTTGGTGACTTTTGGAACATTAAGAAAAAAGAAGATAAGAAAAAAGAATGGGGGGGGAAAAGGCTGCCTTTTGGCAATTGGCCATGGCGTTGAATGGAAGATATGTGCATATTAATATTTCTGCCTATTAATGATTTTAGTTTCAGTTTAAAAACCCTCCAGCACGTCCTCACATGTCCTCTCTTATATCTTGTTAAACTCATCAAGACCAAAATACAGACTTCTGCTCCAGTGTGGCGGGTCTGGTTCCACACACCGGGGACCTGGAGGTCTCCATGTCACCTGCTCTGACCCATAGCCAGCCTTCACAGGTTGCCGTCATTTGTCTGCATCTCTGCACGGCCGTCACCGTCAATCTAGGGCAAACAACCGTGGACTCTCACCTGGACACTTTGTCTGCTCTTTAAGCGGCCACCCTGTGGGTGGATTCTGATTCATATTGCTTACCCTGCAGCGAGAATGACTTTTCTGAAATGCCCCTCTAGTAGAGATAGCCCTGCTTCTTTACCCCCTGTAGCTGCTGGCTTTTACTCCCACAACAGACGCTCTCCTTGACACAAGACTGAAAGCTCTGTCCCTGCTTGCATGTCTCACCTGTGTCCCCTTCCCACGTGCCCTCCAACCACCCTGGCCCTCCCCCGCTTCCACTGCTGGAGACGTTTGGATGGACCGTGTCTTCCATGAAGACCCTAAAGCAGAGAGGATCCATGTCTGACCTCCTAGACCAAACGTCTCCCTCTGTTACACATTCTCCAGAATGCTCTGTGTGTCCATCGTGGAACCTACCACGGTCTGTCATGATGCATCCGCTAGCCTGACCGTTTTATTACTGTCTCCATCCACCAGACTGTGGGTTCCACGACCACGCTTGTCTGATTGTGTTCACTCCCTAAACCCCGTCACGGAACTCCTTCCCTGGCCAGGAAGAGGCAACTACCCGTGAACAGATGGAGACGGAGACGGGTCCCCGCACTACAGAGCTATTTAAAGAGTGAGCTACCAGAAAGCCTGTCTTGGCGGGGAAAGTTAAACAGGAAACTCTGTCCCCCAGGAGTTGTTCCTCTGGCTCCTGATGATACTGAAAAGCAAAGAATGTACTCGTGTAGCTCACACAGCAGAGTTCATGAGTATGTTCAAAGATGTTCCTTATTTAGCTCATGGCAACAAATTCAATTTAATGTGGTTCACCTACTTAGCTTTGTTTCATGTCTGAACTTTGGAATTCTAAGGGTGAGGACTCTCCACAAAGCATTTCTTGCCTCAAATCATACTAATCCTTGTAACTGCTGGATTCGGGCAATGACCCCAGGCAGGGAAGCTTGTAGTAATGTTTTCTCCAGCTGCCAGGACTCAGGTTCAAGACACCTTGTAGGGACTGAGGCATTTAATGTGTAAACAGCACGTGGCATTCCTTCTCCAGAGCAGATGGGCTCATTAATTTGAAAAGGAAAGTAACTGTCATCAAACATTGACTTCTGGTTCTATCCCTAGTTTACATGTCCCTGGTACAGGTGACCCTTGAAAAACACCGGCGTTGGGGTGCCAACTCCTGCATTATTGAAAACCCACATGTAACTTTTGATTCCCCCCAAAACTTAAGGACCAATAGCTTACTGTTGACTAGAACTCTTACCGAGAACATACGCAGTAGATTCACATGTATTTTGTATGTTTTATGTACTATATACTGTGTTCTGACAATAAAGTAAGCTAGAGAAAAGGAAAGGTCATTAAGAAAATCATGAGGAAAGGGCTCAGTTGGTGAAGCATGTGCTTTTGACTCAGGTCATGATCCTGGGGTCATGGGATCGAGTCCCCCATCGGGCTCCCTGCTCAGCGAGGAGTCTGCTTCTCCCTCCGTGCACGCTCTCTCTCTTTCCGTCTCAGATAGATAAATAAAGTCTTTTAAAAAAAAAAAAAAACCAAAATCATAAGCAAAAGAAATTGCATTTACAGGACTGTATTGTATTTGTTGAAAAAAATTCCTGTATACGTGGACCCACGTAGTACAAACCCATGTTGTTCAAGACCAGTGGTATTGTATTTTTCCAACTGCTGCCATGACAGTATTTCAGAGCCCCCTGGAGGCCATAGGACGTGAGAAAAGGGGTGGTTTGTGTATACTAGCATATGGAATCCCACTAACATTAGGAGAGAAGAGGATGTCTACATTCGGTTTGGATAGCGCTCTGGGACAGAAGAACAGACTCACTTCATCCAGCCATGGGCACCTTCTCAAACGCTAGGAAACACACATATGAGGAAAATTTCTATGCATACCTTGGGCAAAGTCCTTGGCATATGGCATCTGACTGAATCCTGTCCAAAGCCCAACAAGGTGCAAAGATGGTTGATTAAACATAACTTCTCAAGAATTGAGGTCAACCAGCCGGCCAGGCCTTCCTTTATTGGGTGGGCATTAACAGTCTCCAACTCCAGATTGTTCTCCCTTTTGGGGAGCAAGCCTGGCAAGGTAATTCAGCCAGTTTATAGAGGCCAAGTTGGGAACCCGGTGCCTGAGATGCAACTCAGCTGATTTAAAAGATTCATGCTTAAAAAAAAAAAAAAGTAATAGAAAAGGTCAACTCTTAAAAAAAAAAAAAAAAAGAAAAGGTCAACTCTTTCTACAACCACTATTTGTAAGGTCATGACAAATGGAGAAAAATATTTATTTATTTATTTATTTTCAAGATTTTATTTATGTATTTGAGAGAGAATGAGATAGAGAGAGAGAGCATGAGAGGGGGGAGGGTCAGAGGGAGAAGCAGACTCCCCGCTGAGCAGGGAGCCCGATGTGGGACTCGATCCCAGGACCCTGGGATCAGAATCTGAGCCAAAGGCAGTCGCTTCACCAACTGAGCCACCCAGGCGCCCTGGAGAAAAATATTTAATTGGCATGAGGCAAATTGGCTTTTTTTAAGTGTTATTTTTTTTTAAGATTTTATTTATTTGACACAGACAGAGAGAGAGAGAGAGCACAAGTAGGAGGAGCTGCAGAGGGAGAGGGAGAAGCAGACTCCCCACTGAGCAGGGAGCCCCATGTGGGGCTCGATCCCAGGACCCCGAGATCATGACCCGAGCCGAAGGCAGATGCTTCACCGACTGAGCCACCCAGGCGCCCCTTAAGTTTTATGTTTCAACAGTAGTTTTAGATTCACAGCAAATTGAGAGGAAAGCCCAGAAAATTCCTCTATAGCCTCCAGTCCCCAACATAGGAACAGTCTCCTCCCATCCACACCCCCCATGAGATGGAACCTGAGTTTCAACCCCACATGGGCGATCGTAATCGTCAAAGTCCAGTATCCAGGAGGATTTACTCTGTATTGTGCGGTCTATGGGTTTGGACTCTGATATGTCTGAATGTCCACAGTGTACATTGGATTGACCCTTGGGTTTGTGTAGTCTGTGGGTTGGATTCCCCATAAATTAGCTTTTTTATTTAAAAGCATGGGGTCTACACAAATTTCCATGAAGCTAGTAGATGAATTGATGTGAAGTCTCAGATTTAATTTTGATCTCTAGGTAGGTAGGGGCACCTTTCGTGTGCAATAGCATGCTGGATTACTTTCCTAACGATGCTTCCAGAGGCATGGGGGATACATTTTTACAAAGGCCTCGAGCATAACCAGGACCATTCAGACCTATCAGAGTCGGCAACAAGCAGGCATTTTTTTTAAATGTTGCAATGAATTAACTAGCTGATTAATTAATGGCTTCATACCTACAGCAAAGGTTTGCAAACTTAATCACACATTGGAATCCTGCAGAGATGTTTAAAGATCCTGACACCCAGGACGTACATTAGATATTCCAGTTCATTGTCCAGCGTTGCGTCCTGGGCATTAGAACTTTTGAAATCTCCCCGGGGGATGCTGATATGCACCCAAGTTTGGGACCCTGTGTTCTGTAGAAGGACAGAGCAGAGAAACCCACAGATGTTGTGTGTGCAAGAGGTGCTAGCAAGTTGGAACTCGCATGGTGAAGTCACTGATGGCTTGCCATCAGCTTTGCTGAGACTATTAACACCACAGAGATTGGCAAATGCCTCACGTATAGAATTTGGCAGTCTTTGCAGGACTGGGTTCCTCAGGCAATCAGGAGCATGGAGTCCTTTGATCCTAGTAAGCAGATGGAGCAAAGAAGGCCAAGGGGTCACCATGGGGGACATTTAGGGGCTGTCCTGGTGACCTGAGGCTGACACCAACACCCCACTCACCCAAAGCTCATCTTTAATCTTCGGCTCAAAAATCACTTAGAAGGTACAGAGCAGGGATGCCCGGTTGGCTGTTGGCGAAGCATCTGCCTTTGGCTCACGTCACGATCTCGGGGTCCTGGGATCGAGCCCCGTGTCAGGCTCCCTGCTCCGCGGGAAGCCTGCTTCTCCCTCTCCCTCTGCCCCCCTGCTCATGTGTACGCACTCTCTGTCTGTCTCAAATATATAAATAAAATCTTTAAAAAAAAAAAAAGGTGCAGATCGTTGGCAGGACGCCACACCCTTTTCTTGATTTTTACCCTAAAAACCGAGATGAGCCCAGTTTGTTGGTACACCTACAGGGTCCCACCAAGGTTCTCATTGGTTCTAGACAAAAACCAGAGCCAGGAAGAGATTTACCGCACCTGTGTGTGTGTACGTACAACGCACACCCGTTTTCTGCATTATGTACGTGCATCTGTCTGTGGATATGCTTCGTATGCCTTTCATGTTACAAGAAGATGTTGAAGTGAGTACATATATGAAAAAAAAGGCAGCCTGTTTCACTTTATCCCACTATTTTTAAACAAAAAGATCTACCCACAGTTCCCATGAAAGCTGCAAGACTGTTCTTGCAGGAATATCTATTCCAAGGCAATCCTGCGGAGAGGATGGAATGCAGCCAAGTCATTTTATCTCCGTCAAAGAGGGATTTTTTTTTTTTTTCCGCCCAGACATTGACCCGGTAAAATCAACCATTTTAGAACGCAGAGATTGCTTTTAAGGCAAGACGAGTTCTGATTGTTTGTTTTCGATTTTCTGAGTTGAAAGTAGTGAACTTTTCTTGACAGTCCCTCTGGGCAAAGCGGAACATTGGCAGATGGTGCCAATAAATGAACAAAATGAATTAATCCATGAGTTAAATAAATGTAAGTAAATAAATGAATTCATGCAGGAAAATCAGTGTTTCCTACTATTCTGTGTCTTATGTGCCCTTGAAGGATTGCCTGAGGGACATGTACTCAGTTGGCTTTTCTGTAGAGCTTAAATGATACCTTCCCGTCAACTCACATTGATGGAAAGATTTGGACTTCCAGAGAAATCAACCTGTAGAGGTCAACACACTAGTGTCTTAGAGGAATGTCTCCCCAATACCGCTTCTGTTCCAGGATGGTGGTTCATGTGCTTACGTTAGGGTGTTCTCAAGGATATTTCTACTAAATCAACCAACACACATGGGAAAGAAGTTCCCCCAGTATCACGTGATTTTTATTTTATATGATGGACACCATGGATTTTTTTTGACTGATCCTATTTTCCTTCTAACATTATAAGGATTTGCAGAAGGAAACCTGGCTCATTCCCATAGCAAGAGCACACGCCCATGCACCTGCCAGATCTGTGTTTATGAGGCAGTATTGCCCAGTGGTGTGCTGCCTGAGCCACGGACTAAACAAATCTGCTCTTAAAGGTGGAGTCTTCTTGTCCCAAAGCGAACATAATCCATATTCACTTTAAGTTTGTGTGCATGTGTGTGCGATCGTGTTTGTGTATTTTCATCTCCTGAGCTGCTGTGAGTCCATAAATCACCAACTGTCCAAAGCCAGCCTTTAATTCCGTGCTCTGGTGACATATCCTTAAACGCATACTTCTCTTTTCATAGAAATTTGGCGTGCAAACCTGTAAGTGTAAAAATTTGCACCCTGGAGACCAGCGAATGGAATTTCAAATATACATCAGGAAAGTCAAGTGAGCCTTTTCTCATGGGAGACTCAACATGGAAAATAGTTTTTTGTAACCACCTTTTATTGTTCCCCTAAATATTGAATTTCCCATGTGCAATTATTGATGGTTTATATTTTCTGATTTATGTTATTCGAATGGCACATAAGTTTGAATCCCAACTTTAAAAGTAAGGAATCAATGCACATAAAGGTAGCAGTGTCACAATGTATGCATCGGTTCTGCAAGTGTGTAAATAACCCTGCGCAATTATTTACTGCCTATGCAATTCACATTTCTCTCTCTCTTTCTATCTCTATCCCTCTCTTTTTTTTTTTTTAGTGAAAAGTTATGCCAGGTAGGACAGACTAGATTCTGAGAGTTAAATTGATTTTCGAGCTGTCAATCCTTGTAAAGAGAATGTCCCAAAGTGTGAATGGAGGGTGGTACAAAGTGACCTCTGAGTCATGTGGTTAAACATTCAATGAGTAATCGGCATTTCATGCTGAAAAAAAAAATAGGTTTCTTGCTTCCCTGAATTCCCTGTAAATAATGTAGCAGCAGGAACATAATGAAATAGGCCAATGTTAGCAATGCAATGGAATGGTAGATCCATCCTGTTCTATGTCCTTTCTCTCATTAGCTGTTTGATCCTATTCATTCAGTTATGTTCCCCGTCCAACTCATTCTCCTTTTGAACCCATGTTTCCTGTGGAGGGTACAGTCGAAATGCTAAAGAAAACTTGCTTTCCCCTATGTTCATAGCAGCAATGTCTGCAATAGACACACTGAAGGAGCCGAGATGCCTTTCAATAGACAAACGGATAAAGGAGACGTGGTCCATATATGCAATGGAATAGGACTCAGCCATCAGAAAGGATGAATACCCAACTTTTACATCCACATGGATGGGACTGGAGGGGATGATGCTAAGTGAAATAAGTCAAGCAGAGAAAGTCAATTAACATAAGGTTTCACTTATTTGTGGATCATAAGGAAGAACATGGAGGACATTAGGAGAAGGAAGGGAGAAATGAAGGGGGGAAATCGGAGGGGGAGACGAACCATGAGAGACTATGGACTCTGAGAAACAAACTGAGGGTTCTAGAGGGGAGCGGGGTGGGGGGATGGGTTAGCCCGGTGATGGGTATTGAGGAGGGCACGTACTGCGTGGAGCACTGGGTGTTATACAAAAACAATGAATCATGGAACACTACATCAAAAACTAATGATGTACCGTATGGTGACTAACATAACATAATAAAATTAAATTAAAAAAAAAAAAAAGAAAACTTGCTTTGCCGAACCCTGCATGCCCATGATGTAGGGAAGCTGAAACAGTAAACAACAAGGAGAGTGTTCCTCCTCTCGATTCCTTCATTAACGGCAAGATCCTGATCATTGTTGACATCATTGTTTGGTATCCAAAAGCCATTTAGAGCTTTGTGGTATTTTGCTAAGGCTTCCATAACAAAATACCACTAACTGGGTGGTTAAATAACACACTCTTATTTCTCAGGGTCCTGGAGGCTGGGAGTCTGAGATCCAGGCGGGGCCAAGGCTGGCTCCTCCCGAGGTGTCTCTCCTGGGCGTGTAAATGCCGTGGTCTCCCCGTGTCCTCACGGGGTCGTCCCTCTGTGCGTGTCTGTGTCCTCATCCCCTCTTCTTATAAGGACCCCGATCCCATGGGTTTAGAATGCACCTTAGTGACCTCATTTTACCTTAATCCCATCTTTAAAGGCCCCATAGCCAAATACAGCCCCATTCTGAGGTCCTGGAAGGTGAGGGTTTCAACATACGAATTTTCTTTACCGATTCCTCTTGTGTAGAAATACTTGTAAACTGGTAAAAGCCAGTCCTTTGGCATATATTTTATGATCTTAAGGTAAAAGTCATTTCAGCTCTCCATAAATTCCACGGAAAGTAAGAACAATCATGGGAGAGAGATGTTGATGAAAAAAATTTATTATAGTAGATACACCTGTTTCCCAGAAGACACTAATTCTGTTTCCTCCACTCTTGGGTAATACTTTGCAGAAGGAGAAACATTCCATAAGAATAAAAGTGCATATGGACTCTCTCTGCTTCTTGGAGCTCCTGTCCAGCTGGTTAAAAAATCTGGAAAACCAATTCTCTGGCTGTTCAACTAATTATTGCGACAAAAATATGCATTTGTGCCTCTCACCCCATCCACTTTTCAGAACGCCATCCATTTTTTGAACAAAAATTTAAGCCAAGTGTTTGCCATTAACTCAATATCCAAGTTAAAAAAAAAAAAAACTCTGTTTTGAGTACAGACCATTGTTAACTAATTTGATTTTCAGTATGTTAATAAAGACATAGCCCCTAAGTGACTTGCCAGTTTTAAGCAGTTTCTCAGGATCCGGCTAAGTCTTAATTTAAGATCAGTTACTCTGTCAGGGTACTCTCCCCAAGTTTGTTCTGATTCCCCATTGCAACTCCCATACAGCCTGGGCTGCAATGGTTAGCCATAAGCTCTTGTGTCCAGGACACCCCTTATTTCACGTCCATGCTGTCCTCTTGATGACCTGATAAGAGGTCATTTGCAAACTATTGCACTTTTGGTTTTCAAAACTACTGGCATGGAGAAAGATGAGATGAACTCACACAACTTAGTAGCAAGAAAGCAAACAACCCAATTAAAAAACGGGCAGAAGACATGAACAGGCATTTCTCTAAAGAGGACATCCACATGGCCAACAGACACATGGAAAGAGGCTCCATGTCACTCAGTCTCAAAGAAATGCCAATCAAAACCACAATGAGCTATATCACCTCACCCTGGTCGAATGGCTCAAATCAACAACACAAGAAACAACAGGTGTTGGTGAGGATGCAGAGAAAGGGGAACCCTCGTGTACTGTTGGTGGGAATGCAAACTCTTGCAGCCACTCTGGAAAACAGTATGGAGGCTCCTCAAAAAGTTAAAAATAGAAATATTGTACAGCCCAGTAATTGCACTCCTGGGTGTTTTATCCAAAGGAAACAGAATCACTATGTCAAAGACATATCTGCACCCACATGTTCATTGCAACATTATTGACAAGAGCCAAGACACAGAAGCAACCTAAGTGTCCATCGGGGGAGGAATGGATGAAGAAATTGTGGTCCATGTGCACAATGGAATATTATTTGGCCATGATAAAGAAGGAAATCCTGCCATTTGTGACAACATGGATGGACCTGGAGAACATTTTGTGAAGCCAGACAGAGAAAGACACATACTGTATGATCTCACTTACATGTGGAATCTAAATACAAGTGAGACTCGTAGAAACAGAGTAGAAAAGTGGTTACCAGGGATTGGAGGTAGGAGGGCGGTGGAAGATTGGACAGTGTCCAGCTCCTAGTTCTAAACCTCAACAAAAGATTGTTCCCAGGCTTTCTGTTGGAGGTGAGCCTTTTCTCACTCTCAGAGAAATGATGAGGTTTTTGTTCTCCATGGTGGAAAAGGAGTCGTTTTCCGTTGAGGAGGGTGTCTTAAGTTTTGCTTCCATCAAAAACAGAGCCCCAGCCAGAGACCTGGATGAAGTAGTTTATTTTGGACGTTGTCCCAAGAAGCCGGATGAAAGACACAGGCAGGGAAGAAAAGTGACAAAGGGACAGCTGAGCTTCAGTTCCACTGGGGACTCCGTCAGCATTTTTGTAGAACGTGTATCAGGACTCGTCCCCCAAGCATGGGACATACATGCCCCAAACCCATTCCTGTTGTTTGTGAATAAGCCAGAGGGCAGTCACCAACACCTCCCTTCAAAATCTGAGCCTTGCACAAGCCCTGAGACGAACATGTGTGGCAGCAGGCGCTGCGGGTAGAACGTTGCCTGCATGCACAGGAAAAAGGAGACACCATCTGACCCTGGAGTTGGGTGCCACCAAGGAGATATGCCATGAACTGTGTGTACCAGCCCTGTGGGAGTTTCCAGGGGCAGGAAATGAAGACAGAAATGTCAACGTCAGTCATCGCAGACACTCCTTCCATTTGAATTAGAGGCAACAGAGAGAAGGTAGATGCCATTGCAGGGGGAATGGTGCATTTGATAAAGGGAAGGCATGGTTGAATCCAGCCAATAGAATTTATGTTTTCTGTAAAAGTTTAAGGTGAGACCCTTGACTTAGATTGCAGCAGGGATATTGGGGTTTTAGGGAAAAGGGGACAAGATGGAAAATAATAATTTTAGAAAGTGGGATGAAAAGTGTCCTGAGGCAGGAGTGTGCCACACAGGGACTGGTACCACACAGAAATGGGCACGAGGGTGTGGTTTTCCTCCAGCCACACCCAGCTCAGCTGCATTCCCCGACTGGGCTTAAGCAGGGTTACTGTGGAGTCCCATCATCAGAGCAAGACTTTCTGAGCTAAGGGTGTTTGCAAGATACTAATTACAGCTCTTAATCATGCAACTGAACATATGGGGTGGAAATGAAAGCAGATCAATATATAGGGACCCAGATGGCATGCAAGGAGGCACCTAGAGGGAATAAGTCAGACCTGAGCTTGAAGACCTGTGTTCTGGAAGCCAGTATTTCAGACGTGATTGGGGATGACCAATGTCGCTTGACTGCAAACGAGGACAGTTGAGAGAGCTGAAGGAGAACATGACTTGGGATGCACTAGATTAAAGATACACATGAATTTCACAGACTTCACCAGTATTAGAATTGTAATTATCCAACTGGAATTATCACTTGCAACCCGTCATTGTAAGTTGGCTCAAAGAAGCCATTAAAATAACTGAATGCATTTCTAAGTGACCAGAGAGAGGAGAGTCTGTTTTCTTCATTCCTCTGGCTTTGGGGGCAGATTTCCTTTTTTATTTGACTGTAAGTCTATCTTCCTGTGCTTTAAGACGATATAGCTTTCTTTTTTTGGTTATGTTAATCACCATACATTACATCATTAGTTTTTGATGTAGTGTTCCATGATTCATTGTTTACGTATAACACCCAGTGCTCCACACAGAACGTGCCCTCTTTAATACCCATCACCAGGGTAACCCATCCCCCTCACCCCCTCCCCTCTAGAACCCTCAGTTTGTTTTTCACAGTCCAAGGACGATATAGTTTTCTTTGTGAAAATTCAGGACGATGGCACTGACATCTGAGATCACAAAATACTTTAGGAAGAGAAAACTCTTTAAATTATTTTCTGTGTGTACTTTTTGGATGTGCCTTTGGAACTAAAAGGTTGGGGGGGTGGTTAAGCCAAGCCAAAAGCTAAAAAAAGAAAAATAAAGATAAAATAGAAGAGAATGGTGAAAATTTAGCATTTGGACTCCGTTTGCAATAAATGAAGGCACATGCCTTCCAACAAATCCAATTCTTAGAGAACTATTTTCTCTTTCAGAGTGTTTTTAAACAGGAGGAGCAAAAGGCAGGAATGTACGAATCACAGGGCCACTCGTGTTGACTCTACAGTTGACATACCAGCTCAGTCTTTGGGGGCCCAGTGGCTTCACGTGATATTAAAAATGTAATCAAGGTAAATGTTTTCTCCTGGTACATGGTAGTTACATCTCAACAGGACCAGAAAGTCTACCAGTGTAGGCATAAATGCCCCTTGAGGTGCGCAGGGGCATTTAATGGGGCGTCCCACCCACTTAAGGTGCTCCAGGTAGACCCCAAAAGACACATCCTCTGTTTCCCCTACCCACCTTCCACCCAGCCATGCATGGATGGATGCCACACGCAGAACCAGCCTGGGCCATTGCCCAAATCAGACACTATCTCTGGAGATCTGTCATCACCTTTGGGACTACAAAGTGAGTCCAGTAGGAGTTTGAAACTGTCTGGTCGTCTACCGTGTATAGACCCTGCTCAGTCTTGTTCTACACAAAGCAAAGCCCTCTGTGCTCGATGGCAGATGATGTATTAGTCTGCTAGAGCTGCAGGAACAAAGTTGCACCTCCCCAAATGGGGTTGATGCTAAGAAAATTATTTCCTGGGAGGTTGCTATAAATGGCAAGTGAGTCCTAGAGCTTTTGGAACATGATACATGTTCAGTAAAGTTTTGATGTCCCTTGGTAGAATGGCAATATTATTTTCTCTCTGTAACCCCCAAAATGTCTTGGTCAGTTTGCTCTGTTAAACCTGCGAGAAGGGATTTTAGAAAACTAAACAGTTTAGTCTGAGGTTTTCTTAAATGGTAAGGTTTGCCATTGCCTGTGGGTGGATGTGACCAGGCCTGGCTCAGGAGTGTTGGGTAAGAAGCAAAAAGAGCCACCGTGTTCCTGGCATTTTAAGGATGCTTTTCATTGGATGACAAGAGCGGAGGATAACATCATGCACAGATTGCAAACTGACAGTGAGTCTTAAGGGGCTCAGTGGCAAGTCCCATGTGGGAAGGTTACAAGATATGGGGCTGCCAGTTAGTTGCACAATGTGCCAACAGGGATCTGTGCTAATGAGGACAAATATTTGAAAATATCACGTGTTTAACTCTGCTTGTCATGGGCTTGCAGGGACATGGCTTGTGGTGCACCTGAATGGAAATGGGATTTTCCTTCAGTTTTGACAAACATATTTCAGAGCCCCACAGACACCTAGATGAAGCTACAATGATAATAGTTACTTGGTAAGAAAGAAATTCACTATACATTTTAATTTTTTAAATTTTATCTCATTTCATTTTTATTTTGTACAAGGTTTTTTTTTATTGTGGGAAAAATACATTACACATGGCTGACCATTTTACCCACTTTTAAGAGCACAGCTCATTAGCATTAAGCACATTTAGATCATTGCACAGCCATCCCCACCATCCGTCTGCAGAACTTTCCAGCTTCCCAAACTGAAGCTCTGTCCCCATGAAACACTAACTGTCCATCCCTGTCCCCAACCCCTGGCACCCATCCTTCTACTTTCTTTCTATGGATGTGACTCCCCTATGGACCCCATATATGTAGAATCACACAGGATTTGTCTTTCTGTGTCTGGCTTATGTCACTCAGCATCCTGTCCTCAAGGTCCATCCACGTCGTAGGAGGTACAGAACGTCCTTCCTTTTCAAGACTGCATCATATTCCATTCTATGCATGGACCACATGCCATTTATCAACCCACCCATCCATCCATATACCCATCAGCCATCCACTTATTCATCCATCCATGGACGCTTGGATTGCTTCCACTCCTTGGCTATTGTGAATCATGCTGCTGTGAACACAGGTGTGCAAATATCTGCAAGCCCCTGCTTTCAATTTTTTTGGATCAATGCCCAGTCCTGGAATTGCTGGATCATATGGTCATCGTATGGCACAAAGCATTCTAAATAGACTTGCACCCATATGCTTCTTTATAAAATATGTCTTAGTAGCTCAGAGTTTAGGATTATGTCATTCTGAATATTTATAACAGGGACCCCAGAATTCTGTTCCTTCATTCACAGCTGAGCAAAAGGGCATGTTAATCCTTTATTTTCTTCATAGGAAATTTATTGTTTCTCAAAATCTATAGGCCCGAGGTCAAAGTCAGGTTTTATTAAGGTGGTATTAGGTTTACTAAACAGGTGGCCACCCAGGCGTGGAAGAAACCAGTGTTTAAAGAGGGATATAGTTTAATGTAGAGGCAATTTCAGTTCTTCCACCAATTATTCCTGTCTTCCTCTTCTTCTTTTATTTCCAGAGACTTCTACCCATTCTTGTGTATGTCGTCCACCCGTTAGAGAGCTGCCATCAATCCCCCTTTATGAAAAGCCAATCTGCAAAAATCCCCTGTGGCTGAAATGTTGACATGGAGTAGCATGTATGATCCAAATACATTTTATGTTCTTTCTGGCTACTTTGTCCGTATGAAAGGGCTATTTTCTCACTTTGAAAAAATAAGCCAAGATCCCTTGAAAACTACCACGAGACAACTTTCATGAGATCAGTGGAAACCAAGCTCAACGTCATTATCTCATTCATGTCCATCACCCTCCACCTCTGATACCATTTACAGATGATCTGGTAACTCGTAGGTTCGTTTTTAAAGGACTGACACTGTGACAGATGATGGTAACCGAATGCACGAGTTATGGCACACTGAACCTCAGAGGGAGTAAGAATTTATCTACCAAGACGTTTGTCTCCACGTCTGTGTTTTCCTACCACTTTTATGCCCACTCTCTTCTGGTTAAAAAGGAAAAGTGTCAAGAAGTTGTGAAATTTAAATAGAAGAGAATTTAATGATGCGATGCGGGGAAGAGTTCGTTTTCTTGAAACTGTGGATATGTGTGTTCTAATCCCGTGGCCAGACTCCAATGGGACAAAATCTTAAGTAAGCCTTACTGTCATCACCTCTCATTGCCTCATCTATGCCATAGAATGATCATAAAAATAGCAGCTAATCAAGTTGAGAGGTTTTTGGAGATTTTTAAAAGGTACTAAAATAGATGGCACCTGTGTTTATTAGTTTTACCTCTGAGTCCTTAAAACACACCCAACAGCAGAGGCTGCATGCCACATGCAAAACTAACCAGTTTAGAGTGAAATCCTACTTTGGAACTTCAATTGAAATATTTTCCAGAGATTGTAAATGGATAAAATATTCTCTAGCCAATCCACCCCTGGTTTAAAAAAAAAAAGATGTCTTCAGGTAGAAACAGAAATAAGAACCCATCTCCTATGCAAAAATATCAGAATGAGAACAAAGAAGAATCAGAACCAATGTATATATGGATTATGGTAATAAAATTAGTCATTTCTTGGAGGGAAAAAAATAAGACGTATGCATGGAATGTCATGCATTTTATAAACGGTGGAAGTCTGTGGCTGGATTCAAGAGCCAAAACTTGCTCTTTGGCGTTACCAATGAAAATGCATTCTCTTCCCTTGGCTGATAGTATAGGTGAATATGGCAACCCATATTTTCCTTTTCATGTCTTCGCTATTCTGGCATGTCTTTGAACTGTGTTTCTCAGCATATTGTATTCTGTGTAAAATAGAAGGGATTGCAAGATGGAGAACTTAGAAGTTCAATATTCCATGAGGTTAGGAGGCCATGAGCACAGCAAGGAACCAAGCGAAGGATAAAATACGAGCCACTACCGTATTTGTGGTTGGCTTTCTTTCTTTAGGACAAATCATCCAGCAGACTTTTATGACCTGGACTCCCTGCTTTTCCAAGTACATACCAATAGCACAGCCAATAGTTATTTTTCCATTTTTGTATTGAACACAGAAGAAAAGCAGTTTTATATGCTATCAAAACATCAGATTGTTTGAAACTCCTTCCAAAGTAGAATGGGAATGTCTGATAATCTTCTTCATCTTGGTGTATTGCAAACCCAAACTTGTGATGCACCCGTTTACTGATGCTCAATGGGAATCTTACACAGATTCTTATCTGAGAGTAACACCTGCATGTTGTTGCATGAGGAGAGAGGAAGTCACAGTCACTTCCCTGGGTGACTAGAGAAATATATTCATAAGCAAATGAGTCTGACAGAGAATGCCAGATATCTGTATCTTAACATAAGGATCCACCAAAGAGATTTATAGCTTAAAGTATGCTTATATTTTTTTGTTCATGATGGGTTTTTTTAAGATTTTATTTATTCATTTGAGAGAGAGAGAGAGCACAAGTGGTGGGGGGGAGAGGGAAAGGCAGAAGCAGACTCCCTGCTGAGCAGGGAGCCCAATCTGGGGCTCAATCCAGGACCCCGGGATCACGATGTGATCCGAAGGCAAACGCTTTAACCGACTGAGCCACCCAAGTGCCCCATGATGTTTTTGTTCTTTTAATAAACTCTACCCCCAATGTGAGGCTGGAACTCAGGACGCTGAGATCAAGAGTGGCATGCTCTACTGACTGAACCAGCCAGGTACCCCAAGGTATGGTTATATTTATATTTGTGGATATACATATTGAATACATAAGTTATATATGCATATATATGGAATATTTGCAAATGATCATCTATAGTTTAATATATGAATATACTTCTATATTTAATCTATGCTTATATCTTAAATTTGGGTTTAAATAAAGCATTAAAATGTAAAGGGTAAAGTGAGTAGAACCTTGAAGAAAAAAGCCTACTCTTAGCAGAAGCCAGGAGCAGCATAAAATGATTATTCAGATGGCTTTTTTCTCTTATCTTGGCACCAACATTGGATTTTATGAAAGACATAGCCTGAGAGCAACAACTGCCACAGCATTGTTTTCATTGTCCATTTCCATCAAAATGTCAGTGCTCATAGGTAATATAATTTGTGCAATGCGATATTATATTATAAACACACTATCCCATGGTTCCAAAAACCACAAACTCCAGACTGTCCAGGGAGAGGAAAGACGAAGCCCAAAGAGTCCAGGTTGAAACGGAGTTAGTGTTGTTTTGTGGCACAGTGTGCTTTAAATCTTTACTCACGAGCTTCCATGCTTCAAATATGAAAACTCACCATGGAATTGCTTCCACCCTCCCGTGCTAGTGATGGAAGGGAGCCCTGTAATTTCTGGAGGCCACACGCTCTCCCCAACTAACAAGGCAGCTGGGCGTTTGCTGACATCTTCAGGAGGGGAGATGGGCTTCCAGTATTCATGGCGACCACCTGTAAGAACTGTATTGACTGGAAAGACAATGGCCTCTCCAAAGTTCTGCAAAGGGTACACATGTGGGCATTAAGAGGCCACCAAAATTTCCCTCCAGGACTAGAGCGGGAGATAGAACAAAGTCAAGATTTTTCGGGGCGGGGGGGGGGAAGAAAAAAAACCTCAACCCAGGTGGCTCTTGTGTTTCCATATGAATGCAGAACAAACTTGGTGCTCATATCAGCAGCTCCTTGGGGAGAAAGGCTGCGTGCTTGAGTCATTTTCTTCCAATCTGAGTGAATTTTCCTTATCTACCCAAATCAGATGAAGTCAAACTAAGGACACAGGAAGAAAAGTAAGCTCAGAGTTTTCCCAACTCAAGACACCTTGGCTCCAAAAAGAGTATTTCTGGTTGCCTTAACAACCATAGGGAAATGATAAGCTTGGGATTGGGAAAAATCACTAAGATCTGTAGTGCTGAATCCCATGGAATTAAAGTAGATGATATCTTTGTCATATATTTTGTTCTCAGGTTACTTTATATGGCCTGAATTAAGGTCACTGTAGTGTCCTTACAGTAGGCTTACCGTCACATGAATTCCCCATCTCTGCCCTTCTCTTATTGATTTTTGCCAAGTTCCTGGATCTTCACTGAGGATGTGTGACCCTGTGTGTGTGTTTGTGTGTGTGTGTGTGAAACAAATATTGAATTTTCTTCACGGAGCTTTGTTGTGAGCCTTGTTTGAGGTAATGCAAAAGGCAGTTCCTAAAATCCCAGTGCACGGTGGGTTCTAAATGAAGGCTAGCTATCACTCTTTTCTTACCAAACCACTGAGATGCGTGTCTACTGTAAGAATGAAAGAAGAACTGAGACTCAGTTAGCAAGAATATGTAAATAACATGAGTTTATCAGATCAGCCGTTGTGCCTTTGGGATTGGTTCCTTGATGCAAGGGAGGAAAGGGTATGGGGCTCCCCTCTGCATCACAGGACAGGAAGTGGGCACTTTACAGTATGCTGCCAGCAAAAGGAAGACCAGTTTAACTGGGGGATGGTTTTAGAGAATGAAAAGCAGGTGCTATGGGGTCCTAGAGGGAAAAGGGGTGCAGATATGGAGGGAGTTGGAAAGGCCCTGTTCAGTATGTTAAGAACTTAACAACAGGAGAGAGAAATCTAGTGAATTGGAATGCCTGGGTCCAGCCATGTAAGGAAACATGAAATCCCAAAGGGTTAGTACATAACCCTTGCCCCAGGCTCTGCTTTTAGGGCATCCAGAATGAGTCTGTCAATGGTAGCCAGCACCACCCATCATTCTTAGGATTACTTGAGATAATATACACATACTGCTTCTCACTTGTCGGACCCATTATAAGTCCTCAGGATAAGTTGGGTCACCAGAAGAATCTAGAATCTGTTTATGAGAATTGCTTTGACTTTTATGAGTGCTTTTTGGGATTTTTCAACAGTTATTATATTTTGACCATAGCAAATGGTTGAGAAAGTTCTTTGCCAAGGAAAGGTCATTTGAGGGTGGCTACCCTAAGCTGACAGGGATGATGTTTTGAGGATTCTAGATACATTGTCAGGAGTTCCTGTAGGTAGGAAGTAGTTTCATATGCAACTTGACTTGCTTTGCCATGTTAGTTTCGGCCCTACTCGGGGTTCCTGGAAGGAATTCTAAAAACAGAGGAATTGTGACTAACATATTTTTCTAAGCTATTTGCAAGAGGTGACATTAAACCACAGAGGTCCTGGGTAGGTGATACCTTATAAACAATGGGCAAGCCTGAGCACAGGGCATCATGGGTCACTGCAGGGGAGAAATCGGGTTGTTCTGGAATAGTCCATTTATAGTGGCTGTGGAGGTCCCAACCACTGCATGGGGGAATGTTGTGGGCTTTAGTCCAGTCAGTGACAGGAATGTCTGCACTCCAGGGACATGGGGAAGAATAAATCCAGAGAAGAACCACTTTAGGAATTCCACCGCCTGAAATTTTTCAGCACTGTGAACATTAATACATGAAGTAAAACAAAACAAGACAAAAGAAGACCCTAGTAAGACATATATGTATGTATATTTTTTATTTGCTCATAACCATTGAGTAAATGCTTTTGATCAAAATTAAAATGATTTTTGTCAACAGGTGATAAATACATTGCTCTTGAAAAACTTTCATAATCCAGAAAGCAAAAGTACTTGAAAGAATTCAGACTCTATCCTGATCAATATTTAAAAAATATATATATTTATCATGAAAATGACTTGACAAGAGATGGAAAGAGAGTTGATATTTGTGTATTCATCTTGAAACTGGTACATTTATAAAGAGTATTCAGATCAGACTGAAAGATACACATTTACTAAAAAATGCAATTCAACAGTTGTCCTCAATTCAAATCACTTTAAAAAATGTCACTGAGCCATAGACATATGAACACATTTGCTGCAAGAAAATTAATTCCGCATTATTTATTTTATTCCTCGTGAGACTGAATGCAAAATGAAATCCTTCAAAAAATTTTTTGAAAGCTTTTCACGTACTTAGTTCTGATGACTAAGAGCCAGTAAAAGAATTTATTCCATATTTCCACAATGTATATGTATATTCCACCACCTCATTTTTCTTTCTTTTTTTTTTTTAAAGATTTTATTTATTTGACAGAAAGAGAGAGAGACAGCGAGAGAGGGAACACAAGCAGGGGGAGTGGGAGAGGGAGAGGCCGGCTTCCCGCAGAGCAGGGAGCCCGAGACGGGGCTCGATCCCAGGACGTTGGGATCGTGACCTGAGCCGGAGGCAGACGCTTAACGACTGAGCCACCCAGGCGCCTCACACCACCTCATTTTTCACTTTAAATATCTCACCATTTTATTCATCAATTATATGTCTAGAAAGGCACATTGAGGGCAGGGGAGGCCAAGGTTTAAATATATTTTTTTAAGTTTTATGTGAGGAGTTCAGTTAGCAGGAAAATGACTCATAGTGCATGCATGGAACATTAAGATGTGAGCTACACAAAGACGATGAGGGGGTCCTGGGACACCTGAGGACACTTCAAGGTCAACAGACTCACCTGTGGGCATCTTCCTAGGAGAAGGCAGAGGCCCCCAGACAAGACGTGTGGGAGAGGTCCACGCTCTCCTGTGCACATGGGCAGAAAGGCAATGAGAACTTCAGGTGAGCGCCCAGCCTGCAGCAGGTGGGGGCTCACTGTTTCACAGCACATAACGCTGATTCTCACTGCCTTTGACAAGGTAGGTATTGGGTTTCCATCTTGCTGTTGATAAAAGTTCACCACAGGGGCACCTGGGTGGCTCAGTTGGTAGAGCATGGAAATCTTGATCTCGGGGTTGTAAGTTTGAGCCCCATGTTGGGTGTAGAATTTACTTAAAAATAAAATCTTAAAAAAAAAAAGTTCACCATAAATGAGATGAGGAGTGTCCCGGACGTAGGAGCAGGTCAGGGGTTCAAGCCCTGCTCTGATGGATTTCCACCTCCAGCTCTATGGATTGCCATTTTCCTACCAGGCCTGCCTCCCTCAGTGGAAGGAATGACCAAGTCCTCCTGGAATGTGCAAATGTAGCTCCAAGTTTCCCTGACCCATGCCAGAGTAGGTGTTTTTGATGTTTTGTCTTAAAGATTCATGGGCAGACTGCATTTGCCTACACTTTGAGTTGCTAACTACTTACCAGTGTGAGGTGAGGCATGTCCCCAAGTCCTTCCCGGTGCGTGTGTGACAAACAGCTGCTTAGCAAAGTTACTTGGTGGACAACAACAATGTAGGGAGATTTATCTCTGGTCTCCCTTCTGAATTTTTCCTCTGTTCCTCCCTTTACTGGTATCTCCCAATAGAATGACAGTCTTGGAAGAGCTACCAAAGAAAAATGCAAGCGTGTTTTTGGTTTCCTTTGGCATGCATCAGATAATTTTTCTACTCCCCCGTAATGATTACAAGAGAGGGAAGGGTTGCATTCTTTGATGAAGACAAAAATAAGGAGTGCTTACTTCAGTGTGTCTGTGCAAAGTGGAATTCCTGATGCAGATGGTAGCTTTGCCAAAGGAAAAATATGTACCATACGCTTATCTACAAGCAGGGGCTGATTTGCGGCCCCCTAAAGTATATGTTGAAGTCTTAACCCTTGTTAGCTCTGAATGGAACTGTATTTGGAAGTGGGGTCTTTATAAAGAGGTAATTGAATCAAAACGGGGTTAAGAGGGTGGGCCCTGATCCCATAGGATGGGGTCCTATAAGAAGAGGGGATGAGGACACAGACAGCCACAGAGGGACGACCACGTGAGGACACGGGGAGAACACGGGGTCTACACGCCCAGGAGAGAGGCCTCAGGAGGAACCAGCCTCAGCCCCACCTGGGTCTCAGACTCCCAGCCTCAGCCCCGCCTGGATCTTAGAGTCCCAGCCTCCAGGACTAGGAGACAATGAAGGGTGTTGTTGACACTGGCCAGAATGTGGTGGTTGTTACAGCAGCCCTAACGAACTCATACATTCCCCTGATAAATAGTGAAATTCTGCCCTTCTTGCTCATGTTTGCATCATCCTAACACACAGCCACACACACACGCCTAATGGAAGGGATTGTCGAGGATGCCCGGGCACCATAGTTTACTCTCAGCCCACACGTACTTGCTGAACCCCGATACCATCTGGGGCTCCTCACTCTGGGTGGAACCACTTCCCATGGTTCTCTCCTGGCCAAGGCTCTCCAGGCCCCGATGCTTCTATATCCCCTCCCCATTTCCCAGTGCACTTTGTCATTGAAGTTCCCAGAGTATCTCGGACTTGCTGGTTTCCATTGTCATTTCCATAATGACAAAGGATGTTGAGCGTCTTTTCACGTGCATGTTGGTCATTGGTAGGTTTCCTTTGGAGAAATGTCTATTCAAGACCTCTGCCCATTTTTTAATTGGGTTGTTTGGTTGGTTGTTCTTGAGTGGTAGGACTGGTTATATATTCTCAATGTGGATCTCTTCTCAGATGTATGATTGACAAATATTTTCTCCCATTCTGTCGGTTGACTTTCATGCTCTTGATAGGGCCTTTGATGCACCATTTTTAGTTTTGATGAAGTACAATTTATTTATTTTTTCTTTGGTTGACTGTGATTTGATGTCATACCCAGACACTACTGTTATCTTCAAAACACTTTTTTTTTTTAAGTCAAGCTCATGTGCATTCAGGGTGGAAAATACGAGAGTCAGTGGGTCTCTCTGTCCCTAGGAATCCCTGGGTGCAGTCAGGTGCCCCAGCATCTGAGTCTAATGGCACTTTTTGTCGCAAGTTCACTCTGCTGCTTGTCTCTGCCCAGAAGACAGCATTCCCCATGAGGCAGCAAAACAAGCCAGTTTTGCCAAAGGCACAAAAGCACTGGTCACCACTGACTCTCCCTTCACCTCCAGAAGTGAGTCAACTACAGATGTCCTAACCACAGCCCCTGCCTGCAGAACCCTTGGTCAGCCACATCAAATTCTCCAAGGGTCACTTTGGGAAAGTTCCCCACATTTTTGTCTTATGTTTTCCCGGTGTTCTTTTTTTTTTTTTTCTGGAGAAATGTATAAATCTGCACTCCCGGTGAGACCCTTTGTGTATCTTAGACAAGCATGTGTCTGCAAAACCTACGTTTTCAAGGGGCCACCTTTTTCTTCACCCCTGAGGGCGGTGACATTTGGAGATTTTGCATGAACAATGCGAATGCCCCTGGAGAGGGCTTTTGGAAAGGAAGGTGATGGGTAATGCTCATGAAGGATCTCATACCTCCTGTCAAGTTTGCACAGACAGGGCAGGTTTTCAGCCTGATGGCACTCAGCCTTTGCTGGCACTTTCCAGACTGGTCATGTCACCCCCCTGGAAGGACTGGGGCACAACCATCTGCTCAGAGGCATGGAGCAGAGCACCACACGCCTCCAAGATGATAAATCTTGCAGTGATACTGCCTGATACCTGAGCCATCTGCCCCCACCATTCCAGCCAAGGGCTTATTTCTGTAGGTGATTTTTATTTTTTAGGGATCATTTCCACATTGAGAAAGGGGCATCTCATGCAGCCATCCTTGTGAGTGGCCTCACTAAATAGGTGACCATGACACTTTTCCTCTATTCTTCCCTACAGAGCTGATTTGCATTACCCTGAAATCTGTCTCTACAAGAAGAGCATGGATTAAAGTTATACTATTCTGTGGGAACAAAACATCCATTAACCTTCTGGCTCCGAGTTTAACCATATGTAAAATGTGGAAGTGTGCAGGATCTGCTTTTCTTTCTCAGAGGTCACAGTGAAGTTTGGGAGGGTCATGTGTGCAGGTGATAAATGGGGTTCAAGACACTGTGTGTGTGTGTGTGTGTGTGTGTGTGTTTACAAGACAGTATATACTTTCAGACCACATTAATCGGGATATCCATGAAGATATCCAACAGAATTTTAATGCTCTGGGGAGAAGGCCTTTGCCACCACCCATCATGTAATACTTATAGATGAGACATATTATTTTGGAAGAGTTTGTTGTGTGCATTTTGAGACAAGGTCTCTGGGCATTTAAGCAACTTCACATTTACCTGTTGAAATTTTAGACCAGTAAACATTTTTTTTTCCCCTCTTGGAAACATGTTTGAAGGTGTGGGGTTACTCAGGATTTATTTTCACATAAACTTCAAACTGTCGTACGGGACCAATTCAAAAGTCTCTGTTCCCAACCTAAAAACAAATGCCATTGATATGTGTGGTTAACTATACACATGAGACATTTTAGTGAGCTGGATCTCTTCATTGTTATTTGAAACTGCAGTTTAGGGAGTGAGAAAAAAATGAAAAAAGAAATGACTCAGTAAAAGGAGAGACTTTCAATGATGCACACGGAAACACATAAATACAGAAACACACACATGCATATACACCAACACATATGGACACCAACACATATGCAAGAACAAATACACATGCACAGTAAACTCATACAGAAACACACACACGCATATACACCAACACACATGGACACCAACACATATGCAAGAACAAATACACATGCACAGTAAACTCATACAGAAACACACACACGCATATACACCAACACACATGGACACCAACACATATGCAAGAACAAATACACATGCACAGTAAACTCATACAGAAACACACACACGCATATACACCAACACACATGGACACCAACACATATGCAAGAACAAATACACATGCACAGTAAACTCATACAGAAACACACACACGCATATACACCAACACACATGGACACCAACACATATGCAAGAACAAATACACATGCACAGTAAACTCATACAGAAACACACACACGCATATACACCAACACATATGGACACCAACACATATGCAAGAACAAATACACATGCACAGTAAACTCATACAGAAACACACACACGCATATGCACCAACACATACATACACAAATCATGTGCATGACAGACACATATACATAAACACATGCAGAAACACACACATACATTCACCCACACATGGAAAGGCTAAAGGCAGGTATCCCAGGCCAGGACCAGATGGAGGCTGTAGGCAAGACTGAAAAGGGCCCCTATGGACAGCGATAGGGCCCTGGCCAGGACCGATGACCAAGAGCCATGCACACTGCAAGCTGTGGTCCCTAGTGCTGCCCACATGTTGCCGGACGAGGCTGGCCTCAGTTCCAACAGCAGCCCAAACCAGCCACTCCTCTGCCAATTCCTCCTGGATATGAAACCTAATTCCTGTGGTCAGAAGGACAAGTTTGTCCCCCATCCTGCACCCACAAATCAGCTTGGAGAAACTCTTGGGGATGGTGGTCGAGGGGTAGCTATGAAGGCCCCATGTCCTATGGACTCTTATCCAAAAGGTACCATGTCCTATGGACACCACAAAGCAATTACTCATTTGCACTAACTTTAACTGCCCTCCACTCTCCCTGCTTGGGGAACCCACCAGATTAGCTGGCACATTTTTTAAATGGCACCTGTTCCCCTGTGCACCTCTATAAGAGAGTCTTGTAAGCTTGGGCACCTTACCACGCCATAAGAAGAAAACTTCCACTGTGGTGCAGGAAGCTGGGCTAATGTCCACTACTTACTGATGACTCGTCATGACCATCAGTGCCTCTGGCCAATGCATTTACAAACTTAACTTCTATCCCAGCATCCTGCACAGGCAGCACTGTGAACACTCATGTTAAAACCCAATCAAACCAGCACCATTTTTGGTCTTTGTTGTTGAGCTTCTCCTGGGTCCAAAATACAAAACTAACACACATGCCCTATCTGGAAAGATCTCAACAGCCTGAGCAAGGATAAACCCATTTTTTTTAAAGGACTACATTCTGCATAGAGCCCATGTGCAAAAAGACGTTGAAAAAATTTTTTTTGCAGAAGGAATTTGAGATGGGCTACCTGCTGCAGAGGATTTTTCTTTTTGTGCTTCTGACAAATGCTTCACCAAACGTTTCATTAGGCTAATTAATGGGTTGGGGGAGCCTCATTTTCAGTACACAGAATGTTTGCTGCTAGGTATTTATTTCCATCTGTTAAGGACTGAAAGTTTGTGCCCCCACCTCCCTACAGTGTCATATGATGATGCCTTAACTCCCAGCATGGATATTTTTGCAGTAAGGAAGTAATTAAATGAAATGGGATCATAAGGGTGTGGCCCTAATCCAATAGAATTATTGTCCTTATAGGAAAAGACACCCTGTCTCTCTCTGTCTCTCTGTCCAACACGTGACAAGCAACAAGGCGGCCATATGCAAGCCAGGAAGAAGGCTCTAGACAGAAACCAACGTGGCGGTACCTTGATCTTGGACTCCTAGTCTCCAGATCTGTGAGAAATCAGTGTCCACTGTGTAAGGCACCCATCAGCTGTATTTCTCTAAGACAGCCCATGCTAAGACACCACCTCTGGCTGTTTAGCACTTGATTTTCCATCATTGGGCCACATGGATTTTGTGACCCACCGTATGTTTGTTAGGCCCCCAAAGGATCCAAGGGAGCATTGGCTGGGCCGAGAGGCCATGCAGAGGGTCTGATGTGCCTGACTATGGTGTTTAGGGTATGCTTCTGCCCCTTCTTCAGGAGTGGGGAATAACATATGTGCACATGTGTAAGCTGTGTTTTCTACTCTTCAGCATTTGTTTTGGCCAAGGTGACAGTAGAGACATGGGAAACCATTTATTTCTCACTGGGCGCTGGGGTGGGTAACTCTCCCTAATTATTTACACCCGCAGGGACCTGGCCAGCCTACCACTGACTGTGTCCAGCCTCGTGGGTGGGGGAGCCTGTGCTTTGCTGACAACAGCTGGTGATTGATTCCCTGCTAAAATGCTCCTGGAATTGACATTTTCCAGATTAACTGTGCTGGAAGACAGTGTTGTAGAAGGGGGCTTGGGGACCCTCGGGTGCTGCCATTTCAAGGCGGGTATTTAGTCCTGGCTGAATGCCAGCACTTCGTGGAATGTACCTCCTTGGTACTTGCACATGACCCTTTCCTGTTCTCACACCTCACATTTCAATAAGCATGATTTGAATATAAGTGCACTAGGTATTCCAGAGGGATTGGGACAAAAGCACAAGAGAGACCCAGAAAATATCTATCATCTATCCATTAGTTATCTACCCATCCATCCATCCATCCATCCATCCATTCATTCATCCATCCACCCACCATATACCTTTCTATCATCTATCTATCTATCAACAATCTTCTATCTATGTATCATCTATCAATCCATCTATCTACCCATCCATCTATCCATCCACCCATCATCTATTTATCTACCTACCTATCGATCCATCCATCATCTATCAATCTATCGTCTATATATCTATCCATCTATCTTTCCATCCATTCATCCATCATATCTATCCATCCATCTATCCATCATCTATCTATATATATCTATTATCTATCTATCGATCATCCTCTGTCTCTGTCAATCAATCATCTATCTATCCACCCATCTATCCATCCATTCATTCATCCGTCTTTCTGTCCATCTATCCATCTATCTATCGTCTACCAATCTATCTATCCATCCATCGTCTATCTACCTATCCATTGATCTATCATCTATCAATCTATGTATCTATTTATCTATCTATGCATCTATCTATCCCTCCATCTATCTATCCACCTATCACCTATCCATCCATTATCTGTCTATCTATGTATCCATCCTGTCTATCAACCATATATCTATTCATACCTACTATGGAAATGTGCTTTAGCATGTAGTCGGTCAGGGCTTCCAAATGCAGAGTTTTCATTCTGGTTAAGCACTTTGTGGGGTTCATGGTGAATGATTTCAAATAATGGGGGAGTCATCCTTAGGGAATCTCCCATGTATGCAGGAAAGGCCCAGAAACTCAAGCTCACAGCCCTATGTTCTAGGGTGGACAGTGAACAGCTGTGTATGAGGGCTATATGAATGCCAAGAGGAGTCATGTAGGTTAACATTCCCTTTTACCATGTGATCATTTGTGTGACTCTAACTGATAATAATCCAGCATGTCTGATGAGCAGATGCCTCCATGAATTCCCTGATGTTTTCTTTCTCCACCGCGTGGATTCTGTGGACAACACACACCCGGAACGCCATTCAGGAATGAGTGCCAGGGGGAAGGAAGAGCTTCTCTGTGTGCACAAAAGGGTAGCTTCCCTTTGAGGAAGCAGCAAGTCTGTGATTTAGCTGCAGGTCACCACCATCTTTAGAGCAAACGACTATATTTAAAACAATGCATTTAGGAAAAATACATGTTTAGATATACTTTCAGAGTTGCGAAAAACAATGCCTTAATTGTTGTAAGTTCTAGTGTTTGCCCACCAAATATAATTTCTCTGACAATTGCAGGAAGGAAATTCATCTTTAGAATTCCCCGGCACCCAGGCCACAGGCGAGACTTTTGAATAAAACTGCTTTAGACTCCTTTGATTGGAGCCGGATGGGGGAGTAAAAAGCATGCTTTTCATGCTCTAGGACAATCGTGGGTGCGTGGTGCTGACTCAGGAAGAGTGTCAGTCACCAACCTCGCCACTGTAGGGGTAAAGCAGAGGGCCTGGGAAGACAAAAGGAGCTAGTTCAACTTCATGCTCTTAGGGATCAACGTCTGACCTTTCCCCTAACAGAAATGTGTCCAGGGAAATCCTCTGCTCCATGTGCATTTTTTTTCCACTGGAAACTTTGCTTGGAAGCTCCTCATCTAACAGTTGATCTGTAAGTCCACATAGAGTACTGGGGTTGGCCAGAGATATTGGACTCCCAATGCATAAGTCCTCTGGGCTTTTGTGAGAAAACCTTAACTCTGGGTGTATCCCAATTTTCTCCGTATTATGTCACTTTGGGCAACTTGAGTAACCTCTGAATGTGTGCTAATTACAGTATTTTATTTGCCAATGTCTCACTATCCAATTGCATCCGAAGAGTTTCAATGCATTTGGCTCCAGTTGGAACTCAAAGCTGCCAGCTCTAGAGTTTTCTCTGTATCTTCACCGATTCCTTACTCATTCTCATTCCTTGATGGTGTTGATAACAGGTAAGGAGCCGCCCATACTCAACAATCACAATTTGTAATGTCTCCATGGGTAGAATCAAATGGGACATCTAGTTTACCGCCATACTTTATTGCTCTCTGTAGAGTTCTGTCCACAAGAATGAATGAATATCCCCCCTTAAAGGTATCTTCTTTCTCCAAGTAGACAGTCATCATGCTCCCAATACTACACAAGAAGCTGTGGGATCTCACCCTGACCTATATGCCCTGTTTCCTTCTTGACTAGACTCTGCCCTCAGGTGGCACATTGGCTAATATGCCCTAGGGCTCCAACATACTTGTGCAATAGACACATAGACACATGGAATCTCAAGCCCTGTCTTTCTTTGATGAATGATTTCAAATTCACCAAAGGCCCTGATGTCATAACTCGTAAGAGTTCTTGATCATGCTTTTTTTTCTTTTTTGGCATCTGATTTATTTTCCAACACTCCAAGGATGTTCATTTTAAAATATTCCCTTTATGGGAATAAAAGGCACAGCAAAGGGAATATATAGTCGATGGTTTTGTTTTAGTGTTTCATGGTGACAGATGGTAGCTACACTTGTGATGAGCATAGCATAATGTATAAGCTTATGGAAACACTATGTTGGGCACCTGAAAATAATATAACTGTGTGTCAACTATATTCTAATAATAAAATAAAATAAAATACTCTTGGAATGAATGAATAGATAGATAGATAGATAGATAGATAGATAGATAGATAGATAGATAGATGATAGAATACTTTCCTTTGACAGTTCTTTTCCTTATTTGCTTGGTTGTTAAGATCTAACATTTTCCTTTTTCCTAAATACCCGCAATGTCTTTCCCCTTTGGGGGTCAGGGGTCAGTCCCAGCTACATTCCCAGCTTCATTGTTTTTCCTGTTTCAGCATCTTTTTTGGTTAATGAAAACAGTTTAAGAACATTTGTAAATTTGGTTCAACATTCCAATCTGTTTCAATAATCCTTTCTGACTTTTCTCAAATAAGCAAGTGACGGTTAAGTGTTTCCAGGCCTGTGGACATTCTCCTGGGGATATCCTGAGGGAAATATTGAATCTTCTTGGGCTTTTTCTGAAATCTAGCTCATGCTCTCCCAAGGGAACACTCTGCAGCCGTGTGCAGAGTCTGCTCTTTGGAAAAATACTACTAGAGCACTCAGGCAGAACTGCTTGCTCACTGAGATGTGTCATCCTTAACTTTGACCGAAGACCAGGTGATTCATGCAAAGGTGATGTCTAACCAGCCACTGGCAAGACTCACTCTCCCTAGTGTATAATATGACTTCCCAATGTGTTTTTTTAGCCTTAAAACCTCGTAAATCAAATGTTTTTACTTCTTCCACACCTCTCCCATACACTGCTTATCCTTCCCTCTCTGTAACTGTGCCCCTTCCCAAGGAAGCAATTTATGGATTTCTAGTGCCTTGCAAGAAAAAGCTTTTCCAATTAGCATTTAAAGATGTCTTTCATGCACATGGTTTTACACACATTTTGCCATTGGTTAAATACTGAGGCACAATTATAATCATGTCCATAAACTACGGACTACCCTGAGTTTGTTGGCTGTTTGGGAGTGTCTGTAGGTGCACTAATGAATTTTAGCAAGTCTTGCTATGAATATGAGCACATTGCCAGAATTATTCTAACATGTATGAACTAACATGTCTATACGTATACTTCTGACCTGTGTCGCATGAATATGGTTTAAGACTAAAAAAAAGAAGGACACTGTGGGTGTTTCCTGTATCATATGACATCACGTCATCTGGGAAGTGTTTCAGCGAAGCTGTGGCACAGGCCTCATTGCAGCTGCAGTCTGAATGAGGATTCCCTTCTCTCCACTATTCTGTAGACCAGAATGCTCATCCTGTTTGGATATGGAATGACTCGATGAAAAAAAAAATTATTAAAGATTTGGTTACCGAAATGAAATATTTGGGGTGGAAATACTGCCTGAATTTCATGGGATCATTTCTGCCTTTTGTACAAACATCTGTGTGTTTCTGTGGAAATCCAGAATAATAGTTAATCGAAGGGAAATGTGTGTGTCGCTTTTCTATAGGGTGCTGAAGGTATGCCTGCAGTATAAGTTGTGGGCTGGAATCCCAGAAAACGCCAAAGCCATCTCCATCAGACTGTCTCCCATTCAGCCTTTCTGTTAGCTTAATTGCAGTGGCCAGTTTAGTAGAAGTGAATGAATGATCTCTCTGGTGTCCTTTAGCCTGTAACAGGGGCTGAGTATCGGCCACATTGTCACATACAATGGATCTCCACCCCTGAGAATATGACACAGTTGCCAACTTACTGTGGAAAGGTCAAGTTGCATCTTTTTCTTACTAAGATCAGGCAGCTGACCCACTTGGCCAACAAACGTGATGAGAGATGGACCATCCAACCTCCACCAGACAATGTTGCAATAACCGATTATGATGCTATGTCTCCCACGATGATTCTATTCAAGTTTTGTGGGTTTTGCTCAATGTCCAGATTTCCTCATTTCCATGCAATTCAAGTGAGCACATGTGTCTTGAACCACCATGATATGAGACCCCAAGGTAGCAGCTCTAAAAGACTCAAGCTGCATAGGGCAGAAAGAGACTATCTTGGGTTCTTGGGGGTCTGCTTGAGTTGTAGCCTTTACAGAGGGGTTATGGGCAGGATGCTGCCAAATGAGGCAGAATGAGGCAAAACCCACTTCTGGAAGCACACAGTTACTCTCAGGAGATATAATGAGACTAGAGCCATGCTGATAAGTGTTGGCAATGGTTATCAGCTGAAACTCTTCAAGAAAACCCAATAGAATAAGGATTATTGGGATTTTGCATTTTTGGACTCTCATAACAGCAGATGAAGTTTCATTTCCTTTTTCTTTCCATTGAAGCAAAATTCACAAAACACAAAATGAATCAAAGGACACAATTCATGGACATTTAGTGCATTCACAATGTTGGGCAACTGCTACCCTGATCTAGTTCCAGAACTTTCTTATTCCCCCAGAAAAAAAAAAAGCCCCATTCCCATTACCAGACACTCCCCATTCTCTGCACCCTGAGGAACCACTAGTCTTTCTGTCTTTTTGGATTTAACTTTTCTGGACATTTCTTACCAGTGGAATCTTATAATGTGGGGTTCTTTGTGCCTGGCTTGTTTCCCTTCACATAATGTTTTTTGAGGTTCATAGGTGGTGGTTCATGTGTCAGAGTTTCTTTCCACTTTATGGCTGAATAATATTCCAGTGCGTCTGTATATACATATACCACAATTTATTTAATTTCCTTCTCCACTCTTGGTGGGCTGACCACATGTCCTCACTTGCCTGGGGCAGTCCCAATTTACACCTGTGCCCCTGAACTTATGAAAAGCTCTGCCCTTTCATCTCAGTTTGGATGATGAACTGCATGGTCACCTCCGGTTCTAGGAATATATCCATACAAACTCACAAAACCAGGAGTATTTTGTTCTCTGTTTTGTTGCCAACAGCTCTGATTGTTGTAAGCCAAGAAGACTTCGAGACCTCCCACGACAGGCATAACATTCATGCTAATTTACAGGAGCACGGAAGGGACCGGGGAGCATGGGGCCTGGAGGGGGTGGTGGGGGGAACGGGAGCAGCCCGCCATGTGGAGAGACGCCAGGAGGGATTTGGATGTGTTCCTTTATGTACCATAAACACCTTAATTGCATTTCCAGCTGCCTGGATTGCTCCGTGACACTCTTATGAAAACACAGGACATGCAAAGATGTACCATTTGGGGTTGCATGTGTAGGCACGGTGTAATTCTGGGGTCCCAAGAGAGATGAAACAAGGGTTTCGTTTTCATGTGCCAAGTTCCAGGCTGCGATGGAGGGAACAGAGAGGAGCTATTTGGCAGATTTAGGCAAGGACACTGGTGTCCTGCCTTTGCATCTAGGAAGCGGTGGAGGTTTTATGCTGAGGGAGAGCCTCATTGCTCGCTTAAGCTGTATGAGCTGTCAGGTGGCGGCTCACGTCATGTCCCAGTGCTGCTTCTCTTGAGTAATTGGACCTTCTTGTCCCTGCTGTTCCGGTCACTCTTACATCCCCCTGGGCTGAAGAACGGGCACCAAATCTGCTGTAAGGTGACTCAGCATCAGGTACTCCCTCCTGGAATGACGTGATGACTTTCACTCCAGGGGCCCCAGCAAACTCGGCAAAGACAGTTGCTTTTCTGTTGGGTGTTGTCTTTGTCTTGGTGGCCCGCGTCCTGTGGCTCTTTACTGTAGACCGCTGGGTCTCCAATTCCAGATGGCTGGAGTTACAGAAACTCCTCCTCACTGTGTGGTTGGATGCACGTTTTCATTTGACACATTTGCCACATAAAAGTAAACAAGAAACAAACAGGAAAATTGTATTTTTGTTTCAAACAATTTCATGGGAGTTGAAGCCATGTGTTTGGTGGGCACAGCGGGGTATATACATAAACTCCTTCCATTGGCAGGGGGGAGTTTTGATTGTTTTTATTAGTCTGGCTGGGATTTCATAAAATGCCCTTCACATGATACCAGATTAGAAACAGTGCATGAGGGGTACCTGGGTGTCTCATTTGGTTGAGCGTCTGTCTTCGGCTCAGGTCATGATCCTAGAGTCTTGGGATTGAGCCCCACATCAGACTCCCTGCTCAGCAGGGAGTCTGCTTGTCCCTCTCCTCTCTGCTACTCTCTCTCTCTCTGTCCAATAAATAAATAAAATCTTAAAAAAAAAAAAGAAGAAACAGTGCATGAAATCTCAGGAAGTCTTTGTCCTTAAACATTTGAGGGTCAAGACCTCAGACAGACCCCAAGCATCTGGAGACTTTGGAGGACAGGCCAGATCAACGGTCTGCTAAGAAAAGTATGATTTGCAACAAATTATCACCAGGGAGATAAGACACTGTGTCCTGAACCGTGCTGGAGTCCAAAGCATTGTGCATCTTTCAGGCACACTGGGAGGAAATTTGTGAGCTCATCAGTGTGGTGTGGTGCTCAGGATAGATCCCCCATGCACACCTGTGCATGCTGGGCTGTGCATGCAGCAAGACGAGCTATAAATGGTAATGCAGGGCACATGCTGGTAACTTTCTCTGATATGGTACCTGGGAAGTAGTGATGAGCCAAGAGCCCAGCAGGGCTTTCTGCTAAGGTGAGAGAGGACTCAGAGTCTGCAGTCAGAGATAGCAGTGGTTCTTCTCCTATGCCCCGGGCAGCAAAATCGGGTCTTCACTGGTGAGAACCAAGCTAAGGAGGTCGCAGGCTCTTGAACAGTTTGCATCAGTGAACTTGAAGTGTGTGCACAGCCATCAATCCGGGAGGCCAGCTGAAGGTGGTGATGCTCACAAGGTATAGGCAGAACGGGGCTCAGAGAAAGAAAGGTCAGCATGTGATCAGAGTGGGTGATCCATCACCTCCATTGGAGGTGGATGCAAGTCCAGGGGGGGGGCCAAGCCAGAAAGGTAGTCCCAGTCTCCCTCCAGGAGGACCAGTGGAAATTCTGCTCATTACATTCAAGACAATCACCTCCCCCGAACAGGCACACACTGGGGGCTCTGGCAGAACCACAGCTCCCATAGGATTTCTGCAAAGAAGCATCCGTGTTGCTTTTCCGTGGTGAAACCAAGACCCACATTATTAGCAAATGTCAATGCCAGGGGCCAGGGATGCTGTGACTCAGGAAGAATAATGTTGGGACGTGTTAAGTGCTTCTTAGTAGTTGAACAGGACAAATCTGGAATGATTTTTCTTGCAGATACTCTTCTTTCCATCATCTCAGGCAGTGATTCTCAACTGGGGACGATTCCGTCCCCCAAGGGACATGATACAATATCTGGGGGCATATTTGGTTCTCATGAAATATGCATTGTTCTACTGGAATCCCATGGTTAGACACCTGGGGTCCTGCTGAACATCCTCCGGTACACAGGATGAGCCCCCTGCTGACAGTGTTACAGGATTTGTGTCCCCTTAGTGCCCGTGGTTCTTGCTTATGCCGCTTCCATGAATGAAGACGTAGGCCAGATGGAGAGTGGTGGGCAGCAAAGCAACGTTTATTGAGCAGAGAGGGAAGAGGGCCCGAGAGGGTTGCCCCCGGAGTTTCTAAGTTTAGGGGGTTTTTATGAGCTCTTTTGCAGAACTATCTTAAGCAATCAGGGTGTGCTGAGTCGTGCCATTCGGGGCTCTGGTCATGTATCTGTCTACGTATTAGGTTCATGTCCACGTGCTGACAGTCTTTCTTTTTTGCTGACATCTGGGGGCTTAGGTCTTAACTGCCCCTTGCCCACGATGTTGACAAACGCTTTGTGGTTCATTGTCTTATTTTAAGACATTTTGCCGAAGTCATTTCTGCAAAGGCTGCAAAGCAGCATGTCAGTGTGGTCCCGTCTAAGCTGCAGAACAGGATGTCAGTGCTGTTTGATCTTAGCTGTCCTGACTGCATATTTTCTTGTTGGGGACCCTGGTGCTGACTCCCTAACTGTCCAACTCACTCCTAACAACAGAATGATCTGGGTCCCACGTGTTGGTAGTGCTGTTGCAAACGTCAGCTGAAGGCAAGTGTGCTTTAATCCAGGTGAAAATGAAAACTACAGGGTGCGTGCGAGACACGCACGGGAGCTTCTAAGGAACGTGAAGTCTTTCAAGTTTGTTCCTGTTGACTTTGTGTCCTTCTCCGCTTTGAAAAACAGGCTCATCAAGTGATACCAGGGGTTGGGAAGCTTTCTGCCCTGCTGTTTTGGTTCTGCGGAGCAGGGTTTGTTCTACAGCTGAATAAACAGCATGGAAAGTGGATCCGACATTTCGCGTTTGTTTCTTTGTTGGGAGCCGCACCGGGGAAGGGAGGGGAGGAGTCTTACTGGATGTCTTTGTCGTTGGCGTTTCAAATAGAACAAAGGTTGGGACACAAGTCTCCCCCTCCCCGACTCCGTGTTTCTGGTGGTATTTGAAACAGCAATCCCAGAAGAGATTTTTTTTTTTTTAAGCCAAGTCCAGAATTGAACACATTTGCTCATTTCCATTGTTAGTTTATGAGAAATTATGAAGTCGTGAGCCAGATTGAATTAGAAGGCGAGACAGACGGGTTCTCAGAACCATAGAGGGGCTGCCAAGGTTTGAGGTTGCGTGCACCCGTCTGTGCAATAATGTGACCTTCTTCCCTCAATGCCCCACAACGCTGTCTGGTGTCCTGGGCTTCATCCCCCTGCCTTAGAAGCGCTTATCCTGAAGGCAGATTATGGCGCCAGGCCCCGAGCTCCAGCTCAGGAAGCTGGCTTCTGTGTGCCCCACGATTTGCAGTGATTGCTATTTTTCTTTCAAGAATCACATACTGTGGTTCCTACAAGTTACAGACACAGAGATTTAAGCCAGTCCCAGCGATACCCACCTCCGGATGTTCACGTCCCTGTGTGATCTGTGCCTCTGGGGTGTGGCTGAGACCCATCACTTGCTTTTAGCCAGCAAATGAACCTACAGATATATAACAATAACATACACAAATATATGCACGTACATAAATAAACAACAAATCAACAGTATGTGTGCACATGCATATCTAATAAACACCAATCCCAACAACTTTATGCATCGTGTATACAGACATAAACAACAGCAAATATACAGATATGCACGTATATCAAGGAACACCACAGCAAAAATAGACACAAAGACATGTTTATACATATATGCATATATAATAGACCACAACAGATATACACATGCTGTATACATAGATAATTAAACAACAAATATGCGCATTTTTGTTCATGATAAATAAATCACAGAATTTTACACATATGTGCATAAATAACCAATAGTAAATCCAGTTATATAAGCAGTGTTATACGAACATGGTATGTTTAATGCATTATACGTGTATAATATACAATAAAAATTCATAGGATCAATAATAATAGCAAATATGTACATATCAATAAGAACATATATACATTATGCATATACAAACAACTGTAGCAAAAATACAGATATTTTGTGTCTGTGTGTCTATATGCATACAAATAAGTGTGTATATACTACACAATACATATTTATATTTAAACATAATATATGGTTTAATACACTATAAATTGTGTATGTGTGGGTATATGTGTTATATATCATATACATGCATTACACATGTTACTGTGTTATGTTGTTAATATATATACATATATGCTTATGTGTATTTGTCATAGTGCATTAATTTTTTTGAAGACTTTATCTATTTTTTTCTAAGATATTTTAATTTGAGAGAGAGCAAGAGCAAGAGTGAAAGAGAGAGAGTTAGAGAGAGAGAACAGAGGGAGAAGCAGACTCCTTACAGACCAGGGAGCCTGGTGTGGGTCTCGATCCCAGGACCCTGGGATTATGACCTGAGCTGAAGGCAGACATTTAACCAACTGAGCCACCCAGGTGCCCCTGGAAGATTTTATTTTAAGTAATCTCTACACCCAACCTCGGGTTCAAACTCACAACCCCGAGATCCAGAGTTGCACGCTCTACCAACTGAGCCATCTGGGTGTCCCTGTTATTGTGTATTTATATGTTTACAAATAAAGATTTGGGAGGATTTCTAAAGAATAAAGGTTAACGCCATTTTTTTTTTAGCTATTTGAAATCTAGTTATATGAAGCCAAATCAGCAGATAATGTCACCTGCTTCCTGCCACTTTGGTGTGCCACAGAATCATTCCCACATCATATACAACAAATATGCATATATATGTTGTATTTATATGCATATATATGCATATTTATTATTGCCTTTTACATATGATTATATAAGCATATATATGCATATTAGCATGCTTATATGCATATATAAAAAGGCAATAGTAAAATAAACAAATATCCAATAAATTATACACATATATGCACATATAAAGAGCAGCAACAAATAGATATATATGTGTGTGTGTAAAATGCATTTAATATGTATTCCATATGTGTGGGATATAATATAGAAATATATATGTTTATATATTAGAAGAAATAATATATATAATACATACAAATATTATATATAAAATGCATTATATGTATACATATATATGACGTACTGCTATTCCCTCAGTATCTTCTAAAGGACATACACTGTTGACCCCATTTTTTGGGGGTGGATACTTGAGATCTACCCATATGAAGCCAAGTCTGCAAATAGGGGCACCTGGTCCCTACCATGCCGGCCTGCCCTACATTCATTCTCCTTGAATCACCCTTTGGAGTGAGAATAAAAAGCTCCCACAATCTTAGGACGAGACTGTTTGTTCTGCAGCCATGGCAACAAGGAGCCATCACAACCTCTTTGCAACCTGTTCAATCCATCACGGACCACAAACCAACCAATCTCTGAAAGCCGGCCAGCCGGGGATGGAGGCCGTCCAAGGCACCCGCGTCCCCGGTGCCAAGCAACTTACAACAGTGTTACCTGCAGCTGCTGCCGATGGTGTCAACCTATTGTCACCTCCGTGCGTGCGCCCATCCCTCAGCCGCATGCTTCCCCAAAACCCTCCGTGAGGGGTCGGCGGTCTGGCTCCGCTTGGCAGGGCTGTCCTTGCAGAGAGAAGACCTCATCCCTGTGTTGCTGATACCAAGAGCTGGCCTCTCCGTCCTTGGGCAGGTGGCAATGCATCCAGCTGGAAGGGACGTCCCCAGGGAACTCACCTTGAGTCCGTCACGGATGTGGACAGACCCTCCCACCCTGCGCATCTGGGAAAGAGTGCTTCCTGAATCGAGAAGCAGGGAGATGGAGACTGCATCTGAGCAAAGTCTGCGAATGGGGTGAGCAAGGGGACACTCGTGCCGTACCTACTAGTGAGCGTGGGACAGGTGTGTGAATCACTCACCGTGAACGCCTGATTCTTTGGAATTTCACCCACATGCCTTGGCCACGTTGTCCTTTCTAGTTTATGTCTACTACTAAAGCATGTCCTGATGTCTGTACATCCCTGGAACCGATTCATTTCTATTATGGTTAAATACGAATAACACAAATCGTACCGTTTGTATCAATTTGTGGGATGCCATAACAAAGGGACACAGAAATGTGTTCTCTCCCAGTTCTGGAGACAAATGAGAAATCGAGAATGTGGGCAGGGCTGCTTCCTTCTGGAGGCTCCAGGGGAGAATCTGCTCCACGCCCCTCTCCCAGTCCTGGTGGCGGCTGGCTGTCCTTCGTGTTCCTCGGTCTGTGGCTGCATCATCCAACCTCCGCTTCTGTCTTTATATGGTATTCTGCCTACGTGTGCGTGTCTGAGCCCAAATGCCCCACTTTTTTAAATTTTAATATTCTATTTTTTTTACATGATCTCTACACCCAATGTGGGGCTCAAACCTATAACTCAAAGACCAAGAGTTGCATGCTCCACTGACTGAGCCAGCCCGGTGGCCCCAGATTCTCCGCTTTTATAAGGATACGAGTCATATTGGATTAGACTCCCAGCCTCCCTGAGTATGACTTAATTATATCTACAGTCGCTCTAATTCCAAATAGTCACATTCTGAGGTGTGGGTGTTAGGATTTCAACATACGAATTTGAAGAGGACACAACGCAACTGATAAAACCATTGTAATCACATTAGAGTGCACCATCCCATGGCATTTGGTGCATCCACCATGTTGTGCAACCACCACCTCTAGCTCCAAGAATTTTTTATCCCCCCAAGAAGAGATCTCATCCCCACTAGGCTCTTACTCGCTGTTCTGTCCTCTCTGCAGCCCCTGTCAAACAGCAGTCTGTTTTCTGGCTTTATATTTAACAGCCGGCCTCTGTGGGCGTTCACAAATCTTTGTGGGCAAAGACATTTTCCAAGGAATGCCTGACCTTGCTGAAACGGTGCAGATGTCTTACCAGGTTTGGAACGGCACCCTCTCTCTGGTTCAGTCTGCATAAAGGGCACACGGGAGCTTAGATGACCTCATTCTCGGATGGTTTAATACTTTCACCAATCATTTAGATGACCACATGACAGGGCAGTTGTTTCAAGGTTACCCAATTAAAACCAGCTGAAGACAAGCCAATCCATTCCCTTGACGAGAAGGAGATAAACGGATGTGATCATGGTGATGAGTTGCAAGTGTAACAAGGTAAAACGAATGTGAAGCCTGTGGGTGATGGGGTCACGATTTTGTTTTGAGGGAGCTAAAAAGATAAGAGTGAAGGCTTGGTTAAAGTCAGGGATGGTCTTGAGTGTTTTGTGCATATAAGGAATGTCCCTAAGTTAAAAGTGGACAATTATGATTTCTGAGTATCTGCCTTGCCTTCTTCTGGTCTGATGGTGGCTGCAAAGAGAAGGCTCCCATCTCCATCCTGCCTGCATCTGGAGCCCTAGTGGGATCTGACATATTTGTGTTGAATGAGCAAACAAACTCAAGGCAATGCCATGGCATAGACAAGCCTGGCTGCTTCCAAAAATCTTTAGGCTCCAACACATTTCATTGGAAGCTGATGGTTTGCCTTATGTTCTGCTCCATGAACATCTAGGCGACAAAGACGGGACTCAGATTTCCTTGACCACCAAATCAAAACAGGGAATTTGCAAAGGGATTGTTTCGGATTTCTAGTACACTCTTCTTTCTCGTTGCTGGGCTTCACTGCAAGAATACCAGTGTTTCCTATCGCTTTGTTCTCGGTGTTGGGTTTGATGACGGGGTCAGATGACCTCTGAAGCATGAACGTGTTTTAATATGCTATCACGGAATTCAGTGGACGATTTGGTTGATTTAACAGCGCAGTGATGGAAATTGCATTTATGGAACAATTATCAGGTGCCTGGCACAGGGAAGGTTAAGGAACACCATTAGTAAGTAGGATGGAAACGTCATTGTCAAGATTGTGCCAACCGTGCTCAGAATCATTGGAAGGGCTCTACGTTAAGGACACCCACATCAAGAGAACTTGTAAGTTCCCGTAACCAAAACAGAGTAAAACAATACATCGAATGTTTAAAAATGCAAAAGAAGAAAAGAAAACCATCTTAGATCCCTTTAAGGGACCATCTCTTGCAACACAGAATTCTACTCACTAGAAGAGAAGCCACACAATGATCCCCACAGATGCTCCTTTTTATGATTTGCTTCAATCAGTGCCAGGATTTTTTTTAAAAGTTTTGGATGGCCCCCTGTACAATTAAATTCAATTTCACAAACCCAGTGCCATGTCATCAATGAGTTAATGAATATCACTGGAAATTGCCCAGTGTTTGAAAACTTCTTCACAACCCCAGAGGAGTCCATAATTTGGGAATATGAACTGATCCCCTTCTAAATTAGGTCAATGGAATTTCTTCTGGTGAAGTCTGGTCAAGCTGTTGAGACAAATTTTTTTGGCGGCAAGCTTGCCATGTCTGTGTTTCATCATTCTTTTCTTTCAATGTGATTTTTTTTCAGTTCCTTATAAATTGAAGCACAACTTGAAAGTTCACATGAGGTAAAATAAATATGGTGGTCATAAGTTTCTAGCATAACCAAGCAAGAAGTGTTTCTTATTTACATGGGTGTGGTTAAACCAGATCTCTCTGTAGACACGAGGCAAACTCAACTCCCAAATGCATCGACTTTTGTTCACTTTATATATAGTACAGTTAAAAATATTTTTGTATTGTCTTGAGAAGAAGACCACCCCAGTCAAAAGACTATGCCTAAAAAGGAAAAAAAAAAAAAAATCAGAGACCTGCCGTGAAAAGTCCCATTCCATTCCCCCACCCCGACAGCTGGCTTGTGAGGGAAGCAAACCTAAAAAAAAAATGGTAGCTGGGAAAATGCATTGTTGGATTGACTTCCTTTGTTTTTAAAGGAAAACTTCTTTAGAAAGCACATATTGTGTTTTGTTGGGGGGGTACTAAGAAATGGTAAGAGTGTAAAATAAATGTTAATATGGAGATGATTGGAGGAGGAGGCTACCTGTGTTCCTTTTGGCTCAAAGGGAAGGGCCAAGACTGGGAAGGGGCTGGTGATTTCTATGCTTAACACTTTCTCATAGAAGACTCACGTTGTTGTCTCCAGTGCTTCCTTGCTCCGACAGGTGAGAAAGCTCAAATTCGGGTAAGTGGTAAACTCAAGAGTTGACCCGGATGTGTCTGGTGGCAACACAAGGGTTTGCTGACCGCCTCTGGAAACTGAGGTATCCCTTTATTTAACGTGTGAAAAATGGTATGCAGCTGTGCCCAGAATCATAAATGAGGACCTGGTGAGTGCGAGGAATCCTGAACCCATCTCCCAGTCTGGAAGCGCCTTTCATACAGTGAATGCCTTCCTCTTTGCCCAGCACGCCGTCTTCTGGAAAATTGGAAAGACAAGATGTTCCCCCGTAATTCACAGAAGCGTCCGATGCAGAGACACCGTGGGCCTCGATGACTGGGTTGGAGGTTTGCACTGGGTGTGGACATCCTAAACCGAAAGGGGTTGGGGGAAATACATAAATTTTGACTCGTAAGCTACTGCCCATGTCGGTATTTAGAAACCAGTCAGTGTGTCTGATTTGTTTCAGATGTTCTGTCACCCAAACGAACAAGGTCAGCCCGCCTTCGCTGAGTCAGGAACGGGGGAATCTCTGGATCCACCTACCTGGCTGCGTTGTCCTAAGCGCTGGAGAGACGCAGCCCTGCAAAGGGATTTGTGGAAGTCTTGCATCCATTTTAGAAGACGCGTAAAATGAGACGACTGAGGGTAAGGGAAACAGGGAGACATCGTCAAAGCTGCATGCATCTGGTTTTGATTGGGGCCGTATTTTTATGTTCACCGTGCAGCTTTCGTTTTGCAAGGCGCTGGTGGGTGAAGGCATGTCGGGGATGCAGCCCTGTTCCCCACAGGCAGCGTGCTGGCTGCCATCCCTGAGACCGTGTCCCGTGCTTTTATGAAAACGTATGCATGACAGCAAAGCCCCGTCGCCTTGTGTTTGCAGAGCCTTGAACAAATCCTTTGTCGTGGTGCACACGTGTTTGGGGTGGCTAAGGGAACAGGGTCTTAGCTGGGAAGGATGGAGCTTGGAGGAACGCCAGGATCACCGCCCCCCCCTCCCCCGACACACCCGCCCCAGGTGCTATTCAGTACGTTGAGTCCGGTGCATCACATGGGCTGGTCAAAAGGTCAGTGAGGTACAAAGTACAAAGCCGAGATTTTTTTTTTTTTTTCAGTTCACATTGTATCCAGAATCACGACTTTTTTGCACAAGTGAGACTTGATTTTCTTGGTCTTCCCAGGCCCGGAAGACACACAAGGCACAGGCGTGAAAGGAGAAGGTGGTGCTGTTGGTGGGGATGCGCCTGCAGGTGACTTCTCTGTAGATGACTTTCCTTTCGTGGGGGGGGCAGCAGGGAGGAAGCAAGTCAAGTTCAGCTGCATTCGAAAGGGCATATTTAATTTTGTCTTTAGAAACTGCGCACCTGCAGGGATCTGCGGCATGGAGATCGATCTCTCTGGGCTCTGGGAGTGAGTGGACGCCGGCGTAGGCTGAGACACAGACCTGAGGCCCTGCCTGCACGGCCGTCTGCGGGAGACGCAGGTGGGCAGCAAGCTGGGGCCCATGCCGCAGGTGCACAGTGGCCACAGTGAACTCCCCGGGTCCCCCACCCGGCCGCCTGGCATCTCGCCCTTTTGGTTCCCCGCAGTGCCAGCCCTGCTGTGAGCAATTCCGGCATCTCCAAAAACGATGGCCCCTAAGGGCAAGGCATGGTAGTGACCGCTGAACCCAGTGTTCAGTGACTTCCACAGGAGGCCACCCGTCCGTGGGAACCCTCGTGCCAAATCCATGCACACCTCGGAGGCCTTTGAAGAAAAACTGCAGGGCCATCCGATTGTCCTCCCCAGGAACGGCAGTGAGGGGTGGCGTGTTCTCAGGAGACACCCCTCGATCTGGGCTGACCGTTCAGCCACGCGGCTCAAGCCATGAGATCCATCACCCACACAACAGTGGCAGCTTAGGGGCCCCCAGGGGAGCCAGAAATGGACTTGGCACACAGAGCCTTAGAGACACAATCCCCTCTCATGCACACACTCCAGAGGCAAAGAGCAATCCTCGTGCTGGAGGCTTTGCAAAGGGCAGGCAGTAGGGTCCCCGGGTCCCCAGAGGCAGGCCCTGTGTGTCTACAGCTGCTCTGTGAGCAGATCTGCATTCAGGGAACCCCGTGGCGCCCCTTGCCCTCCCCTCCAGCAAGGCTGCAACCCGCAATTCTGAAGACACTGGACAGCCAACAAAGGCTTCCTTCCTGCCAACTGTAGGCTGTGCAAAGTTGTGCTCTCTGGAGAAACGTTGGCCGGCGCACTGTGTGTCTACAAAAGGATAAGTGCGGTTTGTTTCCCTGTGCCCCGCAACAAAAACAGCAACAAAAAGAAATGAAATATTTTTGCACTCAACAGTCTGGATGTCACAGGGAGTGAAAGGGGCCAATCCCGAAAGCTTACATACTGCACGAATCCAGCAATAGAACATCCCAGAAATGACAAAACTCTGGAGTGAGAGAGCAGACAGGTGGTTGACAGGTCTTTTTTTTTTAATTGTGGTGATTAGTGAGGTTGCAGTTTTCTTTTACAGATTTTATTTATTTATTCATGAGAGACAGAGAGAGAGAGAGAGAGAGAGAGAGGGGCAGAGGGAGAAGCAAGCTCCCAAGGAGCAGGGAGCCCGATGCGGGACTCGGTCCCAGGAACCTGGGATCATGACCTGAGCCGAAGGCAGACGCCTAACCATCTGAGCCACCCAGGCGCCCGACAGGTCTTAAAATAGGCTTTTGCACGTGGGAGGGAAGTGGGCTTTGCTGTAAAAGAGCAGAGCAGGAGATCCCGGGGAGGGAATGCTCTGTGTCTGGATGGTAACAAAGTCAAGGTCCTAGTTGTGAGATGGTTTTGCAAGATGTTGCCATTGGGGCGAAACTAGGTGCAGGATACAGGGATCTCTGGTATCGTTCCTTACAGCTGCACCTGAATCTGAAATTATCTCAAACTTAGACATTTAATTAAAATTTCTTAAAGCTATAATAAAAAATGAAAATGAAAAAGTATAGATCCGTCCACTACCCTTCCTTCTCAACATGCCAAGTGATAGTAGGAAATGTTTTGTCTACAAACGCTGGGTTTCGGGCAGGAGTATCTTGAAGGGGATTCACGCACACAGAAAATAATGGAAGAGGCAAAGTGGAGGAGCAATGCTGCTGTTCTAGCAGGTGTCCGCCCGTTTCCTGGCGCTCTGGACCTCTTTGCATCCGTGCAGCTGCGAGCCCCCAACGTGAGCGCACTGAGGGAATGCGAAACGCTATCTGAACATATTTCAATATGAATTAGCTCAGAGCCCAAACATGAGTCGAGCGACGTCCCCGCTCCTCAGCCTTCACGGGATAGAGAACACGGTTAATGAGGACAATCACAAGTTGGTGTGAGGTGAGCAATGCTCAAGTTCTATCCTGGAGATTTGATGAGCTTCTCTTAGGGATTATCTGACTTTGGCATGGGGACGGGGGGTGAAAACACAGGAGGAGGCAGATTGCTAATTTATGATGAGCATCCTTTCTCACTGGGATAATAGACATGAACACCCCAGGGCTCTGATCTTGTCTTCAGTGCCTTAAAGAAGTCGCAGCCGACACAGACCTTCCTGTCAGTTTTGTCAGCCCTGGAATGACGGACGGCCTTTGCAAATTCCTCCCTCCCGCGCTGAGCACACGTCCCATGCATTTGTCCTAGGACACCAGGCTGGCTGTGGACTCACGGTAGAGTCTAGTTTTCTTTGACAGAGTGGAAATTCTTTTGAGAACCCATTTGCAGGCCTGTTAAGTATTAAGTGTTTTCAGAATCTTCCATCTTCCCTATCAAACAAACAAACAAACCAACAAACCATGTATCTGTGACATCGCTCATGAAGGTCTCCCCTTATCGGGTGGAGGCTGGCCATGCCAAGCCAGGTGGTTCTGCTCTCAAACAGGGTGTTTAGACAGCTCTCGGGCAAACCATGGCTGCAGATTTCCAGGAGAGCTGAGTGCAACCTGTTTCCCCGTGGTGATGTAGGACCTCAAGAAGAAATGCAAGCTGAGAATCACTAACTCTGTGCCACGTGGAGAGTCTTATCTGCAGGGTGGAAAATTATATAACAATGCATTTGTCAAAAACAGCAAGTTCCCTTAACACTTTCAGAAGGAGAGCCTTATAATGCAAGGTGGTGTTCCTTAGGATTTAAGATAGCATTGTGCTTTCTCCCTGTCAGGTATCCCCTGTAACCTACAAGAGTTTTTGTTCCCACACAGTCTGGATTGCTCAGAATCAGCTGCTTCGTAGCGTGTTGTAGGATTAACACTCGTGGGTGAGCAGGAATATAGCCACGCTTTCCGGAAACTCTGGTTTTTTTTCTACCCAGTCTCTGTGCCCATGGTCCCCTTGCCCTGTGCCTGATACATATCATGGGGCCTGCCGCATCACCCCCCATCCCCCCTGGGTCGTAATTTCTGAAATTCGAGATTGCGAAAGTAGAAGTCAAAACCTAACATGAAAACATGATTCACGTTCTGAGGATCTAAATCGCATAAACATTTTGCTGGTTGTCCTCTGTTGTGACACAGCGATGGGCTGGTGCCTCCAAGCTAAGAAATTAATCAGGAACTGATTTTTTTTTTTTTTTTTGCAATGGATGAATCGCTAAAATGTACCCCTGAAACTAAAAAAATAAAAATAAAAATAAAAAACTGATCTTTTTTTGTTCTACCAATTACGTGACCCTAAAAATCAAAAAACAAGAAGAAACTTCTCGTTCTTAATATCCTGGTCTGCATCCGCTAATCTCCAAAGCTCCTTCCAACTCCAGTGATGCTTGAGAATAATTCTGTCACTTAAAACATGAGAAAAACAGAAAACAGATACACGTTCTTCCTCTTATCTTGCTCCCCCTTTGAAACGTTTATGAACTTCTAACGTTCAAGTCATCATAGATTTAAGAGGTGTTGCCAAAATAGCATAGGGCAGTCTGTCTCTTGTATGTGGTTTATGTTTTAATATTTATCAGGAAAGCGTTTACCAATATGCACACTATTCATTCCAATTAGCACATTATTCAAATCAAATTTCATCGGATTCCCTTATGCATCTACTGCCCAAATTCCTATACCCTTTAACCTTACTTTATACATCACCCGGATGTGTCTTAATCAATGACTGAGATTTGCCATTATGTTATATATTATAGTAATTATATCATATCGTAGTATAATATATGATATTGATTATATCATATTGTATTACAACTTCACATTATTATATTTTGTTCTGTTATATTATTTTATTTTTTATATGCAACTAATGAATCGTTGAACACTATGTCAAAAACTAATGATGTACTATATGCTGGCTAACTGAACATAATAAAAAAATTAGATTAGATTAGATTATATCATATCATATTATGAGCATGCTCTTATCTCTGGGGTCCAGTGCTAGTCTCTGGTGACCCCAGCTAGAGTGACCACAAGCAGTCCAGCCAGTATTTATCCCCTTAGCCCCAGTGTTTGTGAGTTTCTGCTTTTAACTGGTGTTGTTTATACAATCGTTCAAAGGTCTGTTGATCTAAGCAAATTTATCCAAACAAATGCCTTTACAGTGCTAAGAAGCAGCCATTCGGGTAGGATCAGACACACACTTAAAAATATCAAACTTCTGCAAGAACTGGCCTCTTGCTTTTAAGGCAAAATGGTCAGCATTACCCAGAAAATGCACCCATCTAAGAATGAAAACCTGATGGGGTTGTGTGGGGGAGGGGGAGTGTGAGTCTGAAGGAAAGCAGACCAACCAGAGATGGGGCTCCTTTTTCAAAGTTATGATGTTCAAAGTTCCACTCATCTCGTCCTGGAGTCTGTGACTTCAGACTTTATACGTACTTCCTTTTATCAGAAGAAACTTTTTTTTTTTAAGATTTTATTTTTAACTCCACACCCAACATGGGTCTCCAACTCACAACCCCAAGATCAAGAGTCGCACACTGCACGCACCGACTCAGCCAGGCGCCCCGTAGAATGAACTTTAATATGTGATTCTTTTAATTATTGTGAAATCAATATGCTCACATCATAGCAAACTTGGAAAACACATATTAAAGTATAGATCTGGCAAATCTATCGAGACAGAAAACAGATTGGTGGTGGCCGGGAGGCTGGGAGGTTTGGGGGGATATTAGTGACAACAGGGTTCCCTTCTGGGGGTTTGATGAAAATTTTCTAACATTAATTGTGGTGATGATTTTGCAACATTATAAATATACTAAAAGCCACTGAATTATGCACTTTAAATAATTGAATTTTACGGTGTGTACAGCTGTGATAAAACAATTTTTTTAATTTAAATTCAAAGTAGTTAACATATCCTTTATTCTTAGTTTCAGGGTAGAGTTTAGTGATTCATCAGCTGCATATCACACCCAGTGCTCATTACATAATAAAACAACTTTTTAAAGAAAATTTTCACAGAAGTTCACAGCCAAGTGATGAACACCGTTAATATTTTGCTACATATTGTTCCATTTTCGGGAGGCCTGTTTAAGAAGATGTGTTTCTCATAATATAGAATTTTATATTCTACTTTTGTTAGTTGATACTATGTTATTTTTTGCTCTGCAAAGTATCCAAGTTGTGCATAGAATTAATTAGGTTTTTCCACTTCTTCTGTTTGTTCCCTTTTGACCATCTGCCCAAAGCATCTGCAGTAAGGCATAAAAACATTGCACCCAGTTGTGGACTGAATGTGTGTCCTGCCCAAAATTCATTTCTGGAAGCCCTAACCACCAATGGGATGGCATTCGGAGGCAGGAGCCTTTGAGAGGGGATTGGATTGAGATGAGTCATGGAGTTGGGGCCACCATGATGGAATTAGTGCCCCTATAAAAAAAGAAGAGGTGCCACAGCCGTCTTTCCCTCCACCATGGGAAGACATGGCAAGAAGGCGCCAAATGCAAGCCAGGGAGAGAGTCCTCACCGAGCAAGGAATCTGGAATCCAGAGAAGTGGGGTTGGGTGTGGGCAGTCAGGAAGAACTCAAAGCACCATGTCTATGTAGGATAGGAAAAACTCTTCCTCTACCCATCCAGTCTTCCAGCCGGACTAAGAATTAAATTCAAACGAGAAAGATTAACAGGACAAAACAAAACCCCAAGTTTTATTACATGAGCATGGAGATCCCATAATGAAATGAAGACCTAAAGAAGTAAGCAAGGCAGGCACTTTTTATGCATTCCAGACAAAGAGATAATAAATCTCATGACTTATGGACAAGACAAAGAACGTCACGTTGAGAGCTCCAGTGAGTCAGGAATTCTAAACAGAATTTGGGCGGGAGTAGTAAATTAGTAAAAAGTCACAAGGTCTGTTTATACAGCCCCTGGGCTCTGCATTTCCCATCTCTGGTGATAAGGATGTCTCTTTTTACCTCCGGGGACAGGGAGGGCACCTTGCACATGGGAAATTCATTTCTTGCGTGCAAGGGGACAGAGGAGGATCTGAGTGTCTTGTCTTTTAAGCAACTTGTATTTTAAAATATCAATATGCCAAAGGGGCACATTTGGGGAGCAGCCTGCCCTTGGCCCCTACAACTATCGGGACTGAAGAGGCAGACATGTCTCCGAGCATTACCTCCCGATACACAAACATGGCTGACACAGCAAGGGAGCCCCACGGAAGAAGCAAATCTATAACTTCAGGGGGAAACGGCAACTGTTTGGTCAAATTCAACACATCAGCAGGGCATCGAATCATCACATTGTACACCTTCAACGTACCCGATCTTGTATGTTCATTGTATCTCAACAAAGCTGGGCAGGGAATAATCAATAAAGCTCGAGGGAGCAAGAGTGGAGTGTACATACAATGGAATACCATCCATCTCTTAAAAAAAGGAAATCATGCTGTAGGCAATGACGTGGATGAGCTTTGGAGATACTACGCTAAGTGACATAAGCCAGCCACAGAATGACAAAAATCTTGCGGGATTCCACCTCAATGAGGGGGTCTACCATGGTTAGCTCCTAGATGCAGAGATTAGGATGGCAGTTTCTTGGGGCTGGGGGCAGAGGGTAAAATGGGGAGATGTTGTTCAATGGGTATAAAGTTTCAGTGGAGCCAGATGAGCTTTCTGCAGACATCTGTTGTAGGCAGCTTTCACACACTGTGAACACAAAATTTTGTTAAGGGGTAAATGTCATGGTAAGTGTTCTTACCACAATGAAGACAAAATACTGTGCTTTAAGATGGTGCCTGGGTATGCACACGGTGACCTGGGGGAATCTCCTTAAAATGCAGATTCTGATCGAGCAGTCCCAGTTGGGGCCTGAGAGTCTGCATCTCCAAGAAGCGAGGCTTTTCATGAAAATGAGCAGATCGCTAAAATGCTGTCTTCAGACATTAAAATGTGGGTAGAAGGTAAGGAAGCAGGGACATTACTCAGGATAAACACACGGTGACATGAGGAGGTCCAGCTCAGGCCTGGAAAATTGGGGAGTTTGGTGTTAAGAAGGGATCTGTGCACCCTCTTCCAGGAGCTCATGGGATCCCAGGTCTGGGCAGTGACCTCATTTCCTGAAGGAGGTGGCTGGCCCCCATTGTGACCAGGTGTTCGAACCATCAGCGGGCACCTTCTAGCCTGAGCATTGTGATGTTGCGTCCGCAGGGAAAATCCCACGAAACATCTTGCTCCTGATGCCCAGGAGTAAGAGAGAAGGCGGAAGAGTATTTCCGCGCCAAGCAAGGAGAAGTGACGGCTGGTCATTCGGGGGAGCTGATGATGTGGATGATGCGTAGAGACTAGAGGTGATGGGATGGGGAGAAGGAGGGCTGTGTCTAAAGAACAGAATGGAGCTACCAGGCTGAGGTCATATCATGATGGGCAGTGGGTCAAGGGAGAGGGTTGGGATGCTGACCCCCAGCAAGGGGAACACGGACTGGGGGTAAATTAAGAAGGCTTTGTTCCAGCTCAGGCAATAAGATATGGAGATCTCATCTTGCTTCTAAGAGTTTTGGTGACAAGGGTAAGATGGGGTGGCCGGGCGAGGAGGACATGGATAGAAAAGGCATTAATGGAGCCACCCGGAGAGGGCTTGGGCACCAGATGAATATTGGCATTCAAAGCTCACAAGGAGTCGTGAAGGAAGAAGCTACTGTGGCTCAAAATGAGTGGCGTCGCTTCCTGAAAGAAAAGAGAGGGGTTCACGGGACCAGTGAAACGGAATGTGGCCGCTCCCATGGGTCTGCATGGCTGGGCGTCTACAGGAGACTGACCCATTATAATGGCCCTGCTTCCTGGCTGTGTCATCTTGGCAAAGTTACGGAAGCTTGGCCAGTGTGAGTTTCTGAAAACGCAGGGTCCCCCGCCTCTGCCCCACGAGAGCAGCAAGATGAGGGAATTCTCACAGTGTGAAGAGCCGAGCGTTGAGTCTGTGCAGCTGGCGGACGTCAGTTCTCTCCCACTATGACCTGAGGATGCTGCCCGCACCCAGCTGTTCCCAGCGGGCTGAGGACCGCCAAGGTTGCCCTGGAAAGCGTCCATCGCTCATCTTGATGCAAGCCCCACCTTGCAGTCCTGCTGTGGGGGATGCTGCTTGCATCCCGTCCCTCCAACCCACCCATGAATATAACGTAGCTGAGTCCCTTGCATTGTGCATGATGGCTGCTCATGCATCATGAGGTCAGGGGACGTGGCTGCCCTTTTTGCTCCCCACCATTGTGCCTGGCAGATGTCTTTCTCATCTGCCCTTGCAAGAACACACTTTATTTGAGATTCAGGCATCCAATCACGCCACCTTCGACAGCCTTAATTTTTGGCTGCCTCCTTCCCAAAACGTCCCACCCCCTCCCGCTGTTGGAGACACCAGGAATTGCCCACAGTGATGGTGGCTGCTCAGGCATCTTCCTTTTCCTTTTAGCCAAAAGCTCTGGGTTCTGGGCCGTGGACATCTGGAATCCCCTAAAGAGGAAATAAATACATTGCCCCACTATTCAGAATCTTTGTGTAAAACAGAAAAGTATAGTTAGAAACCGTGTTCTCATTCCCGGGTTGGGAGAATGGAACAGAGAAGATTACCCCCGCTGACTTACTTTCCTGACATCCTTTCAAATACCATTGCCTGGGGCCATTTTGCTGTCCACTGCCCCATCCTCACCTTCCCATGTCTTGACAAATACCCCAATGTGTGCATTGGCATGGATGTCCGTGGAACTCTTGTGTGAGGGAAGAGTAAAGCTTTATTACTCAAAATGTAAGAGGTCCAACTCTATAATCTTGATGTGACGATGATAACAACAAGAATACACCCTCTGTGTTGAGCGGGCAGCAACAAATCCCAAGGATCCACAAAAATTGGTTTTAGGGTCATGGGAATAAAGGAGCCGTGTGAAGGAGACAAAGCCACCATGTGGGGCCCCCTTCTCCCTTCTTCCCTTTAGACGTGGCCAGACTTGGGAATGAGGAAAATCAGTTCCCATCAGGGTCATGCCCTCTTCCTCCCACTGCACTAAACACGGTCCAGAGTAAGTTTGACATGCAAACAGGATGGAGATAAATGGCCGAGAATGGCGGCCGTAACAGTCGAGCCAACAAGAAGTCTCCCAGATGAGCGACAACTGAATCCACAGAGTGCTGACATTGGTGACAGGAAGCGCTGACACGAGGGCAGAAGTGGAAGTCCCTACGAGCAATGATTCACTCTCCACTTTTCTGTTTGTCTACAGTAGTTTGGTACTGCTTTAGGGCGAGAGAAAAGGTCAGCTCCTTCCTTAGCCAGAGGGCAACGACATAGGACATCATGCAACTCGCCCAAGAAATAAATCAGTAAGTCTATTGCTTAAAAACGTGCCTTGCAAATAGAGCTCAGTGTTTTGTTATTGCAATGATGCCTAGTGGATACACAGAAGCTCTAGCTATGGAAAAAAATGGGGAGCTGGACGCGATCCAGGTGCAATTTCTTGTGTGAGATCTTATAGAAGCTGAGCTGAGATGCTTCACAGCACCCCGTTAATATTGGTCACAGTGATCCCAAGGCCAATGCATTAAGAAACCTAGGAAATAGGATCTGATCGGGAGATTGTAAGAACGCTGAGACATGTTTGCCCATAAAGCAACGTGGGATTGAAGATGTTGTCTGTATTTCCAGGAGGAAACTGACTAACACACAACCCAAACACTTAGCTTATTGATGATACATCATTTGCTGTAAAAATCCTTGGCTGCAGCAGCAGGGGGAACGTGGGGGAGTTATTTATGAAGAAATGATCCATAAGGAATGCACTGTTTGCTTTTTTGCATTTGGTCTGAACTTAAGTGTCTTTGTTCCCATCCACCAAAAAGTCCTCATACGAACACAAGAGCTAGCTATCGGAGGTGATGGGGGTGTTCAAACCATAAGTGGAAATTTTCCAAAGGCATCGTTTATCTGCACCTTTTTATGATGGAATTTTTAAGTGATACGAAGGAGGACAGAGATGTGTAAAAAAAAAAATCATTCATCTGAATGATACAGTCATTGCTTTTTCCTATATAAGAATTCCCCAAAGCAGTAACCTCCTATGCCCCCATTAACCTAGAAGACTTCTCCAGAATTCTGTGTCATCGAAATTATGAAATGGATTGGGGAATGTGAATGCAAAATGCATTTTGGAATACACATGAGATATTTTTGTTCCAAAAAGTAGGAAATTTATTCAGACTATTCTAGCAAGACACAGACACCAAGGAACAGCAAACATATATATCTGGGGGCAGAAAGTGAGTCTGAAGCTCAACCTAATAAAACATTTAGGACCTCTGATTTTTTAATAGAAGGGAAAAGGGTTATGCACCTCATTTGAAAATAGAGCTTATTGATATAAACATGAAATTTTGCAGGGCTAGGAGGGTAGAGAATTTTAGGGAATGCTCAAAGACATGATGCATTAAATTGCTGGGATCGTAGGACCACACACTTGCCCTGACTCTCTCTCTCACATGTGGTACCATGGTTACTAATTCTGGGCAATGCAATTTGGGCTGATGACCTGTCCTATTAAAAATAAATCTCTCCCGGGGCTCCTGGCTGGCCCAGTCCACGGAGTCTTGATCTCGCTGTTGCAGGTTTGAGCCCCACACTGGTGTAAAGATTGCTTAAAAAATAAATTTTTTTTTAAAAATTTGGAACATAAGGAAGAAGAGCATGGAGGACATTAGGAGAGGGAAGGGAAAAATGGACAGGGGGGACCAGAGGGGGAGACGAACCAGGAGAGACAATGGACTCTGAGAAACAAACTGAGGGTTTTAGAGGGGAGGGGTGCGGGGGGATGGGTTAGCCCAGTGATGGGTATCAAGGAGGGCACGTACCGCATGGAGCCCTGGGTGTTATACAAAAACAATGGATCGTGGATCACCACATCAAAAACTGATGATGTACTGTATGGTGACTAACGTAACATAATAAAATTAAAAAAATTTTTTTAAAAACTAATAAATCTCTTCCAAATAAACAGATGGTGACCAGAGGGGAGGTGGGCGTGGGGATGGGGGAAACAGATGAAGGGGAGGAAGAGCCTACTTCTGATGAGCATTGAGTCATGTACAGAACTGAACCATCACTATATTATACACTTGAAATGAATACAACACTGTACGTTAACTCTACTGCAATTAAATTTTTAAAAAAGTTAAAAAGTAAAAACTAAGAAATTAAATTAAAATAAATCCGTCCCCACGTATGGCATCTCAAGAGTGGACAAAGTGAGCAATCTATTCTACATACAAGAAAGAAAGGGGTACATATCTGCAGGGAATTTAAACATAATAGTAAAAGTAACCAAAAGCAGGCATGTTATTCAATTACCACCCTGCACCAGAGGCACTTAACATTATCCACAATAAAAGGGTCCTGCCTGAAAATATACCTTGTTCGGGCAAGTACTAAAACAATTTGCTACAGTTAGCTTCAAGTCCCTGTGCTTGTATCAATTACGTTTTAATGGATGTTGTATCCTACATGGCAGTTAATTCAGAAAACTCGGGGTGAACCCCAACACAGACAAGCTTGCCCGCATGTGTTCACTCGGAGCGCAATGTTACAGCTGTTCACAATCACCGGAGTGCGCTGTGGGTACCACTGTGTCTCCATGTCCAGTACCCCCAAATCCTCCCGGGTGGAACGAGCAGAAATCAGTAATGGTAAGTGCTTTGTAAAGAAAAAAAGTAACAACGTAGCTTTGGCGCCAATCCATCTTTTTGTTCTTTTTTGCCGACATGATTGCTTAAGCATTAACAAAATGAGAATCTTTGCCAGGAACGATTATTTTATGCCTTTCACCTTCCCTTTGCTAAAAACAAAGTTGCCACCTTGCGGAAGGGCGTTTTGTGAAATAATGCATGCGAGGTGTTACATATGCGGGATATGCACGCGTTCTGCCGTTTTGTGTCTCCTCTGGCAATAATGGAGGCCACAGATGCTGGAGTCCGTCTCTATGTGGAGTGAGGTCCTTTGCTGAGTGACTGCGGAAAGGCTCCGTCGTGAGTCACCCATTGTGGCATCACAAATTACCCCCAAAGTTTAGAAGCTTCGAAGAACAAACATTAATTATGCCACACAGTTTTTGAGGGTCAGAAGTCTCGCAGAGCTTTCCGCCGGTGCTCCTGGCTCACGAGGTGGCAGTCAAGACGCTGGCTGGTGGAGGCTGCCATCACTGGAAAGCAAGACTGGCTGGTTCCATCCCTTTCCACTTGCAGTCACGTGAGTGGGGGAAGAAAGATTTACTCGGTTCCTTGTGACATGGACCTCGCCCAAAGGCTGTCCATGACAGGACTGTTGGCTTCCACCAGAGTGAAGGGCTCAGGAAAGACGGTGAGCAAGATGGAAGTCATAATGTGTTTTATAATGTAGAGCAAGATGGAAGTCATAATGTGTTTTATAATGTAGAGCAAGATGAAAGTCATAATGTGTTTTATAACATAGGCAAGCAGGTGCACCCAAAGGCTGCGCATGATGGGGCTGTTGGCTTCCCCCAGGGTAAAGGGCTCAGGAGAGATGGTGAGCAAGATGGAAGTCATAACATGTTTTATAATGTAGCCAAGCAAGTGCCATCCATCAGTTCTACCATACTGGTCACGGGGAGCAACTCTAGGACTGCTGGGACATACACATAACTCTGGAAAAAGACCGTATGGGAGCGTGAGTATTAGCAAGGCAAGGCCATAAAGAATGCTGGGGGCTGACCACCCACTCCCCCACCAAAGAATTACCCGAGAGAGCCACTCAATGAGGAATACCCCGTCGGACTTTCTGGGAGCGGGATGCAAATGTCTTTTGTAGACCCCTGAGTTTGGGGATTATTTTTAGAACACGTAGCATGCATTTCCCTGCACTGAATTCTTCTCTGAAACTTTCAAGTGGGCATTTTCAAGATGAGAAATGGCACTCTTGAGTAAGAGGTTTTCCTGTTACTTGTGCCCTCCCTGGATTCTCCTGATCTGTTCCCTGCAGCCGGTCCACCTATGTAGCCACGGGGACATGTCTGCTACTAGGTTTGGAGTTCGTGTGTTGCGAACGTCGAAAGAATTTTCATTGTTGCAACAGCTAAAACAAAGCCAGATGCTGTGAAAGGTTTAGGATTTTTTTTTAGTACATTATTACAGATACTGTCATGTCCATAGTCTTACTACTTCCTCTCATGTTCACAAAAGTAAAAATCAAGGCTGATGGTGCATTTCTGAGTTTACGCTTCACATGATACAAGGAGCCCTCTGAGCCAGCAGACACAGTGCTGACCGAGAAAATATGGGAGGGATTCCAACCACAGAGTGATGACACGTCTTCCATGCAGACACCGTCTCAGACATTTGGGGAGCTTTTGTTAATGTTTCTCCCAGAAAAAAAAAAAAGGTGAATTTTTAGTTAAAAATAGCTGTTTCCTCAAGCATCTTTTGCTTTGCATGGTATCAATGATGACATGTCCACGGTGCGTTACAGGAAGGGCGCCTGGGTGTGTATGAGTGCATGCATTTGTGCAGTGTGGTGCAGATGCCCAGAAAGATGTGACCACTGAGGAAACTCTGCCCATCAACACACAAAAGGACACAGGGAGGTGTCTTCTTATAAAACAGGGAGGACCACAGAGAGGACGGAGCCTGAGCCAATGTCTCTAGTCCAGGACCATCTGAGGGACTGCAGCTCCGCAGGCAGACGTGGAGGAACATTTCCAGCATGATCCTCCTCTTTTAAAATGAACGGAAACAAAAGAAGCAAAACGCAAATAAGCGGGCACATTTTTGGCTTACCAAAAGAGCCAGGGTTTTTAATGAGGAAATGGTTTCAGCAGTCAACCGAAAGCTTCAGGAAACAGGCTCACGTGGGAGGAGAGAGGGAGCCAAGAGAAGATGGGGCCGCCATGCTGGAGAGAATGTCCTCCTCCAGCCACGCCACATGGGATCAGATGTGCACCACTGGTTTGACCGAGGTCTGTTGCAATGCTGAGGCTTACAGAATCAAGACGTGATAGCAAACAGCTTTTTCCCACAAACTGAAAAGTCTTCAGCCAAACCAGAAACGAGTCTGAGTGTAAACAATCAATAACTCATTTGCCATGCCTTTGTTCAAGGAACCGTCAGAACCAGCCTTAACGTTTCCACTGGAATGTTTTGAGCAACTCTGCTCAGCTAACAGGTCAGGGCGAAGGGGGACTCTAGCAATTATGTGCATGCTATTGATCTTTTTCCCTGGTTATGTAAGCATAATTCGATCAGGATGCCTCTGGAGCGCTGCCCATTTCCTGGGACCGATCTGGGGCTCTGGGGAAAGATGTTGGCAATTGCCTCAAACCAAAGTAGTGAATATGATTCAGATCGAGTCATAAAAATGGCCCAAGTTTCATCAAGGTAAGACATCCTGTAGTGAGGAATTTACCGTTGGTTCTTTGCACACAGCAAGAGGCAACTTAATCGTCACAAATATCCACGGGATCAGTTTTATGTTTCTTTTGTTGGTTGTTCATTGACTGGAATCTTAGAAACCACGTAAATGAACAGAATCGAAGTATTCTGCATGATGACTATTCTGCTGTTGGGCACCTCGACAATTTCTATCCTCAAGGGAGATTCGGTTTCTGTAGATATTTGAGTATGTCTATAAGAAAACACAGTTTCAATGAGTGGAAATCTTTTTTACCAAAAGTTGTAAAGTGGGTCTAGACCAGAGATTGGCAAACTTTTTTGAGAAGCAAATATTTTTAGCTTTTTGAGTCACTGGGTGTCTGTTACAACAACTCAACTCTCCTGGAATGTAAACACAGTCATAGGTAATATGCAAATAAGTGGATGAGGCTGTGTGTCAATAAAGCTTTATTTGCACAGGTATGTGGAGGGCCAGGTATGACCCATGAGCCTTAATTTCCTTACCCTGGATTAGGTTCTGATTCCCTGCAGTCCAGCAGTCTGTAAACTGAAAGATGAGCTATCTACTTCCCTTATTCTGATCAATAATGGCAACTGGAAAAATACAAACACAAACTACACCTCCCTTTCACGAATGCAGTAAGGGGGGAGACCAGCAGTCTAGTCTATAGAAATCATAGGGAGCCTCAGGACGCACCTCATGGTCTTTTGTCTTCCTAAAACCTAGTTGCATGGGTTCTGTGCCCACTTCTGCTCATGCAACTTTGGAATCATGAAGACAGTGATAGGTTCCTCGTGTCTTTAAAAAACACGATTCCCTTAAACTTGGTGGGCTTCTGATCAATGTACTTGTAGTGGATCTATACTGCAGTCGAATACACAAAATTCCTCCCTAGAAAGCATTTATAAACCTGCTTGTGTTACTTTCACAAACATTGCACCTCAGCCCAAAGCTTGTTTATTAGCAGAAAGTTCTGGAGGCCAGTAGTCCAGGTGCGGTGGGACTAAGTCCTCTGTTCAGGGTCCAACCATGCTGAAATCAAGCTTCTCATCCGAAGCTCAGGGCCTCCTCCAAGTCCATGGGGTTATGGGAAGAATTCAGCTCCATGCACGGTAGGGCAGAAGTGTCTGTTTCCTTGATGGCGGTCAGCGGGGCATTACTCTGAACTCATATGGTTGCACACGTTCAAACCAGCCACAGAGAGTCCCCCTTCTGTGGACTAGCCCCTCAACTGTAAATCTCTCTGGCTCTGAGTCTCTTTCATCAGGAAGAGTTCCATTTCTTTTCTTTTTTTCAGAGGCTCTCCTGATTAGGCCAGGCCCACCCAGATACTCTCCTGATTAGGTCAGACACACCAAGGTTCTCTATGTTAAGGTCAACTGACTTGGGGCAATAATGACATCTGTAAAGTTCTTCAAGGCAGCGCCTTGATTGGAGAGTGCCTGAATCATGGGGACAAGGTGCCTGTCCTGTCGGGGGCAGGGATCAGAGGGACATTTTAGGGTTCTGCCTAGCACTGCACTTTATTTCTTTTGTTTCATTGTCCGTGTGCCTCTTTCTCTTAACAGGATGACGGCTTCTTTGAGCCCCTGTGATGGTGTAGGCTTGGGCAGGAAGGAAGCACACTTGAAAGGATCTGGTTCACTGACCACTAATCATGGGATTTTCTTGCACAAATCCTGTGGATGTGACAGTCTCCTGATGCTTAAAGGCACTGCATGAGGTTGGTGGTGATGATAAGAAGCCTGATTTTTTTTTTTTAATGTCTTATAACAAAACGTCTGTATCTGGAGTATCTGCAAACGTAGCCACTGATGTGTTGCAAACGGCCAACGTGTGATGCCGTAGAGTCTCACAGGGCTACAAGACACATCCAAGAGCCAGGGAGAATGGTGGATTGTAATCTGGCAAAGTATGAAAATCTGACTGATACCATCTCACTTCCACATATCAACCAGCCTTTCAGTACCCCCCACACTCCAGGTTTTGGTGTCATACCAGAGAATATCCATGATGATCTAAAAAGTCCAAAAGATACATCTGGGTGAGGATGAACTTTCTTTCATATCCTTCAGCCAAAGCAGCATATTGACTACAGATTGATGCCAAAGCAGATACTCAAACTCCGTTCTCTTGAATTAAGCCAGACAGTTGCAAACAATGTAAAAACAATGCCACTCTGCTCATGATTTTTTCCCCCATTTTGGAACAACGTCATTATTTTTCATTAAAAAATGTATTACTTTGTAATACACATGATAGATTTTTATTACTTTAAAATGAAGTAATGTGTTTTTCATTTCTCAGTTTTAATTGCTAATATGGTAAAGAGTGACAGATATAATGTCCATCAAGAAAAGCTCTTGGTCCTTGATAAACCTTAATAAAGTAGAGAGTTTCTGGTAGGGAGCAAGATGGCAGAGGAGTAGGAGACCTAGATTTCGTCTGGTCTCAGGAATTCAGCTGAAGAGGGATCAAACCATCTGAACACCTACGAACTCAACAGGAGATCGAAGAGGAGAGTAGCAACAACTCTCTGAACAGAGAAGCGACCACTTTCTGGAAGGTAGGACGTGCGGAGACGTGAATCCGAGGCGATATTCGGGAGGAGAGACGGCGGGGGAGGGCGCCTCCGTCGGCCGCTTCTGGCAAGTGATAGAGCCGCGGAGCACAAAATCGGACCTTTTAGAAGTCGGCTCCGCGGAGGGACGTCGCTCCAGTGGCTAAGCGGGGGGTGGAACCCTCCCGGGACAGTGTGGTCTCAGGACCCTCGGGGTCACAGAAAGACCGGGGGTGCCTGAGTGCGGCAGAGCTCCCAGGGATCGGAGCGGGGAAGCCGGCTGCAGAGAGGGAGCCGAGGCGCGGGCTCTCAGCTCGGGGTGGCCATAAACTGTGATCTGCGGCCCAGTCGGGCCACTGCTCCTCCAGCAGGGACCCAACAAGCGGCAGATCCGGGGACACTCCCCTTCCTCCCCCGGGAGGAGCGGCGCGGGAGCGCACCGCAGGGATCTGCTGGGTTTGGAGACTCCACACGGGGTCGGGTGCCAGAGATAGAAACGCTCGGTCACAGGCCGGGTGAGCACGGAGTGCGGCCGGAGACTGGGGACACCGGAGTGACTGCTTTTCTCTGGGGGCGCACTGAGGAGCGGGGCCCCAAGTTCTCAGCTCCTCCGGGTGGAGATTGGGAGGCCACCATTTTCGCCCTGGTGCTCCAAAGCTGTACCGAGAGCTTGCAGGGAACAAAAGCTCCTGAGACCAAACCCGAGCAGCTTGCTTAGCCCAGACCGACAAGGGCGGGGCAATTCCACCTCCGGCAAAGACATTTGGGAACCACGGCAACAGGCCCCTCCCCCAGAAGATCAGCAGGAACAGCCAGCAAGCCAAGACCAAGTTTACCGACCAAGGAGAACGGGAGAATTCCAGCGCTAGGGGAAGACTGCACATAGAATTCATGGCTTTTTTTTTACCATGATTCATTAGTTCATCAAAGTTAATTTTTTTAACTGTTTTTTTATTTTTCTTTTTCCCTTTTTCAACCAACATCTTATCAATCCCTTTTAAAAAAAAACATTTTTTATTTTTCATTTTTAGAGTGATATTTTATCCCTTCATAGTAGTTACCCTTATTTTTGGCATATATATATATAAGTTGTTCTCTCTTTAAAATTTTGAGATACAGTTTCTTCTAACAGATCAAAATATACCCTAAAATACTAGTGTATGGCTTTGTTCTAGTCTCCTGCCTGATCACATTCTCTCCTTTTCTTTCCTTTTTTTTTTTCTTAAATCTTCTTCTTTCTTTTTTCAAACAACTTATCTTATAAAGTCCTTTTATAAAATCTTTTATAATTTTCATCTTTACAGTCATCTTCCATCCCTTCATTGTATCAACCCTTACTTTGTACATATGTCTTTCTTCCTTTAAAATTTTAGGAGGCACTTTTTTCTAACAGACCAAAATACGCCCAAAATCTAGTGTGTGGCACTGATCTATGCACTAGCCTGATCATATTTGATCATATTCTGCTTTTTTTGTATTGTTCTGTTTTTGTTTTTATCTTTTTTTTTCCTCTTTCTTTTTTCTTTCTTTCCCTTTCTTTTCCCCTGGTTTCAAGTTTTTTCTGATTTGTATACAGTATATTTGCTGGGGACGTTGTTAACCTGTTAGCATTTTGTTCTCTCATTCATCTATTCTCCTCTGGACAAAATGACAAGACGAAAGAAATCACCTCAGCAAAAAGAACAAGAGGTAGTACCGTCAGCCAGGGACCTACTCAATATGGACATTAGTACGATGTCAGACCTAGAGTTCAGAATCATGACTTTAAAGATACTAGCTGGGCTTGAAAAAAGCATGGAAGTTATTAGAGAAACCCTTTCTGGAGAAATAAAAGAACTAAAATCTAACCAAGTCAAAATCAAAAAGGCTATTAATGAGGTGCAATCAAAAATGGGGGCACTAACTGCTAGGATAAATGAGGCAGAAGAGAGAATCAGTGATATAGAAGACCAAATGATGGAAAATAAAGAGGCTGAGAAAAAGAGAGATAAACAACTACAGGATCACGAGGGCAGAATTCGAGAGATAAGTGATACGATAAGACGAAACAACATTAGAATAATTGGGATCCCAGAAGAAGAAGAAAGAGAGAGAGGGGCAGAAGGTATATTGGAGCAAATAATAGCAGAGAACTTCCCTAATGTGGGGAAGGAAACAGGCATCAAAATCCAGGAGGCACAGAGAACCCATCTCAAAATCAATAATAATAGGTCAACAACCCGACATCTAATAGTAAAACTTACGAATCTCAGAGACAAAGAGAAAATCCTGAAAGCAGCTCGGGAGAAGAGATATGTAACCTACAATGGTAGAAACATTAGATTGGCAACAGACCTATCCACAGAGACCTGGCAGGCCAGAAAGGACTGGCATGATATCTTCAGAGCACTAAACAAGAAAAATATGCAGCCAAGAATACTATATCCAGCTAGACTGTCATTGAAAATAGAAGGAGAGATCAAAAGCTTCCAGGACAAACAAAAACTAAAAGAATTTGCAAACACGAAACCAGCCCTCCAAGAAATATTGAAAGGGGTCCTCTAAGCAAAGAGAGAGCCTAAAAGCAGCATAGATCAGAAAAGAAAAGAGACAATAGACAGTAACAGTCACCTTACAGGCAATACAATGGCACTAAATTCATACCTTTCAATAGTTACCCTGAATGTAAATGGGCTAAATGCCCCAATCAAAAGACACAGGCTATCAGATTGGATTAAAAAACAAGACCCATCAATATGCTGTCTGCAAGAGACTCATTTTAGACCCAAAGACACCCCCAGATTGAAAGTGAGGGGGTGGAAAACCATTTACCGTGCTAATGGACACCGAAAGAAAGCTGGGGTGGCAATCCTTATATCAGACAAACTAGATTTTAAAACAAAGACTGTAATAAGAGATGAGGAAGGACACTATATCCTACTTAAAGGGTCTATCCAACAAGAAGATCTAACGATTGTAAATATCTATGCCCCGAACATGGGAGCAGCCAATTATATAAGGCAATTAATAACAAAAGCGAAGAAACACATTGACAACAATACAATAATAGTGGGGGACTTTAACACCCCCCTGACTGAAATGGACAGATCATCTAAGCAAAAGATCAACAAGGAAATAAAGACTTTAAATGACACACTGGACCAAATGGACTTCACAGACAAATTCAGAACATTCCATCCCAAAGCAACGGAATACACATTCTTTTCTAGTGCCCATGGAACATTCTCCAGAATTGATCACATCCTAGGTCACAAATCAGGTCTCAACCGGTACCAAAAGATTGGGATCATTCTCTGCATATTTTCAGACCACAATGCTTTGAAACTAGAACTCAATCACAAGAGGAAAGTTGGAAAGAACTCAAATACATGGAGGCTAAAGAGCATCCTACTAAAGAATGAATGGGTCAACCAGGAAATTAAAGAAGAATTAAAAAAATTCATGGAAACCAATGAAAATAAAAATACAACTGTTCAAAATCTTTGGGATACAGCAAAGGCAGTCCTGAGAGGAAAGTATATAGCAATACAAGCCTTTCTCAAGAAACAAGAAAGGTCTCAAATACACGACCTAACCCTACACCTAAAGGAGCTGGAGAAAGAACAGCAAATAAAGCCTAAACCCAGCAGGAGAAGAGAAATAATCAAGATCAGAGCAGAAATCAATGAACTAGAAACCAAAAGAACAGTAGAACAGATCAACGAAACTAGGAGCTGGTTCTTTGAAAGAATTCACAAGATTGATAAACCCCTGGCCAGACTCATCCAAAAGAAAAGAGAAATGACCCAAATCCACAAAATCATGAATGAAAGAGGAGAGATCACAACCAACACCAAAGAAATACAAACAATTATAAGAACATATTATGAGCAACTCTATGCCAGCAAATTAGATAACCTGGAAGAAATGGGTGCATTCCTAGAGATGTATCAACTACCAAAATTGAACCAGGAAGAAATAGAAGACCTGAACAGACCTAGAACCACTAAGGAAATTGAAGCAGTCATCAAAAATCTCCCAAAAAACAAAAGCCCAGGGCCAGATGGCTTCCCAGGGGAATTCTATCAGACATTCAAAGAAGAATTAATACCTATTCTCCTCAAACTGTTCCAAAAAATAGAAATGGAAGGAAAACTTCCAAACTCATTTTATGAGGCCACCATTACCTTGATCCCCAAACCAGACAAAGACCCCATCAAAAAGGAGAATTACAGACCAATATCCTTGATGAACATGGATGCAAAAATTCTCACCAAAATACTAGCCAATAGGATCCAACAGTACATTAAAAGGATTATTCACCACGACCAAGTGGGATTTATCCCTGGGCTGCAAGGCTGGTTCAACATCCGCAAATCAATCAACGTGATACAATACATTAACAAAAGAAAGAACAAGAATCATATGATCCTCTCAGTAGATGCAGAAAAAGTATTTGACAAAGTACAGCATCCTTTCTTGATCAAAACTCTTCAGAGTATAGGGATAGAGGGTACATACCTCAATATCATAAAAGCCATCTATGAAAAACCTAAAGTGAATATCATTCTCAATGGGGAAAAGCTGAGAGCTTTTCCCCTAAGGTCAGGAACGCGGCAGGGATGTCCACTCTCACCACTGCTATTCAACATAGTATTAGAAGTCCTAGCGACAGCAATCAGACAACAAAAAGAAATCAAAGGCATCCAAATCGGCGAAGAGGAAGTCAAACTCTCTTTGCAGATGATATGATACTGTATGTGGAAAACCCAAAAGACTCCACCCCAAAACTGCTAGAACTCATACAGGAATTCAGTCAAGTAGCAGGATATAAAATCAATGCACAGAAATCAGTGGCATTCCTATACACCAACAACAAGACAGAAGAGAGACAAATCAAGGAGTCGATCCCATTTACAATTGCACCCAAAACCATAAGATACCTAGGAATAAATTTAACCAAAGAGGCAAAGGATCTGTACTCAGAAAACTATAAAATACTCATGAAAGAAATTCAAGAAGACACAAAGAAATGGAAAAACGTTCCATGCTCATGGATTGGAAGAACCAACATGGTGAAGATGTCAATGCTACCTAGAGCAATCTACACATTCAATGCAATCCCCATCAAAATACCAACCACTTTTTTCAAAGAAATGGAACAAATAATCCTAAAATTTGTATGGAACCAGAAGAGACCCCGAATAGCCAGAGGAATATTGAAAAAGAAAAGCAAAGCTGGCGGCATCACCATTCCAGACTTCCAGCTCTATTACAAAGCTGTCATCAAGACAGTATGGTACTGGCACAAAAACAGACACATCAATCAATGGAACAGAATCGAGAGCCCAGAAATGGACCCTCAACTCAGTGGTCAACTCATCTTTGACAAAGCAGGAAAGAATGTCCAATGGAAAAAAGACAGTCTCTTCCACAAATGGTGTTGGGAAAATTGGACAGCCACATGCAGAAGAATGAAACTGGACCATTTCCTTACACCACACACAAAAATAGACTCCAAATGGTTGAAAGACCTAAATGTGATACAGGAGTCCATCCAAATCCTAAAGGAGAACACAGGTAGCAACCTCTTCGACCTCAGCCGCAGCAACTTCTTCCTAGAAACATCGCCAAAGGCAAGGGAAGCAAGGGCAAAAATGAACTATTGGGATTTCATCAAGATAAAAAGCTTTTGCACAGCAAAAGAAACAGTCCACAAAACCAAAAGACAACCGACAGAATGGGAGAAGATATTTGCAAATGACATATCAGATAAAGGGCTAGTATCCAAAATCTATAAAGAACTTACCAAACTCAACACCGAAAGAACAAATAATCCAATCAAGAAAAGGGCAGAAGACATGAACAGACATTTTTCCAAAGAAGACATCCAAATGGCCAACAGACACATGAAAAAGTGCTCAACATCGCTCGGCATCAGGGAAATCCAAATCAAAACCTCAATGAGATACCACCTCACACCCGTCAGAATGGCTAAAATTAACAAGTCAGGAAACGACAGATGTTGGCGGGGATGTGGAGAAAGGGGAACCCTCCTACACTGTTAGTGGGAATGCAAGCTGGTGCAGCCACTCTGGAAAACAGTATGGAGGTTCCTCAAACAGTTGAAAATAGAGCTACCATTCGATCCAGCAATTGCCCTACTGTGTATTTACCACAAAGATACAAATGTAGGGATCCGAAGGGGCACGTGCACCCCAATGTTTATAGCAGCCATGTCCACAATAGCCAAACTGTGGAAAGAGCCAAGATGTCCATCGACAGATGAATGGATAAAGAAGATGTGGTATATGTACACAATGGAATATTATGCAGCCATCAAAAGGAATGAGAGCTTGCCATTTGCAAGGACGTGGATGGAATGGAGGGTGTTATGCTGAGTGAAATAAGTCAATCAGAGAAAGACATGTATCATATGACCTCACTGATATGAGGAATTCTTAATCTCAGGAAAGAAACTGAGGGTTGCTGGAGTGGTGGGGGGTGGGAGGGACTGGATGGCTGGGTGATAGACATTGGGGAGGGTATGTGCTATGGTGAGCGCTGTGAATTGTACAAGACTGATGAATCACAGATCTGTACTTCTGAAACAAATAATGCAACATATGTTAAGAAAAAAGAAAAAGAAGAAGATAGCAGGAGGGGAAGAATGAAGGGGAGTAAGTCGGAGGGGGAGACGAACCATGAGAGACGATGGACTCTGAAAAACAAACTGAGGGTTCTAAAGGGGAGGGGGCTGGGGGGATGGGTTAGCCTGGTGATGGGTATTAAAGAGGGGACATTCTGCATGGAGCACTGGGTGTTATGCACAAACAATGAATCACGGAACACTACATCGAAAACTAATGATGTAATATATGGTGATTAACATAACAATAAAAATTTAAAAAAAAAGTAGAGAGTTTCTGAGAGGAAAAACTTTGGATATTTGAGGTTCCAGACATGGAGGCAAAGAAATGAGAAGTTGTTGTGTATGTGGTTTAAAGCACAGGGGGAAAGTCTGATATGCATGTGTATTCAAACATGTCCATATTCGTATATATGCTCATGAATATGGACTTGAGTATGGATACATATATGAATATGGACATCTATGTACATGTAGAGACGTATTTTATGTCTGCAAAATATCTATGAATATATGTTGATTCACTGATGACTCAGTGGCAGTTAGTTGAACTTGTGTGTGTTGACGGCATCGTGTAGATGGAAAATAAGGAGTTTGAACCAACCAGAGCTTCCAAAGAAGCCTTGAAGCCTAGGAACGCTCCACAGGCATCCTCTAGAATGGTGGATGCTCCCACCTCTCGAGCTCAATGGTGGGCACATGAGTGTTGGAAATCTTTTAAAAAGATTTTTAAGAGATTTTTAAATCTCTTTAAAATCTGGTTGGAACCTTTAACAGCCAAGACAGCTTGGCCAAATGATAAAGGGTTGGCAGAGGGATTGGAAAAATAATGTAGAGTATCCCAATTTGTTTGCTCCTGGTCCTGGAGGCTGGGAGTCAGATCCAGGCGGTGCTGGGGCTGGGAGTCTGAGATCCAGGTGGGGCTGGAGGCTGGGAGTCTGAGATCCAGGTGGGGCTGGAGGCTGGGAGTCTGAGATCCAGGCGGGGCCGAAGGTGGTTCCTCCTGAAGCCTTTCTCCTGGGCGTGTAGATGCTGCGTTCTCCATGTGTCCTCATGTGGTATCCCTCTGTGTTTGTTTATGTCCCCATGTCCTCTTCTTATAAGGACCCCAGTCCTATAGGATCAGGACCCACCCTACTGAGCTTGTTTTACCTTAATCCCCTTTTTAAGGCCCCACCCCCAAAGACAGTCCTGGGGTCCTGGGGATTGGGACTTCAGTGTATGAATTCTGGGGAGACATAGTTTAGTGCCTAACAATCACGAAATTCAAGGAGTAGGAGCGTTTCAAGAAGCTACCCACTGTCACTGTGGGATGCATAAGAACAGGAGCGGAAAGGCCCGTGGCCTCCACAGATGTTGGGGGAATGGGAAGGTACGGCGCCCGCATTATGGCAAAGTAACTGGCGATGTGAATGAGCTCAGACAAGGTGAGTGACAAAGTGCATGAACAGAAACAGACAGAGGGGGATGGAGATGATCCAGGTAAGCAAGTCCTCCCCACGCACCTGGTACACCGAGCAGGGGGGCTCTCTCCCCAGGGCTTATGCCCACGCATCTGGGCTCTCGGGAATCCATCAAGGCCGCTGCACAAATCATGGCTTCTGTCTCGGGTGTTCCTCGTCCTCACAAACCGTGAAAGCGCGGAACAGTGCCCAGGGCGCCCGGGCTGGCAAGCTTTCTTGACGGCTCCTTCCTCGAACGGGGAGGCACTCAGCTCTAATTGCTACAAAACAAAACAAAACAAAACAAAACAAAACAAAACTGGCAATGGGAGGCATGCTCGGTATCGTTTAACGCGCTGATGATTGTGTACAGAGCTGAGGTCAGGGATGATTTATCGCTCATGTTTGGCAGCAAATTTTAGGAGCTTTGAGCCTCTTGTTTACATGCTTTTGAGCTTATGTGATAGTGCAGCATGGCGGGGCTCTGGATGGAGACGTTTTGGCTCTGCCCTCTGCCTATTTTTGCAACGGAGATTGGATTTGAAGGCTCAAAGGAATCTTAAGGGGTCATGTGGAGAAAGCAATTGCAGACACGTTCTGCTGCCCGGAACTCTGCAGCACCTGCGATTTTTTTGGGGGGGGGGTGCTTCTCACAGTTTTTATGACCCCTGCTCCCTCAGGAGCCTCCAACATAGCATGTGCCAGAAAGGCTATAACCTTCCCTGACCTTGAGCTCCCTCCCTAATACAGCTGATCGACAAAAATGGGGCGTGTGTGTGTGTCCTCTGGCTGCCGTCATGAAACCATAGGCTGGGTTGTTGCAGACGGTGGAAATGTTCTGTCACGGCTCTGGAGACGGGACGTCGGACATCTCAGTGCGGGCAAGGGCTGGTTCCTTGTGGAGGCTCCAGGGCAGGGTCTGTTCTGTGCCCCCTCTGCAGCATCTGGGGCTGCAGGCGATCCTTGGCGTGCCTTGGATGGTAGACACGTCTCCCCCGTGCTTGCGTCCACACGGTCACATGCAATCTGGGTTGTCTCCGCATTTTTACGGATGCTCGTCTTTAATTTTAGAGTTCGCCCTATTGCACTGTGACCTCCTCTTAACTAATGCAATGGGCAAAGACCGTATTTCCAAAGGCAGCTGCATTCCGAGACCCCTAAGGGGATGTGAATTTGGGGGAGATGTTCTCTGACGAGCGTGCTGGCTTATTTCCTTCCCTTTACTTGGACAGGAGATGCGGTCCTTGTGTCTCTCCCTGTCCTCATCCTGACACTGAAAAATAAATGTTTCTTTTGAATTGGAAGACCCGCGTGCCAAATCCCAGCCTGGAAGGATGGGAGTGGGGGGCAACATGACTTCTCAAGATGTGGTTCACGGAGAACTGTCCCAAAATACATGATTGCATCTCCAAATGAGATTTGTGGAAACATCACAGCAGTGTGGATGGGTCCTGTCCGTATTTACACAGGCATTCACTCAGAAAGAAAACCTGAAAGCTTTTCTGTTCTCCCCCTGCACATGATGAAGATGGTCTTAACCACAACCATCTTTGTGTTATCTGTATGCATAATGCCCTGATTTGCACTAATCCTACAATTTAAGGATGTCCAAAGGACAGTTTATGTCTCCCGGCTTCCTAGCTGTTTTGCTTCTCTCTGGCTGCAGTGTGGACCTCGAAGGCAAGCCACGTGTCCGCTCGTGGAAACGCTTCAACTCTACAGTGAAGAGGTCTTTGGGTGCACAAGCTTTACATGGACTGTTAACTGACTCACTGTGCCAATAACATGGCATTGATCAATCGTCAGTAAGTTATGGACAATTTATCGAGATGGTATAGGCTCAGGAGGTAGCTGCGCAGGCAACGTGGAGAGCCTCCCTCTTACTTGACAAGGGACGGGCAGACCACTGTATAGCCGGACACTGTGAGATGAGCTCATTCGGGAGTGAAGAGACACCTAGCACTGGGCTTGCTTCCATTATGGCCAGTGACTTTTGGCTTGCCCGGTGGCACTCTACAAGACCTCAAGAATGCTGCACAATGGGCTTGCTTCCATTATGGCCAGTGACTTTTGGCTTGCCCGGTGGCACTCTACAAGACCTCAAGAATGCTGCATTGGGCAGCTCCGAAGGAGGCAGTGGGCAGAGGGGACACTTAGGCTGACCCAGGAGTGTGAAGAAGGAGCCAAGGTTCTGAAGAGCTGGGTCTCATCCCACGCAGCTGAGTGTGAAGGACGGAGACAGGGGAACAGAGATCGGGGAGACAGAAGGCCCAGGGAGTGCCCGGGAAGGGTCTGAACGTTATCCTGAATGGGAAGGGATGGTGTTAATTAAGAGCGTGGAATGGACTGGTGGACATTTTGGAGCTTCTGGCTGCTGTGTAGACAGCAGATTGGGGGACGCGATCATGGCTCATTGTGGGGACGCAGGTTAGAGAGAAACAGGGATTGGAGAAGTGGCTTTGTTGGAGATGAAGGGCATGGACGGATTCCGAAGAGCTGTTGGAACCACAGCTATCATCCAATGAACTTTTTCTCTAGGACAGAAAAAGGAAAGAAGACACGTTGGGAATGTTTGGTCTCGGGTTGTGTTCTTGAAGAACTGGGTCAATGGTGATGTCTTGTAGGATATGGGAGCAAAGGAGCCAACCAAGAATGGGTCTCGGGTTTGGAACAACTGAGTCAGCGGTCGTGCCCATTACTCACATATGCTGGACCAAGGGCGGAGCGGGTATAACCGGGCATGACCACGAATTCTTCTTCAGACAGAAGACGTTTGAGATGTGGACCACGGGTCCAGGCATGGAGAGTGAAGGGGTATCACAGGACATTCCATACACATGTCCTGGCTTCAGTAACAAATATGTGAGAACCAAGTGTATGTAAATAACGCTCAGAAACCAGAGTGGCTTTCAAATTCTGCAAGTAACACTCAGACACTGGAATGTTTCCTAAATTCTGCAAATAACGCTCAGAAACCAGAGTGCCTCCTGAATTCTGCAAATAACACTCGGACACTTGAGTGGCTTCTGAATATGGTGAGGACAATGCCTCCTCTCTGAGTAACATTTATGTTCCCAAATATAATAGCTCTAAATCTCTGTGGGTCTTGTCCATCGATATTCATAGGTGGCCCTCCCAAGAGACTGAATCTCATACGTGTGCATTTGCAAAGTGTTTTATAGGATCGACGGTCTTGTTGGCACCCCATACAAATGCTTTCTGCTCATCGAGTGTTTGTCTTTGCTGGAACACTTCCTGTGTCACGGTGCATCTTGGTTTTAGAAGCAGTAGCTGAACAGTGTTCACTAGGAACCATCTTACGTGCAGTGGGTGGAAATCAAATAATCTACTGCCGTGTTGGGTGTTGGGCATACCTGGATGGGCTGGATCTTCTGAGCAAGATATTCAGTAATCTTGCCATCTGCCCTCCCCACGGCGGAAACGGTCATGTAGGCTGCGAGAATCCAGCCCATTAACTAGGTCTAGGATTCAAGGAGAAGACCAACTGGTGGGTGTTCTTTCCATTTTGTTAAAAGTTTGATTCCTGTGTAGAAACTTCTCTGCCAGGTTTTACGTGGGAAGTCTCGTAACTGAAATTCAACACTGATGAGTGACATGGGCTGGGTCCTTCCACGGTGTAGCCTACCCCAGGACTGTTCACAAGGACAGCATTTCGTGAGCTGTCTTGAGGTGTGTCTTGGTGGGCAATGGGCATCCGTAGGTTCTCCAGACGATGAAGCCTGCCCGGTTCGTGTGCCTCCTGGGACTCTGGCCAGGAAGATGGGTGACCCCGTCCGAGAACAGGTGTATCATGGCTTGAAATATGCCAGCTTCCAACATTATCATGATGGGACGATATATAATGGGAAGTATGGCGTCAGGAGTATTAGAGAGAGAGAAGAGAATGGCCATTTTCTCGTGTGCCGGATATGTGTGAGTTGGAAATGGTTCTCAATGGGTAGGAGTGCCGCCAAGTAATGGAAAGCTTTGGAAAATCAAATATGGGATTTTAGAACTGATAAGAATGTTTTTTCGTAATGTTGTATATTCTTCTGATGTTGGGCCTATGGAAATTTAACAGGGCATGAATGATGGTGTTAATGTTATTGTCACTCAGTCCTATTTCATTCTTCTATATGTTGAACCAAATTATAAATTTACTAATGAATGGAAGTTTAATCATCTTGAGTTGATAACCAAGGGGTATCTACATACGCTGAATACAAACCACAACTAATACACACACGCACGCGCGCACGCGCGCACACACACACACACACACACACACAAGACTCTTGGAAACATGTGCATTCTGTCTTAATTGACTGTGATCCCTATTTCTTCTTTCCTTTGCTCATACAGGAGAGCTGCTTGTTTCTAGGAATTCAAACCCACTTAGAAGCCGTCAGCCTTCCAAAGTCAAAAGAAGTGTACTTTGTGCAGTAGGTGCTTTGGGAACCTAGAGAATACATCCTTTGCCGTGTCCAGCAGGTGCCGCCGAGTTACGAAAGCAGGCAGTTTTGGCTTGACGCGGCAGAAAGGTGTTTTAAAGGGTATAATTTGTTTTCGCAGAGGGGCTGTTCTCTTTGTGTAAAATGGAGCTGGGTTTCAGTCCGCCCTGCACTCTATACATGGACAGGGGGACACAGATTGTCAGGAGACGGATATTAAGGGAGGAAAAAGCATCCCACTGAGCTCATGGCTGCGAGGCTAAGCCCCACCAAACGCTGTGGCCACAACAGGGCTGCCGGACGGGCATCTTTCCCCCAGTGATGAGCACAGCGAACTTGCAAGCTCTCTGCAGTTACTGGCATTTTTAGGTGACACCGTGGCTCTCTGTTCTTGATGTCTGGCTGTGTCATGTCTGTCTGTCTCTATTTCATTGTTTCTGATCTTTTGCTGAATTTGTATTTGGATAGAACAAATGCCGTTGCAGGATGACTGTGGAATATGATTACAGTGCACACCATCCAGCAAACGAGGCCAGCTCGACACTTAAGGCATTGCAAGATGCAGGTGTGTGTATGCGCGCGCGCACACACACACACACACACATATGTAGACGTTATGATGGTGAATTTTGTCTGTCTACATGACTGGGCCCCGGGGTACCCGGCTATTTGTTAACACCGTGTTTCTGTGACAGCGTTTCTGGGTGACATTAGCATTCGAATGGGTAGACTCACTAAAGCAGAATGGCCTACCCCAGCGTGGGTGGGCCTCGTCCAATCAGTTGAAGGCCTGAGTAGCACAAAAGACTGGACCTCCCATGAATAAGAAGGAAGTTTTCTCTGTCTGACCATCTTTGATCAAGAAAGGATGCTGTATTTGGTCAAATGCTCTTTCTGCATCAGTTGAGAGGATCATACAGTTCTTGTCCTTTCTTTTGTTATTCAATGTGTATCACGTTGATTGATTTGTGGATGTTGAACCACCCACGCAGCACAGGAATAAATCCCACTTGGTCATGGTGAATAATCCTTTTAATGGACTCTTGGATCCTATTGACCAGTATATGACTAAGACATATACACATATATTTGTGTGCATATACACACGTAATATATACACCATTATATATTACATACAAGACATACACACATATGCACATATATGAAATATGTAAAAATATAATAAATTTTATATAGTATATGGAGTTATGTGACACACATGTAATATATATCTGTCTCTGTGTATTACATAAACATGTCTTATCTGAATTATATACATTACCATACATATTATCATATATGGTATTATATTATAGATAACACATACATATGTTTACTTTTGAGTCTTATTCATTGACAGTGCACTGTCTGCCCTTCTGTATTTTTTCTGCCAACACTGAATTTCTAAGATTTCTAGGAATTTCTAAGAAACATATATGTGATAGATATGTGTCTGTTTAAATTACATGCACGTCTTATTTATGTTATATATTATCATCTATAATATTACATTATCATATATATTAATGTGTTATATATTATCATTTATAAATCACATGTCTTTTTAAAATTTTTTTATTGTTATGTTAATCACCATACATTACATCTTTAATTTTTGATGCAGTGTTCCATGATTCATTGTTTGCGTATAACACCCAGTGCTCCACGCAGAACGTGCCCTCTTTAATACCCATCACCAGGCTAACCCATGCTCCCACCCCTCTCCCTTCTAGAACCCTCAGTTTTTTTTTTCAGAGTCCATCGTCTCTCATGGTTCGTCTCCCCCTCCGATTTCCCCCCCTTCATTCCTCCCCTCCTGCTATCTTCTTCGTCTTTTTTTTTTTAACATATAATGTATTATTTGTTTCAGAAGTACAGATCTGTGATTCAATAGTCTTGCACAATTCACAGCGCTCACCATAGCACATAGCCTCCCCAATGTCTATCACCCAGCCACCCCATCCCTCCCACCCCCCACCACTCCAGCAACCCTCAGTTTGTTTCCTGAGATTAAGAATTCCTATCAGTGAGGTAATATGATAAGTCTTTCTCTGATGGACTTATTTCGCTCAGCATAACACCCTCCAGTTCCATCCACGTCGTTGCAAATGGCAAGATCTCATTCCTTTTGATGGCTGCATAATATTCCATTGTGTATATATACACACCACATCTTATTCATCCATTCATCTGTTGATGGACATCTTGGCTCTTTCCACAGTTTGGCTATTGTGGACATTGCTGCTATAAACAGCTACCATACGATCCAGCAATTGCACTACTGGGTATTTACCCCAAAGATACAAATGTAGGGATCCGAAGGGGTATGTGCACCCCAATGTTTATAAATTACATACATGTCTTAATCATATTATATATTATCATATGTAATATTGCATTATTTTATATTATTATATAGAATATATTAATATATTCTATATTATCTATAAATTATATATACATGCCTTATTTATAGTATATATATTATCATAGGTTATTATATTATATATATTATTATATTATAGGTAATACATATGTCATATATATCTTATATATATATGAGCATGACTACTTTTCAGTCTTACTTATTGACAGGACACTGGTCTTATGTATTTTTTTTTCTGTCAATACTGAATCTCTAAGATTTCTAAGAATTTCTAAGACACATATATGTAATATATATATGTATGTATATATTACACATACACATATATACACACATGTACACACATATATGTGTGTATATTACATATATGTGTCTTATCTACATTATACAAATTATCATGCATGTTGTATTATGTATATCTTACATATATATAATATGTAAACGCATATATGTCATATAAGTATGACATATTTTTTGAGTCTTATTCATTGATAGCTCATGGTCTTGTGTTTTTTTTCTCTGCACACTGAATTGCTAAGATTCACCCATAACGTTGCATACAAATTTAATTTGTTATCTCCCCTTTTGCACAACATTGCATTGTGCAATTATTTCGCACTCTATATATCCGTTCTCCTGTGGCACACGTGTGGGTTGTTTGCAGGTTTATCACTGGTACAGACATTACCGCTAAGGGCATGAGTATGCATGCACACGTACACAAGAGTTTCTACACAGTTTATCCCAACCAGGGGAACTGCTGGGTCATGTTCAGCTTTTCAAGATGGTGCCAAATGGATTTCCAAAGAGACGGCACTAATTTGCAGTCCCAGCAGCGAGGGATGGGTGTTCTGATCACTTCGCGTGCGCACCAAGAGATGGTCGTACCAGTGTGTAGGGGCCACTAATGGACAGAAAAGCAATTGCTTCCTCTTCTCAGCTTGACATTTCACAGCTGGGCTTATGGTGCGATGTGTCCGAGTGGCTGAGTTCTGTTCAAAGGAATGTGAGTGGAAGGGTGTGCACCAGGGAAACCTCCCAGGGGTGGGCACGCACGTGCTTTTTCCCTTGCAGCTGCATGGGGTTGGAACCACAGCAGCAAAAACATCCCCAGCAAAAAGCCAAGAAACAGAAACAAGCATAGCTCGGGAGGCAGGTGTGGCAGACGGCAGAGCACTAATTTGGCGAGGAACCTGCTCTCTCACTCAGCACGTGGAAGAAATCTACTCAAGCAAGGACACCTGCAACGGACGAGTGATTTAAAACAGATAAACGGTGATTGTATCAAGTCCAACAAATTCTCTGGTGTCTTTGCCAGCCGGCTGAGCATTCCTCTAATTAGGACAGCTAGGCTTCTTACTTCTTACTTATTTTTTTTTTTTAAGATTTTATTTATTTATTTGAGAGAGAGAGCAAGAGAGAACCAGCAAGGCGAAGGGCAGAGGGAGAAGCAGGATCCTTGCTGAGCAGGGAGCCCAACACGGGACTCGATCCCAGGACCCTGGGATCATGACCTGAGCCAAAGGCAGACGCTTAACCCACTGAGCCCCCCAAGTGCCCAACAGCCAGTCTTCTAACTTCAGGCAATCTTGTGCATCTCAACGGTGTTGGGCACAACTCTCACGTCTCATCTTCAAACACGACTGGTCGACGTTTTTTGCTTCTTGATGGTTTTTGGTGGTTCCTCCTCTGAGAAGCCCAAGTCTTGTCTTTTGTTCTTCTAGAGGTTTTGGTGAGACCCGCGCACACTGTGGTGGCCAATCCACTAGAGGTGGTAGCATGGTAGTGATGGAACATAAGAATATGCAGATACGTGTTCATATAGAGTCGTAGACTTCCATAACTACACTACACACGGATAATATGACTATGCATACCTATTCAGAAATAGGGCGATTTTAGGGATTCTTCAGAATTTGGCTTTCTTTCATAGCAGGACTTTTTACATTATCTAGTGAGCCGCAAGTTTTGAGGCAGATAGACTTGTGTCCTGGTAATAATGAAGAGAATGTTGCCAGTTGTATTTTATGTGGATATCATCCACGTGCCTTAGACTCTTATAATCAGAAGAATTCCAGAAATTAAAAATACTTCAACGTCTTTGTAATTGGATGTTTCTTAGAAATATCCAGTGTCTAGACCAGCATGGTCAGTGCTACAGAATTTTGTGCAGTTATGGGAAAATGTTCCAAGCAATGAGGTACAATATGGTGGCTACTGAGCACTGGAAATGTGGCTCATTTGACCAAAGAAGTGACTTTTAAATTTTTTTTATTTTAAATAATTTAAACTTAAATTTCATTAGCCATAGGGGTCAGGTCGCTATCATGTTAGACAATACATCTGTAGAACCTTCCCACTCAACATGTGGACCACCATCATCAGCAATGGCGGTTCCCCTGTTCTCAGTGGAGCCCATTTGCTCTCAGAGGACAAGCTTGGTGCCAAGATGGCCAGAACAACGTGGTCAAGGAGGCCACATGGACCAGTGGTAATGAAGCTCTTTTCACAAAGACAGCAATGTCTGGCTCCAGACGTTGGCCACCAAGTTCAACATTGGGTTGTCCTTATTCATCTCCAACCCAGACACAGGTAGGGGCTTTTGTTAGAGGGATGTTTAAGGTACAGGCCCCCAGCCATGTTGATGCACAATGCAGATGTCATCCGATGGCTTGGGTGCTGGCCATGACCCCATGACAAGATACCGGGAGGGTCTTGCCACCCTCTGGTCAAACTTCCTTTTCTGCAGATCCCAAGCCATTCAGAAGGACTCATGTGGACTTCCTCTCCAGATGGTTCCAGCCTAGTTGGGCCATTGCCGGTAGACATCGTTGCATTTCATTATGGGGAGCCCTCTGCTGTACTGTACCTGGGAGGGGGGCCCAGGGAAGTGACGTCTGCCAGTGGTGGGACCCTGGGAAAGATGATGGGATTTTGTGAGCTGAGTGTGAGACACTTGTTCACATTTAGAGAATATTTCTAAAATAGTAAGTTGAGTGAGTCCTCCCTCCTATATAATCTAGGATGACGCTAGACCCCAAGGAATAATTGTGCAGTGAGGCCAGTGGTTTGGGTGGTGAATGCCGTCGAATGTCTGTACATACATATTTCTGCCCAGTTGCCTTGTTGGAAGAATTCAAGTGTTTAGAAATATAAGTACAAGAGAGAAGCAATTGTTGGTTGATGGTAGCTGGGGGTCGGGGAAGTTTGGGGGAAAGAAAATCCCCATCATGGATCCTGAAATGTTGACAGGTATTACAATAAATAGGCAAAGGCACAACCCTCTCTTTACCTTGGACCCCAAAACTCAGCGGGAACTATCATTTAAAAAGAGGGCACTTGTCGGGATGAGCATTGGGTGCTGTATGCACGTGATGAGATCCCTGAATTCTACTCCAGAAACCAATACTGCACGGTATGTTAACTAACAAAATTTAAATAAAAAAAGAAAAAATCAACTTCGCTGTTATAAATTTTTAAAAATTAATAAGTAGCACTTCTCAGAAAGAAGTAAAAGTACATTGGGGGGGGACTTTAAATTCAAATTAGTGAGTGAAAGAAAGGCAATCAGAAAAGGCTCCATCCTGTATGATTGGAACTCTATGATATTCTAGAAAAGGAAAAACTATGGAGACGGTAAAAAGGTCAAGGGTTGCCAGGGGTGGGGGAAGGAGGTATGAACAGGTGGAGCACAAGCAATTTTTAGCACAGGGCAACTACTCTGTGTCACACCACGCCGATGGACACATGCCACTGTGTATTCGCCCAAACCCACAGAATGTGCACCCCCAAGAGTCATCCCTAATGGAAACTATGGACTTGCGGTGATAATCATGCATTGATGTGGGTTCATCTATTTTAATTTTACAAGTGTTCCTCGCTGGTGCGGGATGTTCATAGGAGGGCAGGCTCTGCATGGGTGGAGGCAGGAGGTATATGGGAACTCTCTGTACCTTCCACTTAATTATACTGTGAACCTAAAACTGCTCTAAAAACTAAAGTCTATTGGGCGCCTGGGTAGCTCAGTTGGTTAAAGTGACTGCCTTCGGCTCAGGTCATGATCCCGGAGTCCCGGGATGGAGTCCCGCCATCGGGCTCCCCGCTCGGCGAGGAGCCTGCTTCTCCCTCTGACCCTCCCCCCTCTCATCTACTCTCTCTCTCTCATTCTCGCTCTCTCAAATAAATAAATCTTTAAAAAAAATAAAAAATAAAGTCTATTTTTTTTTTTTTAAAAAGTGCATGGATATAGAATTTTGTTGCAGAGCTATGCTCCCAAGCACAAGGTGAGGGAATATATGGTTGGGGAGCCGCTTGCTTTTAGTTTCCAAATAGAAAAGGGCCAGGTCAGTATTAACAGAGAATCAAGAGCATTTTGCGAAGATGCATTTGCAAATCTACTTAGGTTGGTCTGAGAATGTGGATGGAGTGGGAAAGGAGCAGGCTGAGCCAGCAGAAGGCTGGGCTGTAAACGAGGGGAGCTCCTCTGATGGCCCCAGGCAAACAGGGTCTCCTGGAGGGTTTGCAGGGTTCCAGTACTGCTAAGTTACGATGGGGAGTCAGGTTTGCAGTAAGCACAGCAACGGCTTGAGCCCAGATAGACAAAGCCCGGGGGAAAGAAACAGAAATTCACGGAGATATCAGGGCTGCAAGACAACGGTGTTGGACGAAAACCATTAGCAGGGGAGAGGGTCTCACACTGCTTTCACTTCCAAATTATGAATGTGTGGGAGGGAGGCATATGGAGGGAGTCAGCAGATTAACGAAGTGTGTGGCTATCCTGTCGAATTGCTAAGCAATAAAAACAAAACCCATGCAGTCGTCGCTGAAGAATGTGGACAGCCTTCAACACCACGCACACAGCTGCAGGATGGAGCCACTGATGCTTCCAGAAGCGCCCACAGCCAACACCCAGGCTCCTCAAAAATGCCATGCCCCAGAGGATTCCATTACCCACAGAGAACACTCGCCTGGGCGAGAAGGGGCAGCTTCCCCACTCAGGCCGAAGGGCTCCTGTTGAATAGTTTGACCCACCAGTGAATGCAAAACCATCTCGGGGGGAAAAAAAACCCACCCCTTTAAAAAATGCATTATGGATGCTATAGCCCCCTGTGAACCTCATGCTGCTCTCGCCAATCTGAGACCTGATGTCAGAGCCTGAAAATCTCGCTCGGCGTCTGAGGTTTAGACATCTTAATAAAAGTCACTTATCTTGACCTCCCAGTTAATAGACCACAGGTATTTAGAATATTGTGCAAGAAAATCCTGTGCCCATTTGCAGTGGGCTCTGCTCAGATGCAGTAAAACCAAAGACCTGTCTAGACAGGGCGTCCTCAGATTTTGCTGCAGGTCAGTGATTCCCGAAATAGTTTCATCCTTTCATGGAGATCTCGGGAATGAGCTTTTCCCTGGAACCACACGCGGCCCAGCTACTGTGTGGTGCTATGCTTGCTTTGTTTTCATCGGGCTATATACTAGTTAGGGTTCTCCAGAGAGAGGAGCAACAAGAGATCAAGACAGGCAGAGATGCAGACACAGATAGAGATACACACAGAGAGATACAGAAATCTCTACATCCCTATCTGTATCTCTTCATTTTATCTGTATCTATCTATGTATTTATCCATCCATCCAACCACCTATTATTTATCTGACCTATATGTCCATCCAGGGCCAGCAAGTCCAAAATCCACTGGGCAGACACAGCTAAGAGTTGGAAATTCAGCTAAGAGGTGATGTCGAAGGCTTCAGTCCAAAGTCCACAGGCAGCATGCTGGAAACTCAGGTGTAATTTCTATGCTATGCTGTGGAGGCAGAATTCCTTCTTCGTTGGGGGACCCCGAGTCTATTTTTTCTTAAGTCCTTCAACGGATTTGGTGAGACCCACCCACACTGTGGTGGCCAATCCACTTAACGCCAAGCCTACTAACGTAAATGTTCATCTCATCTGAAAAATACCTCCTCAGGGATATGTAAACCCATGTTTGACCCACACTGGGCACCATAGCCAATTATCCATCACAGGCCATATTGAAACAAAACCACTTGAACAGTCCCGTCTGATGGTCTGACCCATGGGTCCATCCCAAAGGCGAGTCATGCCAGCTCAATGGTACATCCCTCTGAGTTGAGTTGCAGACAAATAAAGGCAATCATTGTTTAGACGTCAGAAGGACAGAGCCAGCATCCATTTTCTCCACCTGTGCCCTTTCTTGTCCCCCGGGCCCCAGAGCTCAGTGGCTGGAAGTCTTAGCTATGAAAGTAGGCTGCATAGGTGAAATGCTGTGTGCTTCTTCTTAACTTCTTAACTTTCCAGAAGCCTTTTGTCCTCCCTAAATGTTAATCCCCTCATCCAAAAAAGAAGGCCCTAAGAGCCTCCATACCCAGGAGCATTGAGGTCTTTAAATGTAGTCCTTTTAGAACACTGTGCCTGACACACAGGAGATACTGAGTGAATACCAGCTGTTGTTGCAGACACACTTCTGACTTGGAGGGACCAGAAGCAGTCTGGTTGATGTGAGCAGGAAGGAAATGTGACTTCCCAGCCATTCCCAACCGTCACGGGAAAGAAATGGCGTATTGCTTTCCTACAAATAGCTGGGAGGATTGGGGCCCTTTAAGAAGAGAAGCATCCAGAATATTACTCAGGCATAAAAAAAGGATGAGATCTTGCCATTTGGGACAAGGTGGAGGGAGCTAGAAGGCACTATGCTAAGCAAAATGAGAAAGACAAATACCATATAATTTCACCTTATAGATGGAATCTGAAAAACAAAACACAGGAATAAACAAACAAACAAAAAGCAGAAACAGACCCATAAATGCAGAGAACGAAGAGGTGGTTGCCAGAGTGAAGGAGGTACGGGGTTGGGCAAAATGGGAGAAGCAGAGTGAGAGGTACAGAATCCCAGTTATGGAATGAAAAGTCACAGGGATGAAAGGCAGAGCACAGGGAATACAGTCTGTGGTATTGGAATAGGGTTGGATGGTGCAGGCAGTGTCTATACACACGGGGAGCACAGCGCAATGTATAGATTTGTCAAATCACTATGGCATGCACCTGAAATTAATGTAACTTTGTGTGTCAGCTGTACTTCTGTAAAAACAGAGATGTGAACACAGACCCTATTAAAGGGAATGAACGAGCCCTGAGAAGGGTCGGAGGACCAGGATGTATGGTTCACAGATGGCAATGATGGTCCCAGGGTCCATAAAATAAAGGCAAACACCCATAGCTCGTGGGGCCTTTGATCGGAAGCCACACAGCTCCCCCCAACATCTTCAGCCCCCATGATGTCAGGACTGGACCCCACGTGGACTCTTCCTCTGGCATCCCCAGAAGAACCAGGTCTCCCCCTGCCACCATGCAGATGGGAAGATGTGCTCTTCCGCTGTGACCGTTGCACGTCAAAGCTCATCTCTGGGCCTCATGCAATAACAGCAGATCTACCTGGAAGAATCTGGCTCAGGTGAGGATCCCAGATGCCAAGAATCCTGGGACATGGAGCATTCACTTCCTGTCTTCTTGTCCGGCCAGTCAAGTTGGGAGGTCCTCCAGCTTGCAAACAGCATATGGTAGGACTTCACAGCCTCCATGATCATGTGAGCCAATTCCCTAGAAAAGACCTCTTCCTATGTATATACCCAATCGGTTCTGTTTCTCTGAAGAACCCTGACTAAAGCGAGTCACCTAGACCAGGAGTTGGGAACTAATGACCTGTGAGCCAAACCTTGAGAGCTGCCTGGTGTAGGTCAGCTAAGATTAATTCATGCTTTGTTTTAAATGGTTGGGCAAAAGTCAAAAGAAGAATCTTCTGCGGCACCTGAGAATTACGTGAAATTCAAGTTTCTGTGTCCATAAATAAAGTTTTATTGGAACACAGCCATGCCCCTGGGTTACGTATTGTCTATATCCATTTACCCGCTCACAGGGCAGAGTTGACGCTGCAGCAGAGACCGTACATATGGCAAACAAAATCCAAGAATATTTACCCTTTTTACAGAAAAAGATTGCTGAGCCATGCTCTACAGTTTTGAACAGAAGTCAAGAGGAAACCCAAAAAGCTTGAGAAACAATCTATTAACTGCCCCTTGTCTTTGACACCAGATGACACATTTTCCTGCAAATCCCCCTTCTGAGATTCCACAGACTTTCTCTCTTTTTTGCTTTGTTAACAAGGGTTTTCCATCTTTGAGAATCCATCCTCTGTAACACCCATGCCACCCGCGGACAGGCCCCAGCCATGGGTGTGGTCCTCCCGACTTCCCATTCTTCCTAACTAGCACCAAACAGCCCTGCACTTAACAGCTTCCATTGCTCTGAGTCAGTACTTTTGGAAAACACAGTCCATTACTTCTACTTCTACAAGCAGCCAGGGCATATCTACCCCCCTGCCAAGTGCACACAAACCAAGAGGATCCTAATTTCTTAAGTGGACTAACTGTAAATACCAATTTCGCAAGACTATAAACCCAGCAGCAGCTATGAACTCGACGCACATTCCAAATGACAGCCTCGTTTGTGTTTGATTTAAGAGAGTGTTGGGATGACGATTTATGTGTCAGCGCCGCATTGACATGCAAGCTTGAGAGCTCAGTTGAAACTGCATAGGCACTGAAGCAGCAAGATGGTGTTTTGAAGAAAAGAAAAGATGGCGGAGCAAGGCTGGTCAATATGGCGTCTTGGCTTCTTGGTTCATAGACAGGGGGGAAATTACCAGGAAGCATCAGGCCCACCTCACCTCCTGATCTAAGCAGGTTGCACACATACAAACTCATCTCGTGCTAGCCTAGAATGGGCTTTCCTTCCAGAATCCCAGAAGATGATGGCATGCCTTCTTGGGGAATGGAATCCAAACTCTGGATTGAGTTATGACAGAGGGAAAAAAAAGAATTATTGGTCTCTTCTGGCCCCTGGAGGATCTTACTAAAAGTCCAATCATGAGATAGACTTTTATTTTTTTTTAATTGCATCCTTTCACTCCGGAAAATGTCATCAGGGTCCAAGAAAAGGAGAAACTCAGGTAAAGGCCATCAATGCCATAGCAAGACCAGACAATAGGACACTCTCCTGTCACCAAGGGACGGTCTTGGGTTGGTTTCCAAGGCTGGGACTGAGCGCCAAGTCCAGCATATTAACAGAAGTTGAGTGAATTATGCAAAAAGATGAGTTTTGTAAATATGCATGTATTCCTAATGTATTGTGTATAGTGCTGAATGCTATCCACAAGAAAATAAGATGTAATTAAATAACTAAATGCAATTATCCCATGCTCGGGATTAGCTTCAAGGTAAGTCTGAGAGTTGTAGGAGGGGGGTATGGGTGTAGATTAAACAGGGCTCCCCATGGGTTGGTAATTAGTCAACATAATGGGTACATGGGGGAATACAATAGACTATTCTCTGTACTTTTTTTAAGGGTTTTTATTTATTTGTGTGAGAGCGAGAGCATGAGCGAGTGGTAGGGGCAGAGGGAGAGGGAGAAGCAGACTCCCCACTGAGCAAGGAGCCCGACACCCGGCTCAACCCCAAGACCCTATAAACCCAGCAGCAGCTATGAACTTGACGCACATTCCAAATGACAGCCTCGTTTGTGTTTGATTTAGGAGAGTGTTGGGATGATGATTTATGTGTCCGTGCCGCATTGACAGGCAAGCTTGTCTCGGATCATGACCTGAGCCAAAGGCAGATGCTGAACATACTGAGCCACCCTGGTGCCCCTCTCCCTACTTTTGTGTGTTTGCAATTCTCCAGAAAACTTTAATCTAATCATAATGAAAACTTTGGAAGGCAGACATCTAAAAATTTACTCTCCCCCCATCCCCTTGACCTGAAATCTGTTAATATAAATATATCCCTGTCAACCACAATGACAAGATTTTTAAAGATAATTGACTTACGAACTTCCTGGCAGCCAAGGGAAAAAGTGAGACCTCTCTTGTTATATGAATAACGATTTCCCAACATTTCCTTCCCACAAGGAAAGCTGTTCCAGTCATATCTCTGAGTCATTAATACCAAACATGTTTTCATTAATTCCCCTACAGTGAAGAGAGTGACACAATTTGTAAATACACTCTGCTATAAATATTTTCATCTTAACCCCCAGTGCATAATAACAAAGTGCTGCTCAGAGGAAGCAATTCTGTGCAGAAGTACAACAGAAGAGGTCCAGAATTCAGTTTTTGGATGGTCCAGGCTGAGTTGAAAATTGTGGTTGACAGGAATATATTAACAAATTTCAGGTCAAGGGGGTAGGGGAAGAGTAACTTTTTTAAATAGTCTGCCTTCCAAAGTTTTCATTATGATTAGATTAAATTTTTCTGGAGAATTGGAGACATATTCAAATAAAATAAAACCCATTCTATCTGGGACCAGTGGTCCTTCCAACCATCATCCCCAAATATCGTATTTCTCACATGGTAGCCTGACCCAAATGAATGGCCTTTTAAGGTCCTATCAACTGGCAATGCCATGGAAAACCCACATTTTCTGTGGCTGAGGGAGGACAGATGCATAAACCCTAATAATCTGCCTTGAGAACAGCATGATTATTACCCTATCATGGGGGCTCATGGCAGAATGGGGGGGGAGCCTTTCTCGATATAGCTAGTACGTTCCCTATAAATGAGCAGCCTTCCTGTGCCTTCTTCTCCCTCCCTCCCCCTCTCTCTGTCATATGCATGCACACATGCACACAGTCTCCAATCTCCCGCACCTTCCATAACCCCTCACATCATTTTAACCAAGGAAATGTTTCAAAGTCAGACTGATCCCAGCAACAGAAATATCCTCATCACTCACCCATAGAGTTTCTGGATTTGAGCAATGCAGTGACTTTGTGAAGTCTCAGGAGACATTTCATGCAAAGGATCATTCCAGGTCACCAGAACCACCGCATGGAATTACTGTATGCAAACCCACTTGGTCTCGGTGGCCACCTGCCAAAAATAATTATATGAAGTTTAGACAATGTATCGTGAGTGACTGTTATGTCATGGCTTCCTTGTAGGAGGAACAAGTGTCTATTGGCCTCCCTTGATTATAATAAACTAATATAGTACAGGATTATAACAAATTAATTTAGTATCAGACTTATAAAAAATTAATATATTACTATAATACATTAATATGTTGTTAGGATTATAATAAATATACTATCAGGATTATAATAAATTAATATGTTGTTATTATAAATTAATATACTATCAGGATTACTATATGCAATAAGTTAACATACTATCAGGATTCTAATAAAGTAATGAACTACTATAATAAATTAACACACTATCAGGATTAATACACTATATATAATGAGTTAATATACCAACAGGGTTATAATAAATTAGTATACTATCAGTATTACAATGAATATACTACTATAATAAAATAATATACTATGAAGATTAATATACTATGTATTATTATATATATAACAATATATATAATAATATAATAATAATATACTATGAAGATTAATATACTATGTATAATAAATTAATACACTATCAGGATTATAATAAGTTAATGTACTACTATAACAACTTCATATACTATCAGGATTAATAATACAATAATAAATTATATAAATTTATATAATAATATATATAGTTTATACTAATATATAATAAATTATATGCTAATTGTATTAATTATAATAAATTAATAAGCTAACATACTATTCATACAATAAATTAATATGCTGACAACAAATAATTAACATCTGCTGTCTTAAGACCCTTGGTGTTGGGGAGGTAGAGCATTTTTTACTTACTTCCACCTGCTATGGGCACAGAGCTCTGACGGCCGGGCTATCCCCCACGGCAAAAGTCAAGTCCTTTAGGTCCTGACTGCTGGAAAGAGTGGGAATATTTCTAACTGAGATGTTTAAAAAACACATGTATAGCAGGAAAAATAGTTCAATATCCATCAAATAGTAAGTGATTATTGCATCAGCAGTAAAACAAAGAACCAAATTTGGCCATGGCAGTAAGCGCTGGGGTCCCTCTCCGAGGTAAGTGTGAGGACACTTACGTGGGCTCATATGGGCTTAAGGAGAAGCTGACTATATGGTAAATCCCCACTCCCTTGGAGCTCTAGAGCTTGGGAAGCTCACAAATGTGAATTTACCTTCCAACATCTATCCGAGAGAGTTATTTCAAAATACACTCAAAGAACTTGGTTAAAAGGAATTTTCAAGGGACTCTACACAGCAATAGTAAGTTTTAATAAAATTAAGTGTCTGGTGGATATATATAATGCCAACTGAATTACCTTATTCTATAGAACAACAACACAATTGAATATAAATGATGTCTACAACTGATGTGGTGTCACGATGCCTCTGAAGCAGGTAAAATGTTCCAGGGGTTTGTGAATCAGACACACACATCTTTACTGAAAGAGGTAGGAGAGGCCATGTGTCAGCGCCATCTCTTAGGACAATGACACCTTCCTAAGGTAACTCATGACCCTATCATGTGGTTTTTCATCTGAAGAATGAGAATAATAGCAGAGTCACTGAGGATATTATCTATGAATGGAGGAATGGTTACATGATAGATAGACAGACAGATGGCGGAGTATAGATAAATGATGGGTGGATGGATATATAAGTCAGATAAATCATAGGTGGGTGGATGGGTGGATGGATGGATGGATGATAGATAACAGATCATAGAGAGATAGATACATAATAGATGAATGGATACATATGTCAGATAACAGGTGGATGGATAGATAGTTATTAGACATGGAAAATGGAAAATTTATAAATTTGATAGATGGTAGATAGACACAGATAGATGAGAATTGATAGAAATGATAAGGGATAGATGATCGATAGATTTTAAAAAGTTAATATATGTAATATGCATTACATATCATATGAATTTATACTTATGCCCATGCCGTTGAGCTTCTCATGAGGGTAACCCCAACAATTAAGATGTTAGTGACTTTTTTAAAGAAAAAAAAAAAAGATGTTAGTGACTTTCACTGAGTTACCATTGCAATTTGGATATGACAGTGCCATATAACTTTAAAAACCAAGCTCTTTTAAAATTCTCATATAATATAAATAATTATAATATTCAGTTAAAAAGAAGTGTCGACCATCCAGTAAGGACACCTCTGAAAGGAACCTGCAGCCACCCTGAGGGAGGGGGCTTCCCTACTTCATCCCCTCTGGTCTCTCATTTACTGGGGCAGATGTGCACGTGCTCCTGGTTTGTTCCTGTCGGGAAACATACTTAGGTTGTTAATATATGGATTCTAGCTTTGTATCCTGGGAGAATCTGGAGATCCAACACATTTGGAATATTATTTTCAAGGCTGACCTCACTCTTCTGCCGTCTTTGGCAGAAGCTGTGGTCAGATGCCAGTTTCGATCGCACAGATACGCCAAATGGATGAAGAACTCTGTACTTTGGGAGGCACTGACCTAAATACAAAGATTGAGGACTTATTTCCAGCTTCTGCTGGTGACTCACCTGAACCTCTCAGTCTTCAGAGTATGCCAGTTCTGAGCTCTGGTGGGTGGAATCTGGGAGGATAAGATTTGCCCGGGGCCTCAGGATGCAAGACTGGAAACGTCAGGCAACCCTAGCCCCTCTACCCTTAGCGTGCATCAGAAAAGGATTTCCCTCCTTGGATTCTGCTGTGGACCTTCATCCCCTCCAAGTCCTAAATGGGTGGATTTTCAGGCAAGGCTGAGCTTAGATGTGGACAGCCTGCAAAAACCCTTTCTCCAAAGAGGTTCACATTCCCAGGTTCTAGTGATGGAGACCTGGTATCTTTGGGGACATTTTTTCAGGCTCTTAGAGGAAAAAGTTGCCACAATCCAGAAGGGCTTTATTTATTTTTTTGACAGTGACCAATCCCATCATCATCTGGCAAAATGCGGGAGCAGGGATGCATGGTGACCATAGTTCAATGCCGTCTCTCTGCTGGAAGAAAGCCAAGTGGTGTTTGAATGGAAATGGAGCTTGGGAGTCTTCCCTGTAGAGTTTATAGATAGCTCAGGAAGGTCCCAGGAGGTTAGATGGACCAACTGGGGTCAGAGCCCAGCCAGCAAATCCCCCCCACTCATGCTGTCTCTCCAAGAGAAAATTAAGTGATCACTTGGAGCAGCCAAGTACCTGCTGCCATTCTGCTCTTTGTTCTCCTGGAAGTTGCGATGAGCCTTTATAAGGTAAGAATCGCTGACTTTCTGGCCGGCACGAGTCCCTGAACACTTGAACGAAAACAACCCTCCTTGTCAGGAGGCAAGGCAGGCTTGACCGAGCTCATGGGTCCAATGTGTTAATGTGTGAGAACAGGTGAGCAAATGTCAAGTGTCCGGGGAAGAAGAAAAGGTTTCACGGCCACTGAAACATGGGGAAGGAGACGCCTTCACCATCACTGACTTCTCCCAAACATGGGAATAAATGGTCTTACTAAGGGGAAGGACATGAATAAACACCACAGAATTTCAACAAAACTCCAGGGGATAAACTCTTTTTTTTTTTTAGCTTTTAACATCTGGAGCTTCTAGATTCTGTCAATGGTGCATATTTTAAAAATAACTTCTCCATATAAGATCAAGATGCTGCTGGTGAGCACTACATGCTTCCCTTTCATAGCTTGACAGAGCAGATTATATTACAGACGATGGGACATTTGATAGAAACAGTACAGAGTCTCTTCTTATTAACTTTTGTAGATCTTTTTTTGTATCTGCAGATGATCTTCCCAATGACAATGGTCATTTTTTTTTTCAATCATGAAGATGTTAGAGTACATCATTGAGCGTCTCATAAACTCCTTTGGTCATGAGAAGGAAAGTTTCCATCATTAATGGAAAGCACATGCTGAGGTTTCGATGACATCAGTCTGATTCCTGGAGAATGAGGGGACTTGGGGATTTCTGGGCTCTTAAGAAAAAAAAATAAAGAGAATGAAAGGAAAGGAGCTGTGGGGCTTACTCAGCACTCTCAGGGACACCAAGGAAAGCACTTGGAAGAGGATCAAAGTGCATCGGTGAGAACGTCCCGTCATTGCATCGGGGGTGTGAATTCCTGACTCATAAGCAGAGAGGTGGCTTCTGGGGGTGGTGTCATTGTCTGGGAAGGCAGGTGGCATCGGCCGTCAGAGGCACAAGCCTGGCACTGCGGCTCTGGGGGAAGCACGTGCCCCCCTCCAAAGCCCACTGTCGACGGTTCTCCAGTGTCCCCAGCCACCGCTTATGAGTCACGTCTTGACCAAAGACATCTGACCCGCCTGACTTCCTGTCGCCCACGCCGGCCTCCTGGAGAGGCACCTCTCCAGGACGTTCGCTCTGGCTCCTTCTAGGCCTTTCCCTCCCCCGAACGTCCATAAATACCAGATGGCAGATGCTGCTCGGCACTGTTTGCAGGAAAGCCGTGGCAGAAATGCTTGCCCGTGGCCCTGTCTTCAAGGACACGGTTTCTCTTAACCTCGTCCTTCCCTGAGGCTGCTGTCCATTCTGTCTTGTTCCCGTCAGCACTGAGTATCTTCACACATGGACCTCCCTCCTTTCCTGCCATCCCTTGGTGCCCGTCCATGGCTCGGCCGGCCCTGGGTTCTTCTGATGCTGTCCCAGGAAACACGGCGCCATGTTCTTCCCAACCCAAGAAACTGCTGTCAAGAGCCCATCTTCTGTGAGCTGCTCAGCCGCTGTCCTCTGCTCATGTCAGACTCTTCCCAAAGGCCCACCGATTCCAAATCCCTTTCCAATCCGCTCCTTCTCCTGCACCCACTGCCATTTTCCTGGTCCTCATAACCCCCTGAGGATGGTGGCAGATATGGACACCCCCACTCCCCACTCCACTCTATTCTTCCCTTTGTCCTTTCGGTCATAGAGCCCCCGAGAGTCTGTTGGGCACATGGTCGCCCTGGAGGGTGCCTTTCCCCCCGCTCCCTTGCAGCTGCAATGGTGCGGGGCCACGCTGCAATAGTGAGCTATGGAAGGAATAGGCTGGGCCCCCCAACGCCTCCTTCCACTCTCTTGAAGGCCAGGTCCCTCTGGTGCTATGTGGTGACCCACCAGACAGGGATTCCACCTGCTCCGTTCTTCTGCCTCCCAGGGATGACTGTTCATAAGTGTCTTGAAGACTGTTCTTTGACTCTTTATTTCTTGATTGGTTGAGGCTGGAGGGTAAGCCTACCATGTCCATCTTAACCAGAAGTGGAAATATGGCGCCTGATGCATCCTGTTGTTACCGGTGACTTTCTCAACCTTATGACTGAAGGCCCACATCTTGGGATGTGTCTAATCACTGAACCCCTGACTCCGTGGGAAGAGCAGGAGGGTTGAAAATCTGGGGGGCATTAATGAATTGTACTTCTTTGATGTCCCTCGTTCCATTCTACCAATAACCCAATCCAAGTGGTTTGGTCCCTGTGTTAAAAGCTTATGTAATTAATCTTCACCCTATTTGCCATGGCTGAGGGCTGAACGTGTTCTCCATCCAATGGGCATCCTTAAAACGTTTACTGGTTTTCTCATGAACTGATGAAATGAGCCTTTCCAAAGGGTCACTGCAAATGCCATGGAATGCAGACTATATACTGCTGTGGGACGGTCCTGACGGTGGCACAGATGTGGAATGGAGAGCACTAAGCATGAAGAGGTCCTCCGCTCACCCACATGCGAACTGCTTCTGGATATTGAGGAAAGACAAGAAGAAGTCACGGGTCCTTCTGGGCATGAAGGGGAAAACACAACAGATATTTGGAAAGGAGGAAAGACAATGAAAACAGTAGGGACCCTACACTGGCTGTTTCCATGCGACAGTGCTTTCTGAGGCCAATGTGCCCATGCCAGCAGATACAAATAAAGATCTGCCGTTGACCCTTGAACAACACGGCCGTGAACTGCACGGGTCTGCCGATGTGCAGACCGTTCTTGATAAATACAGCACAATCCCGTACATGCGTTTTCTCTACCTTATGATTTTCTAATTCTCATTTTCTTTTGTCCAGCTTACTTTGCTGCAAGAATACATACAGTATATAATACATATAACCTACAAAATATGGGTTAACCAACTATTTATGTTACCGTGAAGTCTTGCGGTCAATGGTAGGCTCTGAGTGGTTAAGTTTTGGGGGACTCCAAAGTTACACGTGGATTTTCAACTGTTCAGGGGATCAGTGCCCCACATCCATGCATTTTTCAAGGGTCAACTGTATTTTAACTTACAGATGAATCTACTTTTCTAACTTAGAGCTATTCACTGAACTTTAAGGGACATCTGGGCTTTTGGCCACCCCCGCCCCCGCCCCTGCATCCCAAATTTAAGAGTTTATAGAATCGTAAAGCTCAGCCCTAACTACAGATACCCCAGCTCTTTACTGCAAGGTTCACACCCAGGACTGTAAGTCAAAGTCCCAGGGAGAATGTATGTTCATTAGCAAACTGGGACAATTTCTCTTGCCTCCTGCCAATTCCTGCAGAAGCTGGAGCCGTGTGTCTTCAGCTGGCTCTCCCCACCACCAGCCCCCCCGCCCCGATACAAGCAGCTGTATCTCTACTGGGTGGAAATTACACTGGCTAGTTTGTGGTTTGCGAGACACGATTTGAGAGCATTTGGGCAGAGCAAAGGGACAGAGCTTCAGGGAGTGCTGAGTGCATGGGTTTTGGTAGCAAAGACAGAAAACAAATGGGAAACAGAAATGCAGAGACTTGCCCCCCTGCACGGCCAGACGAAGGCAGGAAGGAGCCATTGGTAAGTGCTAGATGAAAAACCACAGATAATGGGTGGATGGCTGGGCTGAGGGAAGGCTGAGTAGACTCTGTCCCCACGCCAGCACAGAGTAGCCACATGTCTGGGAGAGAGACCGGCAGTCATGGTGGCATGACATCGAAACCAAGTCAAGCACACACATGGAAAGATGCTCCACATCCCTCATCATCAGGGAAATGCCAATCAAAACCACCATGAGATCCCACCCCACACCTGTCAGAATGGCTCGGGATCAACAAGACAAGAAACATCAGGTGTTGGCGAGGATGCAGAGAAAGGGGAACCCTCGTGCACTGTTGCCGGGAATGCAAACTGGGAATGCAAGCGGTTCTTGGAAACAGTATGGAGGTTCCTCAATAAAACCCAGCAATAGCACTACTACTAGGTCTTTACCCAAGAAAAATGAAAATAGTAATTTGAAAAGACAAATGCACCATTGTGTTTATTGCAGCGTTATTTACAACAGCCAAGATATGGAGGCAACCCAAATGTCCATGGATAGAGAAATGGACGAAGAAGTGGTATATATCCCCACACAAAGACGCACACACAGTGGAATGTTATGGGATATTACTCAGCAATAAAAACAGATGAGGTTGTGCCATTTGAGACAACTGGGAGGACTGTATTAAGCCAAGTGAAGCAAGTCAGATGGAGAAGGACAAATCCGATATGATCTCATCTATATGTGGCGTCCAAAACAACAAAATGAATGAGCAAACAAAAAAAAGGCAGAAACAGACCCGTAAGCACAGAGAGCAAAGTGATGGTTGCCACAGGGGTGGGGCTATGGAAGGAGGGCAAAACGGGTGGAGGGTAGGAGGTGGGGGAGTGGCTTTCCAGTTCTGGAATGAATCAGTCCCAGGAGTAAAAGGTACAACCCAGGGAATATAGCCAACGGTATCGTAATAGTCTTGTATGGTGATGGGTGGTAGTCACAGGTGTGGTGAACACAGCACATCGTAGAGAGTCGTTGAATCGCTATGTTGCACACCTGAGACTAATGGACCTGTGTATGTCAGCCACAATTAAAAAACAAAACCCAAAAAACAAGTCAAGCACAGGCAAAGTTGTCTCGTGTCAACTTCGCGTCATCTCGTTTCCTGTCACAAAGCAGGTTGTTGCTCAGAAGCAAGAAAAGCCACCCTGTGGGGCTGAAAGTCTTCCCAGACTTACCGAGGTTGCCAAGAACACCAGCATAACCACAGGCGACAGGAGGGAAGGATGTTTTCTCACATGATGCTCAGAATCCGGGAAGCGCTGCATTCCGTCCTACGGAATGCGCTGGGATATCACACGAGGAGTGGGCATCAGCCTCGGGAAATCGTGGTGGTGCCCCTGAAGAATGTGGGTCACAACGGAAGACCCCTGATCTGAAGGACAAAAGACTGCAGGACCCGAGAAGTAGGGTTTTCCTGGTCCAGGGATGCACGCAACGATGGGTGCGCTCCTCTGTGCAGGGCAGAGCGCAGACAAACGAACGACAGAGCTGACCACAAGCCAGACCACCACCCAGCACCTTTGCAGGCTGAGTCACCACCAGGATCATCACAATGTCAGATGGCCCGCCTTCGGACATAGGCAATTCTGGAAATTTCCAAGCAAAGCTTGGTCAAGGCTTGCATTGGTCCTTTGAATATCTGACCTGAGTTCTGTTGAGTGAGTTGGTATCCGTTTGGAGGAAAGTGAGTGAGCGGCTAACAGGTGCTGGGTTGGTTTCTACTGAATCTATGAACTCAGACCAGCTCACACACTGTCAGATGCACTGTTTATTTTCAAATCTTTCCTCTTCCCAGATGGGGTAGCATGCAATATTCCACCCAATACATCGAGGGCAACAGCAACAAAAAATGCAAATGGGCTTAGGAAGACAAGAAAAACATTTACCCACCTAGGAGAGATAAACAGCAGCCCCAGCATTTCACAAGAAATGCATCCATTAAGCAACGTGGCATAGTGGCTAATTAAGGGGGAAATCTGGAATATTCAGAGATATTTTAAGTCTAGGGCATGCTTTGCATTCATGATGTTTTTGGTAGTTTTGAAAGAAAGAAGAGGTTTTGGGGAGGTGGATGGGGGGCTGGGGTAACTGGGTGATGGGCATGAAGGAGAACATGTGATGGAATGAGCCCTGGGTGTGATATGCAACTGATAAATCACTGAACTCTACCTCTGGGAAAAAAAAAAAAGAAAAGAAAAAAGAAAGAGAAGAGGGTTTTGCTTCAAAGACCCAGATAATTACAGTTGATCTGAGTCGTGCATACTTGATTTTGTTTACGCCTAACGAAGGCCTTTCCTTTTTCTGTGCGCACATTCCACCCCTGTCCCCCACTCAGAGATTCAGTCGATGTCACGCGCGTTTCAGGATATCAGAACTTGGGTTCATCGGGGGTCTTTGTGGGGCACGAAATCACAGGGGGAAGAAGTCGAAGTGGTGAGTGGGATGGATTTGTCCCTTGGTGGCACACTGTCCTGCAGAAGCAGACGTCTTTATGGGAAGGTAGAAAGGTATGCGTGCGGGTGATTTCCGAGAGTGCGAACACAGGGCTGCTTTGCAGGAAATGCTTCAGCCTTCACATCTATCGAGACCTGCTGGGGCGAGATTTTTCGGCGGTGGAGCAGAAGGGAAGATGGCTTTCGGGACAAAGGGGAGGCGCACACATCATGCAGATGCGTTAAATTACGGTAAGATGTCCCCCATGGAACGAACGGCAGGTTAAAGACTGCAATCCCAGGGAAAGCATCCCATAGACGGGACTTACCCTGTGTTCGAACCCATGGGGCATCCGAGATCCCAGGTTGTGAGTGAACTGAAGTCTAATACCCCTCAAAATTCATACACTCATGCTCCCCAGGAGAGTGCATTCGGAGATGAAATAAAACAAAAGTAGAAAGTATCAAGATGCAAGCATTCAGTAGAACGTGATGGACCAGGACAGAACCATTTGGGGACAAAACAAGGAAAGGGTTGCAAACTGCGAAAAAAGCAAATACGGCCACTGCCCCCCGGCAGCCAACTCCTTGTAGATAAAAAACACTGGCCCTCTGGTCCTATTGGGGTCATTGAAACCCCCGCCCTGAAGGCATTCTGTTGCTAAGGACTTTCAGCAAATCCAGAGATTTCTGCCCAGGATACGTGATTAAGAACAGTAGCCATGAGCTTGGCAAGGATGGATGAGGGGGTTGGTCAGAAGGTCCGGGGGGATCGGAAGAGGTGCCTGTCAGGGGGCCCCACGTCCAGGAGAGACAGACCCTTCCGTGGGGCCCGGGACACACGCACTCCGATGCTGGCACTGACCTGATGAAGGAAAAGCTACTCCAGAAGGAGAAACAGAGAATGCACACAAATCCCTCTGCGTTCCAATGGTGCCCAGGGCATGCTGACATTTTAAGACTCTGCCATAAAAATAAGTGACGGCTCCAGGAAGCCTGAGTTGGTTTTCTTTGCCAGCAATGGGAAGAGTTGCTTTTTCCTTTGTCACAGGAAGCGTGTGTGTGCGCGCATGTAAATCGAATCCAATCTTTCATTCTGGTGTCTGCTGGTTATTTTCCATAGGTTTCAGTCTGTTTGCATTCCCCTTGTCTACCCTGCTCAGTGCCCTAAACCCCGAAGCTTCAGACCAGTCTCCGGAGAGCCCTTGCAGATGGACTCCAGCACGGCCGGGACTCGGGGACTGACACACATCCGAGGGCTGGACAAGGGGTCCTGGACCTCACCCACCACAGGCTGCAAACCCCCAGCCTCATACTCTCCCCCAGGGACAAGCTCCTTGTCCTCACCAAGTCCCTCCAGACACAGTGTCTTCCTGCATCCCGTCAACATCACACTGACCCCCCAGGTCACTCCAACCTCATACTGCCCCCCCAGGTCCCTCCAACCTCACACGGTCCCCCCCCAGGTCCCTCCAATCTCACACTGCCCCCCACAGGTCCCTCCAACCCCACACAGTCCCGCCCCAGGTCACTCCAACCTCACACTATGTCCCCCCCCATCACTCCAACCTCACACTGTCCCCCCCCAGGTCCCTCCAACCCCACACGGTCCCCCCCAGGTCACTCCAACCTCACACGGTCCCCCCCCCACGTCACTCCAACCTCACATGGTCCCCTCCCAGGTCCCTCCAACCTCGCACAGTCCCCCCAAGGTCTCTCCAACCTCACATTGTCCACTCCAGGTCACTCCAACTTCACACCACTGCCCCCCACAGGTCCTCCAACCTCACACGTTCCCCCACCAGGTCCCTCCAACCTCACATTGTGCACCCCAGTCACTCCAACTTCACACTGCCCCCCCAGGTCCCTCCAACCTCACACGTTCCCCCCGTCAGGTCCCTCCAACCTCACATGGTCCCCCCAAAGATCACTCCAACCTCACACTGCCCCCTACAGGTCCCTCCAACCTCATACTGTCCCTCCCCAGGTCCCTCCAACCTCACACTACGTCCCCCCAGGTCCCTCCAACCTCACACTGTGCCCCCCAGCTCACTCCAACCTCACACTGTCCCCCCCAATCACTCCAACCTCACACGGTTGCCCCCAGGTCCCTCTAACCTCACATTGTCCCCCCCAGGTCACTCCAACCTCACACTGTCCCCCCCAGGTCCCTCCAACCTCACACGGTCCCCCCCAGCTCACTCCAACCTCACACTGTCCCCCCCCAATCACTCCAACCTCACACGGTTGCCCCCAGGTCCCTCTAACCTCACACTGTCCCCCCCCAATCACTCTAACCTCACACTGTCCCCCCCCAGGTCACTCCAACTTCACATGGTCCCCCCCAGGTCCCCCCAACCTCACACGGTCCCCCCAGGTCCCTCCAACCTCACATTGTGCACCCCAGTCACTGTAACCTCACACTGTCCCCCCCAAGTCCCTCCAACCTCACACTGTCCCCCCCGGTCCCTCCAATCTCACACTGTCCCCCCCAAGTCCCTCCAACCTCACACTGTCCCCCCCCGGTCCCTCCAACCTCACACTGTCCCCCCCCCCGGTCCCTCCAATCTCACACTGCTCCCCAGTCACTGTAACCTCACACTGTCCCCCCCCCCGTCCCTCCAACCTCACACAGTACCCCCGCCCAGGTCCCTCCAACCTCATACTGCCCCCCACAGGTCACTCCAATGCCACACGTTCCCCCCCAGGTCACTCCAACCTCACATTGCCCCCCCCCGGTCCCTCCAACCTCACACGGTCCCCCCCAGGTCCCTCCAATCTCACACTGCCCCCCAGTCACTGTAACCTCACACTGTCCCCCCCCCGGTCCCTCCAACCTCACACAGTACCCCCACCCAGGTCCCTCCAACCTCATACTGCCCCCCACAGGTCACTCCAATGCCACACGTTCCCCCCCAGGTCCCTCCAACCTTACACGGTCCCCCCCAGGTCCCTCCAACCTCACACGGTCCCCCCCAGGTCCCTCCAACCTCACACTGTCCCCCCCAGGTCCCTCCAACCTCACACTGTCCCCCCCAGGTCCCTCCAATCTCACACGGTCCCCCCCAGGTCCCTCCAACCTCACATTGTGCACCCCAGTCACTCCAACCTCACACTGTGCCCCCCCAGGTCCCTCCAATCTCACACTGTCCCCCCCAGGTCCCTCCAATCTCACACTGTCCCCCCCAGGTCCCTCCAACCTCACACTGTCCCCCCCAGGTCCCTCCAATCTCACACGTTCCCCCCCAGGTCACTCCAACCTCACACTGTCCCCCCCAGTCACTGTAACCTCACACTATGTCCCCCCCCAGGTCCCTCCAACCTCACACTGTTCCCGCCCAGGTCCCTCCAACCTCACACTGCCCCCCCAGGTCCCTTTCAGCTGCCACGCTCTCGCACCCACTGCTGTGTTCCCCCACCTATCTCCACAATCTTCTCTCTCAACAGCCTCCTGCATGCCTGTCATCCGCCCTGTGCTCTCCCCGCAACAACAGAAACAGCCTTGGGCAGTTATCTCCGCAGACCTGCTGTGTGCAGACTCTGCCCCCACCTCTCCCTGGTCCTCCAAGAACGTCCCGTCCCGGGACCGTCAGTGGAATGTGCTTGCTGGGCCCTGGCGGGGACCCCCTGAGCTCCCCCTTCTTGCGGTGGGCTGTGCCCGTCATCCCACTCACTGTTCCCACGGGCCGTCTCAGCCCCAGCGTCATGCCCCATCATCCCACACAAAGGTCTCTGGGACCTTTTCCCCAGACAGCAGTTTAGGAATCAAAAAAAAAAAAAAAAAAAAAGCCTGAGATCTAAAACTTGCAAAAGTTTCTTGTTGCCTCTACCTTTTCTGTTTGACTGACGTTACAGACCGGATGGAAAGCATCCCCGCCATTCAGCTGTTTGCGACTGGTTTCCCTTAGTTCCAAGCAAATTCAGAACAAGCACCGTATGGAGGCCTGCATCCAACATGCAGACACCTACGGGGGCATTTCTTGCCAAAACTCACAGCTCCAGCGGACCGCGAGTCCAAAGCTGTAATCTTAAGAGGATTCCTTAATGGACTTGTGGGGTTTTCACCGCTCATCGCGTGACCCTCCACCAAAGGTGAAGGTCAGTCATCAAGCAATTAACGTCCTAAAGCAGATGTCATGAAGCAAACATCTGGGGCCGTCATGCACCAGGTGCCGTAGGCTCTTCACGGGGTGGGAACCGGGCTAAAGAAGGACCGCCAGTGGGGAAATCCAACTCGGCTTTTTCTTGAATATGCTGGGGAGGTGCTAATTTTCTCACACTCTCCGGGCTCAGAGAGTGGGGAAGAGAAGGAGGGTCTCTCTCCTTTTGCTCCCCTCCCGTCCTCACCACAAACGTGCACACACAGACTTGTGACCTCAACATGGTTGACTCGCACTCATCTGCTCCCAGTTTGGCCAGAGGGAGCAACAGGCGGACAATTACGGAATTCTGTCCTGGATTCGACTGTAGGAATGTTTGGTTTCCTCAAAGCATTTACAGTCCCGGTCAAGTAGCTTGATGTCGAGAGCAAATAAACAGGAGGCCCGTGGTATGAAATCGAAATCACAGCTGAATAAGGTGTTAAGAAAGTCAACAACACTCGGTGACAGCCACAGGTTTCTGCAAGACGCACCAGGTACTTCTCCTTAAGAGAATTGGTAGCAGATGAGCATCAGACTCAGACAAGACAAAAGTAGAAACAAACCTGAAAGCTTCAGATATTTGGAAGAAGGACCAGGACCAGTGTGGTGGCTTCAAGAAACCCAGGAACCCTCCTGTTATCTTTGTGCTCTGAAACCCCAGCACATGACTTCCATCCTCAATGCTGCCTCATGGCTCAAGGTGGATGCTGAAGCTCCAGCCACTGATTCCGGTTGCATCCCTGCAAGCAGGAATGAGGAGGCAGTGGGGAACTAGCACTTTGTCAGCAGCTTTCCTAAATGCCCACAACACATTGACTAAAATCCCGCTGAATGCACCCACAGGGCCACACCTAGCTGAAGGACAGTTTAGCATAAGATGTAGTGTGTTTGGGATAGTAGCTGGATACATGTAGTGAGCTGGGGATGGCATCGGCCCCCCCAAAAGGTTGTGAGTTACCTTCAGGTTAACCTGTGGGTCCAAACCTCATCTGCTAATGAGAATCTCTTTGATGGCATTTGACATAGAGAGAATTTTTGTGAAGTCAACACTCAGCCCCGGGGACTCTGACATCAGGTGTCACCAACTAACATCTAAAAAGACCTGCCTCTACTGTGGATAATGAGAAAAATCTCACTTTCATACTCGGACAAGAGAACGGCATCCAAATACAGAAGATGAGAGGGAAAGAGAGAGAAAGGGCACTGGACAGCCTCAGTGTTTCCCAGGCACATCCATAAGCCTGTCAGACTCATGACGTCCCACTCACGACCTGACCATCCTCCTGGGATGAGCACTGTGACCATCTCTGGTGTCAGCATCAGGGAACGAAAGTGCAGGGAGATGAGAAAGCATGGCCAAGTTTCTACACACAGTAAGTGGAGACACTATTACTTGTAGAGACTGGGTCCCCACTGAAACCCCACAGATGGTCATGAAAACTTATTTCTCTGTGTTCCTCCTTATTATTGTCATTAGCCAGCATTTAAATTGTGAGTGGAATTCCAATTGCTCTGTGCTTATCTCTGGTGAGACGGGTAGAAGACGCCATGATACAAAAAAGACATCCAGATGGCCAACAAACCCATGAAAAGATGCTCAATGTCACTCATCATCAGGGAACTGGGGGTGACAATACCCACGTCCAGGATCCAAATAAAATAAGGTTCTGGTAAGGTCTACACATCTCGGCCAAACGCACGCACGTCTCAGGTAAGAGAAGAGCTAGGTGCAGCCAAACGCCTTTTCCCTTCCGAGAATGTGTACGTTGGCCGGCGCACATGTAGACACGCCGATTCCGTGAAAGGCTTGTAAAACATCATTTAAAATAAGAACATTGAGAGCATGCTTTCAAACTAGTGAAGGCAGGAGAGACGGAATTAAAAAAAAAAAAAAAAGAGGGTGGGGGTCGTCAATCACCTGGAGAATGTGATGAAAACAGAAAGTCAATTTGGGCCAATCGCAGAGAAGGAGAACATACAATATTTTTATTCAATAGCAAGAGTTTGGAAGTGGTCTGAGATCCTGGGACCATTGCCTAAAATTTTCCACTTCCCTCAGCCAGACGAGAAACAGCATGGAATAGAAAAAAAAAAAAAAATAGCAAAGATTATTGCACCAAGAAAAATACATCCATTGAAGCATCTTATGAACTAAGGCAGAATGGAAAAATCAGAACCAAGCCTTTCTCCTAGGCCAGCTCCCCAAATGCAAAGAAATGGGGTCAGGGAGGCATTTCCAAGGGGAGTCAGCTCCTGGTCCTCATTTGAGACAGGATGAGGTGACTTACTACCTTGAGTCTCTGACACGTCCCTTTCCTACCCAAAATCAGCAGATTCCAGACAGACATTATTTCAAGGATAGCAAATAAGCTAAGAAAACACAAAGCAGTGTGATTTCTGGGGTACTGAGAAGGTGCCCGGATTAGTGTGCTCAGGCAGACATAACAAATACCCTAGACAGAGTGGCTTTAACTACAGACATTTATTGTCTCCCAGTCCTGGAGGCTGGGAGTCTGAGATCCAGGCGGGGCCGAGGCAGGTTCCTCCTGAGGCCGCTCTGCTTGGTGTGCAGACCCCGTGTTCTCCCCGTGTCCTCACACGGTCGTCCTTCTGTGCGTCTGTGTCCTCATCTCTTATAGGAACACCAGTCCTATGGGATCAGGGTTCATCTTACTGACCTCATTTTACCTTCACTGCCTCTTGAAAGACCTTATCTCCAAACGAGCCTACTTTCTGGCATACTAGCGGGTCAAGACTTCAACGTACAGATCTGGAGGGAGCACAATTCAACCTAAAACAACATCCCTTCCCGACAAAACGGTCTGCATATGTCACCGGCATCTGGTCAGCACATTTTTTTATACAGAACAGGAATGTGGACACCATTAGCCGGCGTTAGAGGACATGACATAAGAATCATTTAGGGGGGCAAACTCAGGTCATGATGAACTTTGTACGTGACAGCCTCAATGTTGGGATTTTCTCCTCTAAATCAGAGGCCTGCAAACTACAACCCATGGGCCGAATATGGTCCACCATCTGTTTTTGTAAATAAAGTTTTATTGGCACATAGCCATGAACATTCATATATTTTTCTACGGCTGCTTTTGTGGTACAGTGGCAGAGTTGGGCAGGTGCTGTGGAAACCAGATCCCCTGCAAAGCCAAAGATCATTCTACCTGACGAATTACCGAAAAGGAGGTGGGGGAAGCCAACCTCTGCTCTAAATGATGGGGAGTCACGATACAGGATTTGAATCTAGAGAATGACACAGTCCCATGTCCAGTTTTATAATTACCAAGCAGTCCTATAGGGAGTGACCCAGGTGGAATTAACAGATGGGATGAGATCTCAAGGAAGATAGGACAGGAGAGGAAAGGCACAGGTGCATGTGGGACGAGACTGGGGGTAGCGTGTGGCCCAGAGAGCCTTAAATTTGCATCAAGACATAGATGGTAAGTCCGTCTTCTGAGAAAGAAAACGGTGGGACAGACAGTCCTGAAACCCCTTGTTTGTGGTGCTTTGTTACGGCAACCCTAGGAAACTAATCTAATTCATTAACAGAGTTGTGTGTTCTTATAGTTGATACACATCGATAGTGCCTTTCAATCCCACCAAACCTCATTCGTTGTTTAATTAGTTCGGTCACATCCAGAAAATGTCCAAGCTATTGTCCAATCCCCAAATTTCGGTGGAGAACAAGATTATGTCATTACTCTTGTCTCAGGTCATTATTCCTTATCTGAGCCTCTGAAAGAGAATCCATAATGAGAGAAAGGGCAGGTGCTCCCCCTCCTTCTTCCCCTTTGGGCAGAAGGCGCCCTGGGGCCACAGGGACTCTGAGATCCTGTGCCCCGTGCTAGGACGGAAACTGGAGAAGCCTCTTTAGATAGGTGTGTTTTTCTGCTTTGTTTGTTCTTAAGCAAGAAGATAAACCTTCATTGGCACACTCCAATGGAGAGGATGGCTTTCAAGTTCAGAAGTTCATGGCACATTACGGGGTAGTTAGGTGTCAGATGAGAAACTGGTCTCAGACCCTGCCCAAGAGTTTGTCCCAACGTGCATATCATTCCCATGGTCTACATTTTAAGCTTTAATGATGGAAATCAACCTCCTGTTCCATCATTCAGAAAGGTGGAAAACCCAAGCATTTCATGAGGATACTATTTTAAAAATGAGAGCACTTATCAAAAGAGCCAAAAGGTGGTAATAGCCCAAATGAATCATCAATAGATGAACGGATGAGCCCAGTGTGGTCCATCCAGACAACAAAAGGTTACTCCGCCATGAGAAGGAAGGAAACACTGGCACCTGCGAACAGATGGATGAACCTTGAGAACATCAGGGTCAGTGAAAGACACCAGACACAGAAGACCACACAGTGTATCATTCAATTTATATGAAACATCCCCAAATCGGCAAATCCATAGAAACAGAAAGCAGATGAGTGGTTGGCTGGGGCTGGCAGGTGGGAAATGGGGAGGGGTTCAGGGTCTCCTTTTGGGGGGATGAGAATGTTCTGGGACGAGATAGAATTGGTTGCTGCCCATGCCCAAAAAACAAGTAATCCAATTTAAAAATGGGCAGAAGACATGAACAGACATTTCTCCAAAGAAGACATAGAGATGGCAACAGAAACATGAAAAGATGCTCACCATCACTCATCACCAGGGAAATGTAAATCAAAACCACAATGAGGTGTCACCTCACACCTGTCAGAATGGCTAAAATCAACAACATAAGGAACAACAGGTGTTGGCAAGGATGTGAGAAAGGGGAACACTTGTGCACTGTTGGTGGGAATGCAAACTGGTGCAGCCACTTTGGAAAACAGTGTGGAGGTTCCTCAGAAAGTTAAAAATAGAAATACCCTGCGATCCAGCAATTGCACTACTGGGTATTTACCCCCAAAATACAAAAATACTAATTCAAAGGGATACATGCACCCCTACGTTTATAGCAGCATTATCTACAATAGTCAAATAGGGAAACAGCCCAAGTGTCCATCTATTGATGAATGAATAAGGAAGATGTGGTATAGATATACAACAGAATATTATGCAGCCATAATAATAGTGAAATCTTGCCATTTGCAATGACATGGAGGGAGCTAGAGATATAATGCTAAGCAAAATAAGTCAGAGAAAGATAAATACCATATGGTTTCAATCATATGTGGAATTTAAGAAACAAAACGGGCAAAGGGGGAAAAAAGAGAGAGAGGAAAACTGAGAAACAGACTCTGAACTCTGGCGAACACACTGAGGGTTACCAGAGGGGAGGTGGGAGGTGGGTTAGGGGAAATAGGTGATGGGGATTAAGGAGTGCACTTGTCATAATGAGAAAAAAAAAAAGTGGTTGTTGCCCAACATTGTGAATGTGCTAAATGCCACTGAATTGTTCACTCTAAAATGGTTAATTTTATGTTATGTAAATTTTGTCTCAATAAATTATTTTTAAAATAACATACTTTTTATTTATTTAAAATACAACATTCTGACCACAGCTAGATCCTGGATATACTAACACAAGCCTTGAGGGGCCACCACTTAAACAGAAAACATTTTCACGTTCTTATACCAGATAGGTAAGTAGGTAAATAGATGGATGGATGGATGGATGGATGGAGGGAGGGACGGATGGAGGGATGGATGGATGGATGGATGGAGGGATGGATGGAGGGGAGGGATGGATGGAGGGAGGGAGGAAGGGAGGGATGGATGACAGATATGATGGATGGATGGATGAATAGAGAGATACCGACAGAAACATAGCAGATACACAGATATCAATAGAGATATGCTCTTGTTAGTTAATTTTACCGAAATAAACTTTTGTATATCTTATATTAAAAAAAACAACTAAGCAGTGTCTAAAAAATCTTTCCTAATCCCTTCCTCCTCAAAAATAGTAACGATAATAAAAAGCATCATGTGCGTTGGTTGAGGACATCAGCACAACCACTGACTGGCAAAGTTCATATCTGAGGACAACTGAAATTCTGGGCTATGGCTCTTGGTCAGTTAGCAGGTATCTATTTGTATTATGTTCCGATTTTCAACTCCATCGATTCTGGAAGGTTCTCAGAGTTCTATTTAAGAAGAATTTTCTAAGTTGAAGGCTTATTTCCTTTCTGAACATTGTTGCTGTCCTTAACGCTCAAACTCAAAGGATAGGCCGTGCTAGCTAGCTACAGGGTTTGCATAGACCAGGCAGAACCAGGAGCTGGATGTTTCAAGTAGCCACATCAGATGGCTCTACATCCTTCCAAAGGATTTGCAGATGCTTGGCCACTTGCCGCCCTAACGGCACGTTTCCACAGATCCCATTGCCATTTTCTGTGTCCCAGCAATCTAGCCCTGAGCATTATGGCACATAAAGTATTTTTTTTTTATTTCAGAGCTAATTCATCTGTGCTTAAATGTCCTGGCTTGAAGAACTGTACACAAATCCAAAGCAAACCAAACTTTAAAGGGAGGCATGTCGGTATTCCTCAAAGAGCCAAGCTTCACCAGATAAGACACTAACTGGTTATAATTGGCCAATGAATCACATCAGCCGTGCATGCACGGACACAATCATCCTATTCATTAGCTAGACATCCATACCCTCCCATTAACCCAAAGCAACAGGCGTTTCCAGACAAAGCCAGAAATGACTGCTATTTTTCCAATGGCAAGTGGGGTTCAAAAGCAGAACACCCACCATACGCCAGTCCTCATGGCATGAAGGTTTTGATTAGTGCAGATGATCAGAATGGAGCGTTGGACCACAGGGTGAAGCCTTTTCCTTTGGAAGATGAGGAAGGTGGGCTCTGCGGAGACTCTGCCCCCCTGGTTGTAAGTCACTCATCCTCCGTGAGAGTTTCTGATCACTGACCTCTAAGTAGGTGTGCGAGCCGGTGGAAATTCTCCACCCGGGGGGAAATTAGGTAGGGTTGGAGACATTGCAGGGCATGGTTATTTACTTAGACAAAGAAGATTTTATTTCTTATTTCGTCAGATGCGCTTTGGGCAGAGCGTATCTGAACTGGGCTCTTCGTATAAATAGTGCATTCATAAGTTGGGGAGTACCGATCAAGTGTCATTAAATGTGCTACATATCTTGGTGTTCAAGCTCCCCGTGCATGGTTATCCTCCCTGGAAAAGTAATTCCTAAGCCATGATATTGTTTAAAAGGGTGGACTGGTGTATTCATCAGAGCCGGATATTCAACATGGTAGATGAAGAAAGAGGAGAGAAGATGAGCTGTGCCCCAAACAGGGGTGAATTGTCCTTATTCTATAAAACAGGTCCCATTCAATATAAGTAATAATATGTAAATAAGAAGACTCACTTTCCAAAAAGTTCGTTTTGAAGCTGAATGAGAGGAATCTACTGGAAAAATTAAAATACCTCCCAAGTCCCCGGACAAGACTTTTTAAGTGGTATCCACTGCCCTCTCGTGGAGACTATGTGAACAAAAGCATCCCTTTGACCTATTACAAAAAAATATCTTTTTGGCTATTATAGATGAGCTGTTTCCAGCATAAAGAGAGAAGACAAATACATCTGCAAATGTTTCTCATCCATTTATATACTTGCTCCATCATCCACAAAACCACCATCAGCAATACTGGCAAATATTCTATATGCGAGCGACGGACAGGTTTGCAGCTCAAGTGACTATAAGGTCAATTGTTTCTTCCTCTTAAAAGATTAAGCCCATGAAAAATAATTTCTTTTAAATGGTCAAATCCGTCAGTTTGAATCCATCTGGGCTACTTATCATTAAAGAGTTTTGCAAGATCTGCCAGGTTCACCATGCAATATAATCCACCAGCAAGAACAGAATAATGCCTGATATTTCTAAAGAGTTTAACAACTGTTGAAAATATCTTAACAAGTGCAGACCCCTGAAGGCCACAGACAGGAGGAGCAGAGTCTTCCTTACCTTATTCTGCATGATGACATTTTACTTTGTCAATCCTTGTCCCACAAGCAGATTTCAGAACTGAAAAGAATGTGGCAATACTTAATTGTTGAATCCATGGAGCCAGAAAGATCTGAGCTCACTTAGAGAGCCAGGGACTTTCCAAAGTATTGGGAAGAAGCCCGTGCAGAAGGCACAACACAGGGAAACCATGCTCCTGCTGTGTGTTGTCCCTTCAGAGACCAGGGTGTGGTGACAAGGGAAGAGGCAAATGTCTCACAGTCTAAATGGTCCTCACTGTGCTCATCTGCCCTCAAGGCCGTCAACAAGGATGGGACAATTGTACCTCCAGGGACACTCGGCAAGGTGTGGAGATATTTTTGGTGTTACTGGTATCTGCTGGGTGGACACCTGGGGTGATGCTCAATGCCCTACAGTACACAGGACACCCCACCCCAGAGACCTATCTAGCTAGACCCAGGTGTCATTACAGCTGAGGTCACTCTTGCTGCCTTAGCATGAGAGACTCTGTCTACCTACCTACCTGTCGACCCATCCATCCACCCAGATGTCTGTCTGTCTATCTATCCATCAGCTATCTATCCATCCATTCATCCATCCCAATATCTGTCTATCTATCTATCTATCTACCTACCTACCTATCTATCATCTATCTATCTATCATGTACCTACCTATATACCTACCTAACCATCCATCCATCCATCCATCCATCCCTCCATCCGTGGCAGTTACTGTAACCAGGGTGACTTTATTCCCAGAGGACACTTGGCTATGTCCAGAAACATTTCTGGTTGTCACAACTTGAGGTACTCCTGGAATGCAGTGGGTGGAGACCAGGGGTGCTGTTCAACACACCACAACACACAGAAGAGCTCCGTCACAGAGGATCATCTAACCCCTGAGTGAGGCTGAGAAAGGTTGATGTAACCATGACTTAGATCCGTTCATTATCGCCACCTGGAAACAGCAATAGACAATGAAAGCAAAGGCAGACTTCATGCAAAAAATGAAAGGCTTGACAAGATGCCCTATGAAGGACAGAAAGCCTCTAACTCAGGGCTCATTCCCTAACTAGCAGCACCTCTACCAGCTGGGTTCTTACTGATTCTCCAGGTCAGACTTCCAGAATGCGAATCTTCATTTTACCAAGATCCCTGGTAATTTCTATGCACGTCAAAGTCTGGGAACAAGCAGACCATGCATTCTCAACATCCTCTGCAGAGCCAAATCCCCCGGGGGACAAAGCACGCATGGTTCTCAGCCAGGGCGGCCCATCAAACCCACCTGGGGAGACCAAACAGCTGGGTCTGGGCAATGAGGTTTTTAGAAGGTCATTAAGTGACTCCCAAAGTGCAGTCAAGTTTGAAAACCATGGTTTTAAGAAGCGTCATGCCCTCCAGGCCCAAACCCTACCCCAAACCAACTAAGTCAGAATCGCTGGGGGTGAGTCCCAACATGGCAGCTTTTGGAAACCTGGTGGTTCTGATGTGTGGTCAGGGGTGGAAACTACTTGGTTGGTTCTCAGCTTGACCTTGCTTGTGTCAAATCACCCGGAGGGTCAGATAAACAGAGTTGTTGAGTCCCGCCCCATATTTTCTGATTTTTAGCAGGTTTACAATGGGGCCTGAGAATTTGCATTTCTCAGAAGGTCCCAGGTGGTGTTTGTGCTACTGACTTGTTTCTCAATTTTTCCCAAAGTTGAAAGTTTCCTTTAAATAGACACAGTTATTCTCCAGGGCAGCTCCAGAGGACTGCACTGGAAAGCAAGTGACTTTGTAAAATGGAAAATATGGATAAAACTTCATTCTATATTATTTTAGGAAATAAGAGATCATTATCTGGCATTGCAAACTTGAGTCCCAGTAGATATTAAGGCTTCAAAGATGAAGAATAAAGAAAATGTGCTCAAAATTGTCAATGTGGAGATGCTCATGTGTGCTTCCTGCCTTGCATCTGTCTGCAACTGAAACCATATTTCCAAGACCCATGGAGTTTTGCAATCCTTGCATTGAGCCTAGTCAAAGAATTTCAAACTAATTCTTTCCATTGAGCCAACAAAATAAATCATATGCAAGGGGAGACAGGCAGTTGGGGGGTGGTGAGTAAGTACACTGGGTGAATCCCTTCACAGGGAGTGAGCTCTGGGAAAGGTCACACACATTCTACACATTCATTGGATATCTCGGCATTGAACCCAGGACAGTAACAAAAGTTTCAGATAACCCCAGGACCTCCTTGCCTGAGACATCGAAAATGGCCACCACCTTCACTACCACCGTCCCCGCCAGGAATGAATGGTTTGCGGGTGTGTAAGGGAAGACCCAGGTTTTGCAGCTGGTGAAGCTCAGAGAATGTAGAAGGGCTATCTTTAAGAAAAGGAATTCAAACAAATCCTACTCTTGGAAGATTCGCAAAAATGTACAGCTGTGTGAATGCATTGCTTGGGCCCCTTGGAGAGTTTTGGAAAACGCTGATGGGGAGTGGTGGGCGGGATAGGGTGGGGCAGGGAGCAGTGTGGGCCATTTCTGCCTGACGTGGGCCTGGCGCCTTGCTCTGCGGCTCCTCACAGGCCTGACCGGGACATCCTCGGCACGCTGCGCTGCAGGCTGTGGCTCTCCCCGCTCCACCACCGCCACCCTCCTCTTGTCTCTCTCCCTTTCCACTGTGGTCAGGTCTGCCCCCTCTTATCCTTCACAGACATTTACCCCTGACAATTCCACCTCAGGATATAAATGTATTCCCTGCAGGACCTCCCGTGACCCCGTGTCTGATTTGTCTGAAAAGAAGAACAGATTTATAAACTGGACAAAAAGAGTGTAAAGCGAGAAGGGGGAAAGAAATCAGAGCAAAAGCATTCTATTCGGGGTTACCATGTTGCTCAGTAACAGACGAAGATTTTGATTGCTTTCAAGTGTGAGACACGAACTGATCCAGCTATGCCACTTTCTGCGCATATAGACAAAAAATTCAAATCGGGATCTCAAAGAGCTATATGCACCCCCATGTGCACTGCAGCACTATTCACAATAAGCAAGATATGGAAACAACCTAAATGTTCACCCAAAGATGAACACATAAAGACAAAAAACGTGGGATATACAGACTACAGCTACAAATCAGCCTTAAGGAAGAAGCCACCTGCAGAAGAATGAAACTGGACCATTTCCTTACACCACACACAAAAAGAGACTCAAAATGGATGAAAGACCTAAATGTGAGATAGGATTCCATCAAAATCCTAAAGGAGAACACAGGCAGCAACCTGTTCGACCTCAGCTGCAGCAACTTCTTGCTAGACACATCTCCAAAGGCAAGGGAAACAAAGGCAAAAATGAACTATTGGGACTTAACCAAGATAAAAAGCTTCTGCACAGCAAAGGAAATAGTCAACAAAACCAAAAGACAACCGACAGAATGGGAGAAGATATTTGCAAATGTCTTATCAGATAAAGGGCTAATATCCAAAATCTATAAAGAACTTACAAACTTAACACCCAAAGAACATATAATCCAGGCAAGATATGGGCAGAAGACATGAACAGACATTTCTGCAAAGAAGACATCCAAACGGCCAAAAGACACATGAAAAAGTGCTCAACATCGCTCAGCATCAGGGAAATACACATCAAAACCACAATGAGATACCACCTCACGGCAGTCAGAATGGACAAAATGAACAAGTCAGGAAACGACAGATGTTGGCGAGGATGTGGAGAAAGGGGAACCCTCCTACACTGTTGGTGGGAATGCAAGCTGGTGCGGCCACTCTGGAAAACAGTATGGAGGTTCCTCAAACAGTTGAAAACAGAGCTACCCTATGACCCAGCAATTGCACTACTGGGTATTTACCCCAAAGATACAAATGTATGATCTGAAGGGGTACGTGCACCCCAATGTTTAGAGCAGCAATGTCCACAATAGCCAAACTGTGGAAAGAGCCAAGATGTCCATCGACAGATGAATGGATAAAGAAGGTGTGGTATATATATACAATGGAATATTACTCAGGCATCAAAAAGAATGAAATCTTGCCATTTGCAACAATGTGGATGGAACTAGAGGGTATTATGCTAAGCAAAATAAGTCAATCAGAGAAAGACAATTATCATATGATCTCACTGTTATGTGGAATTTAAGAAACAAGGCAGAGGATCATAGGGGAAGAGAGGAAAAAAAATGAAACAAGATGAAACCAGAGAAGGAGATAAATCGTAAGAAACTCTGAATCTTAGGAAACAAACTGGGGGTTGCTGGAGGGGAGGGGGTGAGGGCATGCGGAACAAAGAAAGAAGGAAATCCTGCCATCTGAGGCAATACGGGTGAACCTGGAAGGGGGGGCTGCTCGGTGAAATAAGCCTGGTGCAGAAAGACACATAGTGCATGATTCTACTTATAGGCGGTATCTGAAATAGTCAAGCTCAGACATACAGAGAGAAGGATGGTGGGTTCTGCTGATCCTAGGCAAGAGGGCAATAGGCAGTTGTGTATTGATAGTAAATATGTTCGATTATGCAAAATGAATAAATTCTAGACATCCATTGTACAATGTGGTTCTTACAGTCACCATGAACTGGGTGGTTTATCAACAAAAGAAATGTACTCCTCACATTTCAGGAAGCTGGAAGTCCAAGATCCAGGTGTGGGCAGAACCGGGGCCTGGTGAGGTCCGTCTTCTGGTTCACGCATGCTGCCTTACTGCTGTGTCTTCATGTGTGGGGAGAGAAAGGCAACTTCTTTCAACCTCTTATTATAAGGGCATGATTCTAATTCATGAGGGGGTCCCACCTTCATGACTTAATGCCCTCCCAAAGGCCCCACCGCATAATACCATCAACCTGAGGTTTAGGTGTCAACAACATATGAATTTTGGGGGGGCACACATTCAGTCTGTGGCACCCCTCCATGTCACCCCCATAAAGGCAGCATCAGACCGCCCAAGGGATGCCCTTGAGATGCAAACGAACAGCATTCAGTCACATACATGACCTACAACATGGAACAGCCACGTCTTGTCTCAACACTTGTACCAAGGGTCTGCCCACATGCTGCCATTTTCACATTCCGTGGATCATCAAACTTGCCGGTTCTGTCTATAGGACGTGACGTCTGCTCTTTGTAATGAGAATATTAAAATACACACCTTGATGGGACTTTAGAGATCATCTGGTCAAACCCACTCTTCTCCGTAGATCACGAAGGTGTACCAACTGGATGGAAGCATTCAATCCCGTCTTCTAAAAGTGAATATATTTTTTAAAATTTATTTATTAACACATAATGTATTATTTGTTTAAAAAAAAAGAGCTAGAAAAATTTTTAGAGAAACAATGTTGGAAGGCATAATATGAATCAAGTGAATTAGGAGCAGAGGGTGGGAGTACAGGTCCCCACCTGTATATGGTAGCTGTTGGCGTTTATTTCCGGGTATAATAAAAATTTTGCAGCATTTCAAACTGCTACAAAAAAATACAAATAAAAAAAAAGTGAATTTATTTCCTGTTCTCATTGTTGAAAATCTGAAGCCATGGATAAATTCAGGTCATTAAAGTACACCTTCCCATTAAAAACAAAATGAGCCTCAGTGCTGTTTTTGATAAAATGATCTATGTGTTATCTACAAAAAGTTCTCTAGTGATATCAGTTCTTTGTCCCGTTTGAGAAATACTTGACATATATCACTGTGCAAGTTTAAGGTGTACAGCATGATGATTTGATTTATGTATTGCGAAATGATGACCACAAGAGATTCAGATGGAAGATTCATCCATCTTCTCAAATAGACACAAGAAAAAGAAAAGAAAGAATTTCTCATCACAAGGATCTACTGTCTTAATAGCTGCCCTATATACATATATGCATCAGTGTTACGTATGGTCATCATGTTGTACATCAAGTTCCTAGTACATATTTATCTTATAAATGGAAGTTTGTGCCTTTCCACCACCTTCCTCCCATTCCCATCCCTCCACCCCCTGCCTCTGGTGACTGTAAATCTGATTTTTTGTTTATGAGTTTTGGACTGGTTTTGTTTTTGTTTTTTTTGAGATTCCATATATCAGTGAGACAATACAGTATTTGCTTTCTCTGACTTTTTCCACTTAGCATAATTCCTTCAAGGTTCATCCATGTTGTCACAATTTTTATGGCTGAATAATATTCTCTCTCTATATATATGGATATATATATGTTCATGGAATACATATGCCACAACTTCTTTATCCATTCATCCATCGATAGACACTTGTTTCCATGTCTTGGCTGTTATGAGTAATGCTGCTCTCAGCATGGGGGATAGAGCTATCTCTTCAAGTTAGTGTTCTTTATATGTATTCCCAGAAGTGGAATTACTGGATCATAGGGTAGTTCTATTTTTAATTTTTGACAACCCTCCATGCTGTTTTCCAGAGCAGCTGTACCAGTTTGCAATTCCACCTTCAGTGTAAGACGGTTCCCCTTTCTCCACATTGTCATATCAACTTTGATTTAAGGCTTTACATTTAGATAAGGTCATCAAAGCATGAAATCTTTGACTTGGGGATAATAAGGAAGAAAATGTTGAGTTAAAGAAATGGCTCTATATTCCCATGAAAATGTGTTTTAAAGCCAAATGTGTTGTACGTGAAAGTGACATGGAACACACAAGCTCTCTGTCCTTCCATGCCTGCCCAAGTCCGTTCTTTAGAAATCCCCCCGAATGACCTAAAATTTGGATGACTTCAGAAAATGTTTGGGAGACTTTTATGGAAAGATTAATACTTTGGCTCTGAGTCATTCTTCTGCAGAAGAGTGATTACTTTCTGTGCAAGGAATTGAGAAAGCTGTTCAGATTTATAGGACGGATGGATGGATGGATGGATGGATGGATGGATGGATGGATGGATACATAGATAGATGATAGATGATATGATGGATGGATGGATGGCTAGATTTGACATTTAAGCCAAATAATTATGTGGACTGGGGTGTCCTGGGCACTGTAGGGTGTTGAGCAGGATCCCTGGTCTCCACCTACTAGATGCCAAGAGCACCCCCTAACCCCTGCGATCATCACCAAAGAGTATCTCCATTGCCAAGTGCCCCCTAGGAGCAGAATCACCCCCAGCTGACAACCATTGAGGCAGAACTGTAACCTCATGTTCTTAGCAGTTGTGATTAGGTCCATCCTAGGACATGATGGTTAATTTTACATGTCAGCTTGGCTAGGCCATGGTGCCCAGATATGTGTTCCAACATTATTCTAGATATTTCTGTGAGAGTAGACTTTGGATGAGATTAACATTCGAATCAGCACCAGAATCATCTCGTTGGATCCCAATCCCATTTCCTACAGTGTCCTGCTGGTCTCTGAGTCCAAAGCCTGCCCGGGGCCTGAATTCCCAGTAACGTTAAGGCATTTGGTCTGGATATTTGCTGAGATTCTCACGTCAAACCCACCTCCCTGGGTACGTAAGCCTAACTTGGAGTTTGGGCATCTTCTTGGACAATTTCATTCTTTCTTAAAGTTGCCATCTGTTTGCTGGGAAGTTCACCAGGTTCAAAAGGTCTTTCTCTTTCGTTTTCATGCAAAACCCCGATTGAGGACACAACTGAGCTGACAGTATTTTGTTTTGTTTTGTTTTCTTTTTAACTGAGACAAAAACCATGTTAGCATAAAAGTAACCATTTTAAAACAAACCATTCAGAGGCACTTAGTACATTCAGAAAGTTGCACAACTACCCCGCTGCCCTGCTCCCAGGCATTTCCATGCCCCACAAAGAGTCAACCCCATGGCCCCATTAGCAGGCGCTCCCTGTCCCCTCCCCAGCCCCTGGTGTCCACCTAGCTTTCCGTCTCTGCAAATTCACCTGTTTTGGAACGTTTCAGATCCACGGAGTCACACACGACGTGTCCCTTTGTGTCTGGCTTCTCTCACTAAGCATCACATTGTTGAGGTTCATCCATGTGGAAGCAGAGATGAGAACTTTGTTGAAAAAGAGGTTCTGGTTGTTTTGTTGGGAAGCCTTGTGGAGGAGTACGCATGCGCCCACCTGTGGCCCTATTATCCTCATATGGCTTGATTTCAGGTGGACATTGATTGACAGTGATGAGTTGGGGCTCTGATTTTCTTTCACGCATTCACAAATTTATCCACCCACTTGTTACAGTGACGAGGAACTACAGATTCTCATCTGGTTGAATTCCGGATAATAGAGCACTCTCCTTATTTTCTCAAAACATTATCTGTAGGTTCAAGTTGGTTTCAATACACCCTACGTGTTTAAGTTACACACACCCATCCGCTCTCCGCATATTTTCCTCTGACCCGCCACATCATAAATTATACAACTCTTGAAAACTTATGAAACGGAGGGAAGCAGATCTAAGAAAAGTCTCAACGAAACCTGATTTTGTGTTCCATCGTTACCGGGAAGTGGAATGTTGGAAGGAACATCTGCCAAATGATCTTCATCTTAAAACCTACTTGCGGTCTTAGAAAGTTAGGGGGAAAGGAAAAAAAAGAAAAACACACATTCATGTCTTACCTTCCCTAGTGATTATCTGATTGCCAAATGGTTTATTAGGACATACAGAGGGAAGCTCAAGAACAGGAGGAATTTCTGTAAAGGTTTCACGGCAGGTGCCTGGACGTGGCATCTTAATACGGTTCTTCCATATGATGTTGTGTAGCAACGCACAAACACGGGTCTTCCCACATTCTTTCCATTTTGATTTCATGAAAATTTATCTTGAAGGAAATTAACCAAGTCTCAGTGAAACAAAGATTTCCCATACAACAAGCCAAACGGCACAGACTTTTCTTCATGGCTGCATCTAGGATGAGACGCTAGCTAGATGCAAAGGAAACCAGTAACTCCGTTAACCTGAAGAGTAATGGTTTGAAGGATGAGGGATGAGTGTGTTATGGAAACAAGTCCCTCCTTGAGAAAAGAGCATCAGCCAATGTCTGGATTGTCAGAGTGCAGGTAAAAAAGCCAGTTATGTTGTGGTTTATGGCTGCTTGTCACTTAGTGGAAAGCAGATGTGGGGCAAACTCCAAGTCTGTAACCCATTGTGGCTGTGGCCCAGGTGATGGGCTTGTAGTGTGTGTGTGTTTTCTCTCTCTCTCTGTAAAACCTAAAGAGAGTTGTAGTAGATTCCTAGAGAGATGAGATAATGTCCCCTTTGTTGATAATGCAGCTGGAGCCAACCCTCAAGACAAGGAAGCACCGACTGCTTCTTCCTGAGGCATGAGAACGTCTTTGCTTTCTTTAAAAATTTTTATTTTATGCTGGTGAGTGCACTTAACATGAAATCTACCCTCCTAACAAATTGTTAAGTGTGTTATATTTTAGTCTTGACTCCAGGCACGACGCTGGGCAGCAAATCTAGCACGCATCTTTCTTCCTAGTGTCTCAAAAGTCGGGGGTTTGGAAATCTCATGAAAAGACCACCAAAGATCTTGAGTTTTAGGTCACCTCTACATGCTTTTTGTGTCTGTGGAAAACCTAACCAAAACCCAAATGGCATCCTATATGGCAGCCCTCACCCAGCTGTGTTAATTCTGTATTAGTCATGACTACATTCTTCACATATATATGTAGGGAGAGAAAATAATATTTTATTACTTATATTGTACAGAGAAGTGGTTTGCAAAGAGGGGTGGATTTCACTCACCAGGGGACACTCAGCAATGTCTGGAGACATTTCTGGTTGTTGAAATGAAGGTGTAAGGTGTGCTCCTGGCAGCAGAGACACTGCTCCACACCCTAGAGTGGACAGGACCCTCAGACAGTGGGTGTGTCCCTATGTTTATAGCAGAATTATCTACAAAGCCAACATATGGAAGCAGCCCAAGTGTCCATCTAGTGATGAATGGATAAAGAACGTATATATATATGTATATATATATATATAAACACATATAAAGATATATAAAGAAGATATATATAGAATAATTATATATATATATTATTCAGGCATAAAAAAGAATGAAATCTTGGCATTTGCAACGTGGATGGAGCTAGAAGGTATTAGACTAAGAGAAATAAGTCAGAGAAAGACGAATACCGTATGATTTCACTCATACGAGGAATTTAAGAAAGAAAACAAATGATCAAAGTGAAAAAAAAAAGAGAGAGAGAGAAACAAGAAACAGATTCTTAACTCCAGAGAACACACTGATGGTGAGCAGAGGTGAGGTGGAGGAACCAGGTGATGGGGATGAAGGAGCACACCTGCGATGAGCACCGGGTGTCATATGAAAGTGCTGCATCAGTATATTGGACACCTGAGACTAATATTGCACTGTATGTTAACTAACTGGAATTTAAAAATAAATAAATGAGAAATAAATAAGGTGGCTTCACCAGGAAAAAAAAAAAAAAGGTGGGGTGTATACATACAAGGCAATATTACTCAGCTATGAGAAAGAAAGACGCCCCGCCATTTGCCACAACACGGATGGACCTTGAGGGCATTATGTTTAGTGAGGGAACTCAGAGAAACACAAATACCGTATGATCTCACTTATATGTGGAATCTAAAGAAAGCTGAACTTGTGAAAACAGAGTGGTTACCATGGGCTGGGGGGCAAGGGGGTAGGACGGATGTTGGTTGAACGGTACAAACTTGCAGGTAGTAGATAAGTCAGTCCTGGAGATTGGATGCACAAGACAGTGACTACAGACAACAATTTTAGATTTCTCAGCAGCACACCTGCTAAGGCACTAGACCCTAATTATTCCCGCCACAGGCAAGAAATGGTAATTCTGTGACGTGACAGAAGCGCTCGCTCAGGCGAGAAGGGCAATCATACATGATATACATGTATCAAATCAACAGGTTGCACCCTTGAAACTTGGACAATGCTGTCTGTCAATTATATTGCAATTTTTTTTTTTTTTTAAAGCAGGAGTTGGCCACTGCGGCCATGAGAGCTTTGTCACCACAGCCAGGGGGCCCACCTGGAATTTTAGGGAAGTTGAGGCGTGGTGCACACCAGGAAGCAGGTTCGTTCTTAGAGAAACGTTGTTAATGAGGCACATTGGTTCATGGGAGGTCCCCATCACGTTCCAGAAGAGACTTGGAACCTCTCACCAAGACCCCTTCTGTCTGTCTCATCAGCCACACCCTCAGGTCTGCCATGGATCCCAGCCCAGGGGACCATCTGGCACTGTCTCTCCACTTTACGCTGCCTTTGACTAACCTCAGGTCTTCATCCCATCATACCTGACCTTAGGTTGGTTCTCCAAAAGCCAATTCACCAGGGCATCAAATCCTAGAAATGGTTCATTTTAGTGATTTACCAAAGACATGTTCATAGGGGCCCCCAGGGAAGCCAGGGTTGTAGGCTGGTCTGTGTACTAATTTACCTGTCCGTCCGCCTTTCCTGCAGCAGAAAGTGTCTGTTCTCTGGCCCGCCTCGCTCCCCTGTAGCAGCTCAGAGCTGGGGCACAGACAAATGGGACATTCCTTAGACAGCCATTAGGAAAACAATGAAAACCAGCCAAGGAATCTTCTAAAGAGATGCTCAAACCAGCCAGTGTAATATCAATTGCCATAAACTTTGTGAACAGTAAAAATGGTCAACCAAGCACTTGCTGAAAACTTTGAAACCTGTTGAAATCATCCCTCATTTATCTATCTATCCATCCATCCATCCATGAATCCATCCATCCATCCATCCATGAATCCATCCATCCATCCATCCATGAATCCATCCATCCATCCATCCATGAATCCATCCATCCATCCATCCATCCATGAATCCATCCATCCATCCAACCATCCATCCAACCATCTATGAATCCATCCATCCATCCATCCATGAATCCATCCATCCATCCATGAATCCATCCATCCATCCAACCATCCATCCAACCATCTATGAATCCATCCATCCATCCATCCATGAATCCATCCATCCATCCATGAATCCATCCATCCATCCAACCATCCATCCAACCATCTATGAATCCATCCATCCATCCATCCATGAATCCATCCATCCATCCATGAATCCATCCATCCATCCAACCATCCATCCAACCATCTATGAATCCATCTATCCATCCAACCATCCATCCTTATTTATCCATCTATTCTTATCTATCAATCTATCTACCTACCTATCATCTATCCATCCATTTATCCATCTGTCTATCCATCCATCCATCCATATCCACCCATCCAACCACCTATTCTTTATCATCTATCCATCTATCTATCTATAATCTATCTATCATCTATCATCCAGCTAGCTGATATATATCACCTATCTATGTGTCTATATGTCTACCTAGCTACTATTTATCTATTCTAACTAATCTCATTCATATTTTGTATTACAATCTATTCTATTTATTCTTATCTACTTATTATATTATATATACTAATAGATGATAGACAAGTCGGTAGATAGATATTTATAAATACACAAGTATTTAAAACGAAATACTTTTTGGGGATAAAAAAATGGGTACCTTGGTAAATACAGAAATCGCTCTCTCCCCAGGAATTAGCATTCAGTGATGGGCCTGATTCCGTGTGTATTGACTCTTCACATCGAAGCACACGTAGGGGTCATTTGTGGGGAGAGCCTGTCTTGCACCCTCCACCCAGCTCTGTAGCCCAAGCAGCACAGAGCCCCTTTCCGTGCCCCAGCAACTCCTGAGGTTCATCGTGCCCCCTGTGACTGCTGGTTGGTTGTCTATCCCACGCACACACATGCACACACCACGGGCACCCAGAGGTACTCTTCACCCCATTTCTCCCCATCCCTGACCTGCACTGGAATCAGGACCAAGTGATACACACAAGTCAGTAACTGAATGCATGATTCAGTTTCTCTTACGGCCCGCAGAAAGAATTCTATAACTCTGAGTGCTGATTTTTAACTCCGGGGATCCAATAAACAACAGGAGGGAGTTTGTGTCCAGCTCCAGAAAGCAGCTGAAAGGACATTGTGAGAGGCGACTTATTTCTGAAATCCCCTTTCGCATCATGTGCAATAAAACTGACATCCTGGAAAGTTACTGCGGCCAGCCTTTCTCCCACCGTGGTTCCAATGCATCTGGTTCTATTTCAGAGCGAGGGAAGTTAAATGGACTTCAATCTGATGCTGCGTGGCGCACATCTGTGGACACCCAAGCACCCCTGGAGAGTTTTCTGATATTTGTGGGTGGGGGAGCGTGCTGCCTCTCCTATCTAGCAGCTCCCCACACCAACGTATGTAGAAAGGACTCTGTGTAAACCACCCTGTGTTCTCCTTAATCTGTTCACTTCCTACCTTCTTACTGAAAGCAGCGTGACTAAATGTTCCTGAAAAATCATCATCACGTTTAAATCACATACGTCTTGCAAGTACCTCCTCCTTACACAGAAGAAGAAGGTTGACATCATCACTTGATTATTTAGCTGTTTTTGAAATGTTTTAATGATGTGAAATATAATACGATTGGTAGGAAAATCAGTGCATCCCATACAATTGAATCTTATGTACATTGACAAAAAAATTTTTAAAATATAGGGCATCTTGTGCAATGCCAGGAGTTGAAAACTGATTTTCTCCAAAAGGAAAGAGGTTTGAGAAATTCTTTTTTCCAAGTTTAGAAACCATTCAAACTTCATGAGTTTGCTGTTTTGATCATAATTTAAATCTCTTCCAGATTTCCACCCTTAGGAAAAAAAAATACGGCTTCATGCTTTTAGCACAGAAAGATCAAAATAGTATATTAAATACTCTCAGAAGACTTCTTGTACATATAAAAAATATTCACTGAGTTAATATAAAATAAATCAGAAACAGGCCGATTCTCCCTTAGATTACACAAGCACCGAAGCATTAAGAAGATGAGGGATAAAAAAATGAAAAAGTATCAATTACCAAACAGAAACATTTAAAGATCTCAATTACAGTTCAGAGTCACTATTAATACTCCCAACTAAAGTCAAAACGTTCTGTGCAAACAAATGACATCACGTCTGCACACAAGGTGGAATCTTGACCATGTACATTTTCAGGGCTTTGTTGGAAATTGTAGATAAGGGGTAACAGTTGAATGGAATGGGTTATGGATTAGGCAGTAAAGACACTGTACTGTAGCCGAGTCAACTGACCAGCAAACAAAATCCTATCTGAAACAGATAAATTGCTCTCACTGTGTCCAACTTCCCCTATTCTAAGGGAATTTCCCTCAGAAACCCAAGCTGACCTTGGCCCACGACCACAATGTAAGCCATCTAGGAAGAATGCCCACCCAGGAGCGCATTGCAGCTAAAACCTGCTACCACCTGCCCATAGGCTTCCCATTACATCATGTCCCTTCTAGCCCCATAGAACCAACGATGAACTTCTCCGCCATGTTAGAATTCATTATAAAACAGACATGAAATCTTCTACATCTCCATGAAATAAGCTGTTTGCTTGCTAAGGACCCATGTCAGTTATGTATTGCTGTGTAACAAACAACCCCAATACTTAGTAGCTACAAATGACCACCATCTCATTTGCTCATGTTTCTGTGGGTCAGCAATTTGGCCTGGGCTGCATTGGGTGGTCCTTCTGCTGGTCTAGTCTAGAGTTTGTCATGTGGAGGCAATCAGCTTGCAGTTTAGCCGTGGATGGATGGATGAGCCCACCTGGGATCCACTCACACGCCTGGCTAGTGATGCTGCTGTCACCTGAGCATCTCGCTCATGGATGCTCATCTCAAAGAAGCTACCTTGGCTTCTTCACATGGGGGTCTAAGGGCTCTAGGTTAGAGGCCAGGACCATCTGACAGGCATGGGAGTGAATTGGCTTGAGACCACCCAGTCTCAGCAAAACCATCCTGATGATGGCGGCTGCATGAGCGACCCCCGACAAGACCAACAGAAGGACTTCCTAATGGAGACCAGCCCAAGTGGCTGATTCATAGCATTATTAGGAGGGGCACCTGGGTGGCTCAGTTGGTTAAGCGTCCGACTCTTGATTTCAGCTCAGGTCACAATCTCAGGGTCGTGAGATTGAGCCCTGCATTGGGCTCTGCACTCAGGGCAAGAGTCTGCTTGAGGACTCTTTCTTCCTCTCCCTCTAACCCCCTGCCTACTCGTGCTCTCTCTCTCTCTCTCTCTAAAATAAATAAATCTTTAAAAAAAAAAGAATTATGAGCAAATACAATGTTTGTTACAGTGAAGCATCAACCTTAGAGTTGATCTGGCATGCGGAAATAGGTAACTGGTCCAGAAAGTGTTACCTAGGGCAGGCTGTTCCTGTAAAAAGAGCTAAAAACATCCTGTATTGGCTTTGAAACTGAGGGCTGCATAGAGTTTGGAAAAATAATACTGAAAATGGCTCCTGGAAGCTAGACAAAGAAATGATCACCTATGGTAGGTAGTGAAGAAAGACCACAATGGTAGCCTGCAGTAACTTCGAAGATAAGGATGTGCCTAATAATCTCATCTTGGAGAAGGTAGGGCTTTTCAACTTGAGCGTTCTTGACATCTGCGGTCAGAAAATTCTCTGTCATCGGCGGCTGTCACGTGCATCGGAGGATTTTTAGCAGCATTCCTGGCTTCTGCGCAGTAGACTCAATCTAGTGGCCATGAGGGTAGAAGGTGTCGCCTTTACACAAACAAGCGGGTGCTCTGCAGATTCCGGTAACTGGCCCGCCATCTCCCATAATAGCAAAGCTGTAGAGTCAATTCTTGGGGCTGCCATAACCAATGACTCTCTTTCAATTCCAGAGGTTAGGAGTCTGGGAAAGATCTCCCTGTGCTAACATCAAGGTGTGCCCAGGGTTGTGTTCATCTTGAAGGCCCTGATAGAGAATCCATTCCCTTACTCCTGGAGGGTGCCTGCATCCCTTGGCTCATGGCCTCTCCCTCCATCCTCAAAAGCCAGCAACGGTGGATTAAGCCCTTCTCCGACAGAGTTAGTCTGAGCTCTGTTGCCCTCTTCAATATCTAAAAATCGTTGTGATCATGTTGGACCCACCCAGATAACCCAGGATCCTCTCCCGAAGTGATAGGTCAGTGGATGAACAACCTTAATCCCATCTGCAATTTTAATCCCCCTTTTGCCCTGTAACCAAAAATATTCACAGGTCCTGGGAATTAGGATGTGGGCACCTTTGCCGGGGAAACCATTATTCTACCTACAGCAAAAGTAAAGGGGCGGAACTAATAACCAGCGATAGAAGAACAGGAGAGCAGCAGAGTGTTGTGGGGGAAAGATTTTATCAGAAAGGTAGGAGTTTCTGAAAAAAAACCAAGGGAGGCTTCTAGCCCTGCCTGGGAAGCTCTGTGGAAGAGATCACACTGAAGTCACGATTGAACCTTGTGGTTTTTCCATCAAAATTTGTACAGCCCTAATCACACCAACTCTATTAAATTTACAATTGTCACGAATATGGAGGCAGGGTGGTTCGACATGAAGAATGTGATTTTGCTCAAGACACATACACACACACACACACACACACACACACACACACAACACACATTCTAGACTAGATTTTAGTGTATTCTTCAATAAATCTTTTCCTTGACTCTTACATGCATTATGCTACAAACAGGGAGAAAAATCCCATAATAAAATGTAACAAAAACCCCCACAGAGTTCTTGAAAGAGAAAAGAGAAGGAATATTTTGTATTTTGTTGATATAAACAGGGATTTCTCTCTAAGAGGCTAGAGATGCGGCTGTCCAGGAAAGAGCCTCCACGTGGCAGGGTGGGATCCAGCAGCTGCCACACATGATATTGCCTGCCTGAGCTCATGTGTTGGGGGGGATTGTGTGTATGTTTAATGAGTTAGGTCATCTCTGTCTATAGTTGGACCCATGTTGTGGGCTATAAACAGGCTCCCCATAAGCTTCCACCATGTGAGAGTTAATTTCTGCAGTGGAAGCGAATCTTAAAAATGGAAGTGCAAGGGACAGATGCATCTGGGCACCACGTGTCTAAAAGAACGTTCTTAGATACCGGTTATGTCGTAAATGGCTTCAGTTGGCGTCACTTGCAAGGCTGTCCTGTTCCTTGTGCATATGTAGGGGTTCGAAGTCTATGGGGAAAGAGGCAGAAGAGCTGCTCCGAGCTGGTAGGTGATATGCGGGACACACAATGGCAGCTAAAGAAAGGGTTTCCTGGGAAGAGAACCCAAGAAATGTCTATGGAGGAGCATCCAATGATGCCTGGTGCAGAAAATTGGGTTTTATTTGTCCACAAAGGTGTGGAGAACCAATAGTATGCATGAATTCATGTTGTGAACCAACCAAGGCATGAGGCGGGTGCACAGAAAAGCAAACCCCTTCATTTGGGTGTTACAGAGGGTAAGTTACTGGAACAATCAGTCAGTAATGACAAATATAATTCCTGTAGCAAGGGACTCTTTTGTAAGGTCTCTGTCACTAAGACTAGGAGGTACGTGCTCGATTCTGTTGAAAATGGAAGCCATCAAAGCATTATCAATTGAAACCTTAATGTGACTTTATGAATGTCCAAAAAATTAATCTCTTTCCAGTGTTTCTGGCACCTAATGTGCTTTTAAATATTAATTCTACGCTGGATGTTATCATATAGTAGGCGGGTTTTTGCTTTGTCTTGTGTTTTGACCTCTGCCGGATCATTCTGGATGCATGAGACACCGTGTAAAGGAGGCATGGGGTGACCACACATCCAGGTCCACATGCAAAGTCGCAAGTAAACGTCATTATTATGACACCGTGAAGGTTCCAAGCATTATAGGATCCATGCCCATATTCCTACACAGAATTAGGGAGAAGTTTCTTTTTGCCGAGATTCTTCTTGGTTCTGTTGGCGGTTCTGTAAAGTTATGCAAATATATTCGATTCTATCATTTTAGGGCAAACCAACTTGCAAAGTCACAACTGGAGCCCATGCCAACGTCAAGTGAACGTTGCTACTGTAACCCTTGCAAGAGGCTGGCTCATATGTTTGCACAATTGCCTTCCAGATTTGTGGGTTTAGGAGTCAATGCATACATAGCTAGAAATGGGGGCTGCTCATCTTGTGACAGATGCGTGTTGCGTGCCTTGAGTTGTGCAAAAACAGCAGTGCATGTTCTCCATGAGCTGAGAACGTGCATTCTCGGCATGGCTGTGCTGTGGTTCTGATTTCTGGCCTTAACATAATGGCTCTTGTGTGTCAGTAAGCATCCGAGCAGAAGGGTTTAGCACACCATACACCAAAACTGGGCTATTGTGGAAATGTTAACGGAAAGCAATGCCATTTGAAGCAAATATCCCCCTTCTACCTATATAAAGCCCTGCTCTGGTCAATTGTCCCTTTGGAAACTCATGCCCTACCTATTTGTTTGGGTAGACCGATCGGGCTACCATCAACCCCAAAGGCATGCCCTACAGAGTAGATGGGCAAAAACCCCATTAAGATCGGCTGTTTAAAACTAGATTTTTCATAGTTAAAATATTTACTAATTAAAAGTCTTCAGCAAATGTTGCCTTCTTGAAAGAACTAAGCAATGCATACCATTGTAAGGCCAACTAAGGTCTTCCATCTCCAAAGCAAACATTCTCGGTAACGGGTTTATCTAGACCCCACTACAAGCGGCCTCTTGGAACATGTTAGGGAATTTTACTTTGCATGTGCCCCGCATCTAGCTGCGCACGGGTCTCTCTACAGATGAGCACCCACATCTCCCAGGGTGGGGGATCCACAGATCTTTCCTGCAGCATCGGATGAAGACTCCTGTGGGCTTCATGCCCTCATGCTTCTGCCAATGGGGGAATGGATGGTGTGAGTCGAGGCACCCTCTGGATGCAACGTCGCTGCAACCCACACAAAGCAAAGTGGGGGAAATGCTTGAAATCAGCGTCCGATACTGGGTCTGTTTCCATATGGCCTTCATCCTTTCCCGAGACTAGTTTACAATGAAGTCAGCATGATGGTTTTTCCTGGATGAGCCACACCTAAGATTGCAGAGTGATGACCACCGTCCAGCAGTTTGCAAGAGACAGCTGTTGGTGGTTAAAGGCACCACACTGATACGTCCGTAATCATCCTCCAAGGGTTCCTTCCCTGCCGCGGATTTTCTCAAGGTGAGGGGCCAGTCTTTATTTTAATACCCCAGCCCACAAAAGTCACCGAATTCGACATCCAAACTTACATTTATATTGGAGCAATTTGGAGAAAAATAAAAGACCACCCTTCCAAAAAACACTGTCTTTGGTTTTCCTCTTTCCTTAGCCAACTGTCTTTGCCGAAGTAATTTTACTCCTTGTTTTTATGAGCGTCAGCAACTTTTACTCAGAAGGAGTTCATCAAAAGCTTATCCTTGTTTTAGTACAAGGATAAAGGGGAATAGTCTCCTGTTTGTTTTCTCTGTTGTTAACGATTATTGAAGAAGGTTGCCTTTTCTAAGTTGCATTCGGAGACAAATAATTATCGAGTCTTCCTATACCGTAGACATAGTGTGGAATAAATGGAAGGGCAGAAAATAACATCATTTATAATATATACAAGGTGACATTCATAAAGAAATAGCCATCAAGTTCTAGTTAAAATGGACACGTGAGATTGGGTTGGTAAGTCCACAGGTCCTCCAAAGATTGTATTGCGCAGAATGCAACAACTTTACCAAAATGTTGAAGAATTTATAGTGCTGGGAATTTGGCAGAGAAAGGTTACATGGAGGTGGCGTGGGGAAGGTGGACGTAAGGACCGAGCAGAGCTGCGGGCTGCCATCTTGGGGTCGACTCTCTGAGTGGAATCAACCCCAGCCCATGGAGCCTCCTTCTCAACCACTTCTGTAAACAGGGGACAAAGTACTACCCATCCACAGGAGGGACTCCTGAGGAAGAAGGAGAAATGGATCTTTCTGAAGAGCATCTACTGCAAAAGCATGACACACACTCTGAAATCAGGACAGAGTGTGTAGACACCAAAAGCCAGGCTAAGGAACCAATTATACTGGCTCTCAGGACATGCCCATCTAGCATCACAACCTGCAAGACAACAAGTCCGAGAAGCAGAAAGCAAGGTCATCAAGGCAAATTTCAGAGCAAATGTTGAATGCTGGGAAAATGGACTGTGGTGGCTGTTTTGTTCTAATACAGAGAAGAGATCCAGCTAAACCACAGAAGATTCACTGCATCCAAGAAGACAAGCCTGTCTGAGCAAAAGAAATCCCAGAAGGAAAAGTCGAAAAACAACTTTTCTGAGTTAACACAAAAGACCTGAGTCAACAGATGAAAGAAGTTTGCTGAATTTAAAGAAATCATAGATACTCCATTAATCCCAAACCATAATTCCAATGACAAAAGTAACCACGATGAAAAGCTCATAGGCAAAATATATGTAAAATTATAAAATAATAAAAATAAATAAAATAAAAGTATAAAATAGGTATGGCTAGTGTACAAGCCTGTATCAGGAAAACCTGGATGAGGCATGGGAATCTCTAAGAGTCTGCACCCTCGAATGCCCACTGGGTCCAGATGGGCAGGTTGGTGACTGAAGCAGGTGGCGGTACGGAGACGCAGATGTGAATGTTAAGACCCGGAGTTGTCTGCTAAGTCACATTGGGTAAGTTCCAGATGAGAGTTTGTGTGCTCAGATGCTGGCTGCAGGTGCCATCTTATAATTTACAAAGCATACTATATTATAACTTATACTGATAAAATAAAATAATAATGCAGAATTATAATGCCTAATTGTCATTTCTATAATCCAAAATCTGTCAGTAAATTCAAAGTTAAACGCTCTGGAGGCCACATACACAGCCTGGAAAAGTCCCGTTTGTCCCACATAACAACTGGATCGTAACCCCCAATCTACCCAGCTGCCTCCTCAAATTTGGGGGATGCTCAGCCCCCTCCTCCAACCACGCCCCCTCGCCTTGCCTTTGTTCTTCTGTTTTCTCTGCGTCGTATGTTTTCTCTCTCCCCTTGGCTTCTTCCATTTGCATCTCCCTCTACTGCCTGAGCTGGTAAGCCCAGGGCCAGCAGAGCAAGGAGGGAAGGGAACAAAGATAAACCTAGCATTTGTACGCTGATGTCTTCGTTAGGAAATGCACAGGGAAGGGGCCAAGCGGCTCTGCAGAATTTGGGCACCGTTGCCCAGCTACGTGAGATGGTAGCAGTCCTGGAAAGGGGAGGGGTAAGCAGGGAAGAAGCCACAATAGGGAGACCGGGAATCCCACACTAACCCAGGCATCAAGGAGGAAGAGCCTGGGAGAGGTCCTGTTGGTGAACATGGCTAAGGGTTTCCACTGTGGGTCCAACATTCCGTGTTGAGCTGTCTCCTCCTCTCCCGGTGTCACTCACAATTGCGACGCCTAGAGCACACACAGCTCTGACGTGGGAGGCATAATGAGGAACGACAGACGTGATAATGGGGGGACTCTGTCCACTGGTGAAATGAAGCAGAAAGGACAGAAGTGCAGAAATCTTGAGAAGACATAACTTGGAGCATGTAACCACCATCGCCGCCCGCCTTCGCCTCCAGATATCCTCAGAAACACGGGGAAGAACACCAGGAACCCTCATTGTAATGGGATTGCTAAAGTTCTTCTACTTGGGTTTCCAAAGGAAGGGGGACATCCAACATTTGGGGAGCTCGAAGCATCTACGTGAGACTTCTCAAGACCCATCTGATGGGACTCTCTTCTTGGATTCTGCAGACGGCTTCGAGATGACCCCAGGTATTTTGTAAGCCACTCACAACCCAAGTCTCCTCTTCAGCCACCCCCTCCCCCATACCACCTTCCCTTCCCTTCCAGAAGCCATCCTCAACGGGAGTGACTGTGACCCCCTCTTCCAGAGGACAAGGGGCAATGCCTAGAGACAGTTTTTGAATGGCACACCTGGGGATGCTCCTGGCATCTGTTGGGGGACACCAGGCACGCTGCTCCACACCCTACAATGCACAGGACACCCTCCCATAGAGTGATCCAGTCCCCGAATGTTGTGTCAAGATGGGGAAACCCTGAACTAAATTCATCATGGTGTCTCAACTTCCAACATCTCTTTGGTTCTTCCACATTTCCCCACTCCTGTGTGTCTTCCTGCCTACATTCTGGTTATTTATATAGATTCGTTGTTGATATTCTTATTTAGACCTCCGTACAAAGAGGTGAGTTAATCATCGGTCTTACAGCCACCACCAACCTCAGCAAGATCTCCCCTTATTGATGTGTCTTCCCCTTCACCCACAGCCCTGCTCCCAGCCCAGCAACCCACATCCCCCGACCCCCACACCGTGCAATCTGACGTCTGCCCTTAACTATGCCCTTGGCTTGTAAAGTATGCCGCATTGCATTGCCCTGCAAGTATGTGTTTTTCACTTATTTAAATAGCACTGTGCTATAATTCTCATTCTGTTTCTGAAACACGTAACAAAATGTTTTTAAGACCTAATCATGTTGCCGAATTTCCGACTATTCTGCTGTACATCTCCAGGCAGCATGCGTTGACCGTGTTTTATGAACTTTACATGCTGATGGCTACCTAAGCCGCCTTTGATTTCTTAAAGGCACGTGTAATACACTGGATGTGTCACTTAAGCGCTTCTGTAGGAATTTCTCTGGGATACATACCTAACAAGGGATATTGGTGCATCATGAGGTGTCTACTTATTTAGCAAAAATCTAGAGTGTGGTCAGAACGTTCTTCAGAATATCAACCCCCACACTGATTATCACTGTCAGGGCAGGAAAGCTCCCATTTTCTCATACTCTGGAAACAAGCTGGTGTGTTCTTGTTTTATATAGTTTGTAATCCCAAAGCGTACAAAAACGCCTCTCATTGTTGTTTTAATATGCAACTACCTGATCATGAACAGTCACGTGTTAAAAGGGTTTACTTTTTTTGCATTCCCTGTTCTTGTACTTCGCCTGTTTCTTTCTATAGGGTTTCCAGGGCTTTTTTTCTGATTCATTTGCAAGAGTCCTACCTATATTCTAGATAAGACTTCCTTTTTTTATATTTGGATATTACAAATAATTTCTTCCCTCCTTTCAACCATTCATTAAACTTCTCCATGATGCCCTTGACACGAAGCCTTCATTTCAATTAAGTAAAATTCCTCTTATGATTTTTGCCTTCAGGGTCCTGTTTAAGACATCTTTGCCCCCTCCAAGGCCAAAAGGATATTCTCCTTCATTTCCTTTTACTTTATTTGATCATTAATACGTAAGTGTTTAATCCACCTAGGGGTCATCTTTGTACGCACTGAGAAGGTACGGGCCCACACTTACTGTGCTTATTAATGCACAAGGTCCTACTTCTCAAGCATTAAAGGGCCATATCGAGAAAGCGTTAATTTGGGGGAACTCCCATGTCCCATTTTTCTCTTGCCACCCTCACTATCAGTGCCTATGTGTTCTTGCTGCTTTGAAATTTAGGGGCACCATACTTGTGGGACAAATCCTCACTCTTTACCTTTTCTCTCACGATGGACTTGGCTTGTTTCAGATGTGTTTTTTTCATATCCTTTAAACTAGTTTAACAATTGCGCAAAAATCAGTATCTTCATTGGTAGCGTATGTGGATTATACATTAATTTGAGAAAGAGTGATTTTCTTTATAAGGTAGCTTGGGGGTGCCCCAAAAGGAGAGCATGAGATATAAGCTACGTGTGGGCACATTGTTGTGGGATGTGGTCCCAGGGAGCAGACATGAAGAACAGGAGGGACAAAGCAGAGGAGGAAGCACCTGCATCAGGATGCATTACTGGTTTGCCCATCGCCATGATGGGTCCCTTTGGGGTGGAACATCCAGTAGATTGTAGTGGTTTCTGCCACGGATTGTACACTTTCTGCCAAGTCCAGGTATTACCTCCTTTTAAAGCCTTCCTTGCATCTCACCCCACCCCATCTGGTCCCTTAGGCGATGCTCTGGATGTAGCACACACCACTCAACTGATGAGTAGGGAGTTGGGGAAGTTTTAACTCCTTTTTCCTACAAATTCCCCGCATCACCGAGCACTGCATGTAACCACCATGTGTTCTGTGAGAGTTCCCAGAGTGGCCCTCTCCTCTAAGCATTTCACAGCTCAGCCAAAGTCACCCAAGTGCACAGATGGGCCAATCCATTCTCACTCCTTGTTCTTCTCACATGCCTCTATGGACACTGAAGTTCTGGAAATCAGGTTTTGCTGGACCTCAACTGTTGTATTCTCACACAGAGAGGAGCCTTTCATACTCTTGTAGAACCACACACACACACACAATACAGAAAATACGCATTATTACTAAGATACACATTAAACATGACTCGCTTAGTTTTTTTAAAATCACTCTGAAATCATAGCACATCTTCCTCCAATATATGAACCTAGCGTGTGTTCTCTCCCCTACGCTATTTCAGAAAAGCACAAAGATGTAATCTTACTATTACCTTCCTCCCACAACAGAGGTTTAGAGTAGCTTGTTTTTTAAGCATGGCCTTGGCCGCAACGGCATCAGCTAAGACCAAAAAAAGAACAGACAGAAGAAAAGCCAGAGCACAAGGTAAAATCCACTGAATTACAGTGGGTCACCCCTCCCACGTCTACAGCTCACATGTCCTCCTCAGTAGGCTTCACTGATTCTGCCTCTTCTGTCTTGTTTATACACCTGTTGCCAACACATAGCTCTTTGTGTCTCTAGCACCCTAATCCATCTGGTCACCTCTTAGTGTCGCTGTCATCTCCTTCCTTCCTCCCTTCCTCCATGACCCATGTTGATAAGCCTTCTGATGACTCACTTCTGTTTTACAGCTCATGGCCCCACCTGCCAATAAAGTATTGTAAGTGAACACTCCAAAACCCCACGTCCTCTGGTCCAGAAATGGCATAAATCTAAGGTAACCCAAAGAAGGATCTGTACCATTATTACTTGTCCAAACTTCTTCTTTTTTTTAATAAAAACCACATTTGTGCGTTGGAGCCATCCAATCCAGATGTCTCCATGGTGACCATAAGAAGAGACATCCTCCGGCTTGTCTGTTCCCTTTTCTAGAATCTCAATAAAAGCTCAGTTGTCCTCCATGCTCTGTGGATGCACACGTTGTTATTTGTCGCAACCACTTCATCTGCAAAGCACATTTCGCGCACACTTTCTGCATAATGTGCGATTTCTGCCAGTGCTCGTGCACACCTACAGAGTCTGCAGTAACTATGCTGGGTGTTTGTCTCAGGCAAAAACCACCTCACTGAAAGCGGGTATGCCCTTCTCACATCGGCCATGCTTGGATTAAATATAGACTTTTGCCTTCTAGGTCACTGTTGTACCAAAACAAAATGTCACGGCAAATGGAAAGCCACTGAATTTAATTCAAAATGCTTTCCTTTGCCCAGAGAAATAGAGCCCACCTGTATAAATATGAGAAGGCCAGGAAAGAACCATTTACTTATTATTGTAAAGCCTTAAAGACAGTGGGAAGTGACTCTCTTGTTTATTTTTTCAACACCAATTAATATTTAAATCCACGGCAATGGCAGGACGAGCTTGAGAACCTGAATAGATAAGGATATAATCAAACATTTATGAAATCACACAGAATACCTTGTCTGGTAGTTACTCTACGGAATGCCAGAATCATTTAGGGTTCCTTGTGGGTAGCATGATATGCTTGCAGAGAATGACCAGCCCTTAGAGACCTAGAAGTCCAATGTATTTTTTTTCTCTCTCCAACTCTAAGAGCACTGCCAAATCTGCGATAAAAGCCAACTGGAAAAATTTTGCACTATTAGCAAAAGAACAATTAGGGCATCCTGGGTGGATTAACTTATGGTGTCATTCTTTGGGCTGTTTTATAGTATTTGTTAAGATTTGTTTTAAGTCAATTTTATTTAGACTTCTTTCTGAGTACAAGCATATGGAGATCACAGGATGACTGTCCATCTGTCACAAACAATTTGCAACAATGCCCTTTGTGGATGGCCGCCGGTTTGGCACCCCAGAATACAGGATGCCCATGAGTACCAATATACCCCAAATATTACCTGGGACATACTTATTCTTACCACGAATACATTAACCAGTCAAATTAGAATTTGGGGAGAATAATGAAAGATTTTTAAGTTTGAAAAAAATGAGTAATTAACTTTGAAAGTAGAAGTATGTTCCATGCAAATGTGGGACATACTTCTACTTTAAAATTATTCATGATTTAGGGGCGCCTGGGTGGCTCAGTTGGTTAAGCAACTGCCTTCAGCTCAGGTCACGATCCCGGAGTCCCTGGATCGAGTCCCGTATCGGGCTCCCTGCTCGGCGAGGAGCCTGCTTCTCCCTCTGGCCCTCCCCCCTCTCATGTGCTCTCTCTCATTCTCACTCTCTCAAATAAATAAATAAATCTTTAAAAAAATAAAATAAAATAAAATAATTCATGATTTACCCAAAGTTCAAATTTAAGTTGGGACATACTTCTACTTAAAAAATTATTCATGATTTATCCCAAATTCAAATTTAAGTGAGCCTCCTATATTTTATCTGGCAAACCTACCTTTATGAGCAGAAACTACAGCTTTTTTTTTTTTTTTTTTTTTTTTTTTAAGTAGCAGAGGATACTATAATACCACCTTGGTGTTGGGAGAAATATTTAAACGTTGTCCTTCTGAAGCTATTTTTGGAAGTCAGATACGATGTTGTCTTAAGTCTGCCTCACTGCCCATCAGGGACAATTTGCTCCAGAGCTTATCTGCAGGATTGGGAGCCCACACCAGTCACCAAACGTGTGACCATCTCCTTGTGCATTATGATGACGGCCAGCCATTGAAATTCTCCAGGATAAAGCCCACAAAGAGAAAAGAGGGGGAAAAAAATCTCTCACGGCAGCAAATGGCCGTCCCATGTGTTTATACTTAGGTCAAGCCTTACACTCCTGATACCTCATTTCCTAACTCCTCCCCGCTTTGTATTCCCCTGGCAACTTCTGCCCAAGCTTGTCTGAGCTGGTCCCAGACAAGAGCAGGCTCAGAGCACCACTGTGTTCCATCATCATCAAAAGATACACTCATGGAAAACTCACAAGAGCGGAGCTTAAAAATCCCATCCAATCCCATCCCAGCCAATTAAAATTGGGAAAGTGGCCTTTCATTCTCTAGGATGGGATAAAGGGGCTCGCCCAGTTCCCAGCACCATCATGGAGGCTCGAGGCGTTTATGGAGAGGGTGATTCTGTAGGAGTTGCACACAGGCATTGTTATGAAAAAATATAAAGGAGGGAACAGAAGCATCGTGTCTCCTATATTATTCAGGAATCTGCTGTTTTTCAATGAATAAAGTTCTAGAAAGTTTGGTCTCTCGATGAACGTCCAACACTCATGCCTTTTGCAGAATGGAGGCCAGTTACTGGGGAGGGTGTAAACAGGCAAGAAGCCCCACTGGGGCTCTGGACATTGTGGAGGTTAGGGACGCTGGGAGAAATTCTGGACTCTAGCTAGTTTGGTAGACCTGAGTTCGAGAGGAATGCAATACGGAAAATACATCCGACGACACTCTTCTCTGAGTGGTTCCTGCGGGATGACGTGAGAGAGAGAGAGGGATTTGGAGATCACCCTGTCTCCATGAGCCTGGTCAGCACTGCTGTCCATTCACGGAGGAGACGTATCTAAGGAACAAAAGTGGCCAGAGGTCAGCTTGACCCAAGCCAGGAGAAAATAAGACTTATATCCCTTGGTTCCCAATGTCCTTTTTGGGTCCAAACAGAAATTAAATTCTTTCTCAGTGTATTTCTGTGGTGGGTCAAGGAAATGTAATAAGATACTTCTAAGAGGCCCTCAACAGAAATGAAAATTGCTTTTGGCATGAGAAGGGCCAGCTTTCTGGAACCGTAACCAATGAGAAATAGCAGATCCTTGAATAATGTAGGAGACACAAGGCTTATGTGTCTTTATAGTCTTTACATAACTGTGTGTGTGTGTGTGTGTGTGTGTGTGTGTGTGTGTGTGTGTGACTTGCTAAGATTATCATCATTAATGGAAGAAATACGGCGTCTGCCTTTATGGACCTCAAAAGCATTGGAAAGCAACCATTAAACTTAAGACATTATACATAATTATACGATCTACTGTTGATGTTGAAATTATTTATTTACATCATGTTGCCCTAGCAGCCACGGGGGAGGGAGCTCCTTCCTCCCACTGGTCCCTTGGCGACAGCAAACACTCCCACAATCAACCACCGAGACCACTTCCTAGTGGTTCTGTGTGCAGATGACACATACACAGGGTGTTCTTCCTAAACTCACAGCTCTGGTCTCTGTCCTTGATCTTTGGTCTGTACTGTTTCCAATCCGTGTCCCTGACAAACGTGTTTGACCTCATCAGCAATGACGAACCAAAGACACTGTCAACAAACTGTCCAAAACGGGGCTCAGTCTATTCCGCGTGTGGCTAAATAGTATTCATCTGAAGTTGTGTGCGAATGGTCTCCCGGCGGGGACACGGTTCAGCAGGACTTGACTCACAAATAAAATGAAAAATGTGGACCCACTTCCCTAACGCTAGATGCACTGGCCCAATGCACTGGCCCAATGGAACAGGGGTATTCGTGCATGTCAGGGAATATTAACTCAGAGTCGAAAGTGTTTGTTTTTTTTTTTTTTTACACTTCAGCACTGCTGTTTCCCTTCGTTGGAGGAGGTGCATGATGCAGAATACTCTGGAGCCCAAACCAGTGTTGAGTTTTCCCTCCAGCCTCCAAATACTACAAAAGTAAGAACACATCTTTTAAGCACATGCATGGAGACTTGCCGTGGAGTTGAAATTTTTTTTTATTTTTTTAATATACTTTATTTTTTAATTTTAGTAGGCTCCACATCCAACATGGGGCTTGAACTCACGACCCTGAGATCAAGAGTCACATGTTCTACCGAATGAGCCAGCCAGGACACCCCGACCTGAAATACATTTTTGAAATAAAAGGTGCCTTCCACTCTTGGCACCTTTCTGGAATAAATTAAAACATACGAGTTTGTTAGATACCACAGGCACCACCCTATAACCCCAAAATTCTGAAATGATGTGGCTTGAGGCGTTTATGAAATAACGAGCAGACTTCAGATCTGATAAGCCCTATTAAAAACAGAAACCACGAAAAGATACACAACAATAACTATTCTCCCTTTAATGAGCCAAAATGAAAAAAGTATGTGGCTCCCCATAACCTGTCGTTACCTGGTTGGTAGGGGAAAAAAAAGTGTTGCATAACGCACACGTGGGATGTAGAATTAACATGGACGGAATGTTTGCCTAACTGTAATTTTCCAATTATTCTGATGTAAGGGGACTCCTCTACCTGTTTCTAAGAAGTGTAATTTATCGTTCTCCAACGGTCTCCTTCGGAGTGCGTGATTCTACTGCCTTCCACATGCCTGCACCTGCCCCAAGGGCGATGACATGGCTGGAAGGACTGGGACATTCGATCTAAAGTCTTCGGTCGTGGAAGGCATGAACGGTACCCGTGAATAAATGTTCCGACATTAACAGAGGGAGCCGGCATGATGATACATGGCAAGGGATGTACAGGGCTTGAGAGGCTGCTCCAGAAATGCCCCAGACACAGGGCTCTGCCCAGGTGGCCATGCACACCAGTGGACGGTGGGGGTATTGAACTTGGGCTTTGACACAATGGAGCAGAACTGAGAACCCGTTAAAAGTTTTCCTCGACAACCTGCCTCAATCTCCCTCCACGGCCACCTGCTTCGTGTGTTTCCAGACCTTTTCTGTGGATGCGGGTCCCCCAGATGCACACTGGAAGATGTACGTTTCCTATGCGTGCGCCCTCTTTCCCCAAAAGCAGGCACGATGTCCTTGGAATTTGGTGAGTCACTTTTTCACATGTCGGTATGTCATAGAAATCCTCCCCTGACCCAAAAAAGAGGTCTTTCCATGTTGGTTTTTTTGTTTTGTTTTGTTCTGTTTCGTGTTTTTACAACTATAGCTTACTCTGTGTAGTGGATGCACTGTGGTTTATTTTCAAATTCTGCCTTAACTTGATGGTTATTTCTGAAGCCGCTGTATTCTTGTTTCGGTTACTTGCTTAGTACTTCTCATGAAGAATAGTAAAAGAAACCAAAGGATCTGATAATCCCGCCACAGAGAAATTTCTGTTGCCCTTTTGTTTCAATAAGGGATGTATGCCCACGGCAAGAAAACTCGAGTGTATGGACATTATCTCTTTACCATGCTTGCCTTGCAAATATAATTCAGTAAGAAAAGATAACCTACAGGGTGGGCAGATAACATAAAGAAACATTTCACACACTTAAAAGCAATATGCAGAAAGTAACTCGTAATCATAGGAAACAAGCTGAAGATTGCTGGAGGGGAGGGGGTTGGAGGGTTGGGGTAACCAGGTGATGGACATTAAGGAGGGCATGTGACGTAATGAGCGCGGGGTGTTATGTAACACTGATAAATCACAGACCTGTACTTCTGAAACCAGTACCTTATATGTTATTAACTGCATTAAAATTTAAAAAATTAATTTAAAAACACGCAGAAAGTAGCATATAAGGGACGGTGAACTGGTTAATTTAAAAATGCCACAAAATTTTTTAAAAAGTCACCAATCAAGGTGGAAGAGTTTTTGCCTACAAAACTGGCAAAAAAAAAACGAAAAACAATTTTTAAGTATAAGAGTCTAACAACCGTCTGGGGAAAACTTTAAAAAAAAACAAGTCCATTGAGTGGAAACAAAAGGAATATTTTCTGGAGGTTCATCAGCCAATCTTGGCTAAAATTTGATAGGCATCTATGAGGAGGACATTTGGAGGAGGAAGAAGAGGAGAAGGGGTGGGCATTTCTCTATTTTGTATGCGTGTGTGACTGTTTAAAGTTAAAATCCTGGAGGCAGGGAGACAAAGGAATGGTGGGGAAGCCACTCCCCACGTGAGGGTGCAAGGTGCACGTTGGCCCCACCGTTCCTCCTCCTCCAGCAGGACTGCCAATGCCCCGGGGAAAGCACACAGACGCTGAATGAAGCCCCGTGAGCTACCAGATGCACCAGAAGAAGGTGAGGAAGAGCGGAGGCATTGTCCACGCTCCCGTCCTCCAAGGGGACACTAAACCCATCCAGGACCTGTGCTCCTTCCTGTACTTTGACTTCCAGCGCTGGCTTGCTCTAGCTCTCGAAAACGGGACTGTGCCATCTTGCAGGACTGTGTGAGCCAAACTGTTGGCAGCTTGCAATCCAATCACGGCAGGGGTGAGTCTTTACACAACAGAAATGGGCAAAAGCTCCAAGTCTGGGCATTATTTTCCCAGGGGGTAACTGGCTTACCAGCACATCACTGCGGGAGACCTAAACCAACCTGCAACAGAGTTTCAAGTGAAGCATATGGTGGCATGATGTCTGCAAGCCACAAACTGGTTTTCACAGTGTGAATGGGATATACTGGTAGTGGGGGTGACAGGTGCAAAAATGAATGTGCAATGGAAATCTGGAATGCCTCTAGGAAAAATTCTGAGCTACCAGGATGTTCTCAAAGTAAGCTACTAGACCCAATAGCGTAAACGTAAACTGAGGAGAAACATGCGTTCCACCGCCAGTTTCTACTTAGACACAAAACAGACGGGTAAACCTGAAAATAGGAACATTTGCAATGCAGAAATTCAGCCCACTGCAACCTCCCTGTTGTTTAGAACAACTGCCAAGAAAGACAATAATGTTTTTCAGAAGATCTGCTAATTTACTTTGTCTTTTTGTTTTTTTTAAAAAGATTTATTTATTTCAGAAAGAGCAAGAGAGCACAGAGAGGGCGGGAGAAGCAGGCTCAACGCTGAGCAAGGAGCCCAATGCAGGACTCGACCCCAGGACCCTGGGATCACGACTGGAGCCAAAGGCAGACGCTTAACCGACTGAGCCCCCCAGGTGCCCCTCTGCTGATTTACTTTCAAATGTCCAGAAATACACTGGGCCCACATAGGTGAAGGCACCTCCCAACGCTACACACAGATGGAACTCAAAACATAAAGTGGCCGCCAATAAAAAATGAAATTAATAAAAGTTTTATTTGGCATTCATAACCTAAAATAACAAGCAAGCCCCTCACTAGGGGATCAGTGGCCAAGTTCAGAAGTGGAAGGAATGGTGAAGAGTGATTTATAATGATTTCTTTATAACGTTGGCTCCACGACGTGATTCCACTTAAAAGCACATATTGCAAGAAAAGAGAAGCTAACTATCGGGCTGGCAGACAGACTCACAGAAGCAAACAGTCAGACTCGGGTACGGCGGGAAGCTGGAATGTGGAAAACAGGGAGTCTTCTATAAACAGGGAAAAGATGGACTCAGGAAAAAGCAGGGAAAAGAGAAAGAAGAGGCAGAGCGAAGGTCCTGTGGCAGGAGTTGCTGTGGGATGTTCTACATGAGCAAAGAGGCTGGGGCATCTGGAAGTGGAGTAACCAGTCTGATATGCTGGAGGGCAGATTACGGATGGCCTTCCACATGTTGTGAGGATATTGTCTTTTGCTTGGAGGGCAATGGAGAGCCACTCCAGCGTTTGGAGCAGAAAGACATGCACATGAATAATAGCTATCACTAATGAGTAAATGGGAGTGCAGGGCAGCTAACTCGCCCGCCATCTTGGCTCCAGGTAGATATAGAACCTGGACTCAAACCCAGGTCTGTTCGAACCACCCAGCCTGACTCCTTCTGCTCACGATTCCCCACAGTGCTCTTGTAAATACTTTCAGCTTTGCAAGAGATCTAACGCTGGTGATATTTAGAAGAAAAGTCCAAGACGGAATCAGAGGTGGGAAATGGAATCCATCAGAAAATGCCCTTTGCATGCCCACTGCAATATGGAGACTCCATATGGGCATCTTCAACACCTCTTTTCTCCCCCGTTGAGTTCCTTGCCCAGGTGCACTTTCTGTCTATCTCTGCATTGGGAGCTCTTGTTGTATAAACTGGTTTCCAATTTTTTCTACCTCGTGTCTCTAGTTCCATGCAACTGGAAGGCTGCACAAGCCGAGCTCACACTCTCGTTGGCATGACATGTCCTAGCTTTCAACGTGTCATGATTCAGGCTGTTGCTCTGGCACCAAGATCAATCTTGTTGTAAATTTTGAAATGAACTTTGTTCTCTCTTTGCTTTGCCTTCTTTGCAAGCAACCCTCAAATGCTCCCCAACATCAAAATATTCTTTAAGACCGTGGTTTTCCAAGAAATCCAATCAAGAAATGGGCAGAAGACATGAACAGACATTTCTCCAAAGAAGACCTACAAATGGCCCAGACACGCGGAAAAAGGCTCAACATAGATATTCATAGTTGTGTGAATCTCTATGTGGTTAAGTAGGTTTTGTTTCTGTGCTATGTTTAAGACATAGGCGCACTGTTTAAAATTATCCTTTTACTCCTTAATAGTACAATATTTACAATATTAACTAAATATTATGCTATCTACATAACATTAAAACTGTTTTTCAAAAATTAATTTTAAATATTGAATATTACCAGTTTGAGTGAACCATGTGCCTCTTAAAGAAAAAGAAGAAAAAGCATTTTTAAAATGGGTTATCCACATGAATCCTGCCTGGCTAGAAGAAACGAAATCTACTACTGTATTGAAACCCTACCATGAGGTTTATTTATCATTACTTAAAGAATTTTTTTTTAAAGATTTATTTATTTATTTTAGAGAAACGGGAGGGGGGAGAGGGAACATCTCAAGCAGACTCCCCACTGAGCACAGAGCCGGATGCAGGGCTCAATCTGACAACCCTGAGATCATGACCTGAGCCAAAATCAAGAGTCAAACACCCAACTGACTGAGCCACTTAAAGAATGTTTTTTAAAGGAACCCCTTAAAGAATGTTTTTTAAAGCGCAAAAGCTGACTTTCAGTAAAGACCAATGCACAGAAAACAGGAATCGCCAAATGAGATCAAAGAAGGAAAATAAAAGTATGGGGTTAAGACACAGGGAGATGGATAGTATTTCAGGGTCTTCCATCCTGATATGGACAGGCTGGATTCTTCAGCCACAAAAGTCAAACCTCTGCTTTGAAAGAGTGAAGACAAACACGTGGAGACCCACCAGTACCTCTTTCTCCTTGAAAAAGAGAACACACCAGTGTATCGAGAACTCCAAATGCCTATGCAGATCCTCAACAAGGATCAGGGAAGGTTAGTGCAGGGGCTGGTTGCCCCATCACCAGCCACCAGGAGCTGACAAAGATATTCCACCACCGTTAAGAACGGAAATCTATCCAACTGGATTCCCAAAGCAGACTGTAAAACGTAATGGCAATATCCAATGACTATGGCAACTTTGACACAAAGTTGTTAAAAAAAAAAAAGCTGGACCAACTTTCTGTCAAAGTACAAATTTACAGAGATTGGGAATAAGAGCTGCAGAAAAGAAAATATTACATAATGACGGACCATTAATATCTGCCCTGTAAAATGCTCATGTATTGGCCAGAAGGCTGGTGTGTGCCATGTGGGATAATGGGAATGAAATGAAAAAAAAAAAATGGATTCCAGTTTTTGATTCATAGATGTCATGGGAAAGACGGCAATAGGTTTCTTCTCGACCCCAGCTGGCTTTCAATCCCTCCTTAAATCACCAATACTGAGCTCCGATTTAACGTGGAAAAGTAAAGAGATTCAGAGCAGGCAACGGGGGTTTGCATAGAAAACTTTTTCTAACACCAAGCAAGATGCAAGAGTGGGTCATGCATTCAATTTGGTGCATCCCCACCAGTACTAAAAATAACTTGAAACAAAGCAGTGCTCTATTTAGACATTACTAAAGCATATTTGAAAACACTATTTCTACCCTACTAGTATCATAAGTTAGAAGTGTCTTGCTCGGAATGTTGAAAAAGAAAAGCAAAGCTGGTGGCATCACAATTCCAGACTTCCAGCTCTATTACAAAGCTGTCATCATCAAGACAGTGTGGTACTGGCACAAAAACAGACACATAGATCAATGGAACAGAATCGAGAGCCCAGAAATGGACCCCCAACTCTATGGTCAACTCATCTTCGACAAAGCAGGAAAGAATGTCCAATGGAAAAAAGACAGTCTCTTCAACAAATGGTGTTGGGAAAATTGGACAGCCACATGCAGAAGAATGAAACTGGACCATTTCCTCACACCACACACACAAAAAGAGACTCAAAATGGCTGAATGACCTAAACGTGAGACAGGAGTCCATCAAAATCCTAGGGGAGAACACAGGTAGCAAACTCTTCGACCTCAGCCGCAGCAACTTCTTCCTAGAAACATCGCCAAAGGCAAGGGAAGCAAGGGCAAAAATGAACTATTGGGACTTAACCAAGATAAAAAGCTTTTGCACAGCAAAAGAAACAGTCCACAAAACCAAAAGACAACCGACAGAATGGGAGAAGATATTTGCAAATGACATTTTCAGATAAAGGGCTAGTATCCAAAATCTGTAAAGAACTTATCAAACTCAACACCCAAAGAACAAATGATCCAATCAAGAAAAGGGCAGAAGACATGAACAGACATTTTTCCAAAGACGACATCCAAATTGCCAAGAGACACATGAAAAAGTGCTCAACATCACTCGGCATCCAGGAAATCCAAATCAAAACCTCCATGAGATATCACCTCACACCAGACAGAATAGCTAAAATTAACAAGTCAGGAAACGACAGATGTTGGCAAGGATGTGGAGAAAGGGGAACCCTCCTACACTGTTGGTGGGAATGCAAGCTGGTGCAACCCCTCTGGAAAACAGTATGGAGGTTCCTCAAAAAGTTGAAAATAGAGCTACCCTATGATTCAGCAATTGCACTCCTGGGTATTTACCCCAAAGATACAAATGTAGGGATCCGAAGGGGTACGTGCACCCCGATGTTTATAGCAGCAATGTCCACAACAGCCAAACTATGGAAAAAGCCAAGATGTCCATCAACAGATGAATGGATAAAGAAGATGTGGTATATATACACAATGGAATATTATGGAGCCATCAAAAGGAATGAAATCTTGCCATTTGCAACGACGTGGATGGAACTGGAGGGTATTATGCTGAACGAAATAAGTCAATCAGAGAAAGACATGTATCATATGACCTCACTGATATGAGGAATTTTTTTTTAATTTTCTATTGTTATGTTAATCACCATACATTACATCATTAGTTCTTGATGTAGTGTTCCATGATTCATTGTTTGTTCATAACACCCAGTGCTCCACGCAGAATGTGCCCTCTTTAATACCCATCACCAGGCTAACCCATCCCCCCATCCCCCTCCCCTCTAGAACCCTCAGTTTGTTTTTCAGAGTCCATCGTCTCTCATGGTTCGTCTCCCCCTCCGACTTACTCCCCTTCATTCTTCCCTGATATGAGGAATTCTTAATCTCAGGAAACAAACGGAGGGTTGCTGGAGTGGTGGGGGGTGGGAGGGATGGGGTGGCTGGGTGATAGACACTGGAGAGGGTATGTGCTATGGTGAGCACTGTGAATTGTTTAAGACTGTTGAATCACAGACCTGTACCTCTGAAACAAATAATACATTATATGTTTAAAAAAGAGAGAGAGAGAGAGAGACGATAGCAGGAAGGGAAAAATGAAGGGGGGGAAATTGGAGGGGGAGACGAACCATGAGACTGTGGACTCTGAGAAACAAACTGAGGGTTCTAGAGGGGAGGGGGTGGGGGGATGGGTTAGCCTGGTGATGGGTATTAAAGAGGGCACATTCTGCATGGAGCACTGGGTGTTATACGCAAACAATGGATCATGGAACACTACATCAAAAACTAATGATGTAATGTATGGTGATTAACATAATAAAATTTAAAAAAATGTGTCTTGCTCACCTTTGGTTTCAGGGGTGTCTATGTGTGGGAGTTCTAGATAGTTCTGCCAAATGCCACAGTGAGGGTTTGAAAATCATGGCTTATAGGATCTCATGTTAAGCCACAATGATGTTCAAGATTATATTCCGTGGCTAAAATTTTTTAAAAAACACAAGAAACAATGAGTGTTGGTGAGGATGTGGAGAAAAAGGAACGCTCATGCACTGTTGGTGGGAATGCAAACTGGTGCAGCCACTCCAATATGGAGGTTCCTCAAAACATTGAAGATAAAATTACCATATACTCCAGTAATTCCACTACTAGCTATATACCCAAAGAAAACAAAAACACTAATTCAAAAAGATATATGCACCCCTATGTTTACAGCAGCATTATTTACAAGAGCCAAGATACAGAAGCAACCCAAGTGTCCATCCATAGATGAATGGATGAAGATGTGGTGTGTGTCTACAATGGAATACTACTCAGCCATAAAAAAGGATGAGATCTTGCCATTTGAGCGAACATATATGGACCTAGAAATCCATTTCACTTAAGTCAGAGAAAGACAAATACCATGATTTAACTCATATGTGGAATCTTAAACAAATGAATAAAGAAACCAAAAAAAAAAAAAAAAAGCACAGAGAGACCCATAAATGCAGAGAACACCTGGTGGTTGCCAGAGAGGAAGGCAGGGAAATGGATAAAATGGGAGAAGTGGAGGGGGAGACACAGGTTTCCAGTTAAGGACTGAATAATTCATTGGGATGAAAGGCACAGCACAAGGAATACAGTCAAATACAAGTGTAATAGCGTCATATGGGGAAAGATGGAAGCTACCCTTGGGGTGAGCACAGCGTTAGGTGAGCATAACATATAGAAAAGTTGAGTCACTATGGTGTAACACTCTGTGTCAACTATACTCAAATCTTTTTTAAAAAAACATTATATCCTGAAGAGAAGCAGAGATTTCCCAAATTCAATCCTCAGGGACCACTCCCCTTAAGACAAGGGATAGTGTGAGTGGGTTGGAGAAACAAAGGAAGCCAAGAGAAAGAAAACGCATCTAACCATCTGTTGACAGTGAAATGGGTATTTCCAGGGCATTAAAATGCGTCTATCATCATGCCAAATTTGTCCATCCTGGGGCCTTTCAGACATTTGGGTCATTATTCATCCTCAGCAAAACTCAGCATGGTGCAGAATAACCCCAAGAACTCACATCTCTGACAGGCAGGTGACCTTTGTGCATTTCCCACTTACTGGACTGACCTTGCTTTTTAACCTTTGGCTTCTGTGGGGCTCCCCGCCACCCTTTTTCCAAGGCACTGGTTTTAAGCAGCCTGCACACAAATTCTGATTCATTATTAAGAATTGTTTTTCGGCCAGTGGCTTTCCAAGACATTGCTCCCAAGGGCACTCTAAGAGCTGATTTTGCACTGGGCTCGAAGCCAGATGCTTATAACGAGATACTAAAGCCTGAGTCTTTTCTCCATGATGTCTTTGAGAACTAAGATCATTTTGGGTGAAATTCAAGACTCAGGCGGGCAGGTCCCCACCTTGGCCAATTGTTGGCTATGGGAGAGACAGAGAAACGGGGAGCTGTTGTTCGACGGGCATGAAGTCTGGGTTCTGCAAGATTATGTTTCAGAGATATTTCGTGCCTATAGTTAGCTACATCGTAATGTGCACTGAACGTTTTGTTGAGGGTAGATTCCATATGTGTTCTTTACCGCTACAACAAAAGTTTATCTCAGTTTGTAACTTCACAGGGTTCGTAAGATGGTTTCTTGCATGAACTTTTGGAAGGCATCTTGCCTGTTAAAATAGACCCTCGGATGGGCTGACTGAGCGGAGTTTAAGTAGATCATAGTTTTCTGCCTAAAGCAAAGCATCAAATCCCAAATTCTCCCATGAATACAGTCACCATAGGTCTTCAGCGTTTTGAGTTTTATCTGGCATCCAATGTTCGCATCAGAAGGAACACAGAGAATCGGGTTCTTAGTTTCTTTAACCAAGTCTTGTTAGTTTTATTATGGAAACATCACATGGTTCATTGGAGTGAGCAGGAACCAGATGGTGCTTAAATCTGGGCTCTGAGATGTATGAACCGTGAGATCTCAACTCAGTAACTTGAGTCTTTCTCAGGCTCCATTCTGCTACCTTTAAAGTGGACAGGTACCCTACCCCTGGCAGTATTTTTAGGTATTAGATGATAATGGAATTGCCGGACCATGATAGCTCCATCTTTAGTTTCTTGAGGAAACTCCAGTTTTCCACAGTGACTGCGCCAGTTTGCATTCCCACCAACAGTGTATGAGGGTTCCAATTTCTCAACATCCTCTCCAACGCTTGTCACCTCTCGTAGTTTTCGATGACAGCCAGTCTAACAAGGGTGACATGACGTCCCACTGGGGTTTCAATTAGTCTTTCAAAGAAATCCCTGCACTCCCGTGTTCACTGTAGCACTACTCACAGCAGCCACGATACGGAAACAGTGAATGAGTGGATAAAAAAGATTTGTTACTACATATAAATCTTTTCCTTAATCTTTTGGGGACAAGGTTATCGGATCCTTTTAACAAAAATGCAAAATGACCATGGCTTCCAGGGGTGTGAGAGACCTGCATGAACAGAATCTGTGGTTTAAAAAAAAGGAAAAAGAAAAAACCCTATGAGGGCATCCAAAAAAAGTCAAGGACACATTCCCTGGATCATCTTTATCAGTCCTTTCAAGAACCCTCTGGTTTTCCCCCAAAATGTATATGCACGTGCACACACACACACACACACACACACACACACACACACACACACATCACTCCCTCTCCCAAACCAGAATCTCACCACCTAAGCACCTACTCTACAGAAATTCTGGAGCTGTCCCTACCCAGAAGGTTTGAAACCAGACCCGAAGTTGCTCTGCCTGTCCCTGAAAGATTCCCTCTTGCAAGGGATTTCCAGGAGGAGAGGTGGATGAGCTTGGTCACCAGGTAAACAGGCTCCTGTAGGACCACATCTCGCTATCAGGCTGTAGCAAGCACTGTCAGTGTTATCGATTAGACAGGTTGACCTGAGTGATAAAGGCAGGATATTTTTAGCAAGCAGCATGTGACTTGGAAAGCTGGGTGTCAAGCTATTTAAGTAAAGAGAATGTGCCATCAAATAACTTATTTATTGATAATGATGAGGACGGCACATTTTTTTTTAAGTTTTTTTTTTTAATTTATTTATTTGACAGAGAGATAGAGAGCACAAGTAGACAGAGCAGCAGGCAGAGGGAAAGGGAGAAGCAGGCTACCTGTGGAGCAGGGAGCCCGATGCGGGGCTCGATCCCAGCACCCTGGGATCATGACCTGAGCCTAAGGCAGCCGCTTAACCAACTGAGCCACCCAGGCGCCCAGAGGACGGCACATTTTTAACAAGTTGCAAAGGCGTTGTGCAAAGTCACCCTCAGGCACTGGATTAAAATCTGGCAAAGCGGGGCCTGAGCAAGAAATCCGGCCCCTGAACTGTATTTTTAATAAAACTTTATTGGAATACAGCCTGTTCATTTACATATTGTGTAGGGAAGCTTTTGTGGTCTTGACAGACACTGCGTATCCTGCAATGCTGAAATATTTACCATCTGGCCCTTTGCAGAAAAAGATACAATAATGCTGTATCACATACTTGAAACTTGCTACAAAGAAAGAATTTAAAAATTCTCATCACAAGAAAAATAAGTTCACAACTATGTGTGGTGATGGATATTAACTCCACTTATGGTGGTGATCATTTTGCAATATGTACAGATATCAAATCATTATGTTGTTCACCTGAAACTAATAAAACACCATATGTCAATTATACCTCAATTAAAAAAGCTAAAAATTAAGAGACACTGCTGACCCCTCAACTAGACTGAATGAAGACAAGCTTGTCCCGAAACCGAAGAAGCAGACCAGAATCAGATGTCTTAAAAGATACAAAGTTTTATTAAACAAACCTGGAATGAATAGTATTATTACATAAATTAGGCAGCAGTAAAATCTTCCTAGGGTATATATACAAATCACAGTGATTTTCATTGTGCAAGAATTGAAAGAATTAACAACAATTTTTTTTTCCACATGAGAAGCTGGGACGACCCCACAGGGACCCCAGTGCTGGCTCGCCGGGGCGCACCGCACCTGCAAAGGCACTCCGTCTCGTGTCTGCCACATCCCACGGCTGTCCCGGGGCCACCCGGCCAGGCTGCCCGTAGCACAGCACAAGGAAGAAGGACGCTAAGACCGTTCTGCAGAGCTGAAGAACCATCTCAGAGGACAAGATGCCCTGAGTGTCAAAAGGCTTGAAATCCCATCTGCTAACACACACACATAATGACTTTTACTTTAAATTAACAGAGGTGTCCACCAGGGAAGAGCCAGTGAAAGCACAACAGAATGCGTTACAGCACAATAACTTATAGGAAACGGTGACAGAGCATTTCCCTTTTACTACGAAGGCCTGTTAAGCCCACGGGGTCTGCAAAGCAAACTTGATAGGTAAATGTGACACTTGGCAAAACACCACTCCCGAACTCCACCACCACCAAGACACAAACGCGGTCATGCACACACACATCAAACTACCCAAATACATTACTAACACAACAGTTCATGTGCTTGTCTTCTTGTTTTTGGTAAGTGGACATCGTCCACTGAAGGTGAAGTAAAGAGAAGGCCTTCTCACCTCCATAAGAAACAGGGACACGCGGTACAGGTACACAGGACTTGTCTAACGCAAATAAAACCCATACTCTCAGTGGACGGACCTCAGGAAAAATAAGAACTCATGCATCACATTCTCAAGCTCCACCACAGAAGCCCTTAGGGGCTTCTGTGAACATACTCATTTGGGGATGTAAAAATCAGTTGGGGCGGGGGGGAATCCAACCAAGTATTTTTCCTGCACTACAATAACCAAGTGGCTAGAGTGAGAATTTTGATGTGGTCCTAGGATTTGATGCAGCCTGAAGCACTCCCCAGGGGTGGGCAGCGCTCAGTGCCTAGAGAGTGGGGGCACTGGGGTCTTTCCTTGATAGCGTATTTTCACAGTTCCAGTGGTCCAAAATCTAGAGGCAGCTTAGGTCATACACAGAAATGGCAAATGCATCCCATGTCACGTGACTGTCTAGTGGTACTGGTGATTCTGTCGTTGGTAACAAGGGAGTCCTTAGGTAGAGAGCACAGAATGAAACAGAACACTGTACCAGACGCTCATGGACGGGTGGGTGCACAGGGCTGGGAAGAGGAGTGTGAAAGCATCACGAGGACTTGAGCTGGGCACTCGCATCTTGTCGTCGGGCTCTCTCTCGACATATCGTCACGTCAACAGTAGACATCGCGATGTGCCCAGCACCAAAGCGGGTACGTTTGTGCCAGGCAGGGTTCTAATGTATGTTCTGCAAGAACTGGAAGTTGGCTAATGCAAATGCAATTTAATTTCCTTCTTAGCTTTGAAGATATGTGTTCAAGGGGGTGGGTGATAATTCCTTTAGAAAAACACCACCCGCCCCAACATACTTCTTTGCAAAACATGCGTTTCCTGAGGATCTTTTTAAAATGGTACTTGTTTTTAAGAAAATATTGCCAACTCATAAAATTGCATAGAACAAAAGGAGTCTATCGTTTTTTTTTTTCTGATGCGAATTTTGCGAATATTTCCATGACGTTTCTTCTCATGACTTTTGCACGTAGATATCTGATCAGATACCTGAAAATTTCAGAGTGCCCCCACCGAGTAAACTATTTTTCAGTTATATACAGTGAGTGTCCCATGTGTTTGGGACTCATTTTGATTAAGTCAGTCTTTGCATTACGTCACTCTGCTTAATTTCAGTCCAGCCACGGGCCGTTAACACATGGCGTGTGCCACCTCGAATATTGAAATGGCAAGACTGAGTTTAACACCATCTGGTATTCTTGGAATTCCTTTTAGTTTTTAATTTGTTTTGCATGGCTGATGGCCGATGACAATGTTTTTAAAGAACCATGTGATCTGTGCATTCCAATGTTGGCATTTGTGAGTGTGTGTGTGCATATCTGTCCAAAATTAAGGCATTGCATTTCATGCTTTCTTGAGGCTGTTTTTCACGTCCTATATTAAATCCGGGACAGTGAGAACTAAACCCGAAAATATGCATATGGGTCAATGTGTCTACATACAATGCTTTATCATGTTCAAGAAAGGTGTTTCATTTATTTTTATTTTCTTAAGCACAAGGCTCCAAAATAATAGTAATCTATTTTTATAAGTCAGACGATGTGAGATCTTTGCTTTCCCTCATGGGTTTATATCTCAGGGCACCATCACTTTGCTGATTTAGCCTTGTAACAGTCAATGATGAAACAGTTAAGAAACTTCAGGCTGAACATGTTGCCCGTTCTTGTCCCCTACTGAATGCAAACAGCACAGGGATTGCTCGGTACAGACTAAAAACACCATTCTGTTGGAACATCCATCCATACAGCACACCCTTTAAAAATAATTTTTCTTCGAGTTACTCATTATAAAGAGTTTATTTTACTAAATCTTGTAGTCACTCTGACCTTACTCATTGGATTTGTATTTGAAGAGCAGGTCATGCACAAGAAAGGGGGAAACGTGGCTTCGACTTCAGTGTCTTTTAAAGCTTGGGTGGGTGCACACGTTCTTCATTCCACCTTCCAGCACATCTGTGTGCTTCGGACTTGTGAGTGGGATCTGGCCAAATCTGGTAGGCAACTGCATGGCCTTTGACATTTTGCTGCTTAAAGAGATGTATGACTTTGCCATGTGGCGGCTCTCCATGTCCACAGACATGCTTACAGAAGAGAAGTACAAAGGGCTACATGGAAAGAAAAGGTCTTCCCAGGCACAGCACTGGAAAATAATGTTTACGATGGCCAAGAATCCACAAGGTGACTCAAGAACATGTGAGCTGGAGAAGCCCTGATAGGGTGCCCAGGCTTGCCTCTTCCCTGCACCCATCTCACCATCACACCGCCCAGGGCAAGCACTGCTCCCATCCCCACTGCCCAAGGAGCTGGACTTTTCAGGGCCAACCCTGGGAAGAAAGGAAGGGTACAGAAGGGGTCTTGGAGGTCTGTGTGGGTGTCCCTCTGCGGTCACCAAAGGCTCTGGCACCTACTAGTTAAGCGCACAGACGTCCCTGCAGAAGCTCACAGTTGAGCCCTACGACCAGACACAATGCAGACATGAGCAGCTCTGTTTGTCCAGCTGAGTCACAGTCAGCAGAGAATGGCCAACTCCTTGAGATTTGTACAGCGAACTTCAGAATGAGGAAGAGAAGCACAAGACAAAACAATAGATCACGGAGAGCATGGACCCCTAGGACCTCTTTACAACGCCCCATTTTCTGGGAGGATCCACAACTAGCCAACACACTCACTGGAGCCCACTCCACATCCGCCTTGCATTATGTCAATCCCAAGGGGAAAGCATTTGCAGGGTGCTCTTCATGGTATCTTCACGATCAGGTCCAGAGAGGAAGACAAAATCTCAGCCACCGATAAGCACGCCCTACCTACGAGACAAGAGTGTGCTGGACACACCCACAACTGAACATTTACGAGGATAGAAACAAGAAAGGTTACTTTCTACTATGCTGAAGACTGACATCCTATAGCTCATTTGCGTCTTATTTTTCCCACAATGGAAGTTAAAAAAAAGAAAGTTAAAAAAAAAACACGTTTGCATGAAGGTCATCCATGCAACTGAGCCAACAGTCATTTGTTAACTCTGCATTTTGCTGGATACAGAGCTCAACTGCAATTTTAATAGGTAGCCACCTGCCTCCACCCCCCCACCCATGGAGTATGAAATTTCTGGATGTGATGCAGGGAATTTCTGGACTGTGTTCCATTCCTTGAACAATGTTAATGGCCACTGGTATTCTCAGACTCAAATTCAAACTGATACACCCTTCTCTTCCCTTCTGGTTTCAAGACCTAAAGTCACCAGACATGAAGCACTAAAGACACGGGATGTGGACCATCACATGATGTTTTCTTCACAAGCTACAAAATGCACATCAGACGATAAAAAATGCACACATCATATTTGTCTTAGCTTTTGTCCCCAAGAAAAACAGATTCTTGAAAGAGCAATTTGGAAAATAAAAATCATAGGCTCTGCCAAGTATGAAGATTTACATCACGGTACAATTCCTGTGCACCAGACATATGGTCTTTTTATACACACACACGTGCGCGCGTGCGCGCACCCACACACACACACACACACACACACACACACACACACCATCTGTGGTTATAACCGAACACGTTCAGTTCAAACTTATAAAGTTAAGTCTATGAGGAAAACCAAGATATCACAGTAGGTTCATCACACTAAGAGATAAGATAAAATCTACAACCAAACAATTTTCCAAGAGGTCCTACTGTGCAGTAGATTTCCAGTTGCTTATTGATGCTTAATTTCCAGTTGCTTAAATAATGCCAGGTCCATGACTTTGTACGGATATCCAATCTCTTTATATACATCCAGACTTATAGAATATGGAATGTCCTTATTCTGTGGACACAACCCTTCTTCAGGGCTGATATGCCACTCTGATGTGCAGGTTCAAATCATCCTGTTTGCAACACGAAATAAAGAATTTTGTTAGTTTTCAGAATAACTGGGTAAGTTTTGTAATAATCATACTAATAATTCAAAAATTACTCAATAATACACACACGAAAACCAACTTTCCATTGAAATTCCTCTTGCAAAGACCCACAAGCATGAATTCTAAGGGGTGGGAAATGCTTAATAAAATAATTAAGCAGTGAGATGCCAGGTTGGCTCAGTCGGTTCCCAAGGATACACACCGCCTTGAAAAAGCTATTCCTACCTGCAGAATCTGCTAAAAAGGTAGCTGGGGCAGCTGGGGGCACAACTCCTAACCGTGAATAGAAAACTATCCACTAAGTACGCAACAAACCCCATCGGACAGCAGATTTGTGTTTCCTTAAGTAAATTTAACGGTATCTCTGTTACAAAAAGGCCCCAGTCCTCTGACTTATCAACGAAGTGTCCTTCACTAGAAAACATACCATGTCTTCCATCATTTAAAGATGACTGGATAAAAACAGCGCATAAAATATTATGGGCAAATCATTCAAAATTGAAGCAAATGAAGAGAACGGAAAATAAAACCCGAATTTAGAAACCCCTTCTATTTTTAAAACTCTTTAACTGGCCTTCACTAGGTTTGCAGAAGCTGGAAAAGCTAAAGAGAGTCTTTAAGAAAACCTGAGGAGAACAATCATTATGTGTTGAAAAGACTAAAACCCATCAAGCAGACATGTTCCGTTCTCATCCACACAGCCACCTGTTTCTCTTACTGAATTTTTGTTTCCATGTTTTAACTTTTAGGCAGGTTTCCTCTCGTTATCTGCATGGCAATACCAGCCGAGAGTAGAGGTTTCTGGTATACCACGCCTCCCTCCCTTCAAGGGCTCTATAATGGTGTCAATTTGCACATGGTATTGACCAGGCAATTATTTCTCCCATTCCTCAAAAGTAGTGTTGGGGAGACAGAGGCAAAAAAACAAGAAAAGTCAAGGAGTAGACATATCATCGGCAATATCTTGCGCTTCTCTTCCTGCAATTTTTCTTGCCTGGCTGTCGTGAGAAGAAAAACCTGATTTAAGTGGTGTTATGTCACTGAGCTCCTCACAGAACTAGAGTAACTGAAAGGTCTTTACTACGCACATTCAAAAATCCTTCAAAGTCATCAAGTCATAGATTCCACAAACACAGAGTCATAGACCTTCAAAGGTTCCAAGAAATGAGAGACTCAAAAATCCATTCTTTTAAATGTCAAATGGAGCTTAGCAAATTCCACAGGAGGTGTTCGCTGCTGTCATCAGTTTTTAGTGAAAAGGGGACCTAAAAAAAACCCTTTCGAAAATATTTGGTAGGTATCTAAGAAGAAGCTGGTGTGGAACTCAGGGTTTCCAAAACACAAGAAGTCAGGAATTTTTACGAAAGGGGCTGTGTCCCTGGAATGTGTAGGCACACACGCCTCTCACAGGGGTCTTACTTAAGCCCTAGACCCGCCCCCAGCAGGTGTGTCTGGGGAGTGGGATGTTGGGGGCAGTGCTGTCTCTGGGCCACATTACATGTCTTGAGTAACACACCCCCGGGCACTGATGAAGCTGATGCTAGGAAGGACTCCATCTAGCTCCGCCCCACTGCTCGAGTTCCAGCGGATGAGGGAAGCCCCACTCCAACAACGCAACATCCCCTTGAGGTAAGGACACGTCAACCTCACTAATGCGTAATTACTAAAACTAAAGATATACCTTCCAGATGAGGATTCCTGTCCTCAGAAATTCTTGAAGACTTCCAAATCTTTCGGTGACACTGGAGGGGCCGTGTTCCAGTCATTCTCGGGATACGCTTCAAAGTTGGAGGTATCACCCTCGCCGCATAGCTTGGGCACAATGGGGGGCTGCAGGGCCAGGGCAAGACACAAAGGCACAGTCAGAAGGGAATGGTGTGTACCTGGATGGGACGTGCATCATTTTATATCTACGACTTTGCATACAAATGGAGATGATTTGGGGGGAAAAAGCACAAAACAGTGAAGTTGTCCTTCCTTTGTTTATGAACGTGGAAAGCTTTGAATTGGAGATACTGCCAATAAGCTCTCCACCAATGGTGCAGTAAGGGGAATGAAGGGAGGAAGGATGGTAGCCAGCCCTTGCTTCTTAAATTCTAGAGTGGAGAACCACCCAGATTCCTTGTTAATGCAGATTCCAAGGTCTGCCCAGGTCTGAGTGATTCTGCGGTAGCTGGTCCAGTGGCCAGAGTTTGGAAAGTCCCAGAAAGATGTCAAGAAAAAGCTCCAGTGTTAGTATCACCGAAGCCAAGCCTCAGTCCCGCATCGATAAAATGAGGTCACTGGCACTGAAAAGGAGGTCAGCCAAAGGTTCCTGTAGAGGGCCAGCCAGTAAATATTTTTGGTTGTGCAGGCTGTAGAATTGCTGTGCTGACAACTCAGCCTCTGCCCCGGCAGGGCGAAAGCAGCCACAGACAACATGTAAATCAATGCAGGTGGCCGTGTGCTCATAAATTTATAAAACTTATAAAATTTATAAAAACATTTATAAATATATATAAAAATTTATAAAATTTATAAAAAAATATTTATAAAAACAAGCAAGGGCCTTCAGGAGGAAATGGAGCAAGAGAGTTAACACACGGTAATGCATAACCTTCTAATACTGATTTGGTTTTTGAACAATGAAAATATATTGTTTAGTCAATTAAAAAGTAAGTCATTTAATACAATAAAACACTTAAAAGCAGCTCATTGAGACACTGGTGGTGTGGGCCGGACCCTAGTTTCTGGGCTGGGGGCCAGGTATAAGCATTTTTAAAGTCTTTCCATTGACTTTAAAAAGGCCGAAGTTGAGAGTGTCATTAGGAAGACTCATGTCAAAAATACATTTCAATTCTGGGTCGCTTGGGTGGCTTAGTCCAACTGTTGATTTCGGCTGAGGTCATGACCTCAGGGTCATGAGATCAAGTCCCCCAGCAGGTCTCAGTGGGGAGTTGGCTTGAGATTTTTCCTCCCCCCTCTCCCCCTCCCCTGCTCACATACGCATGCTCTCTCTCTCTCTCTCTCCAAATCTTTAAAAAAAAAAAAAAAATATATATATATATATATATATATATATGCAATATATGTATATATATTCAGTTCAAAGAAAGGTGATCTAGAAAATATTCTCCATCTAATCTACCACCATCACTGCACAATATCCATAAGTGCTGGACAAACACCTGATCTGTGTTACACCATTTACCATTCCCGATTAGAAACTGGTGGGACGGGACTCATCCTGGTCATAGTCCCAGTGAGGGACAGAGCCAGGTCTCAAAAAATCCAACGGTAAAATGTGGGGTCTTAACCCATTACCTCTAGGTGTCTCTGTAGCACTAAGATTTCCACTGTAAAGGGATCTTGGCTTATTAACGATTTGAGATGATCAGCTGTATTACACAAATTAATTATGTATCAGCCATAAATAAACAAGTCAGACTCAGACTCTGCCCCTTGCCGAAGACAGGTAAAGGATGCTGAGCTGACAGTCGCCCGCGTACGTATGTTGTACCTTCAGTTTCCTTTGCGGGACTGCCTCCCAATCCACAGTTCGGAACCACCGGTGTCGCTTCACGTCATCCGCTCCATTCTTCAAAAGAAACAGGCATCATCAGTAGACAGAATTTTGACAGGACAGGGAAGAAAATATTCTAGAGAATCTCTACTCAGCATAGAATTAAAAAAATTAAATCAAATTTAAACAATGTGCTATGTTCTGAGTAATGGTCCCTGGACCGCGAGCTAGGAGGGGAAACGTATAAATGAAGGTGTTTGTTCTGTTCACTTTAATTCATAGTAGAAACAAATCCCGTCATTACTACTCTGGACCACACATAAAAGTAAGACTATGGCTCAGGCTCCTGAGATAAAACAAGACAGACACACGGTCATTCCTGAGTCTGCCACCTGTTTTCATCTTGACAGTTTTCTTTGGTATTTAGCATACTCATCATACAGACCTGGAAACCAAGGTTCACTAAATGGTGTAACTGGCTAATTATTGTGATGTTAGTAAATCACACAACTAGGACTCGAACCCATGATGTCCAACTTCAGAGATCTGAACAGCTACCCAGCAGAACCCTCCAATTATAGTACCAGTGTGTTCATGTAATAGTAACGGTGTGTTAAGGTCTGTCTGCTTCCTTCTCGAGGGTGATGCCAACGGCCAACTTGCAGATGCCAATGGCATCATGGTCTTTGAAAATCCCTCCCAGGTGTTCAGCCTTTGACCCTACCCTTTTTCTCCGTTTTAATGGCCCTTGGAGCAACTTTTTTAGTCTATTAATGTTGGGAGTTGTTAAGATAGAAAACACATGAATTCTGCGACACAGGAAGAAGCCAATGGATCCGAATATAACAAAGTTTGTGAAATGTCACCTGGAACCTGTGCAGAAGAACTTATTTGGAAATAGGGTCTTTGCAGATACGATTAAGCGAAGGATCTTAGAAGAGCTTATCCTGGATCCGGGTGGCCCTAAATCCAAGGACAGGTGTCCTTGTAAGAAACAGAAGAGGAGACACAGAGGAGAAGCCACGTGAAGACGGAGGCAGAGATGGGAGGGATGCAGCCACAAACCCAGGGATGCCTGGAGCCCCAGAAGCTGGAAGAGGAAGAAGGACCCTTCCCCGGAGCCTCTGGAGGGAGCATGGCCCTGCCCCGCCTGGATCTTAGACTCTGGTCCTTTGTTAGAGCAGCCACAGGACACAAATATACCCAAATCAACAGAGGGTCCTGAGAGCTTGGTGGGAACCAAACCTCACACACAGGTCTACTGTGTCTCCCAAGACTACAGCAGACAAGATCAATGCACTGCCCATGTTTAAGTTCCTCCATGGATGTCCAGAACTGGAAATAGCTAAGATGACGTTCCCAGATTCTCTTAGATTCAGTGGTGCCACAACAGAACCAAAACATGCGTATAAGATATCATACCATTTATGCAACAATCTCTTAAATGTATTCCCCTCCACCTGAAAAGTTTGGATAAATCATACACTATGTACACATTCTCAAATGATTAATTCACACACAAATGTGCACACCCATGGTTATGGCAATATTCACAACAGCCAAAAGGGGGAAACAACCCAAATGTCCATCGATGGATGGGTGAGTAAGCACAATGGGGTCTACCCATGAGCGTGACTCGGCCATAAAAAGGAACAAAGCACTGACAGCTGCTAGCATGTGGACAGACCCTGAAAACATGACGCTCAGTGGGAGGAGCCAGACACAAAACATCACTTATGGTGTGATTCATTTACATGAAAGCCCAGAACAAGGAATTCTACAGAGACAGAAGCCAGATTAGTGGTTGCTCAGGGCAGGAGAGATGGAAGGATCGGGTAACAATAGCATAGGGTTTGGGGTTTCTTTTTGAGATGAAGGAAACATTCTTTAACACTGACTGTGGGGATGGCCGCACAACTCTGGAAACCTATTAAAAGCTCTTGGACTGCACACTTTCAATGGGGAGGCATGTACGGTTTGTGATTTACAGGTCAATCATGTTATTTGAACAGTCGAAATAAATAAGCAAAATACCAACATCTTATTGATGATGGGTGAGTCGTCTACTCGTTTGCAGAGAAGAACGGATGCGGTATAGACCCAGGTGGATTTCGCATGCCCAGACACCCAGATTTGAAATGTAGCCAACAATTAAACACGATCGCCGTGCCTTTGTTTCTATTAATAGAAACGTATGGTGCCAAGTGACGGGAGTGTCTAATGGATGATACATATGAAAACGAACACTGACCTTCATGTTTCCGAGGCGTCTGGTTCTGTCAACAACAAGCAATTTCCTAATGAGGTCTCTATTTGCGGGAAAGAGACAAAAAGATGCATCTTGATACGGACCCAAGCAAACACAGCATGTCAACAGCAATAAAATCTGCCCATCACGTTATGTATCGGGAGAGAGGATCAATTTTCATTTTGCCTCAACATTTTCTCTCAATTGTTTCTTCACCGATATTCATTTCTAAATAATTTATGCAAAGCGGGGTTGGCTACACAGAGCGACAGAGCGAAGGGGAAAAGGTTCATTAAATCACTGTGCAGAAAACGAGCCTTTCAAGAGAACATGCGAAAAGATTACGTGCCTGCCCCAAGTATAGCGATATTTCACTTAAAATATACCCATGAGGCTGTCCTTGCCAAAGAGAAGACATCTGCTTTTACCAAAATGAATGGCCACGCTTTGCCCTAAGGGTCTACTTATTTATGGGATTCTGGCCGTATGCTGGTTGCTCTCCTATAACATACAAACTTCTGTGAGTTCCTTAAACCCTGCTGCTCCGCTCATTCCTTCCTCCTAAATAGCAGGCTGTGTCAGAATACAGGCCCCTCAGGATTAGGCCAGGCCAATTAGGATCTGACAGTTAAGAGGAGTGTCAAGACACTCAGAAGACAGGCTAGTTCTAAGAGTAAAAGGTAAAGAAGTAAAAATTGTGTGTGTGTGTATGTCTTTGCACATAATAAAAAGAATACATTATGTATAGCAGTATCTAGAGACTTCAAATATAAATTGAAATCCCCCAGACCAATCAAAAGACCCATGGCCCAGCTTCAAGAAAGCCATGACACAACTTTACAAGACTACGATGTACCTTATGCCCACCCCCAGACTCACACCACAGCGTGGGGTCTGTGACCAGCTGGGAAAGTTGAGATCCCAAGGCCCGTGGCGATGTATGTGAAGGTCCAGGGTCCCAAGATCCCCGGTGCCTTATGTCTAGACTGTGAATCACCAAACACCACACTCCTCAAACAATCCCAAATAAATGTGTTTTTTTTTTTCCTTCTCTTTCCCTACTATTTACAGCCCTGTCAGCCCTGTTAGTGCATATACTTAGAGCTGTCTATACTGGGGTTCTAAATCAATGACATTTTATGTAAAATATAAACTCAAACTCTTACAAAACACAAACCCCAAAAGCAAAGGGTACGGATGTAAAGGGACCATCCGGTATGGCAAAGCCGTGTAGGATCTCTGGACGTGTCTGAACTCTGGATGGGCCTGAAATCCTAGGACGGGCTCTGCAGCTGTGGGCAATTCCTTTATTCACAGCACGCGAAATTCTAGATCTTACTCACTATCCTGCCTGGCTTCTCTCTGACCACTGAGACAGGAAGAAACCCTGATTAGGTATTTGGTCTACCAAGTTGGCAACAAGCCCCTTTCAGCTGTCTAAGCTCCTGTAAGGAATCTCAGTGTCAATCCAAAGACACAAGTGCTCAGGCAGGAAGGTGACACAGCCAAATGCCGAGGTTGTAAGAACCAACAACAGAAGACCTTGAGAACCTGAAAGTCAAAATTCCACCACCAGACGGCACCCAACGGCAGTGATTTGGATATGCAAGCCTCACGAGGGTCCTGCTTCTCAGCCAACTCAGGAAGATCTAGGCAACACTGGGAAGAAGTGAGGTTCTTCTCAACCACCATCTGCCATCAGCAACCGCATCCAAAGATCCCAGGTTCCTGCTCTGGCTGAGCCCTCACGTTGGGAACACGGGGGTCCCAGGGTAAGAGAGAAGAGGAGCCTGGGGCTGCTAAAATGAGGAACATTCTAGACCAAAGGATAGGAGCGCTGACACTGCTGGTTCTCTCTTCAGAACTGACTACAAGGAAAAAAGGCGGAGGTAGCAAGACACCAGACATAGATTAAACTTACGTTTGTTGTATTCCATTCTTTTCCATGGAACGGTGTAAACTTACTCAATATTTCATATGACTGACAAGAGCCCTTGCCACCAATGATGGAAGAAATGATCTCCGAATTTATGCATCGTCCCTTCTCTGGGGAAACGTCTCTAGGAAGAGCTGAAGTCATTCCTTGCAAGAGGAAGTGAATACATTCTCTGAGGTTTTGCCTAGCCTAAGACCTTCAGGGGGTCTCCACAAGGGGCTGATTTTGAGAATGCAAGAGACAGTCCATGCTCATTTTACCTGGACCAAGCACACCAACAGCAACAGCTAAGCCACATATACCTCAGGCTGGATTCCACCAGTGTGCATCCAGAGCAAGGCAGCAGATGTTCACACCCCCTAGATTTACCCAGAATGTCAATGGTCTAAAGTCAGCCATTGGCCAAGCTGCCAATGGGTGTGAGTAGATTGTAATCCAAGTAAACCACTGGTAAACTGTTGGCATATACCCAGGTAAATTTTTTTAAAAGTCCATGTGACAAAATGTCACTCAAGTCCAATGGGATCTGGACCCTGGAGGAGAAATTCTATATAATAGTTTTCATTTCTTTCTAGGGTAAATAAACTTTTGACTGCTCGATCTCCCTCTGCACCTCCCTGTCTTACCATTCACGGGACAGAGTACCCACCTTCTGGGTGATTATTTTTAATGGAACTTGGTTTTTTTGCTAGTCTTCTAAACTTGTCTGGTGTGTCAAACACACCACCTCTGGCCCAACCAGCCCAGAGAAACACTGTCTTCTACTTGGACGGAGAGCCTCTGGGGGGAGTGAGATGACCTTCACCAGTCAGAAAAGCAACTGGATGCAGCCAGCAGTCCCAGCAGCTGACCCAGTGTCATGAAACCAGTTTTCTCTGAACTCGCTGCCCATGGGCTACTTTAAAAAAATAGCAAAGAGAGAGAAAAGTTTAATTCTTGACTAAATGCAGTTAACCACCTTGTGATCAGCAGGGCTTGGTGCACGCAGCACCTCACCTGGGAAATGCAGGGAAAGAACAAGAAATCATGGTACAAAAATGTCTATAAGGTGACCAGATAGACAAAGGTAACTGGACTGCCAAAAGCATTCTGAGATTTTTAAAAACTTTTCTCCCCACTGTTACCACAAATTTAACGAACTGCATACCCAAAGTTACTAACACTGAAGCCGGAGAAAAGTTCTCATAGCAGGTGTTCATCAGCCTCAATTTTAGCATGAAAAAGGAATTTAAGAATGAAAATAATTTAAGCAGGAGGAAAAAGAGACAGCCTGCTAAAGCCATCAACATGCCCACCAACTGCAAAACCAGCTAAAGGAGGTAGGGGGTTGGGAGGGACCCTTTTCGTCAAATACCCAAACGGCTCTCTTACTCAGTGTGATTCACAAGTGCCTTTACTGGCTAACTGTAAATGTCATTTCTCTCGAGACGCATAAAATCTGGCCAAGAGTCATGAAAAGGCTAAGTCTCATTACAGTAGAATAACGACCACCTTCTCCCATCTTGTGGAAAAGCTGACCGACCAGAAGACGTGAAACACAGAGCAGGAAGAACGGCAGTAAGCTGCCTGCTCTGTGATTTCTTGTCTGTGATTTTAAAAATAAACACCCCCGACGATCAGGGAAACGGTTTACTTACTTTACACTGAAATCCAAATGTCTCGGGAAATCTATTTTGCCTGCAAGGATTTTTTGATAAATGCCAAATGGGTTGTCATCAAAAAACGGAGGAAACCTGTAAGAAAAATAAACATCTATTTTTAGCAGAGAGCAAGCACGGAAAAAAAATCCCTGCTTTGTAGTGAGTACACTGTTTCTGCTCGATGCAAGCAGGACATTCAAAATGTCACCTCCCTTTCAGACCATGAGCGAAGTTCTCTGTATTCTTCACATTTACGGCACTGTGTGGCACATAGTAGGTGTTTGATAAATGTGAGCTGGGCACATGCAAGAGGATGGGTAACACTGTGTCCTGTTTTTCTTTTTTTTTTTTTTTTTGGTTCGAGTAGACTACACCTCTATAAGCAGCCAGTATTTGAATCTCCATAGTAGATGAATTCAGATAGGTCACACTTAGGGAGGTGGGTGAGAGCAAGGCTGGTTCCTAACTTGTACCTTTAGGCCACAAAGATCTAGCACATTACAGCCAGCAGCCCATTTTTATAAATAAAGTTTTATTGGCAACGTGGCCATCCTCACTTACTTATGTATTATTGTCTACGGCATAGTTATCAGAAGTAAAGATTGTAGTCCTAGCAGAGAAACCAACAGATGTGTCTTCTCTAATACCTTGAAATAGAAAAAAAAAAAAAATCTGAAATAAGCTAAATAGGAAATATACTTAAAACTGCAAAGAGCTAGAAAAATCCAAGAAAATAGAAAAGTTAATAAATATATGCCAGATACCTCCTATATGCCCCGAGGCACAAGTTGTAATTTTGGTATTTGCTCGCAATGCTGAAGGCAAAGACCCTGAACTCAAAAGGATACCGCTAATTGGATCCTTTGGAAATAGGACTTCTAAATTGGACAGCCACGTGCAGAAGAATGAAACTGGACCATTTCCTTACACCACACACAAAAATAGACTCCCAATGGTTGAAAGACCTAAACGTGAGACAGGAGTCCATCAAAATCCTAAAGGAGAACACAGGCAGCAACCCCTTCGACCTCAGCCGCAGCAACTTCTTCCTAGAAACATCGCCAAAGGCAAGGGAAGCAAGGGCAAAAATGAACTATTGGGATTTCATCAAGATAAAAAGCTTTGGCACAGCAAAAGAAACAGTCCACAAAACCAAGGGACAACCGACAGAATGGGAGAAAATATTTGCAAATGACATAGCAGATAAAGGGCTAGTATCCCAGATCTATAAAGAACTTATCAAACTCAACACCCAAAGAACAAATAATCCAATCAAGAAATGGGGAGAAGACATGAACAGACATTTTTCCAAAGAAGACATCCAAATGGCAACAGACACATGAAAAAGTGCTCAACATCGCTCGGCATCAGGGAAATCCAAATCAAAACCTCCATGAGATACCACCTCACACCCGTCAGAATGACTAAAATTAACAAGTCAGGGAACGACAGATGTTGGCGGGGATGCGGAGAAAGGGGAACCCTCCTACACTGTTGGTGGGAATTCAAGCTGGTGCAACCCCTCTGGAAAACAGTATGGAGGTTCCTCAAACAGTTGAAAATAGAGCTACCCTACGATCCAGCAATTGCACTACTGGGTATTTACCCCAAAGATACAAATGTAGGGACCCGAAGGGGTACGTGCACCCCAATGTTTAAAGCAGCAATGTCCACAATAGCCAAACTGTGGAAAGAGCCCAGATGTCCATCGACAGATGAATGGATAAAGAAGAGGTGCTATATATACACAATGGAATATTATGCAGCCATCAAAAGGAATGAGATCTTGCCATTTGCAACGACGTGGATGGAACTGGAGGGTGTTATGCTGAGTGAAATAAGTCAATCAGAGAAAGACATGTATCATATGACCTCACTGATATGAAGAATTCTTAATCTCAGAAAACAAACTGAGGGTTGCTGGAGTGGTCGGGGGTGGGAGGGATGGGGTGGCTGGGTGATAGACATTGGGGAGGGTATGTGCTATGGTGAGCGCTGTGAATTGTGCAAGACTGTTGAATCACAGATCTGTACTTCCGAAACAAATAATGCAACATATGTTAAGAAAAAAGAAAAAGAAGAAGATAGCAGGAGGGGAAGAATGAAGGGGAGTAAGTCGGAGGGGGAGACGAACCATGAGAGACGATGGACTCTGAACAACAAACTGAGGGTTCTACAGGGGAGTGGGGTGGGGGGATGGGTTAGCCTGGTGATGGGTATTAAAGAGGGCACGTTCTGCGTGGAGCACTGGGTGTGATGCACAAACAATGAATCATGGAACACTACGTCAAAAACGAATGATGTAATGTATGGTGATGAACATAACAATAAAAATTTAAAAAAAGAAATAGGACTTCTAATTCACTAAAATAAGCACTGGAAATATCTTAGAAAATGAAGTTTTCATGGGGTGGCTCAGTCAGGTAAGTGTCCGACTCTTGATTTCAGCTCAGGTCATGACCTCAGGGTCGTAAGATCGAGCCGCGCACTGGGCTCCATGCTCGGCGCAGAGTCTGCTTTGAGATTCTCTCTCTGCCTCTCCCTTTGGCCCCACCCTCCACTTGTGATCTTTCTCTCTACATAAATAAATAAATAAAATCTTAAAAAAAAAATGGAGTTTTCAAATGATATCCTGATGGAAGATGGCAACTTTCGATAGGCAAAAAAACTTCCTGTTGATTTCAAATCAATTTCTGACGTTTAAAAAAATAAACGAATAAAAAACCAGAATACACTGAGTGCAATGGTGTTCTCCAAAAAGATAAATCCATGTTCTTACCCTGACAATCTGTGAATGGGAGCTTATTTGGAGAAAGAGTCTTTGCATATGGGATTAAGTGAAAGATGCTGACATGATCTAATCCTGGATCAGGGTGACCCTAAATCCAACAACAGGTGTTCTGATAAGAGGCAGACGAGGAGACATAGACCCAGAGGAGAAGCCACGTGAAGATGGAGGCAGAGATGGGAGGGACACAGCCACAAGCCCAGGGACACCTGGAGCCCAGAAGCTGGAAGAGGCAGGGAGGACCCTCCCTTGCCCAGCCTGGATCTCCACTTCTGGCCTCCAGGCCTGAGAGAAAATGGATTGTAAGCCACCATGTTTTTAGCCATTTGTCCTGACAGCTACTAATATACAGAACAGACACATTTAACTCTGCACATACATTATAGAGAAGTGAAAAGCTGAAAAACTAAAGAATAGAATATAAAATACAAAAGAAAAGGAAATTAATGGGAAAGTTGAGGGAGAAGAGGTAGGCGAACAAGGAAAATGGAAGACACTCAGTAAACGTGAAAGGGTAGCCATGTGTGATAAAGGCATAAAACAGCTTTTATTCTTACGTGACATTTCAGATACACTTTGGAGTGAGCTGAGACTCAATGCTCAGCGGAATCTCTGAGCCACTGGTTATTCGGGTTTCATAACTACAAGTACTTTGGCCACTGTTACTTCTAGAGTTACGAGCTACCACTGTTCAGGGCAGGCCCGGGAGGAAAGGTCTATATGCACACAGACACTCAACGGGTCCACGCCAGCCGACTACGCCTTCAAGTTAATAGCTCCCAAGTCAACCGTTTCTGGTCGGCCAGATGCTTTGTCTAACAATGGCTGGGGAGGTCTCCTTTCTTGGGTGGCGGCCCCATCTGAGGACAACTGGCTGTATGATTTCATCGGGGGAAATGCGCACGTTCACGAACAGCACGTTAAACACCAGGAGAAAATGTGTCATACATACCTAACAACATTTATGGACAATAATTATTAAACAAAGTGTTCTCAGGAAGCAGGCGTTATATGACTGTATCATGGGGAAGGTATGTTAGTAGTAGTTTAACGAGCGGAAAAAAATGATAATCAATGAGCAGGACCAGATCTTGCCCGAAGGAAGAAGCAGAGAGAACGGGAATCTGAGAACGAGCCCTGCCCTCGCATGTGGAAAGTACCCTAAGAAATCTTCAAATCTCTCTTTAATCCAACAGAATAGTTACAGTTCTTAAACAAGCACTGAGAGCTCGCTATGTAAGTGAGCTAAAGGTATCAAGGGACCCAGTGGCGCTCCAAAGGACGACCCGCTCGTGGGCATGGAGGAAGCTCAAGAGCTTCCTCTCCCAAGGTCACGCCAACTTTGCTACTGTTTCCATCATCTCGCCATGACGACTTGGACATATCTGTTCTCCCCAGCTACACCTACCAGGAGAACGGACTGTCCAGAAACAGGCACCACTGTGGTGGTAACGTCATGCTCCTGATCACCCTCTTGCAGAACCATAGGAGGGGCTGGCCTTGGAAGGCGGGCACTTTGGACGTGGGTTCAAGGAAAAGAAGGAAGAGTTTTTGTAAAGAAAACAGAACGGGGAGGTGCTACCAGGTCACCGTTTTTGACGTCTTCCTGAAAGACCCCCTCCTCTGGTTACGTGCGTAGAAAACATAAAGCCTGTATTCTTCTGAGAAAGTGGCAAGGACAAAGGGACGGGCTGTGCAACAGGAGGAGGGCAGAGTGTAGAGTAGGAAAGAGTGCCAGGGACACCCTGTCTGAAGTGTGATGGCCATGATTCTCAATGTGGGCTCCCACGGAACCCTAGGTTTCCGTAAGTCTCATCGGGGAGCTTTGGGCAGGTGCGCTTCCCCCTGCCACCCCGACCGCAGATCTGAACATGGATGCCACGGGACATCTCCAGCTGCCACCAGGGAAACATGGGCAGGAGAGGAAGCAGGTGCAGGGGACAATGAGGAAATTCAGAAGTGGTCCAGGGGAAGGCTCAAGTCTGGCAGAACTGCAGAGGGAGCCCAGGAATGCGCAGGAGGGATCGGTGAGGCTTGTGGCAACAACATGGACTCGTGTCTCTCAAGATATCCCTCCAGAAAGCCTGGACCCCCTCCAACTACAAATGTGTAAATGAAAACACATTACAATGAACACATAGGTCCTGCCTCGTATGAAATGCAAAGGTCAACTCGGAGTGTTTTGGTTGGGAGTGGGTTTTAATGATTCATCATCAATTATTCTAATAAGAGCCTCATAACATATTAGATCCTCTTTCATTATTTTCTATACTACTCCTAATATTCTAGTATATTATAGTGGAAATACATTATTGCTAATATTCTATGAGAATATTAAAAACATTGTATTTTCTAATATCCTAAAACAGCATATTCTAATATTTGAATGGATTATATCCTAATAATATTCTAATCATTCTAATAGTTATTTTTAACATAACAATCCTAATATATTCACTCTAATACGTACTAATATATTCTAATTTTATTCAATTTTATTCTAATTCCAATAATTTTCTTATATTCCACCAATATTATTTTCCAAACTTGTTATCTATTAATAATATCTCATAGTACTATATTCTATATACAGAATATGTCCTCCTAGAACGTACTGTAGTAATACAGAGAAAACAGAGCTTGTGAACCTCATCTATTAAGCCCTGGCCGCCAGGGTTCATTTATCGTTAAACAATGCTGACCTCTAGTGGTCAGTAATGTTAAGGAACGGAAATGTGCGGCAGGGCATCTGAGGGGAATCGGACGAATATGGGCACATAAATATTCACAACTGTGGTATCTTCTCAATGGATGGGACCTGTGCGTGATTCATGTTAATCTTCTGCTCTGCTTGGGACTTCATGGGCTGGGGTGTCTATTAAGAAATTCGGTTCTGTTTGATTTGCCAGACCCGTCTGGGTGAAGAGTAATGGAAAAATACAAGAGACCAGATAGATGATGGATGGATGGATGGATGGATGGATGAATGGAGAGATTGAGAGATATGATGGATGGATGGATGGATGGATGGATGGACAGATGGATGGATGGATGGATGGATGGATGGATGGATGAATGGAGAGATTGAGAGATATGATGGATGGATGGATGGATGGATGGATGGATGGACAGATGGATGGATGGACAGATGGATGGATGGATGGATGGATGGATGGATGGATGGATGGAGAGATTGAGAGATATGATGGATGGATGGATGGATGGACGGACGGACGGATGGATGGACAGATAGACAGACATAGGGATGCATGAATGGATGGATGGATGGAGAGATTGAGAGATATGATGGATGGATGGATGGATGGATGGATGGATGGACAGATGGATGGATGGACAGATGGATGGATGGATGGATGGATGAATGGATGGATGGAGAGATTGAGAGATATGATGGATGGATGGATGGATGGACGGACGGACGGATGGATGGACAGATAGACAGACATAGGGATCCATGAATGGATGGATGGATGGAGAGATTGAGAGATATGATGGATGGATGGATGGGCGGGCGGACGGATGGACGGACGGATGGATGGATGGATGGATGGAAAGACAGGTAGGTAGAATGGACAGGTGATGGATGGATAGATGGATGGATAGACAAATGGATGGACAGGTGATGGATAGATGGATGGATAGACAAATGGATGGACAGGTGATGGATGGATAGATGGATGGATAGACAAATGGATGGACAGGTGATGGATGGATAGATGGATGGATAGACAAATGGATGGACAGGTGATGGATGGGTAGCATAGACCGATAAAGAGAGGTAAGTGATGGGAGGACACGCACATAGATGACAGATACACGGGTAGATAGTTGATAAATAGGTAATAGACATGCAGACAAATAAATACAGGTTTTCACAAGACTCCACTCTGGCCACACCCTCAGTGCAGAAATACACCTCTTTTCCATCATTCTTTCCAACTGAAAGGGAAGGCTTCCAGGCAAAAAGCTCTAGACTTGCCCTGCAGGGAATCAGTTGTGGAACTGCATCGGGCTCGGGGTTCAACTGGGAGTAACCTCTGAGCATCTGCCAAGCTCCCCAGCAGGAAAGAGGCCCGAAGAAGGAGGACAAAGGACGGGGCAGGGAGGGTGGAAGCAGGTAGAGGGGCCGCACGTCCGAGGGCCCCCCGGCCAGTGTCCGGGCACCTCACAGACCAGCTGCCTGTCAGCTACGCCATCAGAGAAGAGGTCCTCTGTAGGACCAGGAGGAATCCCCATGTCTATGATTTCTAGGCGGGGGATGCTTGCTTTACATTTCTGGTAGAGGAACATCACACCTGTCTCGTGCCTCCGCGAGGCTAGAGTATTCACTCACGGTGATACCTCGGTACCTGTTCAACACCTCTGGTATCTGGATGCGGGGAAAATGGAACCTTGCAAGCCTCATGACAAGCAAGTATGGGCACACACTCTCCTTCCTGGCATGCAACTCATTCATAAAGTCCTAAACCGTATGCGATTTATTTATCTTTATCCAACATGTACGGTCATGGCCTTAGCTCTCTGCCTTGCTCCAAAAGAGTCCATGCAGAAGACTGAATATTATATTCATGGGAGACAGGGATACTTAAACAGGAGAAGGTCCCAAATGCTGGTGCTTCCCATGTGCTTTTGCTCTTATGAAAGCACACTTAACTGTGGGTCCCCATTACCATGTTGGCATGGGGAAACTGGCACGGGAGGACATCATGGGTATTTGCCACCAAAAATCACCGTTCTAGAAGCAGGGAAGGGAAGTACCGGAGAGTATGTGTTGATTCTCCACGGGAGCCCTACTCACCCCGAGTGCATCTCAAATATCAGGATGCCGAGCGCCCACCAGTCCACGGCTCTCCCGTGGCCTTTGCTCTGGATAACTTCAGGGGCCAGGTACTCGGGTGTTCCACAAAGGGTCCACGTCCTGGGGACAGAGAAGGGCATAAGAGAAGTTAGCGGTGTTGGGCAAATGCATGCGTCTCAGGACTAAATGCGACGATGACGTCGGTGATCACGACGATGCCCCATCCCCACCCCCTGGACACTCCAAAGGTGTTGGAGAGAGATGCCAATGTTGTCTTAGAGGACTCTAGGAACCACATGAGGTGACCTGAAGCCAGGACAGACGGTCAGAACAGATCCTTCTCTCGGGAGCTACTGTGGGACCACAGCCCTGCAAACACCTTCATTCCAGGGCTCCAACTTCCAGAACCGCGGGAGAATACCGTTGTCTGAAGCCCCTTGGTCGGGGTGCTGTTACGGCAGCCCCGGGAAAGGCACGTGCTCCCCACACCGGCCACGCACACTCTTCACCTTCCTTCTAAAGCACCTGCAGGCTCGGCCCCGCACATTCTGTATGGCACACTGTTGTCTAATGGAATGGAAGCTAATTGACAGTGGGGAATGGCAGACATCTGAAAATACAACTTTGGAGGTCAAGAAGATAGCCATACTGATTTCCACGTCTGTCTCTCTAGATGGCTGACCACCCCTCGCCCACTAAGACTCTGACAGATGAGAGCACGTCTCTAAGGCGGGGAGCGGCGGCTCAGAAAGAGCATGCTACGGGGCTTCCGTGAGTACGAAGTTCAGGTCCTCCTTGTGGCTTTGCTCCCTGGTTCGCAGGAAGGAAAGAGTCGAAAGTGCAGACCACTTCACACCCATCGGGATGGCTGTGAAAAACACAGAAGAGTCGGCGAGGATGTGGAGAACAGGGATCCCTCGTGCACTGCTGGTGGGGACACAAGCGGGTGCAGCCACTGTGGGAAACAGTATGGCGGGTGCTTGAAAAGGGAAACCTAGCATCACCGTATGATCCAGCCACTATGCCTCCCAGTATATACCCAAAGGAAACGGAAGGCAGGGTGTTGACGACATACTTGCACACCCATGTTCCGACCAGCGTGACTCACGATGGCCAAAAGGCAGGTGCCAGCCCAAGCGCCCATCAATGGATGAATGGATAAAGAAAATGGGGTCCATTCACACAATGGAATAGGATTCAGCCTTAAAAAGGCATGACACTCTGACACCTGCTAATGACGTGGACGAACCACGAGGACATGATGCTGAGTGACATCAGCCAGACACAGAAAGACAAATACTGTAGGATGTCACGTGTATGGGTTCCCCAGAGCAGGGAAATGCAGAGAGACAGGAAGTAGATGGTGGTGCCAGGGGCTGGGGGAGGGGATTGGAGAGTAAGTGTTTCACGGGGACAGAGCTCCATTTGGGGAGGAGGCAGAGTTCTGCAGACGGATGGTGGGGACGGGTGTGGGACATGACAAATGCACCTAATCCCACTGAGCCGTGTCCTTAAAAATGGGGAAGATGGTCAATTTTATCCTAAGTATATTTTGCCACAATCTTTATAAAATATGCAGAGACTGAAGAGGCCAGGTGGAGCAGGGTGTCCTCCAAGGAGGGAGGAAGCCAAAACAAGTGTCTGAGAAACAAAGTCAAGGTAAGGCAAGCAGGACCTCGGCAGAGGCTCGACATAGCCTGGGTTTGGAAAGGGCTTGGGAATTTGTAACCCTAGAGAGACAGCGGTGTCCGGCTGGTGCTCTACCACCAGGGATGATGTCGTGTGGGGTTCTCCACTTAACGACTGAGACCTTGAGCACACCTCCGGGCCACCCGTGCCCGTCTTGCCAATTTATGGGGCCCTTTGTGCTGGACTCCCAGGCTGGTAGCACGCCCAAGGCTGCCTGAAGCTAGCTGGAAATAGAGCTCTCAGCTCTTACTGAGACCAGGTGGAGGTGGCCGCAGGTCATTATATATGCATCAGGGACAGTGTCTCCACTTGCATTTGGAAAGGTGAGTCTCTTTCTGGCTCCGTTCTAGGGTAAGAGGCACAGGTGGAAGGCTGTATAAATTTCCAGTTTCTAAGTTGCCCTGGGTAGCCCGACACCTCTTTAGAAGAAGACCTTCCTGCAAACGGCCCCAGTGCTTTGTGGACGTACACAGAGGCATAAACTGCTAGGGAGCTTCAGACAGCAGTAAACATGTAAAGATGAGACAAAGAGCCCTGGATGTTATTCAGAGACCGCTGGTCCAGGCTGTGAATTATCCATGCCCCCGGTCTTCTTTCCTGCTCACCCAGCTCTTGGAGAGCAGGCAAGGTGACACCTGACGTTCTCAGTGTGCTCACTGTTATCACTTCCACCGCAGCAGGGGCAGGAGACCGTGTTAATGAAAGAAAGATGGTATTCTAATTGCTCATGTGTTCTTAAAACTCTCATCGCCTGCCAGGGCATCTGTACAGGGGCTTTTTGTGTTCCCCCCAAAAGTCCTAAACCCCAGAGCCTGTGAATGTGATCTTATTTGGAAATAGGGTCTTGCAGATGTAATCAAGTTAAGATGATGTCCTATTGTTGGATCAAGATGAACTAATTCAGTAACCGGTGTCCTTGTAAGAGGGAGAGACTGAGAGATCTCGCTCCACCATGTGAGCACACAGTGAGTAGGCAGCCATGTAAAAGCCAGCAAGAGTCCTCACCAGCAACCAAGTTGCCCAGCACCCTGAGCTTGGACTTCCAGCCTCCAGAACTGTGACAAGTCAATTTCCTATAAGGTTGTCAATGCTATCAGATTAGGACCCCACTCTCCTGACCTCAGGGAACATCAATTACCTCCTAAAAGCACTATCTCTAAATACAGTTGCCTTGGGAGGGTTAAAGCTTCAACACATGAATTTTGGATGGACATAATTCAGTCCATAGCAACGGTGGTGACGGTGATATGATGGTGGTGGTGAAGGTGGTGAAGGTGGTGAAGGTGGTGATGGTGGTGAAGGTGGTGAAGGTGGTGATGGTGGTGAAGGTGGTGATGGTGGTGAAGGTGGTGAAGGTGGTGAAGGTGGTGATGGTGGTGAAGGTGGTGATGGTGGTGAAGGTGGTGAAGGTGGTGAAGGTGGTGATGGTGGTGAAGGTGGTGATGGTGGTGATGATGGGGATACTGATGATGGAGATAATAAAGTCAGAAGCACCTTATGTCTACCCAATGCTTACTATGTGCCAGGAACTGTTTTAAGGATGTACTTTCCAATTAGCAGACCCACCCATTCTTAGCAACAATGCTAGAGTAAGAACAATTCTCACTTCTCAGACGAGCAAAGCAAGGCATACAGAGGCAATTAACACGCCCAAGCTGACCAGCCTAACAGTATCATGGTCCAACAGCAGCAAGTACCCCCACACCTCCCCTCTTCACTCCTCATCCCTGCTCTCTGTGATGCACCCATTAACAGAGGCTGATGGTAAGAGAAAGAAACGTGACCTGGAAGTCACAAGGTACCATCACTCGGCAGTTGTGGGAATGTGGGCAAGTCATCTCCCGCTCAGTGCTGCTGATTTCTCATCTGTACAAGAAGATGTGGGGTGGATAAACTCTAAAATATCGTGTGTGTGTTTGTATGAAAGAGAAAGGCAGACGGTCTGTGACCGCTTCCAGGATCCTTAGCATTTCCCACCCCTGCTGTGTCTATACAGCATCTGGGAGTAAACTGGGGTTTTCTGACACACCAGTGCCAGGGGAGACAAGAACAACACTGTGCAGCACAAGCAGACAGGCTGGGCTCAGGACGGTATGGTGACACGGACCCGGCTCCATCTATCACTCTACCTTTGGGCTCTACAATATGACACCATGAGGTACCTCATATATGTGAACTCATACAATATGTGGCTTTTTGCGTCTGGCTTCCCCTTGGGATAATTGCTTTCAAGGTTCACTGATGGGGTTTTGTTACTTTTCGTGGCTGAATGACCATCCATGGTATGAATATACCTTCTGGTCGGTTTTAACCAGTTCACACAGCAGACGGTCTAGTTTGGGGGCGTCACAAACTGTGCCTGGAAATGGCCAGATGGTGAATATACTGGATAGGTAACATATTTTCATTGCACAGAAACTAAATCGGTATTAAAAGGGATGCATTGGGATGCCTAGGTGGCTTGGTCGGTTGGGGTCTGCCTTCGGCTCAGGTCATGATCCCAGGATCCTGGGATCGAGTCCCCCATCCTGCCCCGTGCTCAGCAGGGAGCCTGCTTCTCCCTCTGCCTGCCACTCCCCCTGCTCATGTGCTCTCTCTCTAACAAATAAATAAAATAAATAAAAATAAAAGGTATGCACTGCTGTCCATAAGAGCCAAACTATGGCAAGATGTCCATCAACAGATGAATGGATAAAGAAGATGTGATATATACGCACACAATGCAGTATTACTCAGCCATCAGAAAGAATGAAATCTTGCCATCTGCAACAATGTGGATGGAACTAGAGGGTATTATGCTAAGCAAAATACATCAATCTGAGAAAGACAAATACCATATGATTTCCCTTGTATGTAGAATTTAAGAAGCAAAACAGATGAACACAGGGGAAGGGAAGGAAAAATAAAGTAAGATGAGATCAGAGAGGGAGACAAATCATAAGAGATTCTTAACTCTAGGACACAAACTGAGGGCTGCTGGAGTGGAGATGGGTGGGGGATGGGGTAACTGGGTGATCAACATTTGGAGGGCACATGTGATGAGCACCGGGTGTTATATGCAATGGATGAATCACTAAATTCTACCTCTGAAACTAATAATCACTATATGTTAACTAAATTGAATTGAAATTAAAAAATTTTTAAAATGGTATGCATTGTCAAGTGTCACTCTCTTGCTCTATTTACTCCCAAGCCCCTCAATTAGTTTATAAATAAAGTTTTACTGGACACAGCCACATGCATTCGTTTACATATTGTCTCTGGCCATCTAGTCTCTGTGGCAGACACAGAACTCTCCTCCTGTAGCATGAGAGCTGCTGTAGACAAAATGTAAACAAACTAGGTGAGTGTGTTCTAATAAAACTTTATTTAGAAAACACAAGTGGTGGGCCAGATCCCACAGGCTGTTGTTTGCCGAGCCCTGTTGTAGAGGAAAGAATTAGAGAGAGGGATGGATTTCAAAGCCTGGTTCTCATCTAACCCTCAATCTTTTATAGCTTTGGTTTTCGTTTCCATGAATCAAAGGCCCTCACCAGTTTCACAACTTAACTTGGCTTGGTTCTCTGGCCCTAGTTGCCTAATAAAGGGATTAAAACATTTCAACCCATATCTTGGGCCCGAACATTTCAACTACAGGGTCACATACCAAGGTCAGCTGTGTGCGGTACTGCAAGGTCTTGGTACTGTGAACAAATGCAGTGGGTAGGTGAGAGTTTCAGGGTAAGCAAAGAGGTACAAGAATAACTCATAAAAACTAAGTAAAAACCCGTGGTCTTAAATATAACTAGTCAAGTTTGGACTCATCGTTTGCTTTTCTCTTTAAAATAAAAACACGTTCTTTAATTCTGTCCCCCAAGAATTCTTAGAAGCAATGAAACCCCCACAGCAAAGGGCACCCCTCAAGGGGTCTTTAAGTACTATTTCCCCACCAACAGGGTCCAGATTTCCTTAAAGAAGTGGCTGACTCCAGGGTAGAGAGAAGACACGTATAGGGACCTAGGGCTTCCTCTAGTCAATGAAAGCAAGGACGTTCTCAAAGCCAATGGGATGCTGACAAAAAGGTACAGGTGGCAGCTTCAAGGGGCTCCTACAAATATGGGGCTGTTGTTGCTTTTTTAATTGAGGCAAAATTCACGGAACATAGAATCTGCCATTTTATTAATTTTTTTAAGTTTATTTTTTTAGTAATCTCTACATCCAACGTGGGGCTCAAACTCACAAACCCTGAGATCAAGAGTTGCGCCCTTCCGACTGAGCCAGCCAGGCCCCCCAAAATTTGCCATTTTAAAGCAAGCCATTTTGTGGCATTTGGTACATTCAGAATGTTGAGCGACCACCACCTGTCTAGATCGAAAACATTTTCATCAACTCAAAAGGAGAGTCTGAGCCCATTATGTGGTCACTCCCTATTAAGAGGAGGGCAATTCAAGCACCGAGGGAAAAAAAAAACTGCTTTGCATTAAAAACACATGAGATCATGTGTTTTCTGAGTGGTAGCAATAAGTTTTTTTAAAAAATGCAATGGCCCCATTTGAGGTCACTAAGGGCCCAGGTCATGATTCTGGAAACCCTTAAATGAACTGATTGAATGAAGGACTGCCTGCCTGCTCTCATGAAGGATGGTACTTGAAGGTCACCCGATGGCTGATGAGGGAAAGAGGCTCTTTATAGAAGAATTCCACCTGAGAAATGCAGAAAGACTGACCGAGAGAGTGCATCAGCATTTTGTCATTTCTCACGGAATGGGGGAGCAAGCAGCGCCCCTGGTGGGCCCTAAGCCCACAGGTTACACGGTGATGGTGACAGAGTGGACAGTGGGAAGGGAGGCCGGGCAGGGAACCCTTGGACCCACATATGCAAGGACAAGCACCTACTGTATGCTTCTTGCTACCAGGCAAAAGGAACAATAACAAAAAATCCAGCACCATCTGTTCCTCAAAAGCCAAAAAGAAAGCAAGGAACAGAAGGGAGGATCCAATGAGCCTGAATTTAATCCAGTTCAAAGATGTAACCACCAGCTCACAAGAAACAAAGGGGACAGAGGAACAAGGCAAATGACACCATGAAGAAACAACCCTCCCAATGTAGATCACAGGGCTTCCTTACGGGGCTTAACCCAGGTTATTTCACAGATAAATGGTAACAGCTGGGGGGAGGGGGGAGGTGAAATGGGAAACTTATGGATTTAATGGAGCTAAGAGACAAAACAGCCAAATGCAATGTAGAAACCTTGGTCAGATCCTTGTTTACGGGTAAGAAAAAGACATTTTTGAGATGTGGAGGAAATCTGAATATTGACTGGGAGTTAGATGCTCCTAAGGAATTTTTTCTTTTATTCTCTAAGATGTGATCATGGCACTGATGCTATTTTTTCTTTTTAAGTCATTATCCATTGCAGAGAGCATGGTGAACACTTGCTTTAAAATAATACAAGGCATGAAAACGTGAGAGAGGTAAAAAGTCAAATAAGGTGGCAAGGTTTTGATGCCTACTGAATCTGGGTGATGGGCACACAGGATTTAAGGTTAACTGCTCTCTCTGCTTTTGTGGATGTTTGAGAACATTAAGTAACATTCGTCAAAGATTGGGTACAATATTATTTATCCCTAGCCAAGAGGCCGGGCATGAAAACCCAAAGGATAGCGCTCAATGTCACATCTAAATTTTAAAAACTACAACAGAATAACTAAATTAAATGTATCAGCACTTTTGTTTTAATCATTTTAGAGAATGAAAAATAATCCTAGTGTGTCCCTTATTCTCCTAGGCAGCCTACCTGCATAACAGCAAGTGTGTATGCCAAAGACTTTTGTACAGAAAAAGAACTATCACTATAATTAAACAAGAGTTCTGTAAGATTACAGTAGAAGAGGAAAAATCCATCCATTATTGAGAACCTAGGGAAAGCCTGAGACTCGGAGTTTCCATGAACAAATGAGAATACAATGGGTAGAGGGAAGAATATCGAATTACAACACGTTTAACCATGTTGTATGCCGTGCTGTAAAAAAAAAAAAAAATAGGAGAAACACGCTTTTCTCAATTACGTGTTCAAAAATATTATTGGAGATGAAGCTCTGTTTGGTTCCATGTCTTTTGTAGTGATCCCTGGGGACGTTTCTTTCCATGTTTATGCAAAAGTACCGTCACTTGTCAGAATCCTGAACGGGAAGGGAGCCCGTGCACACACGCCCATGAGCATCACATCTCCAGAGCTGGCCCAGAAGGGAGAGACATCATCAAGCAAACCGAGAAAAACACACAGAAAGAAGGGAGGAAAGTGTTTTTGCAATCGACAAAGTCCATGGCTAAAAAATTAAGTTCTTTGTAAAAGCAATATATCAAAAAATAAAATAAAATGAAAATTTATTTTAAAAACCGATATATCAAGATGGTAATGAAGCCTTATCTTCCAAATTCAATGTCTTTTTTTCCCCCAAGATTTTTTTTATTTGAGAGAGAGAGAGAGAGAAAGCACAAGCAGGGGGAGAGGCAGAGGGGGAAGCAGGCTCCCCGCTGATGAGGGAGCCTCATGCAGGACTCAATTCCAGGACCCCGGGATCATGACCCAAGCCAAAAGCAGATGCTTAACCGACTAAGCCACCCAGGTGCCCCAAAGTTCAACGTCTTAAGTAAATTAATTGTTTGATGTTATGTACAAAGCCACCATCATCCATTTACCCTTAAATGCACATATTAGATTTACTGTAGAGGAACATGGCTCTCCAAACTTATCATCAAGTGAATTTGTGAAATATTTTACATCTGGTGGGTTTGAATCAGACTTCCAAAGAAAATGACTATAAAAAAAAAAAAAGAGAGAGAAGTATATACCATATACCACGTGCTGCCAATAGGGGGCAGCCTCAATGTTATAAACGAATTATCCTGTGTTAAGAAGGTCTTTGTTCATTAAGGTTATGGAAAAGCACTTCATTTTTATGTGCTTTCCTCTTAGAAAGGTAATAGATGAAATCCTATAGGGGAAAATCAGATTGAATTTAACTGCATCACAAAGTGTTCCCAGGATGGCCGCTTTCTTAAGAACCGTCAGAGATGAGTCATTTAATGTAAAGCTGCTCCCCCGCACAATCAAGTTTCTCATAAATGCAGCTGTTTCCACAATACGAAGAAATATAATTATCACCTTAGCCAACCCCACGTCATCGATGTATTTTTTCCTAAGTTTTTATTTTTAAGTAATCTCTACACCCAGTGTGGGGCTCGAACTCACAACCCTGAGAGCAAGACCCACGCTGAGATCAAGAGTCAGATGCTTAACCCATTGAGTCACCCAGGAACCCCTCAAAGTTTTATTTTTATTTAAATAATCTCTACACCCAGTGTGGGGCTCGAACTCACAGCCCCGAGTTCAAGAGTCCCAAGCTCCATGGACTGAGCCAGCCTGGTACCCCTAAGAGGTGTGTTTTCTAGATTGGCCTGTGCAGTATGGGAGCCACCAGCCACATGTACTTCAGGAGCACTTAAAATGTACTAAGGAATTAAGATTTTAATCTACTTTTAATTTAAAATTAAATTTAAAAACCAATACTCGATGCAGTTACTGAGAAAGTTCCCAGTGTTTCTGGAAAGCCTGGGCATGTGAGTCTTATTTTTCCAACTGTAAACGTTTTGGACGTTAAATAAAGATCAAGTATTTCTGATGAAAATATAGTACCCTAATTGGGATGCACCACACTGATAAGATGCACAAGGGATTTCAAAAACTTAGCAACAGAAATTCATGTAAATCCTCTCAATTTCTGCACTGATTATATGTTGAAATACTGGGATTTGAGATATACTGAATTACATAGGCTATCTTACTAAATTTCTACTTTCTTTTCTAAAGATTTTATTTTTCGGTAAGCTGTATGCCCAACGTGGGACTCGAACTCACAACCCCATGATGAGTCGCACGCTCTACCGAATGAGCCAGGCAGGCACCCCAAAATTTTTACTTTCTTAAAAACAAGGCTTCTTGAAGAGTTTAAATCACACATGAGGTGTGTGTTGCATTTGTACTGGACAGGGCTGCACTAGAGAGAAATTTTAGGAGCATAAATTACTAAATGTGTCCAGGGGAACGAAACGTACACCTTGATCCTTCTCCATGGAATATTTTAGGACTGTAGGTGTGATGGTATCAGCAAAAGACAGCCCTGTCTCCCTCCATCTCTGTCTGGGTGTGTGACTCTCTTCCATGCCTAACTGTACCAAGCGACCAATGAGCCAACCGGGGAATATAGGAAAGAAAGCTCACATTTTTAGTAGGGGGGATAAACAGCAAAAATAACCAGCTTTGCAAGTACATCAGCCTCACTGAAGCAGAATGTTGTACTTGTATGTGTTACGTACTCTGTAATTGCACACATGCGCTGTAAATGTTTTCCCAGCAGCATGGGGCAGTCTGGATCATTGGGCGAAGCACGTGAAGAAGCCATCTTATGCCTGACCACGTTAAGGTTTCATTTTATAGGACTATTCGTGATGAGATCAACGTCAGTGCAAATGATGCTGAAAACGTTTGTTCCGGTGAGCCCGGTGTTAGAAATCGACGTAAGAGAATTCAGCGGACATACAAATCCGTGGGCTTTCATTTACACAGAAAAATACTGAAACGGATAATCTGCTTGTTCAGCAAGAGGACCTTTTTAAAAAGTGTAAAGCATGGGGCGCCTGGGTGGTTCAGTGGGTTAAGCGTCTGCCTTCGGCTCAGGTCATGATTTCAGGGTCCCGGGATTGAGCCCCACATCGGGCTCCCAGCTCAGCGGGGAGCCTGCTTCTCCCTCCACCTGTGTCCCTCCCTGCCCAGCTCGTGCTGTCTCTCTCTCTCTCCAATAAATAAAATCTTAAAAAAAAAAAAAAAGAAAGCATAATACATGAGGTTTCAGAAGGGGCAAGCAGACAGCAGGATCAAAATTTTGGAAGCTGTCCCAGGAGTTGGACCACAAAAACGGAACAAGCCAACCCGAGTGTTGAAAGCAGTCTTCTGCTGAGAGTGGAAATGAGCTGGTGGGGGGGGGGGGAGGGAGCTCCTTGACACACAGGAAGTGCAACCCTATAATTCTGATAAAAAGAATGAGTCATTTGAGATATAGCACCACACACCTGCCGATGGCTAATATCAAACAAGCAAGACAGGCGTTGGTGAGGATGCCCAGAAAGGGGAATGGTCATGCACTGTTGGTGGGAATGGAAGCCGGGGCAGCCACTGTGAAGAAGAGCACGGAGGGTCCTCAGAAAGTTAAAAATGGAGCTACCCTACGACCCAGCAACTGCACACGTGGGTATTTATGTGAAGAAAATGAGAACAGTGCCTTAAAGACATACTTGCACCCTCCTGCTCCCTGCAGTATTATTTACAGCGGCACGACATGGAAGCAACCTAAGTGTCCAGCCACACATGAACGGACAAAGGAAATGTGGTCTCCACACACAATGGGCTACGATTCGCCCTTAAAAAGGACATCCTGCCACTGGCGACCACGTGGATGGACCCTGAGGCCACTATGCCGAGGAAGGTAAGTCGGGCACAGAAGAAACACAACCACGGCACGCGGGGTCCCTTACACGTGGAATCCCAACACAACCAAACTCGCGGGAGCGGGGAGGAGCATGGCGGCTGCCAGACGCGGCCACGGGTGACCGCGGCCACTTACTTGTCCACCAGCTTCTTGGCGAAGCCGAAGTCGGTGAGCTTGATGTGACCCTCCCGGTCCAGCAGTATGTTCTCTGGCTTCAAGTCCCTGTAGACGATCTCCTTGGAGTGCAGGTACTCGATGGCGCAGACGATCTCCGCAGAGTAGAACAGCCCCGTGGTGCTGGAGAAGCGGCCCCGGTTGCGCAGGTAGCTGAACAGCTCGCCGCCCGGCACGAACTCCATCAGCATGTAGAGGAAGCGCTCGTCGTGACACGTCCAGAACCTGCGGGAGGGCAGCGCGGGAGTGAGCGCGGGGCGCGGTGCCGCGGGTCCCCGCCGACGAACGTCAGCCCCAGACACCTGCTGTGCTGTGCGGGACGGACATGCAGGATGCCCTCTACGTCGACGGGAGGGTATTCATGCCGAGGAATGGATGCTACAATATGCAGGTGGGCAGGTGTGGAAATCTGTTAGAGATGGATGTTAAGATGTGGCACCAATAAAATGTAGCGGGCGCCTGGGGGTGCTCTGTCGGTGAAGCGACTGCCTTCGGCTCAGGTCATGATCTCAGGGTCCTGGGATGGAGCCCCGTGTTGGGCTCCCTGCTCGGCGGGGAGCCTGCTTCTCCCTCTGCCCCATCCACCCAGCTCATGCTCTCTCTCTCTCTCTCTCTCAAATAAATAAAATCTTAAAAAAAAATCTTGGCCAACAGGCTGAATTGTGCCCCCCAAAATTACATGTGGAAGCCCTAGCCCCCAGGACTTCAGAATGGGAACATGTGAGGGAATAAGCTCTTTGAAGAGGGGGTTAAGGTATAATGAGGTCACGAGAGTGGGCTCTGATCCCATAAGACTGGGGTCCTTATAAGAAGAGGAGCTGAGGACACAGACACACACAGACGACCACGTGAGGACATGGGGAGAACATGGGATCTACACACCAGGGATGAAGGTCTCAGGAGGAACCGGCCCTCGGCCCCGCCTGGATCTCAGACTCCCAGCCTCCAGGACTATGGGAAATAAATGTGTGTTGTTCAAGCCCTTCAGTCTGTGGGATTTGTTCTGACAGCCCAAAGCAAATTCATGCACAGTGGACACATTTTCGGGGATCACACCTGGTTCGGCCAGCTGGCCCTGTAATCGAGACTGGAAATGTAACAGTAAATGAACGGGCTGCCTCCCAAACACCTGCCGGGGTAAGGTGGCCATTAAAAATGTCGGAGAGAGTCAGAAGAGGCGCGCCCTCCTTACAAGGGCATTCTACTACTGGAAGGAGAGGTGGGGGAGGAGCGATGACAGAAGACGCCAGGTCCTGTCTGTTTCCGAGGAGAAGTCTTGACAAAAGGAAACAATAAAAAACACATTGTAGGGAGATCAGCAGTGATGGAGGAAGACTATTTTCTCATAGAGGAGACGTGGGAAGAAGAGAAACGAGCTTTGGAACTACGCTCTGCATTTCTGGGAGGCCGTAGGAAGTACAAGGATGTGTATGACATAATCAGCAGTAAGAGTAGTCCCCCAGTAAAAGCCACCCTTGCCGGGATGGGAGATGCACAGGACGATGTTAACCACGGCCACGCTAGGGTGTCAATACCGCAAGGCTCCCGCTTGCATCTTCTGTGATCAGGACAATACGGTGCTTCCCTGCAGAGCGGTCTCCCCATGAGCTGCATCCAACTGGGCTTCGCCAAAGATACAATCACACCCGGAAAACTGGCCAACCCTTCGGGAGGACGCTCAGCACACCTGCTCTACCAGAGGGTCTCACCTGCCGGGATGGGCCATTCCAGTGAAATAAAGTAAAATGGGGGGGGGGGGGCAGATTGCCATGACGTGAAGATTAACTCGAAGGAAAATCACAAAGGGATAAGCATATACAGCGGGTCAGGACAGTATGAGTTAAGGCAAAGAAAGAAAAACATGTGACAGAAGAGAGGAAAAAAAATCCCAATCACAGAAATGAAAAACTCTGCTAGCATTTAAAAAAGAATGTTTGGTTTGCTACTCATGGTGTTTCCAGGTATTAGCAAAACACAGGTCATGTGTACAAAAAGCTTTCACAAAATACACGGGGGAAACGTGCAGACCCTTTGCAGTGAGGGTGCCATTCCCGACAACACGTACCCACAAACGGGCTTTGCACAAATGCTATCCTGTCTCCGAGCTGCGACCAGCAATGAGACCACGGGGACTTGCCGGAGGTCCCTGTTTTCAGTTACTGAAGGCTGTGCATCTGTGTCCTGCTTCCCCTTCCCACTTCTCACAGCTCAGAAGGCTCAAGATTTGCGGTACGAAGGCACAAACGGATACAGGAAGCAGGAACAGTGTTTTGGGGGTTTGGGCTGCTATTGTCACTTCCTGGAAAAGTCTTTTACAGTTACACGGACTCCCCAACCAGCCACATTCTTTCTACCATTTAAAGCACAGAGGAGTGTTTCCTTTCGGCCACATGCTCTACTTCGTGATTAGTATGGTTAAGAACATGCCTTCCCATGACGTTTCAATATAATCGCTTCGTATTTCAAATGTATATGGCGGCCACACTCTGCTTTCATGGGGGAGCTTGGAATCCAAGAATGACTTCACCATTCTGGTGGGGAAATATGATGGTCTAGGATCCAAATAACACTGGAGTGGTGAACTTGTAGAATGAACCTCTATGTAGGCTGGCGACATTCCAGATTTCTCCAGAAGAAGATGAGTGCCCAATTTAGGTAGAACTCACCAGAAAACGCCTGGTGTTCCAGAATTTGGGGGTAGCACGGAGCTCTTGAATCGACCCCAGATGGCCAAAACTATCCAACTCATAGCACTACCATTTTCCACAGTTTTGTTGTTGAATTTCAGTGAAAAGGTAGGAAATATGCAATATCCTGTCTCCCTACCACTCAGATGCCTAAGTACGTGCATGCATGCGCGCGCACACACACACACACACACACACGTACACACTCACCAATGGTAGGCACTCATTCTTTGGATATATTCTATAGGCGCTCCTATTGATCCACAGCCAGGATAATAATCTACACAGATTCTCTCTTAGCTCTTGAGAACAATGCATCCACCATGTTGCAATGCAACTTAGTCTCACCCTTCAAAGGCAGGGGAGATAATTCACAACGGGGGAGATTACAACGGGGCCAAGCGAGTCAGCCTGTAAGGAATGAAAGGGAACTTTTGGGATTAATCGACCAAGTGGAATGTGTCAACCCCCAAGACCGGAAGGGTGGACACCAGGAGATCCGGGCAGAAGGAATGGGTCAAGATCTCAGAGTCTGTCACCTGGGTTCCAGGTGAGTTAAATTCCGCCCACGGTTAGGTTTATATATATATAAAAATTGGGACTTAGTGTCTACCGTTCTGCTCCCAATTCCAACATGTGTTGTTGTTCTTTTCCCCACACCACCAAGCAATTCTGTGACACCAGCTGCGTGTCCTACAATTCAACTCAATTCTGACACTGTCTACAGCAGGAGACCCCGCACTTAAGGGTGCAATCCTACAACACCCCCCCAACACACGCACTTTTGATGCCAATCACAAGTCTATGTCCCGTGCTTCTGGCAGAGCCACTGTAGGTCAGAGGTTCCAAACTCTCCTCCTTGGGTTCCATTAATCTGCCGGAGGTACTCACAGAGCTCAGGGAAACATGTTACTCACTGGATCACTGGTTTATTGTAAAGAGATAAAACTCAGGAACAGCCAGATGGCAGAGACACATAGGACCGGGTGTGGGGAAGCTTCCGTGCCTTCTCCAAGTGAGCCACTCTCCCCAAATCTGCCCAAACTCACCACCCTGGAAGCGCCCAAACCGGGCCCTTCTGTGATTGCACGGAAGCTCTTCATGAAGGCAAGGTTGATTAAACCACTGGCAATTAGGGATTAACTCAGCCTCCAGCCCCTCTGGTCTCCTGGCAGATCTGGGGTGGGACCGAGAATTCCAACCCTCCAATTACGGGATTGGTTCCCCAGGCAACCAGCCCCTGCCCTAGGGTGTTTTCCAAAGTCACCTCATTCACATAACAAAAGCCACCTTTGTCACTCCTATCACTGAGGAAATTCCAAGGATTTTAAGAGCTCAGTGCCAAGGACAAAGACGAAACATCTATTTCTTCTTAAAAATCACATTATCAAATGACAAGTGTCACACACAAATGACTGAGTGGGAAGAACTAGACCGATATACATTTGTAGCACATTTGTTGCACAAATCTCTCAATAAAATCCAACAGAGTGTCAACAACAACCTAAAAAGAACACTATATATCAAGTGGGCTGTCAATCCTACCTAACAACAGCACACTCAGGTGCCGTCGGTCACTAGCACCCTTGAGAAGTAACGGCTTTCCAAATAAAGGTACTCCACGAGGACTCAAAAACCGAGACTATGAAAAAAAAAACTCGTGAGGGCCCAGGTTTCCCTGGCTGTCTGCAAGTCAAATAAATATCCTATGGGAAAAAATTCCACGGACACATCTTTCCTTCAAATTTACATGAATAAGACTTCTCTTATATGGAGAGAATGTGTAACGTGCTGGGCGTTATTAATAAGCACCAAAATATTCGAGGAGATGCTGATGTTACTATTACAAAAACATTTATAAGCAGTAAGTCATCGCTTGGGGCTTGTGGGTGGAGGGGAGGGGTCTGGATGGCCATAGAATTAAAATCTGAGTTTAGAAAATGAGAAACAGGACTAATGGCATCAGCCAATGCATTGGTTAATTCATTCCCATTCCTTGCAGGACTCCATCCCTTGCACGGAGTCTATAAACAACAAAACGCAAGGGCAAAAGGACGTAAGCGGGTTTGCCACCAGTGGTATGAGAAAGAGAGGCATTTCTGGATCAGTATGTATTAGGAGTCTTGCTCAAGCACCACGGGTCAACGACTCATGAAACACAATCTATCCACATCCATACTCAACTTGCTCTTTGCTTCATTTACTGGGTAAATTCTTTTTTAAGGTTTTATTTATCTGAGAGAGAGAGAGAGAGAGAGAGATCACGAGTGGTGGGGGGCAGGTACAGGGAGAAGCAGACTCCCCGTTGAGGATCCTGGGATTATGACCTCAGCCAAAAGCAGACGCTTAACCGACTGAGCCACGCAGGTGCCCTTACTGGGTAAATTTTGACCAAGGACCCACTGTATGCCAGGCAACGAGCTGGATACACAACAATGGAAAGGGCAGTTCTTTTGCTGATGGTCTTGAGCCTTGCGGGCTAGTTGGGGAGCTGAGCATAAATAGGGAACACAGGATGGCCGGGGGGAGTCAAGAGCAGGGGGAAGGCGGGACCCACAGGCAGGATGCACCTCTGGTCAAAGGAGGCTGGAGGTGCGACATCCAAGAAAGCTGGAAACCGAGAGACCAGGCCAACACTGGGACCTCAGAGATGTGGGACATCCAAGAAGGCTGGAAACTGAGACACCAAAGAGCTTGCATTCTACCGTATGCACACAGGAAACCTCCCCCTACCATGGGATTTGACAGCAAAGAATGGCGCAGGCCAGTGTCCCCATCAGAAGGAAGCCCTAGCCTGGTATCCGGAGCGGACGCTCCGAAGAAAGCCAGGGATGTGGGTGAGCTGCAGTAGCTTCTCTGAAGATGGCACTGAACTGGACGGATCTTGACGGATCTGGTGACGTGGTTTAGAACAGGAAAGGGCGGGATCCCGGCCTGGAGTGTACACAGAGGCAAAGAAAAGCAGATCAAAAATGGCACCCGGGGGGCTTGAAGGGCCATTTGGGGAAGTCGGAAGGAAGAGCTGTTGGGCATAGGAGGCCAAGAGGGAGGTCAAGAACTCGTGTTTGGACAGAAGGACTCTGAACTGTCGGGGAGGCATCTGAGCAGGACGGGCCAGGAGCAAGTGCGACTGGTGGAGGAGAGCAGGGTTTCTGGAGCACATGCAGACCCGCACACACACCTGTCCCAAGAGCAACATCCCCAATGTGTCCTCCCAAAACCCCCCATGAGGGATCCCCATGCAGCTAAGACAGAAATAGAGGGAAGGGTATGTATAACATACTGCAACGATGCCCAAACCCTGTGTGTGTGTGTGTGTGTGTTTTTGTGTGTGTCTGTGTTCATGCACACTTTTAAGGACACACAGATCCATATCAGACTGTCTATGGGATGACCCGGTGATGAGGGAGGGTGAGAAGTAGATCGGAAAGCCCTGAATGAGACAACCTGAAGAAAAGAAAAACCAAGAAGAGAAAATCTAAAGTCCCTCCACGAATAGGAGGGAGATATAATTCAAGACTGAAAATGCACTCAAGCAGTTAAGGGGGGCAGGGACTCGAACAGACACCCGTACACTGCAGGTTCCTAGCAGCATTATTTACGAGAACCAGAACGTGGAAACTATCCAAGTGTCCATGGATGGATGGATGGATGGATGGGTGGGTGGATGGATGGACAGATGGATGGATGGATGGATGGATGGATGGATGGATGGATGGGTGGGCGGATGGATGGATGGACGGATGGATGGATGGATGGATGGATGGATGGATGGATGGATGGGTGGTTGTATGGATGGGTGGGTGGGTGGATGGATGGATGGAGGAATTGATGGATGGGTGGATGGGTGGGCGGATGGATGGATGGACAGATGGATGGATGGATGGATGGATGAATAAGTAGTTGGATGGATGGATGGATGGATAAACAGCATGTAGACCATGCATAGAATGGAATAAGACTCAGCCTTGAAAAGGAAGGATGTTCTGCACCTGCCACAACATGGATGGACCCTGAAGACATGGTGCTGAGAACATGAGCCAGAGACAGAAGGACAAATCCTGCCTGATTTCACATACATGGGGTCCCTAGGAGTCACGTCCATAGAGACAGAGAGTAGATGGTGGGGCCAGGGGCTGGGGGACAGGGACGGGGAGTTACTGCTTCATGGGGACAGAGCTTCAGTTTGGAAAGATGGAAAGTTCTGGAGATGGTGGTGGGGATGGTTGCACAATAGCATGAATGTGCCCAATGCCACTGAGCTATGCACTTAAAAATAGGTAAAATGGCCAACTGTATGTTCAGGTGCATTTTACTGCAATAAGAAAATTAACATTTTTAAATGTGTTCGAGTTGTGAACCTACGAAGAGCAAACAAATGGGCTGCAGGTTTCAGCGACAAGGAACACACAGGACGTTCCAACTCTGGGCCCCACCTGTCCCTGACCTCAGCTCAGAGCAGTGCTTTCTGCCATTAACACTGTGACCGCTGTCTTTCTGTTTGCAAAGTCTGTGGCAGGGCTCCTACCCGAACGTGTGGGGAATTAACTCAAAAATCAAGCCTCGTTCATTTAAAGAGTCTGTCATAATTTCTCCCGATGCTGCAGTGAAGGGCTTCTGCCCTTAAAACAAGAGAACGAGAGACCTTCCGTGGATGTCACCCTAGCTGTTCTTGCTCACCTCTTGGTGCAACCTGAGGCTCTGGAACATTCCTTCTACTTTGCGACTTGGCTCTGTGACAGCCAGATCCGCCCTAAGGTGCGCTTGGTTTGTTCCATCCCCCACCCCAGGGTGTTCTCCGGTTCCTGCCCCCAAGGGTCCCATGCCTACCCTCAGTGGCTCTCTCTGACGGCCCCTAGCTGGTGGCTGTGCACCCATTCCCTCCAGAAACAGCCGTCTCAGGGCATCCACCTCACCTCCCACCCACCTGCTGGGGGCATGTACCACCCCAAATACACTGCTGTGCCAGGCGGGAACAGCATGACCTCCTCCTCATGCTTCCTGGAACCCCTGCTCCTGGTGAATGCACAGGGAGCCCAGCAAACATGTGCCCGGGCTCTCGCATTCCCAGCTCCGCACCCCACGGCACCCTGGCTGCCCTGTTTCCCACCTACTTGTCCCCACTGCCCACCAGCATGGATGCCGCCACCCCAGCCACTCCCTGAGCCCCAAAACTCAAAGACACATTGTCAGCATTTTTGCTTTTAAGCTTCAAATGGACAGAAGTGCAGAGAAAGTCAGAACACAGTGTTCTTTCCCCCTTGACTACGAGGGCAACGAAGGAACAGCTTTGCCAACTACCCAACTGCGGAGAGCAGACCCAAGCCGGTGGACACGGAGACATCTTTGCTTGAGGCCACAGCAGCGCTAGCTTGGCTCTGCTCGCATGCAATGAGGCGCACGGGGTTAGGGACCGTGCTGGGGTCCACGGGCTGGTCATCACTGACACAGAAATGGAGCTCCTGGCTCAGAGGCTGGGTCCAGAAAGGGAGAGCGGGACCCCACGCACACCCACTTACTGTGTGTGACTCTGTCTTCACTGCTGGGCTTTTCAGCCAGGGCAGTTCCGTCCCCCTAGGGGACAGCTGGAAATGCTCAGAGCTATGTCGGTGGTCACACTGAGAAAGGATCGAGATCCTGGCATCTAAGGGTGGCGACCAGACATGCTGCTCAGCATCCTACAGCGCCCAGGATGCCCCACGTCACCGAGGCATCCAGCCCCAGATGTCAGCAGTGCCCAGGCTGAGAAACCCAGAAGGAGCAACTTCATCAGGCAAAGTTCACAGTAAGAAGAGGTAAAGGTGGACGGAGCTGTGCAGGTGTGCGATGCATTCCTCCCCCCCCCCCCCCCCGCCCCCGTGGAGACCATGTCAGCATGACAAGCAGGCTTCCGGAATGGCCCTGATAAAGCATGATCACCGCCTGTGACTGTCATTACCTGCACTGGAAGCCTGACTGATTCCGCCCCGCAGCAGGCAGAACAACACACCTGGAACATGCCAAGAGGTGCCATCCAAAATGTCGCTGCTCAGTGACCAGTGATAGTGGTCCCACGTCCTCCCCGCTCAGAGAAAGGAGCCACCACCAACCCGGCAAGACGCAAGGTAAAGTCACTGGGCTCTGCTTGGAAAATCCATCACCTGTGGTCACACCGTGGGCGGGACGGTGGGTGGGGATCACCCTAGCGAAACGGTCACCTCGCCCGTTTCCCGAAGAGCCGCTGCCACGTGGGAATGGCTGCTTCTAAGGAAAACCAACTCCATCTCCAAAGTTTGCAAGCGCGCACCCGAACACCGAAGAAGGGGGATAAGCTGCTGGTGAAGAACCACCACCCTCGGTCCTTCAGAACAATGGCAACAACCAGCCAGAAGCATCCCGAGGACACGTGGTATTTTCTCATCTTGGAAAAATAAACAAAAACCAACCCAGCATGGTTAGGAGAAACGAGAAATAAGACAGGGCTGAGATGGGGGAGGGACTGGAGGCAGACGTGCAGGGGGGGGACGTGGGCAGACGTGCGGGTAGGGGACGTGGGTAGAGGTGCGGGGGGGGGGGACGTAGGCAGACGTGCGGGGGGGGACGTAGGCAGACGTGCAGGGGGGGGACGTAGGCAGACGTGCAGGGTGGGGGACGTAGGCAGACGTGCAGGGGGGAGGACGTGGGCAGACGTGCAGGGGGGGGACGTGGGCAGACGTGCGGGTAGGGGGACGTAGGCAGACGTGCGGGGGGGGTACGTAGGCAGACGTGCGGGGGGGGACGTAGGCAGACGTGCAGGGGGGAGGACGTAGGCAGACGTGCGGGGGGGACGTAGGCAGACGTGCGGGGGGGGACGTAGGCAGACGTGCAGGGGGGAGGACGTAGGCAGACGCGCGGGGGGGGACGTGGGCAGACGCGCGGGGGGGGACGTGGGCAGACGCGCGGGGGGGGGACGTGGGCAGACGCGCGGGGGGGGGACGTGGGCAGACGTCCGGGGGGGGGGGACGTGGGCAGACGTGCAGGGGGACGTGGGCAGACGTGCGGGGGGGGACGTGGGCAGACGTGCGGGGGGGGACGTGGGCAGACGTGCGGGGGGGTCGTGGGCAGACGCGCGGGGGGGGACGTGGGCAGACGCGCGGGGGGGGACGTGGGCAGACGCGCGGGGGGGAACGTGGGCAGATGCGCGGGGGGGGGGACGTGGGCAGACGTCCAGGGGGGGGGGGCCGTGGGCAGACGTCCGGGGGGGGGCCGTGGGCAGACGTCCGGGGGGGGGACGTGGGCAGACGTCCGGGGGGGGACGTGGGCAGACGTGCGGGGGGGGGACGTGGGCAGACGTGCAGGGGGGGGACGTGGGCAGACGTGCAGGGGGGGGACGTGGGCAGACGCGCAGGGGGGGACGTGGGCAGACGCGCAGGGGGGGGGGACGTGGGCAGACGCGCGGGGGGGGACGTGGGCAGACGCGCGGGGGGGGACGTGGGCAGACGCGCGGGGGGGGGGACGTGGGCAGACGTGCGGGGGGGACGTGGGCAGACGTGCAGGGGGGGGACGTGGGCAGAGGTGCAGGGGGGGACGTGGGCAGAGGTGCGGGGGGATGCCAGGGTGAACCTGTCCTTGGCCTCCCGCAGGCCCTCTGAGCCAATGGGGAACGACCCGCCGACAGCACAGAGAGGGTTTGAGGAAGCCTGCGGTGGCCACGGACATAGCTGAGCACAGGGTGTCCAAGACAAGGCGGCCCTTGTCACCTGGAGGTGCATGAAAGGGGGCCTGAAAGACGCCACCCCCGGGGAGGGAAGACGGGGGAACCGCCGGGAGAACAGAGCATGATAAAACTCCCCAGTCCTGGGATAAAGTGCAAGCAAAGGTCTGGGAATCTACACGAGCTTCCGTGAGAACACGGCTCCTGAAGGCTGGCGACAGGAGCAGGAGTGTGCAGTGGGGTTTCTGGCCACGATGCTGCTCAGGACCTGCATTCCGTGGCTGCAGGTAATACGCCCCGCGTCATTATCCAGCCTCGGTGAGCTGTCGCCCACCCCCCATCCCAGTGCCCCCAGTGCCCTATGAAGGAATGGCTCTGGTGTTCTGCTCAAGCTTTCTTGCTTTTCCCCTTGTGATGGCTAGTTTTATGGATCAACTCCGCGAGGTGCCCAGACATGAGATCTAACAGGAGTCTCGATGTTGCCGTGAAGACATTTTTTTTTTTTTTTGATGTGATTAACATCTACCATCGATTGACTTTAGAAGTACATGACCCTCCATGATATGGGTGGGCCTCATCTCATCAGTTGACAGCTTAACGAGGAAAAAAATGTGGGAGCCTGGGCGGCTCAGTCGGTTGAGCGTCTGCCTTCGGTTCAGGTCATGATCCCGGGGTGCTAGAATTGAGCCCCGCGTCTGACTCCCTGCCTTCGGCTCAGGTCGTGATCCCGGGGTGCTAGAATTGAGCCCCGCGTCTGACTCCCTGCTCAGTGACGAGTCTGCTTCTTCGTTCCCCTCTTCCCCCCTCCCAGCGTGTGCTCTGCTGCTCCCACTCTCGCTCAATAAATAAAATCTTTGGGGGAAAAAAACAAAACAAAACAAAACGTGAGGTTTCCCAAGGAAGAGGGAATTTTGCCTCTGGATTTGACTGCCATATAGAAATTGTGCCTGAGTCAGCAGCTTGCCCGGTGGTTCTGCAGAGTTCAGATTCAAGACTGAAACATCAGCTCGTACCTGAGCTTCGAACCACCTGGCCCATCCCACAGACTTCAGACTTGGCAGCCCCTACAATCACGGAAGTCTGCTCCTGAAACTCTCTTTGTGCTCCTTGTCTGGAGCGTGGTGTGTAATGTACCCAGGATGCTCCCTCCCCATCCCCGGACTTGACATCCTTGAGTTTGAACACCTACCATATGCCAGACACCTTTCTATGCACAGTGGGATCCGACCTCTGTGGGTTTGTGTTCTAGCAGTACACAGGCAAGCAGGATGGATGTTCACAGGAGAGATGAAGAAGAGGGTCTGGGGAAGGCTCCCCTCCACGTGTCAGTGTGCGGGACTTCCCTGGGCTCCTCAGGAGGATGACCAAGCCTTGCTCCAGTGTCCCTACACACCACCCTATGGGAACTCCACCACTTACGCCTGTTTGCATGTAGGTCAGCTCCCTCGATAGCTTTAAGAGAGCCAGACATCAGCAACCTCACCTCCCAGCAAGAAGCCCAGCACACGGGAGGTGGGTAGCTAGCCGTGAACTACTTAATAACGCTGAATTCTCTATAGGATCACACATGTTTGAGGAGTCTGCCCACCACCCAAGCAGGGAATATGCAGTTTCCCCCTGCATTTCTTATATAACCATTGACTTCTCTCAAGTTACTTCTCTTTTTAAGCTAGTCCCAGGTTTAACTTGGGTTTCTCCCTGGTTGAACCTGGTTTCTCAGAATTAACGATTTCACTAGAATTCTATTTGAAATACAGGCACCGGGGCATATTGTTGCAGGTGGTACACAGTAGGGATACGAAAGGCCCCCACTGGGGGTCCACCCAGGCCAGTTGGGGCTGGAAGCTTCTTGGTGGAGCAAGCACGAGAGCGAGGAGGAAGGTCTGATGAGGCTGCTCTGCTCCGGAGACTTGAGAACTCTGGAAGCAAGCACTGGCACTGGCCAGAGGGAAGGGGCAGGAAGGACGGTGAGGATGGTGAGCGCACCCTGGGAACATGGCGAGCGGGGAGCTGCAAGAGTTGCTCATGCCGAAGCGGGCAACAGGCAGGGGACGAGGGTCCTACAGTCCCTGACCTGCCTCGGTTGGTCATCGAGAGTCACAGAAGAGTTCTGGGCCGAGACACACGATCATGTCTTACTTTTAGAGGAGTGTCACGGCACTGCAGAAAGGGCACTTATAGACACCATACGGGAAGCCATTTTCACGACCCCAACGGAGTCCGCCCTGAGCCAGGGTGGAGAAGGATACGTGGGGGGCCTGGGAGAGTCAGCACAGGAGTGGACGACCCATGCTCCCTGCACATGCAGGACCAGGCGGCAGCCTCAGGCCAGCCTGGCCGCACTGTCTGGCCCTCACGAGGTGTCTCCCCAAGCAGACATGGTGGCACGGAGCCGGTCAGCATGACGCTAATGTCCTTGAGTTGCGTCTCACCAGGCTGGCTGCCCCGTACAAACTGCGGCTCCCATTAGATCTGCTGATGCCACTTACGGTGCAGGGACATCAACCCTCCCCAGAATTCTGTCTTCCTGGATGCTGACCAACCAGACTTCTGGTTTACCCATCACCTTGTGGTGACCTGGGCTCGTGGCAGGCAATCTCCCAAGGGCAGCGGTTCTCAACAGGGTGATGGTAACCCCCGGGAGACACTCAGCAATGTGGAGATATTTTTGGTTGTCCTAATGAGCACTACTGGCACGTGATGGGTGGAGACCAGAGATGCTGCTCAGCACCTTACAGTGCCCAGGATGCCCCGTATCAGGGTCTTCCAGCCTCAGATGTTAACAGTGCTGAAGTGGGGAAGACTTTCCTTAGCATAGGAGATTCTCTCTCTATATCGATCGATCTGTTTATGTATGTATGTTTGTTATCTACCTACCCATCTGTTATCTATCTACTTATCCATCATCCATCCATCCTTATTTATCTATCCATCCATACATCTATCATATCTACCATCTGTGTATCTGTTATCTATCGGGTCTCTATCATCTGTATCAGGTATCTACACATCATTTATCTATGTGTCATCTATCTGTTCTATGGATCGACCTCCTCTGCCCTCCTTCCTTTGTTCCTTCCATCCATCCATCCCACCATCAAATCCACTACACACGTACCTCTCCATCCTTCCATCAAATCTATCAGTGTACTACTATCGATCACCTGTCTATTGCTCTTTAGCAGTGGTCTGCAACTATGCAGTATTTCACCCCCTAGGGGGTTTTTTTGTCAATGTCTAGGGACATTTTTGGTTGTCAGCACTGGGGATAGTGTGCTACTGGCCCCGATCAGGGGGAGCACGGGGATGCTGTTAACTTTCTTACATTACACAGAGCCACCCCACCACAGAGAATGATCTGGTTCCCCGAGGCCAATAGTGCCAAGGTGGAGAACCCCTGTTCTGGGGTCAGACAACTCTAGGACACCAGCAATTTCTATATATGCCCAAAGGGCAACGAACAGACGTGGGAAGCTGGGGTTTGGGCAGACCCCAAGCCTTTGCCCCACAGAAATCCTGATTTTGCACCCCAGACAGTAAGCCACCCAACTCTTCTAAAATTATCTCCACGGGGTGAGCTGGCCTCCGGAACGGCTTTATCTCCGAACAGAACGTGCACTCGAATGCGCATTTAATGAATGCCCTGGCATCTTCACAAAAATACAACAGCAGCAGTTCACATGTTGAACTCGGGTAATGGCACCAGCGGACTTGCCAAGTCACTCAACTCCAACTTCAAACTCCAAGTAATGGTGGTTCAGCTTGACACCTGGAACCATCAGCGTTCCACGTGGCCTCAAGAAACACAAGCAAAACCTGGGCCATGTTTCCAAATAGTATGGGAAGCTCCCTGTTTCCACATAGTATGGGAAGCAGATGTTGGGTGAAGCGACCTCCATTCACAAGACAAACTGCACAGCTGGGGGATTAAATACATTCTTCACTGATGGTCTTTCCCATTAATGCGTGCCCTTCATCATGTGGCCCTGGACACCCTATGGCTCCCATCCGGATACAGCGTGCTCTCCGTGCGATGTTCGGAGAACTTCCAGAGCCTGATTTCACTAGCTCAACTTATACCCAGTGTTTAGACACACCTGGTCACTGAAGTGAGAATGCACAGAAAAAACCCAAGTGCTAGAAATATATTATAGTAAGATCCACGTGCTCTGAGAGATCTACTCTGGGCAAGTCACTAAGTAGCTGTTACAGCTGAATTATATCCCCCCAAAATTCACATGTTGAAGCCCTAACCCCAGGACCTCAGAACGGGGACTGTGTTTGCAGATGGGGTCTTTAACGAGGGAAGTAAGGTATTATGTGGTCAGTAGAGTACACCCTGATCCCATAGGACTCTCTGCCTCTCCCCCTGCTTGTGCTATCTCTGTCTCTCTCTCTCCAAAAAAATAAATAAAATCTTAAAAAAAAGAAGAAAAAGAAAAAGAAAAGAAGAAGAGGGGTTGAGGACACAGATACGCACAGAGGGACGACCACGTGAGGACACAGGGAGAACACGGGCTCTACACGCCCAGGAGAGAGGCCTCAGGAGGAACCAGCCTCGGCCCCGCCTGGGTCTCACACTGCCGGCCTCGGCCCCGCCTGGGTCTCACACTCCCAGCCTCCAGGACTATGGGAAATGAATGTGTGTTGTTTAAGTCCCCTACTCCATGGTACTGGGTTATGGCATCCCCAGTGGAAAAACTTATTTCCCATAATTTTTGGACAAAGGTCCCCTGGAAATTTATAGTCTTCAGAGGACCTGTTGTTGATAATAATTTCCCTAGATCCTGAGCATTTCAGGAGAACAGACACAACAACGTGCCTCGTTTCGTGCGCTCAGTACTGTGGGGGGAAAACCAAAAATTGCTCAAAATTAGTACAGATTTTTAAATGAGGTCCTGCTACGTTTTCTCAAAACCTGTGAGTTATAATCCCCCCTTTGAGAAGGCTATCAAATTGCTCCTCAAATTCCGTGTAGATTTAATGATGAGGAAACATTCCTACTTCTCATCCACACCCTTTGGTGAACCTGACATGTAAAAAAGACTACATTCGACTGTGACCTGCACTCCAATTTTTGAATCACAAAGCCCATCATGCGTCGACACATGGTCGGCTCTGTCTTCTCAACCACAAAATCGTTGGCCTGAGACTGCCTGCCTTTGGAAGGAAGCCAGAGACATGTCACCACAATTTGGCAATATCATAAAGGAGTCCAGGTCTCCCGTAGACAATATTTATTTAAAACCCTAGAGAACTAAAGATCCTCCCCAGAATCACTATTTTAGTTCCTCCAAGAGATATAACTAGAAGCTTCCCTGAATTCCAGAGGAAGATCTAATGCACTCATTTTTATAAGTGTTGTTCCACCGTGGACCAAATGGGAGAATCACATGTGGTGAGTGAGCAGCGTGGAGTCCCAAATCACCAGCTACTTTTGTTTCCATGACTTGAAACCCTGAGATGCACCTGACCCCTCCTTATCGGCACAAGATCACCTGCAGCTCCATAAGAGGAAAGGAAAACCACAAAAAATGCAGCCTATGCCTTTCCCCTCCTCGTTAAACATGCAACAGAGTAGGGACTCTGGGTAAGACGCCCTTTCGGGCTTGGAGGATGGGAGGGCTCCTCTGGCAGCTTTGCATTTAGAGGCGTCCTTCACAGAGTCCGTGTGCGCGGCAGATGTTCCAGAGCTGTGACAAAGGGCTCCCGTCTCTGCGTGTGGACAGGTGTATCAGAGAAGAAGGGCTGGAGTTGGTCTGGTGGGAGGGGTGGCTGGTGCAGAGACACAGAGGAAGGAGGCATTGCAGGGGAGGGGTGGCCCACGAGAGGCAGGGGATCATGAGGCAGCACCTGCCCCCTCCTGCCACAGGCGGCTTTCCCTGATGTGGGACAACGGGCGTCGGGGTGTAGGGAAAGAGAGAGCGAACAGAAGGTAAACCCAGGGGTCCGTTCACAACGATCCCCACGTGGCTGGGGCTGGGTTCTGGGTACCTCACAATTCCCTGCGGATCTGTAGGTACAGATGAAGGTCACCAGACAGGCATTTGGGGAGGGCCACCACCACTGGAAGGTGAAGAATGCCTCGGAAGGAAGCAAGGCTGGGAGGGAAACACCAGGTGGGAGGCCAGGGTCAAACATGAGGGCAGAGAGAGGGGGCCCCAGATCAGGCCATGAGCTGTGGGGTGGGAATGAGAAAGAACGAGAAGAAGATGGCGGAGGGGAGACAGGGACCCTGGTTGGAAGGCACCCACACCGTGGACAGGGAAAGAGAGCCCTATCTGGGCATCCTGTCTCTGGCACCTGGGTGCAGAATGGTCTTCCCTCTACCAGCAAATAGTGTGGGAGGACAGGGATGTATTTGTTCAGTGCGGGGCACCCTCAACCAGACACATCTGTGGTGCATCTAAATGGAGATCCATAGTCATGCGCGAGAAACCCAAGGAGTGGCCTGCATGAGTGAGGCTGAGCTGATGACTGAACAGGAGCCGGTGATGGTGACCCTGAAGGGGACGAGGGGAAGAACAGAGTGTCTGGTGGGACCACCCCCGTCCTTACGTACGTTCTGCTCAGCCAGGAGGGAAGCAAGGCCCCGGGGGAGGCGCTGGTCCCAACAGCACCTTTCTCCCTGGACCCAGCCAGCCTGAGGGTCAGCAGTGAGCTCACTCCACCCCGCCTGGGGTCTCAAGAGGGGATGAGGACCAGGAGGAGACAGTGGGGAGGGACTCACAGCTTGACCAGGAATGGGTGGCTGACTTCCTTCAGCACCGACTTCTCATTGTGTACATGCTGTTCCTGCTTTAGGCGGATGACATCGGGGATGCTCATCACCTTCAGGGCAAAGAAATGCTTGGCCGTCTTGTCCTTGACCAGCTGCACCCGTCCGAACGTCCCGGTGCCTAGAGGGGAGACAGCACATGAGGCTGTATCAGGACCTTAAGAGAAACTGTCAGCTTCAGCAGCTCCCAGGCCTGGTATATGGCCGGGGACAGTATTTGCGAGAAGCTCTGTTCTGGAAGTTTCAGGTGAGGGCACATACAATGCACACGTCAACAAAGACAATCACCTGCCTCTGAAATGTTTAACTGGAGGGAGGGCTGGCCATCATTTTGTACACGAGGCATCGTAGAGACCACACACATACGCACGCATGCATACAAGGACAGCTAGAATGGGAAAGTATGGCAGACATTTCTTCAATGTGGCTTTTCTCTTTGGGGTTTCCAGATAAAGACGAAGGTATCAGGCATGAGATGCTCATGAAAAAGACTCTTTAACGTGCTAATGCCTGCTCAAAGCACTTGGGTCTGTATTTTAAAATTTGCTAAGGATTGGAAAATGGGATATATCCCAATATGATATGGGAATAGATACCTATTCGGGTAGGATATAAAGGGACAGAGGGCTGAGACTGGGGTGAAGTTTAAAAATTGCAACCACTACAAGTTTCTCAAATTTTATCAGTTCTAAGATGCCAACAGTTTTAAGACATACCATTACTTTATGCACCACTGAGAAGGAAAATAAATGTTACCAATTTACTGTGCCATGACATTTATTGTAATACGCATTCCAAATGGAGAGATGTTAGAATGGAGAAAGGCCCTTGTCCTGGAATCAATGAACTAGTAACTCAGAGGACAATGTGGAACCACCTGTTTCGTTTCCACTAGAAATTTCGGTGATGGAAAAATCAATAAAACAAAAAGAGCCTGGAAAAAAATTTAAAAATTAAAAAAAAAAAACTGCAACCACTATACATATGCAAGGAAATCCAACCCTTGTTTGTACCCTGGTGGCACATTTCCAACCCAAATGCATCATCTCCCTCCGCCACCGGGCGGTCCTATTGTTCTGAGCCTCCGCGTGGGGCATGGTGTCCACCTTCCACCCCTCACACAGGCTGGCAACCACTTAATGCAAATGTGAGATCAAAGATCCAAAGGAATTTTATCTGTGGCTAGAGAAGAGGTAAAGTAGGGGGGCAGAAAAATGGAAATCTGTACGTGCGAGCCTCGGGGTACCTAGCGCCCAGTGGGCTTATAAATGGCGGCTGTGTTTTCCATCACTGTGTGTCTAACCAGTGATGCACGTGAAGGGGTCTTGCTGGGCAAGAAAGCATGGAAAACGGTGAACAGTTAGGGCTCTCTGGTTGGAAAAATGGGAATTAACTTTAACAAGAGGGAGAGAGGAATCAGGGAGAGCTGGAGAAGACAAAGGACGCTCTCCTCCCTCCCAACACAACCACACAGCCACGGGTGTCCTTTCTTCTTGTGCAGGGTTTGGACCTACGCTCGGTAACATGAGAAAGAGGAGCACAGAGTCGCACTCGAGCAAAAACATTTTGTTTTAGTGTCTTCCATAAATGAGAATTGCTGAGCTGTGAAATAAATCTCACCTCCTCGGGCAGTGGTAGGGGCGGGGCAACGATGAGTAACCTTGGCTTTTAAGTGGAGTTTCCGATCATGAATATTTTACCCTAAGAGGAGCAGAGAGGGAGCGGCCAAAACCCAGAAAAGCAAGTGTTGTGTAAGAAGAAGCAAACGATGAGGGATAGTCTCATCGGAAGGTCACTGGGAAGCAAACACAGAATTGTAACGGGGTAAGGCAGTCGCGTGTTGGCGAGATGCTATGGCATCAAATCCCAACCAGGAGGCATGGAGGGGGGCAAGGCTGTAAGGAGGGTGAACTGGCAAAGTTTAGGTGTCTTTATGCAGACACTGATGTTTCCATAGGGTCAGGCGCACACAACGGGGACACCAGCATCTCGTGAAAGGTTTTGCTTTTTATTTGATCTGTGAACTGGGGCAAACACATGAGTCCTCTCTCTAAGAGGACAGAATGAAGTGCAACATATAAGTCCTGCCACGTCGTCAGATTCTTTTTTTTTTTTTTTAAGATTTTATTTATTTATTTGAGAGAGAGAGAATGAGAGAGAGCACGAGAGGGAAGAGGGTCAGAGGGAGAAGCAGACTCCCTGCCGAGCAGGGAGCCCGATGTGGGACTCGAGCCCGGGACTCCAGGATCATGACCTGAGCCGAAGGCAGTCACTTAACCAACTGAGCCACCCAGGCGCCCACGTCGTCAGATTCTCGAGACAGAAGGAAGGCCATATGCCTTCCTCCTCCTTTCTCTCTCGGGTACCGTTCCTCCTGATCATCTTTCTCCACCGCCCCCCAGAAGGAGCCCCTTCATCACCAGGTTGCATTTACTACATCATAGTTTGTCTTTTCTGCCCTAGTGTTTGACCTACAACTGGATGTTCCCTGTGCCTACGTGAAAGACAGCACCAACCATGACTCAGATTTTTCCACGTTTCTGTCAGCAATGTCTTTCAAGCTCTCTCTGAGCAGCGTCAGCTGTTAAGCATGCAGAACTCAAAACGGGTTACTTATGCACGGCAGCTGGAGCCTGAGCTACCCTGGGGGATGCGGGGAGTCCCTGGACGCCACAGTCAGATGACAGGACCACACGGTCTCGTTCAAGGTGGACGAAACCAGCACGCTGCAATTTTCAGCTCAGCCAGCTTAAATGCACAGAACACAAGACAACATTCATGGTGTTGGTCATAAGGCATCGAGACGGTGGAAGGAAAATGGGCAGAGATTTCCCCGCTTGGTGTCGGGAGGCTCACCAATGTACACCCCCAGCTCTGAATAACTCCCTTCGGAAAGCAGAAAAGTCCATTTTTAGCTTTGTTGCAGGTAAGGATGACCAGAGGATCCACCTCTGCCCAATAAGACACACAATGGAATAGTATTCAGCCATTAAAAAAAAAGGAAAGGTTCCTGCCATTTGCAATAACATGGATGGAACTTGAGGGCATTATGCTCAGTAAAGTAAGTCAGACAAAGGCAAAGTATGATCTCACTTATATGTGGAATCTAAAAAGGAAAAAACAACTCATAGAAAAAGAGTTCAGATTTGTGGTTACCAGAGGTGGAGTACAGGAGTAGAGCAACTGGATGAAGATGGTCAAAAGATACAAAGTTCCAGATTTAAGATAGTTCTAAGCCCTTTGGATGCACTACCATACAACCTGACAACCACAGTTAACACTGCTATATGCTCAAAGAGTAGCCTACAGGTCCTAACAAGAAAAAGAACCTTTCTTTTAACTATATAAGGAGATGGATGTTAACTAGATTGTGGTAATTATCTCAAAATATTTAAGTATTTGTCAAGTCTTTATGCTGTACACTTTACACGTACACAATGGTGTCAATAATATCTCACTAAAACTGAAAAGAGGAAATCTTTAAACCCCAACAGGGTTTAAATAAAATAACACATGCAAAGCCCATCGCATGGCATCTCAGCTGAGGTAATAAATGAATTTTCCATCAGCGTAAAATGAAAGTCAGCTTCATAAATGTTCTGTGTGATGGTGGTTACACAACGCTGCATTTGTCAACAAGTCATCAGTGGGAACACGTAAAATGCATGGATTTTGTTGCATGTGTATTATATCAAGAACATTAACTGCCCCCCAAAAAAATTTAGGGTGAGATAGATTTTTTTTAAGTAAGCTCTATTAAATGGAGTTGGCATTTGATTCTACTCCTTATTCTTTGGGGTACTGGATGCAGACATCTATCAACCATTGACTGAAAGGCAGAACATACCCCAATGGGGAAAGTATCCCCAAGGGACTATGGGGGCTCGGGACACATCTACTGCTACAGGCGCACAGAGAAGGGCCGAGGCCTCCACTCCCACTTTATCACCGTTATTCCAAAGTCTGACGTGTGCAAAAAGTATGTATGAAGAAGTTTCCGCAAACATGCAGTTGAAGAAACGTCATCTGAAAAGAGATGCTATGAGGTCGACCATGTTCTGAGGCAGATTCCCTACACCATGTCTGTAATATCAGGGAATGGAACTCCACCTGGCAAATTAAGTCACAAAAGACTACAGGTGGCACTGGAAGGACCAAGGAGAACTAGAAATGCCCAGGGTGCACCAAGTGCTCTTGCTTAGAGAACCATGGGAAAAATGTTTCTGTAAGTTTAGGGCTGACAAAAGTGCTCCAGTCAACACACCAACTTCCAAAGTATCAGAGACTGCCATTTTTTTTTTTTTTTTTTGGTCCACATTGGGATTGGTTTGTAACTTGTGGCAGTAGGTTCTGTAGATCAAGTATGTTTAACATACCTTTGTGATTAATTCCTGGGCACGTGTCAGTTGGATAAATTGGCGGATGAATGAATTCATGGATACACCAATGGACAAATCCATGTAATAGAAGTAGCAAGCAGAGTATCTCTTGCCTAAGCCAATGGAGGTCCTTTTGTAAATGTGGGCACAGTCAGAGAAACCCACACAGACTGAGAAGCAGGAGTGAGGAGAAGGCTGGATCCCAGGGTGGCATCTCGGTCCTATGTTCCTGCCTGGCATAAACACCTCTGGCCCTAAATATCTCAGATTTCAAAGGGAATGCAACACAGAGCATTTAAAGCACCTCCATATATTTGTAAAAAAAAAAAATAATAATAATAATAATACATAAAGGACCTCCAGTGTAATACAAATAAGGCCCACACAGGTGTTAACAGGATCACAGAGAAGCCAGTTCCTGGTTGTATGGATGTCCTCTGATTACGGAAGTTATTATCTCTGGGGATGAGGGCACATGGGGACTCTCCTGTGTAGTATTTTACAACGTCTTGTGAGTCTTAAATTATTAATAGTCACATTATTTCACATAAACAATTTTAGGAAAAATCACCTCTATCTTACACCCTAGTCGAGTATCCTATGTTATCATCTTCAAGAAGCCCTACCACAGGGCACCTGGGTGGCGCAGTCTGTTAAGTATCCGACTCTTGGTTTTGGCTCAGGTCATGATCTCAGGGTCATGGGATCACACCCCGTGTCACGCCCTGCATCTGGCTTTGTGCTTAGCATGCAGTCTGCTTGGGATTCTCTCTCCCTCTCCCTCTGCCCTTCCCCCCCCCCGCCCGTGCACACTCTCTCTCTAAAAATAAATACATAAAGTCTTAAAAAAAAAAAAAGAAGAAGAAGAAGCCGTATCGCCTAAGTCCACAGATGCAGGATTTGACCACAGATATTCTGCTAAAGGCATCTGTAAAAAACGTCTCTTGCTCCGAGATCACCTGTTCAGTCTGATGAGTTGGAAGTCCAGTGATTGTCAGAGGTGATTGGAGCAGGTCACCTGCCTCCTTTTCTCTTATCTGAGTGTACCTTCCCTTTGCTACCACAAAAAAAAAAAAAAAAAAAGGAGGGACAAGATTCTGAGTCAGCTGCTATGACTCTTTCCCTCCTGGATAGTTTCTTTTAGGTTACTTTAATTTTTTTCTTTTTTAACTTTTATTTTCCTTGTTTTTTTTTTTTTTCACCACACATTCAGTCTACTGCTAAATTTAGTTCAATAACTTCACCGTTTTTTGACAGTGGCGAAAAGAGGCATTTCCTGTACTTTCCTGTAAAAGACTCCTCATGATGTCCTTCCTGCTGTCCCTGTAAGTTTTTTAAGCAAGTGCCACTTATTGATGGGTCCATCCTAGCTGGTGCCCCTGAGCCTGACTGACTGCAGGGAACTGCGAAAATGAAGAAACTAGAACGAAATGAAATTCTGTCTCCCATCCCCACTCACACCACACACTCCCGGAAACAGAACGGTGCCTCTCACCAGCCTCCCTTCACGCAGTTTCCCCACAGATGGGCACCCCACAATGTCTTCCGCTATAAACGTACAACTAACTACAAACGGGAGAGTCTCTCGTTTCCTAAGACGCTCATAATCAAATGGACACACAAGAACCACAACACACCCCAGGTCCAAAAGTGCATTCAAACCTAGCACAGGATTTTAAATACCTAATCCACGACCTCCCCGTTTACATGTCGTGGAATGGAAAAGAACAAGAGAAGAATAAGGAAAAGGTAGTAACAGATCCCAACTAAAGAACCCCTGGCAGATCAGCCCACAAAATTGCCCTTATATAAAAGTATTCACATGTAAACAAATAATTACGAAGGCATTTCTATTTAAACAAAGACAAAGACGGAGGAGGCCTGGATGGTTGAGTCGGTTAGGCGTATGTATGACTGACTCTTGATTTAGGTTCAGGCTTGGCCTTACATTGGCTCCATGCTGGGTGTGGTGCTTGTGTAAAAAAAAAAAATGAAAAAGTAAACACAAAGACAGACATGGATACTGCGTTTGATTTGAATGTGTCTGTATTCAGAACTCCCACCTCCTCCCCAAAGGCATACCCAAAATATAAAATCCCACTTCATTTATTTATTTAATCCAGATATGACACTAGGGCTTTATTCTGTGCCACAGAATGGACTCTGATTGGGTAACAGAGAAACCGTGTTTCTGATTCCAGGGCAAAAGGAGTTAAAGACAGACTGATGCACAGTCAGATGATAGCTACACAGATCCATAGATAGATGATGGATGGATGGATGAATGGATGGTTGGATGGATGGATGGATGGATGGATGGATGGATGGTTGGATGGATGGATGGATGGATGGATGAATGGATGGATGGATGGATGGATGGGTGGGTGGATGGATGGATGGATGGATGGAGGGATGTTTGGATGGCTGGATGGATGGATGGATGGAGGAATGGATGGACGGATGGACGCATGGACGGAGGGATGGATGGATGGATGGATGGATGGAAGGACAGATGGCTGGATGGATGGATGGATGGAGGCAGGGATGGAGGGAGGGAGGGATGGATGGAGGGATGGATGGATTGATAACATAAATAAAACAGATAATAGATGGACGGATGCATGGAGGGAAAGATAATAGGTAGCTCGGAGATAGAGACAGACCGACACATAGATCACAGGCAGATGACTGACAGATAAACGGTTGATATAAGTATGATAGATGGCATAAACAATGCATGGATAGGGTCGGCGAATGGATAGAAAGATAAGACAGCCAGCAGATAAACAGATACAAATACAGAGAAATAAATAGGTGGTTGGTACATACATTGATGGATGATAGAGAAGATAAATGAGACAGGTAAGAGAGAGATGGACAGATGGCTGGATGGAGAGATGGACAGAAAGATACTAGCTTATAAACAGAGAGACAGAGACTAATTTACTTTTTAAGCCTATTTCCCAAACCGAAAGTAAAACTTCATCAAAACCCACTTGGCAATAACATTAATTTCCTGCTTCATGTAGTAACAGCCCACACAACACTGGGACCGTCAAAACTACTCCTGAGTTACGGCTCACCGAGAAAAAAACAAGAAAGCAGAGCAAGACTGAGCCCGTGTGCACCTCCCATCCTGCAAGAGCCTGAGCCCAGTACCGCATGTGTGTGTAGAATCGTAACATGCAAACAACAGCAGTTAAAAATACCACTGTTACTGCTACAAAGGGAAGTGAGAATCCCTCCTGACATGCAAGGACGGCACAGCCACGTCTGAGTTAAAGACCCATGCAGTTGGTCGTCACCCCCGTCCTGCACCTCTTCCGAACCTGCAGTGTCTCCTGAATTAGGATGCTCCCTGTGCTATCCCATGGGCATCCCAGACGTTAAGGAAACAGGGCAGGCCAGGTCCAGGGGAGGGACGGAGGGTGCAGGAGACCCTGTCCCCCCTGAAATGCAGGAGAGGGGACAGCCATCAGGCCAACGGTGCACGGGAAATCTCCGGAGAGCTTCCCTAGCAGGGCTACAGAGAAGTGGGAAAGGAACGGCGTGGTGCCATGCCTTCTCGATGCGTGCCGGGACTGCAGAGAACCACACACTCAAAGGGGGGCACCCCCAGAAGTGAGCAGAGCCCCCTCCGGCCTGCTGCTTGGCCAGCCACTGGGGTCTGTACTGGGTTTCCAGGGAACATGTTCCTTCCTCCTCCTTCCACATGGCGTGGCATATTAAGATGCAGAAGGTGCTACAGGGGGTCTGTAAGCGAGGAAGTTATTGACCACAACCCTTCTTGGGTGACACCCCCCACCCAAGAAGCTACCTACCAAGGATCTGGACTGTGCTTCGGACCCAAGATGCCTGAGGATCGTACACCCCCGTCCTCACCGCCCCCACCACCGTGGCCCCGGATGCAGCAACTGTGCATGACTTGGTGGAAAATGACACGACCTGCATTCACCAGGTGCTCGATGTGGTCTGAAAGAATTCAGCGGACCTCCTAACGGGGAGGCTGCTAACACAGCGGGAAGGCTCTAGGACTCAGGTGAGTCACCTGGACATCCTGAGAAATTCTAGGGGAGACGTGAAGGGGGGGGTCCAAGTGTTCACAAGCACCCTCCTTTACCTGGAGCCCCCCGGCTGTAAGCTCTCCGGAATCCGTTCTCCCCCCCAGCCAACCAAGGCCAAGGGTTTCTATCTCCTGCACTGTCTGGACAGGTGAAATTAGCTTGGGAAATGTTTAAGGCAACTGAAAAAACATGCAATTTCCTAAGGAGGCCAAAAGTATGCAGCTCTGTTGGTCATTACAGTATCTGTCCCCTCTTCATAGCGAGAGTCGTTCCTCTGTGTTGAAAGGATGTTCTGCAAAAAGATACAGAATGCTAAAATGGATACTGGGGGGGGGGGGGGGTCATGGGGACAAGACAGGAGACAACACAGAGCTGCATTTCACAGCATAATTTTTCACAATTTTTTTTAAATCTGTGAACTACAGAAGGGTTTTATCTATATAATAATAGCGAAATTTATGTGATCTAGTAAATGAAATTGATGCATTAAGGAATTACGGCAAAAATACGGCTGACGCTTGAATAACGCGGGGGTTAGGGGTGCCGAACCCCCATGCAGTCGAAAATCCGTTTTGACTCCCCCCAAACTTAACTACTAACAGCCTACTGTTGACCCGAAGCCTTACTTATAACAATTGATTCCCCCACAGTTTGTATATTCTATGTATATATTTACTGTATTCTTACAATAAAGTGAGCTACAGAGAAGAAAAGGTGATTAATAAAATTCTAGGGAAAATAGATTTACAGTACCGTACTGCATTTCTTGTAAAAAAAATAAATCGTGTATAAGCGACCCCTTGCAGTTTCAAACCCGTGTTGTTCAAGAACTCGACTGTCATCACTATACCCACAATGCATGAATATATCTTTGTAAAACTCACTTGTTTTCGTTTGTATTTCCCCATCCTGGTAATGTCAGAAAAGATTATGAGCTACAATGTATGAAATAATAATATCTAATTGCATGCAATCCTCCTTCCAAAGCCAGTTTTTTAAAATTCTTGTTGCACACAAGTTCTGTTTTATGGGAAAAAGGCCCTTAAAAAAAAAAATGTGTGCCAATTCTGTGATTGAACTTAAAACACAGAACTGGACATTTGAAAGGGTGAATCCTATGACCTGTGAATTATATCTCAATATGCAAAAGTTACAGGAAGAGAAGGTTTGGATAACCTCATTAAGATTTCTTTTTTTAACTTGGAAATTTACTTCAAAGATCAGCTAAAAAAACTGGTCCTAATTCAACTCAGCCCTGGGTGGGAGGGGGGCTGTTTGTGAGTTTCCTCATCTAGATGGCTTTTTGTTTTTTTAAACAAATAACTCCCTCAAAATTTCGCTGAGTCAAGCAACATTCGATTTCACATTGTCCTGTTTTAAAACATAAAAATAGAAGAGACATTTTGGAAGCACAATTCTCCTATTTACAAGTTATTTACTGAATTATCCCGTCCCCTATCAAAGATACAGAATGGATAATCACGAAGGAATAAAGAAACACAGGAAGTTCCCGCCCGCCCCCAGCACAAGCAGATGTCCCACAAGGGAAATGCCTGGAATTCCTGGCTCAGCTCTGGTGTTCCTATAAGCACGATATCTGCAGCTCTGAATGTCACTCCCGTGAGGCTTCACCAAGAAGAACAAAGGTGGGTCTTCAAACGTTCCCAAGAAACGCTGGCCAGGTTAAAGACGAAGCCCTACACTGCATCCAGGATGGGATGGAATGTCACAGTCACCCTCGAAATGCCCCAGAATGTATTGCCCTTTAGATCAGGGTGTCTCAACCTCAGCGCTGCAGACATTTGGGGCTGGATGACTCTCCAGGGCGGGGCATCCTGAGCAATCTAGGGCGCTGAGCAACGTCTCTGGTCTCCACCCACCACATGCCAGAAGCAACCCTATACCCAGTTGTGACAACCAAAAATGTCCCCTGACCTTGTCAGGTGTCCACTGAGCAGCAGAAATACCACTGGTTGAAAACCACTGCCAAGTGATTGCTAGAACATAGATACACAGCCAGATGATAGATGACAGATGATTGACATCTGTCATGGATGGATGGATGGGTGGGTGGAGGGATGACCGATGGATGATGGATGGATGGATGGATGGATGGATGGATGGATGGATGGATGGATGGATGGATGATGGATGGATGGATGGATGGATGGATGGATGGATGATGGATGGATGGATGGATGGATGGATGGATGGATGGATGGATAGATGGATGGATACATGGATGGATGGATGGATGGATAATGGATGGATGGATGGATGGATGGATAAATGGATGATGGATGGATGGATGGATGGATGGATGGAATGATGTGGAGGGATGGATAGGGACGGATCGAGGATGGAACAGACAAATGAAGAATCTCTCTTGCTAAGGCAGAGTTTACTCCACCAAATGCCCTCATCCCGGCATCCCAAACCCCAGTTATGAGCATCAATAAGGCCAGACATTGCCAAGTGTCCAGTGGGGGTAGAATCACCCCAGTTAGGACCCAATGCCCAGGAGAACTTCCATGGGCAGGAACCTTCTACATCCTGCTGTCCTCTACAGTAGGCACACGCTCACAGGGGGCTCCTGAGGATCTGAAGTGCACTCCTGAGACCATACCCTTATTATTCCATGGGGCTAGGGGCTACCATATTGGACAGCTTTTAAGTTCTACCATTCAGCTCACACTCAGTTCTTGTTATCAGGGTCAACTGCCAGGTTAGAAATATTTAGAAAACTCCATCTTTGACCACAAATGAGTTAGGCAGTTGGTGGAATGAGTATGACCTCACTCTCTGAACGAAGACCCAGTCAATCTAATGAGGTTCGGCGTTCTTTCCCCCCGCTATTGGTATCTGACTGTGTGTCAGGTGTTTTGTATGGCTCCAAAGCAGCAATGAACACATAAGGCTGGTTCCCCATTCCTGTGGTTAGTTACAATCGGGCCGGAAAGGTAGACATTAATTATAGGTAAGCATTAATTATAATAGCTCTAACAACATTGATGAGCTCATCTGGTTTCATGAGCTTGCTCAGCTTTGATGACTTCGTAAACAGGTGTATAGAGGAAGAAACGAGTATGTTAAGGGTCAGAAAAACATTTTTTTTTTAGGATTTTATTTATGTGAGAGAGAGATCATGAACGGAGGGGAGGGGCAGAGGGAGAAGCAGACTCCCCGATGTGGGACTTGATCCCAGGACACTGGATCATGACCTGAGCCTAAGGCAGATGCTTCACCTATGGAGCCACCCAGCGACCAAGACATTTCCTTTGAGGAAGTTTCAAATGGACACTGGAGAGTGGGCAGACTGAAGGCTACTTTGTAGGGTGATTGGAAGAAGTAAAGGATATGAGGCAGGAGCCACACAGACCACTGGGATTTTGGAGCGGGGAGAAAATACTAGGGAGCAGAGCAAGAGAAGGGAGGCACTGTGAAACCCTTTGAGTGAGCTCTTCATGCCAAGGGCAGCAGGAAATCACACAATGACACCAGGAAATGCCTGTGTGCGTGGCTTCAGGTTCTGCATGCTTTTGTTTTTCTTTAAAGATGTCCGTGTCATGGGAGAAGCCAGTGCAAGGAATAGCCAGGGCATGTGGGGGCTGTGGTACCAATCAGGACGGAGGCTAGAGCCAAGGGTGAAGAGTGGGTGGCGACAGGGAGAGCAGAGCCAGAAGAAGAGTGGGGTGAGACCAGGAGAGGGAGGGTGGACAAGAATGCGGGGGTGGGGCGGGTACTCAGCATCTGAGCAGTTAGTGACCAGAAACCCTGGCAGGTGTGCAAGGGATCTGCTGAGTTTTGGTTTGGGGGAAGAAGTTCAACAGTTCTATGTGGCACCCTGTGGCGTGTTGAGGATGAAGGGTGTAGGGGGTTGAATTGTGTCCCCCCAGAAAGGTATGTCCATGTCCTGAACCCTAGTACCGTGAATGTGGTATTATTTGGAAACAGCATCTTTGCAGAATGTAATGAAGTCAAAGACTCAAGAAGAGGTCATCCTGGATCAGGGTGGCCCTAAATTCAATGACAAGGGTCCTTGTAAGAGACAGAAGAGACACGGACACAGAGAGAAGCCACATGAAGACAGAGGCAGAGATGGGAGGGACAATGATCACCAGCCCAGGATGCCTGGAGCCCAAAACTGGAAGAGGCAGGAAGGACCCTCCCCTGGAGCCTTGGGAAGGTAGGATGGCCCTGCCCCACCCGATCTCAGTGGTCCTGCCCCATCTGGATCTCAAACTCTGGTCTCCACAGCAGTAAGCATAAATTTCTGTTCTTGTAAGCCACTAGATTTGCAGAGATTTGTCAGGACAGCCACAGGAAGGTATGACAACGGGCCTCCTAGCTTTCAGAGACATGGACCTCCCAACAGGCATTGCTTTGGAGACATGCCCTCCAGCGCTCACTCAAGAGAAAGGTCTAGATCTGAGCTGTGCATCTGGGAGCCAATACCTCCACGGATAACTGAAGGCACAAGCATGAACAAGGGAACCCTTTGATTTGGGGGAATTTTCTTTTTTAATTATTTACATTTCAGCAAACCCATTTAAAACTGTTTCTCTTTCGCTGTCACATTCTATTTTTGTCGATGGGAACGGTATTCTCAAACTTCCTGAAAACAGGACTCAAAGCAAGACTTATTTTTAAATGTCTCCTGTGTTCCTCTTTTTGTTTTAATCATCTTTTCTTAGGCACCTTGAATTATCTGCTTTCCTGGGATCACATGTCTTTACTTATCTCGATGCCTCACACAGTGTAACCTCCTGAAAACACCGGGTTTGTGGTCTCTTCCCATTTAAGAATGAGACGGATACCAGAAAGAATGACTGAGAAAGTTTCCGTATGTGAGTGAGCTGGGGTTCTGACAGCAAAAGCGTTAGGAGAACCAGGTCCTGGAACGCCCAGAAGCTGCATCTCCTCCCCAGTTGTTTTTACCCCAAACCCTACTCAGCCTGGAACATCTGCTATCAGATCTTAGTTCCTTCTTGGCACCTTGATTACAATCTTTAACACACTGACCTTTTCTTAGTTATTTGTATCACTAAGATTCTTGGAAATGTAAACTGCATCCTATCTTTTTATGTCCCCCAAATAAACTCTGCAGCTCCTTGCACATGGGACGTGCTAATAACCACTTTCAGAACAGCCTAAATGATGCCTTTGCGAAGCTAACCCAAACCCCCACTGCGATGGGACATCCAGAGTTCCAAAGAAGCAATGCAATTAGTAGATTCAATTTTGAACAAAGTGACCACTTCACTTGGGTGGAGTAAGATGAAAAATGAGAATTCAAGCCTCGTTCTCAGGCACAATGAGGCAGTTCATTCTCTGAAGACCCTCTGGATACAGAATCACCATGAATCAGTCACTGTCGGTGCTCAATCAAGACCCTCTTAGACCAGGTCATTGGTTTAAAACAGCAGTTCTCAAACTCCCTGATCTCAAGATTCTTTGGCACAGATCTTCAGACACAGATGGAGGATCGTAACCAATGTCTGTTTGCTTGTGGGCGTCACTCTCTGAGATAGTAACCATATTAGCAAGGAAAGCAAAATGTCTAAAACCCAACAGCGAGCAAGGACACTCCACTGATGGTCAGAGGTGATACCGTCCCAGCTCAGGAGCCTCCGGAAACCACCACACCCCAGCGAGAGAGGAGAGAGAGAGAGAGAGAGAAAGACAATAATATCTCCATAGTACTACAAAAGGACACTTGACCCCAGAAGGTTCCCCTGCCGTGGGTCCCCTCCCCACTTGGAGAACTACGTGGATCTCAGCGATGAGCTCACTGTCTCAACCCATCAGGCAACCAACAAGGTCTTTCAAGAGGCGTTAAATGGAGTGTTTTGCACATGGCACCATTCTGCAAACACGACGAAAACGGCTTAGCGTGTTTTTAGTTTCTGCTCTGCAAAGGACACAACCACTTAGTTTGTAAGGTTGTACGATGTGCCTTTTTCATTCTCGTACGGTGCTTACTCTGTGATCATGTCACAGCACCATGTACTAAATCCAGGCATCATGAAGTCTTGAGTGAAGAACATGTTCCCAGATATATCACAGTCAGATGTAGAAAGCCTTCCTTTCCGTGTTCCTAAGGGTTCCCACGTTAAGCCACAACCTTTCCTCTAGGAGCCAAGGCACCCTGGACAACATGATGAAAATGTGCCTCCCTCTAACCATCTCCCTCCACCCTTCCCTCCCCATCCCCAGGGATATCCAGTTCCCATCGCTCAATCCTCCTTCCCCAATGACTACGCGCTCCTGCATCATCCCCCAGGAGGCTTTGGGAGGGAAGGGGCCTGAGGGTCCAAGAGAGGAATCGGAAACTATCCCCCATGTCCCTACATTAGGGTAAGAATCCATCCTTCATCTTCTCATCATGCAGGGGAGCCAGGTACGCGGCAAGCGCGTTGGGATCCCAACACAAACCAAGAAAACAAGGAAAGGGTCCATCTGCTACATCCCGTGCCTGACTCTCACCTGGCTGGAGCCACACAGCATGTTCTTGACCCAAGGCACAGTTCCACACAAGCCTGATCACGGTGGGTCCGTGAAAAGTCAGACCCGTATCAAGCAACCACTACACGCCACCCCTTTGGGACGTGAAGTTCAACGCCAGAAAAAATAAAGTCAATAAAGAGACACTATCCAGATTCCTCAAGAGTCCTGATGAACCGCTCCCCCTGTCTTATCGCCTCCTCTGTGGGAAATCTGCCTTCTGTCAACCATCCACATCCAACACTGCTGCTTTTCCCACAACTGAGTTATTCCTTTGCCGAATCGCTACTTTCACAAGAATCGTGTTTTACGTTTTCCTAGGACCATGTGATGCTCCTTACAGGTAAGGCATCTTTTCTATGCTAACAAATTAAGGAGCCTGGAACCCCAAGTGTGGTGTGTGACGCTGTTTCTGGAACAATGACGTTCCAGAGGAATAATCGACAAACCAGCTTTTGGAGCACAGCTGGGGATTAGCGGTTCCATGCACTCATCAAGAACACCGGGCGGGCAGCAAGCTTTGGAAGAGGAGGTTGTTTTCCCAACAACAGGCAGCGTCTCAGGTTTAAGCACACTGTGTGCCAAAATCTGAAGAATCATAGTGTTTGCAAGTGTTTTCAAGGGTTGCCACCCAAACAGCCAAAACACCTTTCACTGTATATGGGTGTGTGCACACCTGTGTATGTTCCGTTCACTACTGCGTGCACCCGTCCCATGCACTAATGAAGGCAAGGAGAAAAGCATGCCACAGAGTAAGTGATCCAGTAAATAAAGAAGTAGGTTTTCGACGTGGATGGAACTGGAGGGTGTTATGCTTAGTGAAATAAGTCAATCAGAGAAAGACATGTATCATATGACCTCACTGATATGAGGAATTCTTAATCTCAGGAAACAAACTGAGTGTTACTGGAGTGGTGGGGGGAGGGATGGGGTGGCTGGGTGACAGACACTGGGGAGGGCATGTGCTATGATGAGCGCTGTGAACTGTGTAAGACTGTTGAATCACAGACCTGTACCTCTGAAACAAATAATTCATTATATGTTAAAAAAAAAAGAAGAAGATAGCAGGAGGGGAAGAATGAAGTGGGGGAAATCGGAGGGGGAGATGAACCATGAGAGACGATGGACTCTGAGAAACAAACTGAGGGTTCTACAGGGGAGGGGGGTGGGGGGATGGGTTAGCCTGGTGATGGGTATTGAGGAGGGCACGTTCTGCCTGGAGCACTGGGTGTTATGAACAAACAATGAATCATGGAACACTACATCAAAAACTAATGACGTAATATATGGTGATTAACATAACAATAAAAAATTTAAAAAAAAGAAGTAGGTTTTCACCCTCACAAAGGTCGGGAACCCCCACCTGATGATACAGGAAGTGAAGAATCCAGACCACGCAGCCACTGATGGCTTTGCCGAGAGCATCCCAACCCCTGTGTGGCATTCTCTAGTTAACGCCCAGACTGCACTCAATCCGCATTGCAATGTCACTCAACTTTTCCTTTTTTATTTTTTTTTTAAGTTTTTATTAATTTGTCAGACAGAAAGAGAGCACAAGCAGGGGGAGCAGCAGAGAGGGAGAAGCAAACTCCCCACTGAGCAGGGAGCCTGATGCAGGACTCGATCCCAGGACCCTGGGATCATGACCTGAGCTGAAGGCGGATGCTTAACCCACTGAACCACCCAGGCATCCCCAAATTTTCCTTTTGAAGGAAGACAAGCCCCCAGAACTCAGAGCAGCCATCCTGAAATGCAGTGCATTCTGGAGACACACTTCTGGAGCAGGTGACTGGTGACCTGTGTTCTTCACACCCTGTAGGAAGAAAAATCTGGGAAAGACCAGACCAGCAAGTGGAAGAAAGACCAAAAATGAAAGCAGAAATCAGTGAAATGAAGAACAGGAAATCGACAGAGGAGAAAGAAAAGAAAAAAAAAAAATCAAAGAAAGAAGACTCTGGTTCCTTGAAAAGATCAATACAATGGACACTCTAGATTCTGTCATCAAAATAAAATACTGAACTGTTTAAGGATCGAGCAAAGAGAAGTCTTCCTAAGTCAAATCACTTGACAACAACTATGCTTGAGTGTGCAAGGAATAGGAATTATTACTGATTTTATTTTTCTACACACATCGCTTTTTTCTTAAGGTGGAATGATAATGGAGTCCAATGCCCGAGAAGAGAACATTCTAGGCAGTTTGCCTTCTTAATGCCCTTCCTGGATTTTCGGATCTCTGCAGAATGATTTCCTCCTCTGGAGTTGTCCCCAAACATTCAGCTGGCTCAGTATCCTCCTGGGGGACTGCCCAGTGACAATCCCCCAACATGAGCACGCACAGCCACACACATGCACACTTGGGAACACACCCAGCCCCGCTTCTGGCTGCCCTCCCCCCTCAGATCCTGGGGGGCCCAGGCATGACAAAGACCTTCTTTCTCCAGAGCCCGGGCTGTTGCCCAGCCACACCCAGCCCCACATCTGCACAGTCCTTTGTTCTGTGGAGTGGCTCCCAAGATAATGATCCAGCGGGATGAAATCATCCACCAAATTAATTGTCAACCACTTTAAAAGAACTCTCTAGAGGTTGCCCTGCAAACATCCTTGATGAGCTGCTTCATCAGAACTGTTTGCAAACCAACCACCTCAAGACAAGGACTTTCAACGCCTGCCCACAACACCTGCTCACGTGACATTGGGTGTGATTACCTGGTGGGACCTTGTGCATTTCAGCAAGGAGTCTGTGGGACAGTCCCCTCCTCCTGTTACCTGCTGAAAAAACCAGTATGGATTTCCTAGTGTGGAAGGGGGGATAAGCAAGGTCAACACGGAAGACACTGTGCCCAAGGTGCATGTTTCTCTCAAACACGGAACTGCCCAGTTAGGCAGAGTCCCAGGACGCCTGGGGTCTAGCCTTGGCAGGCTGCCTACACCAAACAGGGTGGGAAGGTGCAAACCGGTGTTGGGGGGGGTGGCCACTGGACACCTGGGCTGAGCTAAGGGGCCGGAACGACTACCCAGACGTGTCCTACAGGAAACTCCTACACAGGGACACAGGATGCTCAGGGCTGTGGGGGCCTCCCACCCTGAAGAATCTCCACTTGGCCTCCTCAGGGCACATGGGGAGCAGGAGGAAGGACTCTACCCCCGGAACATGCACCCACTTCCAACCTCAATACAGGGCGCTCTGCCTTGGAAACTCAGGATGCTTCAGTGGAGAACTCACTGGACAACTTCAAATGCATCGGTGGCGAGGTATCTATCATGTTTTGTGCTATTCAGATGTACTCCAAATGCCAACTGGACTCCTATCTAAGTGCCCTAATGGTGAAGCCAAAGTGTATTCTCTGGTCCACCCCGCCCAGCATACAATCAAGAGATCCCTACCCATGAGAAGCAAGGGAGAACGCTCCCGGAATGAGCTGCTTAGAAGCTTTCATTGTGTTGGTTTTATTATTCTTGTAGGAGCTCTCTCGGAAAAAAGAGCCTGCCAAGTTTACAAAAAAAAAAAAAAAAAAAACACGTGTTATCGAATTAATCAACAAGCTCAAGACTCCTTGCAAACAATCCTGTGTCTGTGGTCCTTATCTCGATCCTCCAGGTGGATGCAAGTTCTTCTTCTGGGATGCCATGTGGTGACCTGGACAGAGCACCCTGAGGCCGGTTCAGAGCCTCCCCTCTGACCGTGCATTTGGGCCCAGACTCAAGCTTCCAGAAGGGAAAGCTGTGTCTTCCCAGCTTTGAGCCATCCCATGTCCGGGGCTCCTTGTTACATGAGAACTGGTTCTGCTTGCCCACTGCAGCGGACGGGTCCCAGAGAGGGGGCAATGAGTCCTTGTACAGGGTTCCCGCCAGGCAGAGGAGGGGACAGGTGTGAGCGGCTCAGTTAACTCAACGAATCACTTGTCTTCCCACCTCTCTCTGTCTCCGTCTCTGTCTCTGTCTCTGTCTCTCTCTCTCTCACACACACACACACACACACTTACAGCGGTATGCATAGCTAGTCAGAGCTAGCACCTCCCCTCCTAATGGAAGAGCTTTTTATCGTTAATGTGGTTTGTCCGTTGACGGAAGCCAGTGTAGTTGGACGGGGCACAGCCGGGTGCAGCCGCCCCCCCCACCCCACCCCACCCAAGCCCACTCTCTGAAGCCCACTCTTAGAAGCCACTTCTAAGGTGAGGCACGCACAGCACACACAGGAAGCAGGTGCCATGGACAGAATAACGCCTCCCCCCCAAAAGGCGTCGACATCCCAACCCCCAGATCCTGTGAATATGTTAGTTTAAGGGAGAACCAACGTTCCAGGTGCTACTCACAAATGCTAAGTAGTTGACTTGAAATAGGGGGATGATCCTCGGTGAGGTGGGTGAGTCCTTACAAGTGTTACGAGAGGGAGGGGTTAAAGAACCACAGATAGAGACATGGCAGCATGAGAAGGTTCTGACCCAACTCTGCTGTCCCCACAGAAGGATGAAGGCATCCTAAGCCGAAGAAGGCAGACGGCATCTAGCAGCTGTAGGAAGAAAGGACCCCCAGAGCCTCTGGAAGGGAACGAAGCCCTGCTGACCCTTGATGTTAACCCACGAACACCCACTGCCCTAACCTGCAGAGCTGCAGGATTTAAAAAATGCATGTTGTTTTATGCCACTAGGCCTGGGGTCATTTGTTAGAGCAGCCATAGGAGAGTAATGTGGGGAAAAAGTCCATGAGGGAGATCACAGCAGGAGAACAAGTGAAGGTGACCTTGCAGTGGAGTGCCTCTGGGACCCTGCCCAAGCCCCGACTCCCTAACCCCGGAGCTAGCAGAAGGAGGTGTCCTATGCAGGGGTGGAGTGCACGGTGAAGGCTCTCAGCAGCCTCAAGACAAGCCTAGCCAGAAGACTCTAGGTCTACTGAATGGAATAAGCTCCAAATCCAAGCAATTAACACCACCATCCATCCCTGGAGTGATGAAACCTCCACTATGCTTGGGACTGGATGGTCATCATGCTGATGATGATGGCGAAGCTTGCTTTGGTGAGGCGTGCTTACTTCCTGGTTGATGCACTGAGGACAGGAGGCACAGGTGCTCAGGGCTAAAGCTCCCCACTCATCCTCAAAGGACGGAATAAAACACAACACACACCTGCCAAGGTACGTGGAGAAGCACATAGTGGCGAAGGACCACCTCCACCACTGTGGGTGTGAGCCCTTCACGGATGCCTCCTCAAGGACTGTGTGGGGAAAATGGCGGGATGGAAAGCCAGGTCCACATGCATCATGAAGCCCTGCCCCATTTCGTGAACACAGAGATGGCCAAGAGGCAGGGTTTCTGTCCCAGTCACTCAATCCAGGAACCTGAGTGCCAACCTCATACACTATGTTGGTTCTTCAATGCTCAGACCCTGTTCCTGAGCTGTGATGGGGGGACCAGCCGCCAGAAGCAAAAGAATAACAGCATCCCCAGGAATGAGCAACACCTCTCATCTGCAGGGGCTCTCCCTTTTCAAGGAAGGAAGAAATGCCCACCGCCCATGCAGAGGTCTGGGAAAGGTGCTACTTGAATTAACAAAGAAACTTTTGAGTTGATGGGTTCTGGTGGGCATTGCTTAAATCTAAGTCCCAACACCTTTATGTGACAGTTACAACTGACCAGAGAGAAAGAAAAGAGTGATGGGTGGGTGGTGATGCACAAGACGATGGGAGGGAGAGGTATTGCCAGGATGAGCAGAGAGATGGTCTTCACACTATTACCGTAGTCTTCTGTCCTTTGTCATAAAAGGATCCTCCGAGCTGATGAGTCAAATCCACCTGGGGTGACGCTAGACTACCGCATCATGGGAGCTCCAAGGGGACAGAAGTATCTCTGATGCATTAAAAGTTTCACAGGTGTAATGTGTACAGGGTGTTCTTTTGGGGCTGATGGAAGTGTTTGAGAACTAGATGGAAGGTTAAGAAAAAAGAAAAAGAAGAAGATAGCAGGAGGGGAAGAATGAAGGGGAGTAAGTCGGAGGGGGAGACGAACCATGAGAGACGAAGGACTCTGAAAAACAAACTGAGGGTTCTAGAGGGGAGGGGGGTGGGGGATGGGTTAGCCTGGTGATGGGTATTAAAGAGGGCACGTTCTGCACGGAGCACTGGGTGTTATGCACAAACAATGAATCAGGGAACACTGCATCAAAAACTAATGATGTAATGTATGGTGATTAACATAACAAAAAATTTTTTAAAAAAAGAACTAGATGGAAGGGATGCTTGCACATTGTGGATGTGCTAACTGCCCCTGAATTGTTCACTGTATAACAATTTTATGTTATGTGAATTTCAAAGAAAAAGTGAGTGTCAGAGGTGATGATGATGGTAGAAATAATGCTGAAGATGGTAGAGAGTGGTAGGATGTGGGCGGGCGTTGAATGGAAGGTAGTGATGAAGGTGGTCACAATGGTCCTGATGACGACGACCTTGGTGATTGATGATGATGATGATGGTCATGATGACGATGGTTAAGATGATCAATACGGTAGAGGAGGTAGAACGTGGGCAGGTGGAAGAGAGAGACATGGATAAAGGTGACGGTGATGATGTGGGGATCTTCTCTCCCAAACACTGCTCCATCCAGAGCCCCCCTTATGTTGCCTGATGGCAGTGCTGGTTTCCTAATTATTTAACCCAAAAACCTGGGAGTTATACATGACTGTTCAATACATCACCGTTACAGACTGCATGTCTGTGTCCATCTGCCCCCAGCCCCCTGCAAAAAAATTCATGCCTTGAAGGCCTAAATCCCCGTGTGACTGTATTTGGAAGGGAGATGAACCTCCAAGGAAGGAATAAAGGTGAAATGAGGTCATCAGGGTGGGGCCCTCATCCTACAGACCACCTCTAAGTGTCCTTGTAAGGAGACACACCACAGAACATACCCTCCCCCTGCCCACCTACTTTCTCCTTGCACCCGATTCCAGGAAAGCCGACCGGAGGACACACACCCCACAGGCCCTGCAGGGAAGCTCTGCGTCTTCACATCTCTGCTTGCTCCATCCCACACCAGCCACAGTAACCTTCTGAGAGCTGCTAGCACATGCCCGGTGGGCTCTGAGGTCACCCCGTAGCTCCAAAGCACGTTGCAGAATAGGAGCAGCATGGGGGCTGGTTAGAAATGCAGAGTCTCAGGCCCCCCTCCATCTTGGGGTGTCAGAAAGTCTGACAGGGTGGGCCGGCCATCTATGTTCACACACGCCCTTCAGGGGATACTGCTGCCACTCAAGGCTGAGGAGCAGCCACTGTGCCCACAGTCTTCCCCGGGTGTCCCCACGGCTAGCCCCCTCCTCATCTTCCAGGACTTGACCAAACCTCTCCTTCTGGGAAGTGTAGACCCCGTACCCTCTGCGTGTCCCCTGACCCCTCCTCGGCTCTCTGTTGCTCCAATCCCCATGGCGCTGCTCCGTGCTCCCCCAGACTTCTGACAGCCTTCGAAGCCACCACCAAATGCATGTGTCACATCCCGAACCCACCGTCCACCTCTCTCAGCCTAACATAAACTCAAGAAGCAGGAACCCCTGTGTTGAGCTCCCCATGACCTACCACGTCCAGAGAGCAGGCTGGCGTTCAGTAGCTGCTCCCCAATATCCAGTGTGAGCAGGGACTACCATCCTGAGGTGCCTGGGCCTAGGGATTTCCCAACACGGGGGACTTTCAGGCTTTCCGGGAAGGTCCCGGCCCAGTGGGGACACGCCAACTGGCCTGTGTATGAGTGAATAAATGAATGGATGATGGCATTACAGGCAGCCGCCCTCTATGGCACACGGGCCATGCCGAACACAATACAACCCATTAGCTCTGCAGCGAGGCACTGCGATGTCATCGCGAGCTACGTGATCCTGGGGAAAGGGACGACCCCTGCCAGAAGACACCAGCTAGCAAACAGCCCCGGAGACGTCTCCGCCCCCACCCTGCTGCGCAGAGGACCACCCAGGGCAGAGGACCACCGTGCTGCCGACAGTTAGCGGACAGTGCCGAGAAGGGGGTGCAGAAACCCCCAAACGCAGCAGCCAGCTCCCCTCGTGCACATCCTTGTGAGATCAAGGGAGAGGACAGTACTCTGCCTGGCCCCCACCCCATCTACAATCACAACGCCGCCAACCTTGGTTATCCAGTACTTTACTCCCCTTCCCAGCAAGAAACAGCGGGTATAGAGTTCCAAAGAAAAAAGAGGGGCGCCTGGGTGGCTCAGTCGTTGAGCATCTGCCTTCGGCTCAGGTCATGGTCCCAGGGTCCTGGATCGAGCCCCACATCGGGCTCCGTGCTCGGAACAGGGGGGCACCTGCTTCTCTCCTCTCCCACTCCCCCTGCTTGTGTTCCCTCTCTCGCTGTGTCTCTGTCAAATAAAATCTTAAAAAAAAAAAGAAAAGAAAAAGAAAAAAAGGAAAAGATGAGTCTCCAAGGGTGGTGAAGGTCATGACATTGTGGTCATCTGAAAAAAAACCTTGGGGGAAATATAGAGAGAGCCCCACGGTGTCCCTCCCAGAGACTGAAAGTCATTTTCAGAGAAATCGTAACATGTTAATCTCTCAGAAAGAACACTGTGGTCAGAAGCGTCATCACCGGTGAAACCAGGCGGCAAGGCTTGCTGGCACCCAGGACGTGTCCGTCTCCCAGTGACAAAGGCAGCCTCCCAGGTTGTCCCCAGCTGAGGAGGAACTCACCCAGGAGCAGATCTGAGACCACCATCAGGGTGCCATGCCCCCACCCACGGGGTGACACAAGCAGGGACAAGGAGGGTTGTCTCTGACAGACACGGGAGGGAGGCATCCTCCCCCGCAGATTCCAGGATGAGACGAGGGAAGTCTGCTGCTGGGGCAGCCACCTGCACCCCAAAGGTAGGAGACCAGGAGAAGGAAGTCAGGACAACACATAACGAGGAGTAAACCGAGTATTGTGGACTGAATGTTTGTGCCATCGCCCCCCTCCCCGGTTTCATACAATGAAGCACTAACTCCCAATATAATAGTATTTACACGTGCAAGCGGGTCTTTAGGACGTAATTAAGATTAGATGAGGCCATGAGAATGGGGTCCCTTATGATGAACTTAGTTCCCTTACAGTAGACACAAGGAAGCTTGCTTCTCCTATCTCCCTTCCCACCGTATGAGCACACAGTGCAAGGTGAAACCACCTATAAGCCAGGGAGAGTGCTCACCAGAACCCATCCACGCTCTGCCAACCTGACCTCAAGACTTCTGGCTCCAGAGCTCTGAAAAATAAAGTTGTGTTATGAGCACCTGTTGATGGATTTTGTTATGGCTGCCCAAGGTCAAAACTGATTCAAGATGGCACCCTTGGTCTGGCCATGCGGGAAAGCCATGCATTGCAAAAGTGATGAGATGAAGTAGACACCGTGTGCAAGCCTCACCTGGCTACTCTCTGGGGGAAGGGGATGGTTGCAATGGAGCAGAAGTAGAGGCAGAAGAAGAGCAAGTTCCTGGCTCTATTCCATCTAGCTCCGGGGATGACCATCCTCAAGCAGTGAGTTCCGGATGCCCCGTCTTCGAAAATAAACACATGGATCCCCTGTA